>NC_050449.1:93273300-94473300 GCF_903995425.1 Onychomys torridus | reverse complement strand
TGGCCTCTCTGCTTGAGACAGACCTTACACAATGTTAAGACAAATTGGCATCCAAAATCCAACTCTTTTGTCTCAAGGAGCCGCCACCTTGCTATGTGCAAGCTCTGGTGCCCCCTCGAGGCCAAGAATGACACAGAACGTGGAGATGATCTAGGAGGCAGGAGGCAGGAAGAGCTCACACAAAGCCCTTTGCTTAAGCCTTCAGAGAGCAGACTCCTTGAAAGAGGGGGCGCCAGCGAGCAGCTGGGGGTGGGGGTGTAGGCTTCACTGAGGTTGCAAGGCTGGAAGGTTAGTTATTGTTTCAGCTGTTGTCATTGTGAACGTGGTTTTTAATCACATTGTTAGATCAGGAAGTAAAATACGGTTTTCCAAGTGTTTCTCTGAACATGCTGCTGAGTGGTGTCTGTACAGGCTCTGTCCCCTTGGCATGTGCATCTAAGATACTGAAAGATAGTGAAAGGTACCCACTGAGGTTCGGGATCTCATGCCAATCAACTCCTGTGACCAAGTCACCCGGGGAATCCAAAGCTAGCCCCACTGCATACCAAGATGTGCCAAGTGATTTCACAGTGAACACAAATTCCCAGAGCAGATAATTCCAGCTACAGTGGTCACTGGTGCTTCTAGCTTCCCAGGAGAGACACTATCTCAGATGGGGAGCTATAGTTTTCATCTCTTAATTCAGGATCTGAGCTTTAGCCAACAACCCTTCCCCCCACCCAACTCTCTCTCTCTCTCTCTCTCTCTCTCTCTCTCTCTCTCTGTCTCTGTCTCTCTGTCTCTGTCTCTCTCTCTCTCTCTCTTTCTCTCTCTCTCTCTCTCTCTCTCTCTCACACACACACACACACACACACACACACACACACACACACGCACACACACACACTATAAAGTACCCATTACTCAAGGGCAACAGTGTCAAATGTAAAGGGTCACACTTAGGTAGCTGCCGGGATCAACTGCAGACAGGAGGTTGCTGGGGAATGAATTTGCATCAGCTTCTGAGCCTCCAGCCTAGACAGCAATCTCCCAAAGCTCTTAGGACCAAAAAAAAAAAAAAAAAAAAAAAAGGCGTCAAATGGCCAAAGACCTTAAAGAGACAATGGTATCAGAAATGTTCTCTGACACTAAACACTAAGGAGAACCTGAAAGATAAATCATTATCATTTAAGCCCTGCACATTTTTTAGACATACTGTCTTTGCAATGTTTCCATAGAATGAAGAAATAAATCACCCTGCTCTTGACATTTTTAATAACTTTAAGAATGTGGTTAGGGTAATACTTAACTTTATTGACATATTGTATGGTTCATCCATCTCATCAAATGTCAATGAAACTTCAATGAGTATTAACTGAGGGCCCATAATGTACTAGGCACTGCCTAGAAAATCCCCCCACAGTCCCCAAGTACCCTCCAGGAGCTCTCACTCTCTAGCTTGACTGCTTCTGTGGAAATTGATAGCCTACAGGGTTATGCTTGATGGGTTTGGGAGCAGGGACTAGGCAGAATCCAGCTGGGGGCTTTGCTTGGCTGACTTGGGGGAAAATCTCCTCTTGGACTCTGGCTACTTATGCATCTTCTTGGGTTTAGGTGCCTCCTGTGAGCTGGAGACACAGACATAAGAAATGGACTGAAGAAGAGAACATACTGCCACTCAACAGTCGTGCTTGAAGAGAGTCCAGGCAGCTTCTATGACTCATGATGGGTGCTGGAACTGCCTGGTCTCCATTTTCACAGAGCAGGAAACAGTCCCAGGAAGGTTCAACTCATCAAAGCCACGTTGCTGTGATACAGCAGAACAATTGAAAATTGACTGTCTTGATTATCAAGCCAGCCTCCTTTTCACTGGTAAGTGGTAATAGTTGTATGTTTTATAAAGGTTTAAAAGAGTTCAAAGAAGGAGGAGGACCAGTGAGGTGGCTCAGCAGGTAAGGATGCTTGCCACTAAGCCTGATGACCTGAGTTAGATCCAGAACCAGGAAGATAAGGAGAGAACCAACTACTACAGTTGTCCTCTGACTTCGATAGGCAAGTATACGCCCTAAGTCAGTAAATGTACAAAGGTAGGAAGGAAGGTAGGAAGGGAGAGAGGGAGGGAGGGAGGAAGGAAGGAAGGAAGGAAGGGAGGGAGGGAGGGAGGGAGGAAGGAAGGAAGGAAGGAAGGAAGCAAGGGGTCAGACAATGTAAGGACTAACCATGATAACATCTGGCCCTTCTCAAATGTCACTTCTGCCATACTCTACAGCACCTTGCATTCTCAAAGACAGTTTTTCTCCCTCTTAAAGAAAAGCTGTGTCTTTCCAAGAACATGGTGACCACCAGCCTGCCCCTCAGCCATTCTTAGATATTCCCCAGGTCTCCATTTAGACATTACTAGTCCAAGAAGCTATGGCTTGCCGTTTAACCTAGACAGATGCCCAGATGCATATTTGCAAGACCCTCAAACCCCATGTCCTCCCTCAAAGCTCCTGTCATACTCTATTGTAATTGTCTTTTGCTTGTCTGCCTTCCTCAATCTTCTTTTGACATCTGAAGGGTAGGAACTATGTTTTCTCAGCTCCCCCAAGATTGTCTCTATAGATCCTAAAGTTAATAACTCCAAGAATGCAGTTAAGGTAACACTCAATTTTATTGATATTGTTTACCATTCATCCATCTCATCAAACCTCAATTAAATCTCAGTGACCATTAAACAAGGGTTCAGAATGTCCCAGGCAGTAGAGCCTGGCATAGAGTATATATGCAATAAATATTTTAGAATCCATAAATGAAGAGTAGGCCACAGAGTCTCATCAGAGAGAAGATGTCATTAGCCATTCCTGTCACAGAGTGATCCAATTTCTTCTTCCCCCTGAACACATCCTTGGCTGCTAATCTGAGCATTCTATAGCGAGACTTAGTTTGCCTGAGAAAACATATTACAGACCATGTAAAGATGGAACTACACACATTTAAATGTGGCCCTTGTTATTTATGGGCATAAGCCCTACACTCAAAGCACATATCTTCTGAAGAGCAAAAGCCAAAGTAACAAATAAATATTAGACAAAGAATTTCACAGCAAACATTGCAGAAGTAGTTTGCTATCTCTGCTACATAAAGAATTCATATAAATTGATTTTTTAAAATCAAGACATGAAGAGATTAGTAGGTAGTGGACAAGAATAGAAATAGTCATATAAGGGGAATATTAACTAGCAAATTTTTAAAAAATGTTTAAATACCCCAGCCTTGCCAATGAAAAAAAGTGTATGATATAGGACCTGAGTCCAGGGATGAGAAAAGTCAGTTGTCCCTCCTTCCATCTCACAGCAGGACTTGATATTGCTGTTGTGTTTCTATGTGCCAGGTGAGGCATTCTGTGAGTAGGAGCCTCCAGGTCCTTAATAGAATGGGAGAAATGCAAAGAGCAAGATAGAAACCAGGCAAGGATGTGAATTCTGAGCTAGCAGTCAACAAAGAGGACAGGGATTAGACCTTAGCAGGAAGAGGTCACAGTGGCATTGAATGCCGTGCACCAGAAAACTGTCCATCAGAAACACAAGGTTGTGAATCTAGGAAGAGTCAAGAGAGAAATATATGGCTGTTTGAGACATAACCCCTAGGGCTATACAGTCTGCTGCCTCTGTCAACTTCAGTGTTTGGCTTCTTCTACAAGCAGCTGCCATAGAGAATTTTATCTCTTTCACTCACTGGAAGGGAAATTAGACACATTAATGTTTCATGCAACCATGGCTCACAGGTGCTTGGCAAAATCATGGGTGGTTCTGAGAAACAAAACAGTAATTAAAACATGAATGAGTGTATTATGCTTTCAAAAGTTAAAACATAAAGATAATACTTGGTTTGTCAAGCTAGATATGGTGTAAATATTAATATAATTACACCCTTTTTAGAAAATAGTATAGTGATATTTATCAAGCACCATGTATCAGTTAGTTATTGTGACAATAAGCTGTGTAACAAATGACACCAAGAGTCCCAGAAACAAAGATCCCCAGTGATCTAATGTAGCATTGTTGTGACGGTCAAAGGAGAATGTTGAGTTCCTCAATCCATGTTTCATGCTGCCAATTCCCTGCCTGAGTTTTGCTAAGACTTCCTCTAAGAAGAGCCCACAAAGAGCTCTGCAGAACCACACACTGTTCTGATCAACTCAGTGAAGGAGCAAGTGAAGGAAAGAGGGATCCATAGTCAAACCACAAAGGGAAAACAATTAGCCAAACAGCAAACCCCTTTTCCTGGATCAAAGGAAAATGTGTTGAGTCCATCTCACTTCTTATAATTGTATATTAAAAGCTCATCTAGCCCCCCTCCTCTCTTTCTGCCCTCCACTAGGTCTCTCTCTCTCTCTCTCTCTCTCTCTCTCTCTCTCTCTCTCTCTCTAAATAAAGCTCTAAAAGGGGTTAAAAAACAAAAAGCTCACCTAAGTCAGGCGTAATGTTGCATACCTATAATTCTAGAACCTGGAAAGCAGGAGGGCTCTAAGTTCCAGGCCAGCCTGTGCTGCATAGAGAAAGTCTGTCTCAAAAGCCAATCTAAAGCAAAATAAACAATAAGACATTGTATTCAAGATATTGTCTATCATAACACAATGGGTTATTGAAATAATAATGCAGAGAGGTGGTGAGCAGTGAGGAGAACTTTGCGATTGTCCCAGGTTGCTGCTTTGACAATTTTTCTCCACTATGAAACCAGAAGTGAGATAACAAGAAGAACCCAGTGAACTTCTCAAGTTTAGACTACAGAGCTGAAAGCTTGGGGGAATAGGAGCTCTGTAAGGATTGCACTTTGCATGCCTGTGAGGGAGCAAGCCCCAAAGAAACACTGAAGAATTAAGCAAACATTACTGGTATTCATATAGAGCTAGGGAGAGAGCCTATCCCCACCCACAAGATGGAAAAATCATTATGAGTCACAGGACAGGAGGTAGAATACCCAAAAAGCTTTCCTTAGCGGTGAGAACTAATTATGCCCAGACTAAACACAGCCTGGTGTACAAGTGAAATCCAGCAAGAACCAATGACTAAAATGCTTCTGAGTAACTTACATGTAGGCCAGAACAAAACTCAATAATATTTATACTAATACACAAATATTTAGTGCCCGATTAAGAATAACAAAATGATACAGAGTTCAATTCATCAGCAAAGCATAAACAATCCTAAACACCTTTTTAGTTCAAAACAAAAGTCAACGCCATAAAATAAAAACTGAGAGAACTATTAGGAAAAACAAAGGCAGAATTTTTGTTAGAGATTTTAATTGTTTTCTCTCAATGATTGATGGAACAAAGAGATATAAAATCATTAAGGAATGTAGAACTAAACAATATCAACCAACTTAACCTGATTGACACTGATAGAACACCCTCCATCCAAGACATCAGAAAACAGTTCTTTCAAGTGTTATTAAAATAAATCATTTACCAAAATAAACTATGCTCTGTGCAAGAAAACCAGTCTTGGTAGATTTAAAAGAATTGAATTTGAACAAAGTACATCTTATGACTGGAGTGTAATTAAATTATAAATCAGTAGAAAGATCTTGAAAAAAACCAATAAATACTTGAAAAGTAAATGATATATTTCCAAATAATTCATCAGCTGAAGAAGAAATGAAAATGGTGACTAGAAAGTATAATGTAAATAAAAATACAGCAGTCCCACTTGCAGGATGCTGCCAATGCTGCACTCTGTGGGAGTTTGATAGCACTGAGAACCTCAACTCAGTGACCTCAGTTTCTAACACAAGAATCTAGAAAAGACAAAGAAATAAAACCAGTTCCAACCGGAAGATAAGAAATAAGAGCAGATATCAGCAAAAATAAAAGTTTACAACAGAAAAATTAATAAAGACTAAAATCTAGTATTCTAAGAACATTTATAAATCTATAGCCAGACTAACCAGCAAAGAAAGTGAAATTAAATTTGGCATTACTAGGACTAAAATATTTAAAATTATGATAGGACAGATTCTGCCAGCTCCAATTGAACCAAGAGGTGAGTCATTGTTCTCCTAGCCAATCACACTAGCCTCAAGGTCTTAGGCCCAGGGGCACAACCCATTCCACCATACCCCCACCCATTGCAGCCCCAGTTTTAGGTCAGCAGGCAAGACTCCTGCAGGCAGGCCTGACTACCACCCCCCCTCATCGGACCCTGTAACCTACAAGTCCCACTCCATCTCCCAAACCACTCATCCCCCCTCAAGACTGCAGCTGCTCCCTGAGACACAGACGCTGCCAGCTCTGACTGGGACAAGAGCTTCCTGAGACATAGACACCATTTGCACCAATTGGAGGAAGAGACGGGTAGACACTAGTGCAAGAATACATTCAACAACATAAAGAGCAATATGACACTACCAGAACCCAGCGGTTTTACTATAGCAAAAGCTGAACATACCAACCTAGAAGAAGCAGAAGAAAATGACCTTAAAATGACTTTATGAAGATAATAGAGGCCTTTAAAGAGGAAAGGAAAAATTCTCTTAAAAAACTGAGGAAGAAACAAACAAAAAATTGGAAGAAATCAATAAATCCCTTAAAGAAAGTCAAGAAAACCAAGAAAAAGCAGTCAAACAGACAAAGGAACCAATTCAAGACTTGAGAACTGAAATAGAGGCAATAAAGAAGACACAAACTGAGGGAATGCTGGAAAGAGAAAATCTGAGTAAACAAAGAGGAACTACAGATGCAAGCATAACCAACAGAATGCAAGAGATGAAAGAGAGAATCTCTGGCATTGAAGATCAAAGAGAGGAAATAGATTCATCAGTTAAAGAAAACATTAAAGCCAAAAAAGTCAAAACACAAAATGTCCAGGAAATCTGGGACACCATGAAAAGACCAAACCTAAGAACAATAGGGGTAGAAAAGGGAGAAGAACACCAGCTGAAAGGCACAGAGAATATATTCAACAAAATCATAGAAGAAAACTTTTCCTAACCTAAAGAAGGAAATGCCTATGAAGATACAAGAAGCTTACAGAACACCAAATAGACTAGACACCCCCCCCAAAAAAAAGACCCCTCACCACATAATAATCAAACCACTAAACATACAGAATAAAGAAAAAGTATTAAGAGCTGCAAGGTAAAAGGCCAAGTAACACATAAAGGCAGACCCATAAGAATAACACCTGACTTCTCAATTGAGACTCTGAAAGCCAAAAGGTCCTGGACAGATGTTATGCAGACACTAAGAGACCACAGATGGCAACCCAGACTATTATACCCAGAAAAGTTTTCAATCACTATATATGGAGTACACAAAATATTCAATGACAAAACAAGATTTCAAAAATACCTATCCACAAATCCATTCCTAAAAAAATACTAGAAGGAAAAATCCAACCCAAAGAAGTTAGATGTACCCATGAAAACACAGGCAATACATAACCCCACACTAACAAATCCCAAAGAAGGGAAACACAAAACACTATCACTAAAAAATAACAGGAATTAACAATCACTGGTCATTAATATCCCTTGATATCAATGGACTCAGTTCACCCACAAAATGATACAGGCTAACAGAATGAATATGAAAACAAGATCCATCCTTCTGCTGCATAAAAGAAACACACCTCAACTTCAAAGACAAACACTACATCAGATTAAAGGGTTGGGAAAAGAATTTCCAATCAAATGAACTTAGAAGTAAGCTGGTGTAGCTATCCTAATATCTAACAAAATAGACTTCAAACTAAAATTAATCAAAAGAGATCGGGAAGGACACTACATATTCATTACAGGAAAAATCCATCAAGATGAACTCTTGATTCTGAACATTTATTCACCAAATACAAGGGCACATACATATATAAGAGAAACATTACTAAATCTTAGATCTCATGTCAAACCACACACATGGATAGTAGGAGAGTTCACCACCCCACTCTCACCAATGGACAGATCTGCCAGACAGAAACTTAACCAAGAAATAAGGGAACTAACAGACGTTATGACTCAAATGGACTTACTAGATATCTACAAAGCATTCCACCCAAACACAAAAGAATATACCTTCTTCTCAGCACTCCATGGAATCTTCTCTAAAATTGACCATAGACTTGGTCACAAATCAAATCTCAACAGATTAAAAAAAAAAAAAAAACTGGAATAACCTCCTGTATTTTAGCAGACCACCATGGCTTAAAATTAGAATTCAACAACAACACAAATTACAGAAAGCCTAGAAACTCATGGAAACTAAATAATGCCCAGTTAAATCACCACTAGGTCAAGGAAGAAATAAAGAAATTAAAGATTTCCTAGAATTCAATGAAAATGAATGTACAACATACCCAAACTAATTGGACACTATAAAATCAATACTAAGAAGAAAGTTAATAGCTCTAAATGCCTACATAAAGAAGTTGGAGAAATCTCACACTAGTGACTTAACAGCACACCTGAAAGCTCTAGAACAAAAAGAAGCAAATTCACCCAGGAGAATTAGATGCCAGAAAAAAATCAAATTGAGGGCTGAAATCAATAAAATAAAACCCAAGAGAACAGTACAAAGGATCAATGGGACAAAGAGTTGGTTCTTTGAGAAAATCAATAAGATAGACAAACCCTTACCCAAACTAACCAAAAGGCAGAGAGAGAGAATATCCAAATTAACAAAATCAGAAATGAAAAGGGAGACATAACATCTGACAATGAGGAAATTCAGAGAATCATCATGTCATATTTCAAAAACCTGTACTCCACAAAATTGGAAAATCTAAAAGAAATGGACAACTTTCTGGATAGGTACCATACACCAAAATTAAATCAAGATCAGATAAACAATTTAAATAGACCTATAACTCCTATGGAAAGCCCAGGCCCAGATGGTTTTAGAGCAAAATTCTACCAGAATTTCAAAGAAGAGCTAATACCAATACTCCTCAAATTGTTCCACACAATAGAAACAGAAGGAACATTGCCAAACATTTTCTATGAGGCTACAGTTACCCTGATACCCAAACCACACACAGATGAAACAAAGAAAGAGAATTACAGACCAATCTATCTCATGAACATTGATGCAAAAATAGTCAATAAGTTACTGGCAAACTGAATCTAAGAACACATCAAAAAAAAAAAAAAAAACAAAAAAAAACACCTCCATCATGATCAATAGGCTTCAACCCAGAGATGAAGGGATAGTTCAGCATATGAAAATCTGTCAATATAATCCATCACATAAACAAACTGAAAGGAAAAAAAAAACACATGAGCATCTCATTAGATGCTGAAAAATCCCTTGACAAAATCCAATACCCCTTCATAATAAAGGTCTTGGAGAGATCAAGAATACAAGGTACATACCTAAACATAATAAAGGCAATTTATAACAAGTTGACAGCCAACATCAAATTAAATGGAGATAAATTCAAAGTGATTCAATTAAAATCAAGAATAAGGCAAGGATGTCCACTCTCCCCATGTCTGGTCAATATAGAACTCTAAGTTAGTGCAATAAGACAACAAAAGGTGATCAAAAAGATACAAATTGGAAAGAAAGAAGTCAAACTTTCGCTATTTGCAGATGACATGACAGTCTACATAAGTGACGCCAAAAATTCTACCAGAGAACTCCTACAGCTGATAAACACCTTTGGTAATGTGGCAGGATACAAGATTAACTCAAAAAATCAGTAGCCTTTCTATATACAAATGATAAACAGGCTGAGAAAGAAATCAGAGAAACATCACCCTTTACAATAGCCACAAATAATATAAAATAACCTTGGGGTAACACTAATCAAACAAGTGAAAGACCTGTATGACAAGAACTTTAAGCCTTGAAGAAAGAAATTGAAGAAGATATCAGAAAATGGAAAGATTTCTCATGCTCATAGATAGGTAGGATTAACATGATAAAAATGGCAATCTTACCAAAAGCAATCTACAGATTCAAAGCAATCCCCACCAAAATCCCAACACAATTCTTCATAGACCTTGAAAGAACAATACTCAACTTCACATGGAAAAACAAAAAATCTAGGATAGCTAAAACAATCATTTACAATAAAGCAACTTCTAGAGGCATCACCATCCTAGACTTCTAGCTCTACTATAGAGCTATAGTAATAAAAACAACTTGGTATTGGCATAAAAATTGACATGTGGACCAATTCAATGTGGAATTGAACTGAAGACCCTGGAATTAATCCACACACCTATGTGTAACTGGAGACCTTCTCTCCAGCCCCTGACAAGCCCTGTTATTCCAACAGCTCACTTATAAAATAAACACATAGACATTTATATTATTTAAACTGCTTGGCCCTTAGCTCAGGCTTGCCATTGTCTAGCTCTTACTCTTATATTCAGCCCATTTCTATTAATCTATACTAGCCACGTGGCTTGTAGCTTACCTGTACCTTACATCTCACTTGTCATGGCAGTGGCTGGCAGCTCTTCCCACCTCAGCCTTTCATTCCCATAAGATATTATAGTAGACTATTGTATACTTTAGTAAACAAATTTAGTAAAATAACAGCCTTAGATAATTTGTACTATAATTTGCACTGTTATGAATTCTTATATGTTGATACAAATATAAACTTTTTATATTCCTGTCTAAGATAATTTGTATATTCATGAAATACATAACTATGTTTGTTATAATGTACACATATTTTTACTCTTATTTGAAATATTTATATATTGATACAAATGTAAATTTATATCTGTTATACTATATGTATGTTCTACTTCTGTTTAAGATATTCTGTATACTGATATATATTTAAGATTATTATCATATTGCATATTACACTATATATTCCTACCTCTGTCAAAGATATTTTGTGCATTGTCACAATTTTAAAGTCATTGTCCTTACAGACTGTTTGCCTTGTTTACATGAAGCCTTAGTCCTTAGGTTGTTTAGGTAGATAAGACTTATAGATTTATAGTCATCTATGCTTATCATCTCTATAATTATGTTAGTTAGGTTATCCAGATTTATAGATACATAGGTCCAATGGACAGATAATCTTCAAACACTTCATAGACCTAAAAAAATTATGACATTTAAATAACTTAGAATTCTGCTAACATGAGACACAATTGCTCCTGGCAGTACCAATTTGATCCTGAGAGAATGTTGGGCTTCTAAGACATTTCCACTTGGAAGTTTGTCTTCTTGGCACAAAATGGCCTACTGGGCAAAGAACTGCCCTTGCCTCAACTGCTGACAGTATAAATGCTGTCCTTTCTAGACAAGTGGGACACAGGGAAAATGACCACTGTACTTTGCCAAGACAGGGTAAGATGGTCTTTCAGAATTCCTGCTTCTAAAAATGGTCTGTCAGATACTCTAGGCCTGTAGCCAATTTAAATGCACCAACCATGCTAAAGAACATTAGATGACTGTCCAGGCTGCCAGCTGTCTCTGTCTACTGTCGTAAGACTCCCGAAAGTTGCTTGCATCCTTCTCCCATTTCTCAGATAGTATTATATCCTTCTGAGGTCTTTGATGTAATTAAAATCTAAATAGGTATAATTTTCTTCCTTAGTTATGATAAAAGATAAATTAGATATTAAACATTAGACTTACAAATATAGGATAGATAGTATATCTTCTTTAATTTTGCCAAATACTAATAGACTAAATATTGTAAATAGCCTAGATATTGTAACTGTAATTCTTGATTGATAATTGTTTTGTTATCTGTAATTTTACTATGTAAAAGTTAAAACCTTCCTTTAAAAAAAGCGGGGGGGGGAGTGCTATGGATATCACTCTGTGTAAATAAAATGCTGATTGGCCAGTAGCCAGGTAGGAAGTATAGGCGGGACAAGCAGAGAAGAGAATTCTGGGAGTGAAAGGCTGAGGTGGGGAGAGTTGCCAGCCTCTTCCATGACAAGAGAGATGTAAGGTACAGGTAAGCCACGAGTCACGTGGCAACTTATAAACTAACAAAAATGGGTTAATTTAAGATATGAGAACTAGACAACAAAAAGCCTGCCATGTAAGTTTCTGTGTGTTTACTTGGTTGAGTCTGAGAGTCTATGGGCCTGGCGGGTGAGAGAGATTTGTCCTGACTATGGGCCAGGCAGAAAAACCCTAGCTACATCTATGAACATCTGATTTTTGACAAAGAAGCCAAAACTGTACAATGGAGAAAAGAAAGCATTTTCAACAAATGGTGCTGACATAACTGGATCAGCATGTAGAAGATTGCAAATAGATCCATATCTATCATTATGCACAAAACTCAAATCCAAGTGGGTCAAAAACCTCAACATAAATCTATCTACACTGAACCCGATAGAGGAGAAAGTAGGAAGTCGCCTAGAATGTATTGGCACAGAAGACCACTTCCTAAATATAATAGCAGTAGCAAAGACACTGAGAGAAACAATTAATAAACAGGACCTCCTGAACCTGAGAAGCTTCTGTAATGCAAAGTACACAGTAAATAAGACAAAATGACAGCCTTCAGAATGGGAAAAGATCTTAATCAACCCCACATCTGACAGAGGGCTGGTCTCCGAAATATAAAAAGAACTCAAGAAACTCGACATCAAAATATCAAACAATCCAATTTAAAAATGGGCTACAAATCTAAACAGAGAATTCTCAACAGAAGAACCTCAAATGGCCAAAAGACATTTAAGGAATTGCTCAACATCCTTAGTCATCAGGGAAATGCAAATCAAAATGACTCTGAGATACTATCTTACACCTGTCAGAATGTCTAAGATCAAAAACACTGATGACAGCTTATTTTGGAGAGGATGTGGAGCAAGGGGAACACTCCTCCAATGTTGGTGGGAGTGCAAACTTGTATAGTCACTTCGGAAATCAGTATGGTGACTTCTTAGAAAATTGGGAATAAATCTACCTCAAGACCCAAGAATAATGCTCTTGGGCATATAACCAAGGAATACTCAATCATATCACAAGGACACTTGTTCAACTATGGTCATATCAACATTATTCATAATAACCAGAACCTGGAAATAACCTAGATGTCCCTCAACTGAAGAATGGATAAAGAAAATATGGTACATATACACAATGGAGTATTACTCAGCTGTAAAAAACAATGACATCATGAAATTTGCAGGCAAATGGATGGAACTAGAAAACATCATCCTGAGTGAGGTAAGCCAGACTGAGTGAGACAAACATGGTATGTACTCACTCATAAGTGGATACTACATGTAAAGTGAAGGATACTCAGACTACAACCTACAGCTCCAGAGAAACTAGGAAACAAGAAGTACTTTAAGAGGGATGCATGGATCACCTTGGGAAGAGAAAACAGAGGAGATCTCCATGAAAAAACTGAGGATGAAGGGAGCAACAGAGGGTGGGGGGATGAGTACATGAGAAAACAACATGGTTGAGCTGAGGGAGGCATTGAGTGGGAAAGCAATGAAAGAGATATCTTGATAGAGAAAGATATTATGGGGTAAGAGAGAAACGTGGTGCTAGGGAAATTCCCAGGAATCCACAAGGATAATACCAGACTACTAGCAATAGTGGAGAGGGTGCCTGAACCGGCCTACTCTGGTAATTAGATTGGTGAATACCCCAAATGTCATCATAGAGCCTTAATCAAGTAACTGATGGAAGCAGATGCAGAGATCCACAACCAACCACCAGGCCAAGCTCTGGAAATTCAATCGAAGAGAAGGAAAAGGGATTCTATGAGCTGGAGTGGGTGGGGGTTGGGGCTTGGAGAGTGGCAGTCAGGATCATGATGGGGAAATCTCTAGAGACAACTGAACCAAGCTTATTGGAACTCATAACTTCAGACTGACAGCTGTGGAACCTGCATGGGACCAGACTAGACCCTCTGCATAGGGGAGATAGTTGTGTAGCTTGGTCTCTTTGAGGGGTTCCTGGCAATGCGATCAGGATCTACCCCTGGTACATAAGCTGGCTTTCTGGATCTCATTACCTATGGTCGGACACCTTGCTCACCCTTGATGCAGGGGCGGGGGGAGCTTGGTCCTACCTCAACAAAACATACCAGGCTTTGCTGTCTCTGCCATGGGAGGCCTTACCCTTTTGGAAGAGGGGATAGAGGCTGGGTAGAGTGAGGGGACATGAGGGGGCAGAGTGGGAGGGGGATCTGTGGCTGGTATCTAAAATGAATAATTTTTTTAAAAATAAAAAATAAAATCATGATATTAAAAGTGTATTGAGTGTATAAGGAATTTCCTCATGATAGTAAATTTGACAGCTTAGAGTGCTCAAAATTCTTATATGATACAAACTACTAAAGCTTGCTTAGGAAGAAGTAGCCTGAGCAGATCTCTTTGTATTAAATAACTAAATTTGCTGTTAAAACTCTCCTATGAGGAAATTTCAAGGCCAAATGGCTTCCCTAGTGAATTCTGCCATTTAAGGAGAAAGTAGTAAGGAACAAAATCTTCCCAACTCTTTGCATGATTCCAACATTACCTTAATACTAAATATAGACAAAGCTATTACAAGAAAAAACTCTAGGTTAATAAATCTTCTGTACATGGATGCAAATGTTTCAAAGAGAGGTTTAAAGAGTCAAGTTTAAGATTACTCAAATAGGACAATCCATTATGACTAAGCAGTAATCTATCCCAGGAAGGTTTTGTTGATTTAATAAAATTAAATATTAATTAAAATTCAATAGTCCTCCTCAGAAAAGAGCATACCAAATTGGTTATCCAATGTCAAATGGTCATCCCTGAAAACATACATACAAAGTAACATAATATAGCTGAGTAGTTTATATTTATATATCTGAGTAGGTTGTATTTATATATTTAGGAATATATATGTATGTGCATGTATATATAAGGAATTACATATAATATATGTGTGTGTAATAACAACTAATGAAAAAAGAGGGCATGAACTTGAAAGAGAGAAAGAAAGAGTATGTGGGAGAAAAGGAAAGAGGGAAATGATATAATTATAATTTAAAGAAGGAAACAATTTTTAAAATCTCAATGTAATTTACATCAACAAGCTAAAAAGAAAAAGAAGTTTACTTCAATTGGTGCAGAAAAAGCATTTGACAAAACTAAATTTCCATTCTCTATTAAAACAAAATACCAAAAATCTCTCAGCAGGCTAGTAACAGAAAGGAATCCCTTAATGAAATAAGGGCAGACTTGAAAACTCTACAGTAAAAATCATGACCATGGAAGACTGAATATCTTACTTCAGACTGACAATAAGGAAAAGATATTCAATCTCACTATATTCATTCAACATTCCTAAAGGTTTTAGCCAAGTCAATAAAGCAAAAAGGAAAAATGAAGGCACAAGGAAGAATTAAAACCCTATTTGTTCACAGATAACACAATCATTTACACAGGAAAGTCAATGGATTCCCCAAAGAAAAAGCTATTAGAACTGATGTGTAGGTGCAGAAAAGTTCCACCACATAAAATCAATACACAAAAATCAATTTTATCCCTATACACTAGCAATGAACAATCATAAATTGAAATTAAAAAGGAGTGTCACTTAGAATAGCATTCAAAATGTTATCTACCTAGGGATAAAGCTCACTGAAATATCCTTTTTTACATTTGACTTATACAATGACAAATTTTTTTTTCTTTTTCAAGACAGGGTTTCTCTGTGTAGCTAGCTTTGCGCCTTTCCTGGAACTCACTTGGTAGCCCAGGCTGGCCTTGAACTCACAAAGATCTGCCTGCCTCTGTCTCTGCCTCCTGAGTGCTAGGGTTAAAGGCGTGTACCACCACTGCCTGGCTAGACAAAAATTTTTAAGTGCTGAGAGACATTAAAGATGACCTAAATAAGTTGAATGGTGTCCTTTGCCCATGGCTCAGAAGACTCAGTGTTGCTAGGATGTTAAATCTCCCAAATTGATTTATTGATTCAACATAATTCCTATCAAATCTCAACAGGATCTTCTGGAGAAATTAACAAACTTATTACAAAAATTCATATGGAAATTCTAATCACCAACAATAATTAAAGCAATATTGAAAAAGAGCAAAATGGAAAACTAACATCACCCAGTTTCAAGAATTATAAGGCTGAAGCAGTCAAGACAGTGTGAAATTGGCCCCAAGATGAACAACTGCATCTATAAACCATAACAGATAGCTAGAACAGACCTCAAACACTGTCAAGAAGGGTGGAGGGCCAACCCAGTGCAGAGAATACTTTCCCAAAACAGCCTTAAGACAAATGCACACACTTGTGCAGAAGGGTGCACGATACCCAAAGAGTAGCTCAGAAAAAGAACATAGCCTAAATGCACAGCCAAAGAATTCTAGAAGAAACAGAAGATCTCTGTGATGTTGAGTTAGATCATACAGTCTTAGACTCAACCCCAAAAACCCAACCCAAAAACAAAAACAAATGATAAATTGTATTTTGCCAAAATTAAATTTATTCTTCAAAAGATACTAAAAGAATCAAAAGACAAGCTGCAACTGAGAGAAAATATTTGCAAAGTGTATATCAGGTAGGAAACATGTCCAGAATATCAATTATCTACAACAGTGTTAATGAAATGGCATTCCATGAGGCCGCTCATCACACTGGAGCGCTGCCATCTTTTATTGCTTGAATAATTTCCATGCCTCCAGTTTATAACTTGATAATATTTAAACTAAAAAAAAAATAGTTCATGTCGCAATAAACCTATCATAGGTTGAAAATACCACACATATACAAAATATATACAACCTATGAAATATAAGGATTTAGCCACACAGTAGTACCCTGCAGGGTATCTATGATTTATCCTCAGGACCTTGTTACTGACTGGGAGCTGTGTGTAGTGCATTGTTCCAGTCCAGCATTAGAGAGAGTATTGCTGCCTCTGTCCAGTGTTAATAATCCAGAAGAAGAACAAGATTTAAAGTCATAGTGCTCAAGAAGTTGTAAGCCAAACCATCATAGGCCAGGGACAATCTATATATAAAGAACTCTCAAAAAACAGTAAGAGAAACAAAATCAATAATTGTACACAGGTAGAACATTTGAAAGCATATCAACAAAAATATGCATATGGTTAGGTGAGTTTCCTTGAAGAGATGCTCCACATGGGATAGGGAAATTCTGTCAATTTAATGCTCGCTGTGTAAGCATGAAGGCCTGAGATCAGATCCCAGGCACCCACATCAAAGGCCAGACAGGTGACATGAGCCTGCAATCTCAGCATTTGGGGAGAAAGAAACAAGTAGATCCCTGAAGCTCACTGACCAGCCAGCCTAGCCAATCAGTGAGCCCCAAGTTCAATGAGAGACCCTGACTAAAAAAAAGTAAGATGGGAAGATCCACCTTGAATCTGGGCCACATCTTCTACTGGCAGCCCATATAAAGGACATGGGAGAAAGAAGCTCTTTGCCTGCTTGCCCTCACTCTGAATGGCAAGTCCATTCCTTCTCTGGCATTGGAGCCAACTTCTTCAGAATTCCAGTGTATACTGAAGACCAGCTGAGATACAGCAACAAGAACTGAACAACCACTGGATTCTTGGACTTTCCATTGGTAGACAGCCATTGTTGGACTAGCTGGACCACAGCCTGTAAGCCACTCTAATATGTATGTGGGTGGGTGTGTATGTGTGTGTGTACACACAATTAAGAAACAAACACATAATTAAGAAACATATAAATCAATTTAAAAATTAAAAATACACCTATTATGACCCAGCCATTCTTCTAGATACTTACCAAAGAGAAATGATGGTGTACATATATACAAAGGTTTATGAATGATACATACATATGTATATGTGTATATACATATTTTTATATGTGCACATATACATTTATATGTGTATATACATACATGTATATGTGTGCATTTATATGTGTATAATACATAAATATTCATTCTACCAGTTCTGTTCCTCTCAAGAATCCTGACCAGTATGCAGTGTTTCAGATTTCCTATCTTTTTGGAGTCTGGAACATTTGAGAATGTGCAATGGGGTCTCTTAGAGATGTGACCCAAGTCTAAACAAGAAGTCCATTTATGGTTCACATGCCCCTTGCTGTTTTCTTATGCGCCTATCTATGTTTAATTGCAACTCATCACATGAGCCTGGGTGTGGAATTGTCTACCTATGATATCACAGAGGTTCTCAAAGGGCTTTAGATTTTGAAGCAATTTAAATTTGGGGTTTTCAGATGCTATACCCTGTCCTTCTATTACTACAGGCCTGTGACAATAGCTAAAGTTAGAAACACTGACCAGCACCAAGTAATGAGGAAGACATGGAACAACAGCACTCTCTCACACACAGGTGGGATGTAATATGATACTGCTACTTTGGAAAACTCTGCCAGATTCAGAAATTTAAAAGACTTGGGCTGGGTCAGTGGTGAAGCACACATGCCAGAGGACCTGTGTTTGATTCCCAGAACCTACATCTGGAGGCTCACAGCCACCTGTCACTCCAACTCTGACCTCCTTAAGCACCAGCACCTATGTGTGTGTATACATACATGCACACACAAACACATAATTAAGAAAGAGATAAATCTATTTAAAAATGTAAAATCCACCTATTATGACCCAGGCATTCTTCCAGATATTTCCCAATGAAAAATGAAAGCATACACCTATATGAAGATATGTGAGCAAATGCTCATAGCAATTTCATTTTTAAAAGCCCCAAACCTGACAACAACTCCAATGTCTGTTCACAGTCAAGTGAATGAACAAATTACAATTCAGCCATGTAGTAATCCACAGCAATAAGGAACAAATCATTGATAAAATAACACTGATGGACTTCAAAATAATTATGCTGAGTCCATGAAGCCAGCCAAAAGATAGATGACATATGATAGACCTATTTATATAAACTTTAGAAAAGGCAGACCACTCTGTAATGATATAAAGCACTTCTGTTAACCTGTGAATGGTGGAAGTAGGTGAAGCAGGGCTACAATTCTTTGCAGGAAGCATTTGGGCAATACATTCACGTTGTTGTGACGGGCTTGTGGAAGTTTTCACACATCAAAAGTTACCAAATTATCCAGTACCCTCTGGATAAGTGAGACAGTTGATTAGCTTGAGCTGTTTGGGAGACACCCAGGCAGTGGGACCTGGACCTGTCCTTAGTGCATGAGCTGGCTGTTTGGAACCTGGGGCTTATGCAGGGACACTTTGCTCAGCAAGGGAGGAGGGGACTGGACCTATCTGGACTGAATCCACCAGGTTGAGCTGAATCCCCAGGGGAGTCTTTGCCCTAGAGGAGATGGGAAAGGGGGGTAGGCTGGGGGGAAGGGGAGCAGGGGAATCCATGGCTGATATGTAAAATTAAATTAAATTATAAAATAAAAAAAACAAAAAAGTTACCAAATTGTACACGTTAAAGTATGAATATTAAAACAAATACAAATTATAAAATTAGAAGGCTGGTGGAATGATTTAAAGCGAGTACTTTCCATCTTACTGTGTAGATATGGGAAGCTTTTAAAAAGATACCGTTGTAAAGGAGTAAAGGACCCAAAGGGTGAAGGGACCGTGAAAGTGTTCAGAAAGTACAAGAAAAGCGAAACTTGGGAAGGAAGCAGGGTTTGAAGAAACAAGTGATTGGTTGATAAATAAAGCCGTTTGGCCTACGGCAAGGCAGCTTAGAGGCAGGCAGGAAATTCAAAGAGAGAGCCAGGAAGAAGGTGGGGAGAGACGCCAGCAAGCAGCCCAAGAAGCACATGTAATGGGACACAGGTAAGACCAAGAACCATGTGGTGATACATAGATTAACAGTTATGAGCTAATTTAAGATAGAAGAGCTAGCTAGCAAAAGGCTTGAGCCATGGCCATGCAGTTATAATTAATATAAGCCCGTGTGTGTCTACTTGGGGGATGTGAGTGGGAGACATTTGTCCGGATCGCTGGCAGGCCACAACACAGGAAAACTGCTGGTAACAAAGAAGCATCTTACTTGGAGGCAAGAAAGACCTCACAGAAGCTGCAGAGACATTACCTCTGGCTGTTCAGACCAAGAGAGTCACCCTGCATCACACACACACACACACACACACACACACACACACACACACACACACACACTTCCTATGGCTGAAGAAGAGTCCCACACTGTTGTCAGTGATCAAGAAGAGCCAGCAGGAAGTTAGGAGTCCATGGAAGCTTTCCTTTTCTTAAAAAAAAAAAAAAAAAAACAAGGCTTCAGGAAAATTCCAGGAGGAAAAAGCCTTTGCCATGTCTCTAAGTGACTGAGACCAGTGGTCTGCAGATGACTGTGATTTTACCCACCCACAGTGAAAAAGGATGTCCGTGTCCTCTGGCTAGGGGCACTTGCTAGCAGGCTGCATGCTGTAGTAGTTACTTTCCTGGCTTCCGGGACAAAATATCTGTCAGACGCAGCTTAAGGGAGGGAGGCTTCGTTCTGGCCTGTGGTTTCAGAGGTTCTCGGGCCATCTTGGTGTGTACAGTGTGTCACGGGGAATGCCTGGGTCTGTGGCAGCAGGAGCTCATGGTTGTAGCACCAGGCCTGGGTCAGCATACAGACAACTTAGGCTGGGCAGAGGCTGGTGCTATCTTCAAATCCCCAAATCAAGTAACCACTTCTGCCGTCAGGCCCCACCTCCCAGGGGCCCCAGAGCCTTTAAATCATGTCACATGCTGGAGATCAAGTACACAAAACGTGACATTTCCAGGTTCAAACCATAACACCTGCACACACAGTTATGTTGGCACCTTACATTGATTATAAAATAAGCGTTAAAAATAGAAACTGTAGAAGTATAAGGTAAGAACGGACAAAAACAAAGGTTTTTGGAAACTTTGGTTTCCACACCTGGTACCACCTCAGGAATCAGGAGCAAGCACACCTCAGTTTGGAGACCACTGAGTTAGATAGAGCATCCCAGTCATATGCAGTAAACAGAGAACCCTCAGGCCTGCCCTGGGAGATTAAAATAACATTTAAAAATATATTTGTGATAACCAACATTGAAAACGTTAGCCCATCCAGAAGTGAATTGCTGGTCAAATTTATATCCATTTGGCAGACTGTCAAACAACAATTTCAAATGATGTTTTCAGAAAATGCTCTGGCACGTAAAAGTGTTCATGGTGTGTAGTACATGAAAAAGGCAATTTACAATACCCTGGTACAAAGAAGAATTATTAATGTATCTTGGAAAAAAACTGGGAAGAAATGGAGGTGTAACAAAATGGTTGAGGATTTTACATTTTTACTTTGTCCAATGCTTCCCAATGAAAATTTTCTAATATATAATTATAAAAATACAACAATTTTGTGAAGAAAGCATTATAGATAATGTCATTATGCTGGGGGGGGTGGATATTTATAATCCCAGCACTGGAAAACTGAGGCTATAAAATTTCAGGTTTAGCCTGAGAAACATAGCAAGCAATACTTAGTCTCAAAAAAATTAAAATTATCAAAATAATCAGCTAGGTCCATAAGGCAGTATGTTAGTTACTTTTCTCATTTGTGTGATAATACTTGATAAAAAGAAATCTATCTGGTTCACAGTTCAAGGGGAGGCAGAGCAGCAGGGACATGAGGTAGGTGGTCACAGTGCATCCACAGTGAAGAAGCAGAAAGACAGATCCTGGCATTTCAGCTGGCTTTCTGTTTATTCAGTCTAGGACCCTAGCCCATGGGATGGTACCACTACATTTAGGGTGGGTCTTCCCATCTCAATTAACTCCATCTAGAAGCTCCCTCACTGACATGCCCACAAATCTGTCTTGATTCTAGAGGCTGTCAGAATTGATCATCATAGCCCATGGAGAGAAACGCCACTGAAGAAGTACATAGAATCTCATGAGAGATTAGGAAGGTTTGAAGCAAATTTAAAAAAAAAAAAAAGAAAGAAAGAAAGAAAGAAAAAACAGAGCCCTATTAATCACAAAAAAGGGTCTGGATCCTTAGCAACGATCAGAGCAGAGACCCTACTAGCACTCAGGATATCCACCCACTCATATACCCACCCCCCTGTCCTCTGTGCTAATCCTCTGGTCATCCCTAGACAAGGTCCCAGCAACATGAGGGGCTTCTGGTGAAGGCTCTCTCCACATAGAGTGTCTCAGCCAGATACCCCATGTTCTCATACCCTTGATCAGACATTGAAAGCAGAAGTCTTCCTTCCCTTAGTGTCCTGGACACTAAACTCTAGACAGGCATAGCATGTAAACATTCTGAGATGGCCAGATAAAATGGGTGTGTCTGACAGGCTGAGAAGGGAGGAGCTTAAGTCTGAAGGGATCACAGAACTTTTTGGGTCGACAGCCATAGACTTATCAAATCCCCAAGTCTGTGACTAGGGACATGCCACAAAATGTGATCCAGGTTTAGTTCCAGACATAAAAGGAAGCAATTTCTCTCACAGTGAGTAATAATAAATGGATTGGAACTTATTGGAATTCATCACCCCCAAGAGGTAGTGCTGGCAGGAAACACAAATGCCTTCCAAAAAGGTTCAGGAAAATTTATGAATGACAGAATTGTGAATGACCTCTCTTATACTTTTCTCCTTACTCCATTTCCAAAAGCAGACATGGTCTTTAGGGGCTGAGTAGGAGTTGCCCTCATGGATGCTGGGCTACTCAGATTTCCCCTGTTGGCCAGGCAAGGTCAAGGCCCCCATTTTGTGTTACCAAGGCATCTGGTGTTTAAATTTTCACAGCCCCGCCTACATGGTTATAAATCCCCATTGATGTGCCTGCAGCCTAGCTAAGAAGAGATATCAACATGTGCTAAGTAGGTGTGTAATAAAAGTGGGTTGAAAGAAAGAACAGGAACTCTCTTTGTCCTTCTTTGCAAGATCAGCCCAGGCAGGCATGCTGGCTATTCTATTTGATCAAGGCCAGGTCTTGAGATGCTTTGATGCTGCAAGAATGTGGATTACTTATGCATGTTCCAGCACACAACTCCCCAAACCATAGCAGAACAGAAGACCTGGGGAAACAGCAGAAACATCTCCACTTATCAAGTACTCTTAGGGAACACCTTGACTCCAATTACACAAGAGCATCTCCTGTGAGGAAAAGCCCTGCAGAAGCTTTGGGCAACTAATGTCTACAGGACCCTTTCATCCCCTGACTTGCTTACCTGAAAGTTCTGTTATCCACCAGAGTGGGCTTTCTGGACATTCACCGGCAAACTAGTTCACTGGCAAGGGCATGATAACCTCCACTGACTTCTGTTATAGTAGGAGCTTATCTCTAATGCCTTGCCTTAGAGGATTCATCTCACCCATGTATATGTCCTGATTCTTTAGGTTGTAGATGCAGGGGTTTTCCACTAACTGTCAGCATCCATGGTAATCCTATGACATTGCCTCTATAAATGTAATGTTATGCTAATTTTATGCAAATGAAGCGATCAGTTCCGGGACATGGTTTGTTCTAATGGGAATTTTGTCTACCCTGAGAATCTTATAAGACATTCAATGTCTAGGTAAGATATAGTAGTCCACCAGGATCCTGTTTCCTTATTCTTGGTATTTCTTTTTTGTTGTTGTTGTTGTTTTTTTGTTTTGTTTTGTTTTGTTTTGAGACAGGGTTTCCCTGTGTAGCTTTGCGCCTTTCCTGGAACTCACTTGGTAGCCCAGGCTGGCCTCGAACTCACAGAGATCCACCTGCCTCTGTCTCCTGAGTGCTGGAATTAAAGGTGTGTGCCAACATTGCCTAGCCTTTTTTTTTTTTTTTTTTTTTTTTTTTTTTTTGGCCATCAAGGAAGACCCAAATGATGCACATGGTAAATATGCCCAGTGTGTTCAGGCCACAAGGGCTGTGGCTGATGTCTGTGGATCTGACTTGGGACCTGTCTGTAGTCTGGAGAAGAGCAGTTCCAAAGCTCTGAAGACTATCTGCTGGTTTAGGGGAGCAGGCTACAGAGGGACAGCAGAAAGAGTTGCCAGATTGGATAAGGCTAAAAAGCATGGATCCAGGCCAGAGTCTCCTCCATCCCCAGGGTACTCAGAGGAATACCAATGCTTTGTATATAGAGGGAAATGTTTATCAATTATCTACTTGAAGTATACTTTATTCAAGCCACAATTACCATTGTATTTCATTTTGGGGTGCCTTTGCTGTCAGGTTAAAGCTTCTGGTTACCAAATGAGATAAATTATTAGATTTTTTTCAGGGTTCTGGGGTCTTTTTGTTCTTGTTTGCAGAAACCAGCAAGACTCTGAGGATGGGATAAAAGAGCACAGTGGAGCTGACATTATTTGACAGAGACTGCTCTGGGACATTATTTGAGGTAGACACAGGGAGAGCATCCTTTTAGAAAGAGACTGAAGGATGCCTGAAAGGGGAAAGACCCGGTGAGTCCAACTGCTGTCACGTGGGGTAGCATCACCTGTCTGGACTGCACGTTCTTTCCTTTTCTGATATTTCTGTAGCTAGAAAGAAGAAAGGAAGGGAAGAGCGGAGGGATGGAGGGAGTAGGGGAGGAAGGAAAGAAGGGAGGGAGGGGAGAAGGGAGGAAGGAAGGAAGGGAGGAAGGAAGGAAGGAAGGAAGGAAAGAAGGAAGGAAGGAAGGAAAAGAATTAGGACCAGATGGATGGCTCAGGCAGGTAGTAGTACTTGCTGCCAAGTGTGACCACCTGTGTTCCGTTTCCCCAGAACCTTCATAATGAAAGAGAGAACTGACTCCTACAAGTTGTCCTCTGACCTCCACACACATAAAATAAATTAATAAATATAAAAAAAAATCCCCCACGCCCCCTAAGGTCTGGCTGTGGAAGGAGGAGAAAGGCGAGACAGGGTAAACCAGATGGTGATCAGTTACCAAGAAATATAGGATTTCTAAGCTCTGTTCTTGTTTTGAACATATGGAGACCCTGGGTACATATTTTTCTGCTAATAAGACATTTCTAAGGATGTTTAGATATGGGAACCCAGACCAATGCTTGGTTTAGGTTGCAAAGAGGAGATGAATGTCTCCAGTTAAGAGATTGATGGGAAAAGAATGATGAATGGAGTCCAGGCACAGAGTCAGCAAGGAGTTCTGAGCCCGCAGAACCCCAGAACCAGTGGCTTGCAGCTGTGCCTTAAGGAGTCCATGGTCCCCCAATTCTGCTTTTCTAGAATGGTACAATCCTGTGAATCTTATTCCCTTGCGTGCACGCATGTGCGCACACACTCACACACATACACACACACACACACACACACACACACACACACTCACACTCACCCTCACACACGCGCACGCACTACTCCTGCTATCACACACACTCACTACAGACAAGCCAGGACTATGAGAAAAAGATGAAGGGGGAGAAAACATCTAGAGAGACCATGTAACCAAGCCAGCCAGCAGACCTCCCCTTCCTTCCCCAGAGCAGGTCTGTATTTTCAGCCTTCAAGTCTTGCCAGCCTAGTCTTCTATCACACCTTCAGTGCCTCACTGTGTTATTGTGTGTAGGAAGGTGAGGAGAAATCCTACTGCCCAAGCCTGAGGCTCCCTGTCAAATGACCCTCCTTGATAAGGAAGGATCAGAAAGCAACACAGGCCTTTTTCATTCCCCCTCTCTGTAGCTACCTCTCTGTAGGTTTGGAACAGCAACAACTAGAAAATATGCAATGTTTAGAGCTGACATTGGAGCGTAAATGTAAGATTGGTCTAACATGGCATTTCTCTCTATTTATAACAGGAGCAGTTGAAATGAACAAGACAGATTAAGAAAAGAGTCCCAAGGTTTTAAAAATAAAGGG
The DNA here is from genome assembly GCF_903995425.1 of Onychomys torridus. Lineage (NCBI taxonomy): Eukaryota > Metazoa > Chordata > Mammalia > Rodentia > Cricetidae > Onychomys > Onychomys torridus. Next base: position 94,447,631 of record NC_050449.1, on the reverse strand, counting down.
AGCTTGATAGAATGTTTGGGGGATGGTAAAGCTGCATTCCCAGCAGAGCCCTGTACTGTCTGAACTTAAGAGGAGTCTGCTGGAGAAGAGAAAGAGAGAGATCCTAATAATAATATCTGCATATCAGCTTCCTTGCCACATCCCTCAGTCTGGTATATCAAGCACTACTTTCTCCAGATGCCAGTTCCAATAAATCCATTTATTCTGGAGAAAACAAAAATGAAAAACTGGGAGTTTGTGGTTTGGACCATCAGAGCCAGAAAATAAAACAGAAGAGTCAGGAGGAAGAAAGAGCAACAGGCCAGGGCCTGGGTGGGGGGGTTGAATCCTACCCGTTACCCACAGACAGTTCCTGTGTTTGTGTTAACTTCAGGTAGATCTAAGGGTGATAGAATCATGTAAGGCTCAGAGAAGGCTAAAAGAGCCACAGAGTATTAAATCAAACATTAGTTTCCTGACAAACTTTAGTATGAAGAAGAGAGACAAGCTGTAACGGATGAATGTTGTGAAATCCTAACCATCACAGTGACAGTATTAGGAGGTGGGATGTTGGGGAGCCTCTGTAGATGGGACTAATGTACTTACAAAAGATCACAAACCTCCTTCATTCTACCATGGAGATGTGATGTAGAGAGAAGACAGCAGTCTAAATTCCAAAAAGGCCCTCACCAGAGCTAACCATGCTGGCAATGTGATGCTCAGTCTCACCTCCAGAGCTGCAAGAAAGGGTACCTTCAGTTTATAAGCTCCAGAGTCAATGTAGGGATACTGGGGTTACACACCAGAATGTGGGGGGTCATGACAAGTTTGGCAACAGTAAGACTTTTTTTAAAATTTTAGTGTGTGTGTGTTCTTGTATGTGTGTGTATATTCACGTTTGTTTACGTGTGTGTGTGTGTGTGTGTGTGTGTGTGTGTGTGTGTGTGTAAGCAGGTTTACTCACCTATATATGCACAAGTAGAAGCCAGAGGTCAGCTTTGGATATCTTCTTCTATTGCTCTCCATCTTTTTTTTTTAATTTTTGGAAAATGTAATAACTGAGTACACTACATCCAATTCATGTATACCCCTCTTGTCCCCCCAACTCTTCCTGTGTCCCCCACCTCCCTCTCAAATTCATGACCCTTCTTCAATATACCAAGTCCAATTACTTACTATTGCCTGATATATTGGGGGCTCAACAATAGGGTCACCTGAACAGGACGAGCAAAGAGCACACCACTCCTCATGCCCACATGGATGGAGGAAACTCTCATAAGTCCTCACCCCTAGATGAAGAGTTACAAGCTGTCAAGGCTGTAGAGGGAGGAAGAACCATTTTTCCTCAGTGGCAAGCTCCCAACTCTAAGTAAAAGATTTTTGAATATGCAACAACAGAAATGAATTCAAATTCAAGCACCTAATGAACCTGAGGTATTTCTGATAATTTTCACCCATATCCATGTTGCATTGTTTGATTTCATTACAGCCTCGGTTATGAACACACCAAGCACACACAGTATCATTCCATACAGCATCAAAATACACTTCCTAAGACTCGGAACAGGAGATGAAGCTGTCAGTTGAGTCAGGAGGTAGCCTCCAGAATGGGAGGAAATCTTTGACCAAGGATTGGGGTCTGATATATAAAGAACTCAAAAATCTAAACATGAAGAAAAAATGTCTTAAATGGGCTGCATAACTGAACAGAAAATTCTTGAAATAAGAAATACAAAAAGCTACTGACACTTTAAAAAGTGCATGTCCCTGGCTAGCAAGGAAATTTACTCGGAACCATTAAGGTTCCATCTTACATTAATCAGAACAATGATCATCAGGAACACAAATGACAATAAATGCTGGTGTGGATGTGGGGAAAGGGACACTTTAGGCTCTGCTGGTGGCAGTGTAAGGTAAAAAAGTTACCTTGGAAGTCAGTCTGGAGGTCTCTTAAAAGATCAGTAACAGAATTACCTTATGATCCAGATGTTCCACTCCTGAGTATATACTCTAAGGACTTCATATCTTATTACAGAGATACTTGTATATCCATGTTCATTGCAACTCTATTCATCATAACTGGGGAATAAAATCAACCTGGATGCCCATCAACTGATAAATGAATAAGGAAACATAGCCGGGTGGTGGTGCGCACACCTTTAATCCTAGCACTCGGGAGGCAGAGCCAGGAGGATCTCTGTGAGTTCAAGGCCAGCCTGGTCTACAGAGTGAGTTCCAGGGAAGGCTCCAAAGCTACAGAGAAACCCTGTCTCAAAAAAACAAACAAACAAAAAGAGTAAGCTTATGGATATAAGAGTAAGAAAAACAGAATCATGAAACTTAAAGGTAAATAGATGGAACTAGAAAAAATTATAGTGAGTGAGGTTATCCAGGATCCCAAACACAAATGCCACATGTTCTCTATTATATTTGGGTCCTAGCTTCAAATATTTTGTGTTGTGTTTGTAGCCTAAAGTACATGTGGAAGCCAAGAAACTAGAAATGGACTGTTTTGTGTGGGGAATGCACTTAGGGAGTTAATTAGAAAACAAAGGTAATATAAAAGCAGGGAAGGGAACACTGAGGGGTGAAAAGGTTCAAAAACAGAGGGGTGAGGGTAAAGAAATAAGGGTGGCAGAAAGTTTAACCAAATTTAAGGATATATGAAATCTGTGATCTTGCAAAACAATAATTAAAGGTGAAAATAAAACATGGGTGCCATGAAAGAATTGAGGGTGAGTACTCAGGGTTAAAGGTTTAAGTGAGGATAGGTCAGGGGCCGGGAAACAGGGGAGCAGGGGCTAGAAGTGGGTTACACAAAGCTAAGGATGTATGAAGAAGCCTTATAAAACCTCACTAGCTTATAAGCTCGTTTAAAAATATAATATTAAAAGAGGAGTTTAACTGTATATGCTGAATGGTGAACAATACTATTCCCCAAATAAATGGTCATTAAATCTCAGTTCCAGGCATGAGCACATCCCTAGGTGTTGATCGGGGAGGCCCGGTGGCTCCCAAAACAACATGGACTATCACCATTGCTCTTGGTTGTTCGCATAACTAAATGGTAAGATCTGATTGCTACAGACCTCACCCACTTCAGTTATAGGACATAGTGAAGTCAGTCTCAAAGATGACCAGGAAACTAACTCTTTCCCTCTTGCTGGCTTTCCTAGTGCTAGAAGGTAGTATGGAGGCTGAGGAGGGAAGAAAGATGTCAGTAGTCTTACATAATCTTGGAGTCTTCATGCTATGATATCAGCCCGCAAGATTAATTGTGCCTCCTGGGGAATAATAGCATGAGAGTTACAGGGGTCAATTACTTCCTTGAATTTGAGGACTGGTCCACAGGAGACATTGTATGTCTGGGACTGTAAACCAGGTCAAAAGACTGAGACTGGAGATAGCATAGGCCATTTGGAGAAACCTACTGATGCTGTTTCACTAAATGGTCATGTTGTCCAACTACCTACTTGATGTTTATAGCCATAGATTTGTGCTGCTCTCAACACTGGTCAGAGAAGCTTCTTTTAGTGGGTGGTGATTAATGTAGAGACTTACTAACTGGTCAAAATGCTGAGAATATTTGACTACAGGTGCTCAACCTTTGATGTCATCTTTAACAGCCTCTCCCCATCCAAGACTTGAGGACAGTGTGGAAAAGGAGTCAGAAAGAAAGAGCTGGAGGGCAGGGAGGAAGGCTATGAAATGCTATCATCTGCATATAACATGTCTGATACACACATCAACTCACAGCAGCTGTGTTTCCTCACATGAGATTTGCACAAGATCAAGCAGGTCAAAATTCTGGCATGGATGGGCTAGGTGATCCTGAGACCCCTACCTGTAGAGTGAGAGCTATGGGCAGTTAATGGTTACTGAAGAACAACCAGTCACTTTTTGAATATCACTGTTTTAATAACATGAAATACAAGTACAAGGGTTGGGGATTTAGCTCAGTGGTAGAGTGCTTGCTTAGCAAGCGCAAGGCCCTGGGTTTGGTCCTCAGCTCCAGAAAATAAAAAAATAAATTAAATAAAAAGAAATACAAGTACAAAACATTGTACAAGTATACTTTTTCCTACATGGAGATGGAATAACATGCATGGTTTTTTTTGTTTTTTTTTACCAGAATCTGTATCACCAAGTACTTTTGCCACAGTACCAATGGCTTTCCAAAGATATTATCATTCCTATGTAATTTTATCACAAATAAAAAAAGCTTACAACTCCTTTCAAGCAATGCAGATTTACATTTATGTTAATATTCCTGCTCAAGGTGCTTTGGAGAACTGCTACATAATATAAAATTACCTTAGCTTAAAGTTTTGAATGGGTACTGCTCTCACATTGACCAAGTCTCCCTTACACTGGCATTGCAAAGACACGGTGCACTTATTCGGGCTCAGTTTTATATATGTCAACAGTCCTCAAACTGTGTAGGAAAGTAAATAATCATTTTCTGAAAAGTCACTTTTATTTGAGGATGTAGCTGCTGATAGGTTGCTCACACCTTAGTAGATAGCCAACATGATCATCATTAACTGGACTCAGTCAATAAAATAATAATAATAATAATAATAATAATAATAATAATAATAATAATAATAGTAAGGAAAGAGATGGGTTGATAGGTCCTGGGATTAGTTAGAGGGAGGTATTAAGGGGTGAATAAGGTCAAAAAACTTTATATACATGTATGAAATATTTAAAGAAAAAATAAATAATACTATTTTTAAAAAATACTTCCCGAAATACTTTAGCTGAGATTTGAGTTCTATTGTATGTTACTAATTGCAGTTTTTATTATAAATACAAATTTTCCTACATTTATAAAAAAAACCTAGTAGTTTAATTATTGAAAACAAAGACACTAAATATGCTTCTACCTAGCTATGTTCCTCAACATGGAACTTTCAAATTACAGTATCTTTGGGTTATATTGTATTGGACTGTTTAATGGTTAAAATTGTTGTTTGAATTGATGACTTCTGTTTAATAAAAAGAATTGTTAAAGGAAATTTGGTTTGAGATTAGAACAGAATTTCCAACTATTCCTGAAAAAGCCTAAACATAGTGCTGTTATTTTGTATTTATATGAAGCTGTGTTCTCAGCATTGATGATTATAAAAATCAATATATTGATTAATTCTGAAAGATGTTTAAAATCTGTGCATCCTACAGTATCAAATATTCATCCAACATTTAATTCCTTGTGGAAAAAAGTAAACAAGTACACCTCTCTCATTGGTATGTAAATTTGCTTTTGTCTTTAATAAATGGTGTACAGACCCCTAGACCTCAACACAATTGACACCATATTAAAGGTAGTAAGGCACCATTCTGACCTAAGAGCCCAGCATGTAGACCCCAACACCTGTCAAAATGAGAATAAAGACTTAATACATCTTAGTCCATAGTTCTAGGACAGCCCCTAAATATATTAACTCTATTTTTTTTGGCTTCTGTATCTCCACTTATTACTAACTTTTCTTGTTAATTGAAGCATGATAAACCAGGATGTGCTTTTTATACATACAAAGCCAAGAAGGGCAAGACTCAGGGTGGCATGATTTGGGTGAGTTCCCCATACAGTGGCCAGTCAGTGAGAGTAAAGACTTTCTATTTGTCTATATGCATGCCAATGTGTTCTCTGGCAGAGTTGCCTCACAGAAACAATAAAATTTTATAGATACCAAAGAATTTTTAAAATAAATTTATGATCATATCACTAAACATTTGGTTTTCACACCTATTTTATATACCTACCTGTCTTGTGTTATGAAAAAGGGGATTGAGAGTGGGAAAACTTAGGAAGCTGTGGCCCATGATATTTGGCTATAGCCGTCCAAATTGACTTAAACACTAGCCTAAACCAAAGTTAAATTTTACAAAATAATTGTGTAAATTCTAATTTCTCTAAATTCTAAAACTCTAAAGCAAAGTGGAAAAAAACTATCACCTCAACTTAGTGGCAAAACAACACAGAGCAGTTATTCCAAGGTGCTTTAAAACATGTAAGTCCTAAGTAGAACAGAGCTTAAAGAAAAAAAAACATAAAAATATTACATGTGTTATTTATCTAATTATGTTGTGAATTACATTGCTTGGTTTTACCATGTTGATGTGTGTGTGTGTATATGTGTGTGTGTGTGTGTGTGTGTGTGTGTGTGTGTGCACTTCTCTCTCTCTCCCATCTCTAAAAAGAAGATTCCAAAAATCAAAACAAACAAATCAATAAGACAAAAAAAATACCCAAACAAAATAAAACAAAAAGCACACAAAAAATAGTCACTGTCCATTTTTGAGCACTGTGATTTTAATATTAGAGAAATATTACAGGTAAAAGGTCGATGAGATTTAATAGAAACCCTGTAATCCTGAGCTGCAATTTCTAGTCTCAGTATGAACTCATGAATTTTATTTTTGGAAATACTTTGAGTTTAATCCTGGCTCCATGTGTTGAGAAGCTTAGAACAATGACTAACTCATAGCACTACACAATACTGAGGTCCAGATTGTGGTCTCTAAATACTTTTTCCCCAAAGGACTCTCCTTGAAAAAAAAAAACAATTCAGATCTGAAAGAGGGGACCCAAAAGATGAGCCTGAAACACCATATTAAGGTGGTAATTGAGGACCAATAGAGGATTTTCTTTCTTTCAAATGGACTAGGAATCCAAGTTGAAAGGGTTCCCATTACACAAAGGTGAAACAAGTGGTCATCAATAAGGATAAACATTTTAATGGACTAATACCAGTGTAATGTGTTTCAATGCACAAATCCAAACCTAAACTAAGGAAATACCACCACCAAATGTAAAATCAGTAGTAACTAATGGGAAATTAGGGAAACAGTTCATTACTGAAAGCTGATAAAGTTGGATAAGTATCAAGTATTTACCTTTCTGTTTTAAAGGAGCTGCATTTCAAAGTAAGTGAATTGACGGCAAGGGTATTATTTCTTCATGTTATTAAATAAAATGCTAAGTGAAGACAAAATGATGCAATAAGAAAATAAGAATTTAGTAACCACAGATGAACCAATGGATCTAGGTAATGTGACATCACAGACAGACCCCTGGACATTAACTCTCCTGGTGAGAGTACAGGACTCTACCGTGCAGCAGTTGCTAAAAACATAAAAAAATAAAATCTGATTTAATCAAGCCCCTAGCTTTCACTACCAATTTAAAGGAACAGAGGAACTCATTAAATGACACCATGGGATCCAATTAGCAAAGCCCAGACAGTATTTAGGAAAAACAACCCTGTTTCCTCAATGACTACACTATAAAGGGAAAAAAAAGTGAGAAAGAGTGAGAGATGGAAGAGGAACTTCTGGTTCAGAGACTTAGGATAGATATCAATAATTGCAATGTAAGGGGAGATGAAATCACAGCATAAAACATAGAAAGAACCGTAAAACATAGAAAGAATAAGATGAGCCAAAATGCAAATACTGATAGCTGTTAGAAATAGCTGTTCTAATAATGAATAATGAATGATGCTTTGATTGTATTTTTTAGGTGAAAAAGAAAAGAACCTTTAACTTTCAAAGATATAGTGGGAAAGGCTTGCAGATAAATTGATGCTTTGGGTGGGATTTGCTGAAGAGCAAGGGAGGTCCTGCAGGGGCAAGGCCGATACCTGGGTACACAGCAGGAAGAAGGTTGGCTGTGAATTCATCCTTGTTGATGTGGGTGTTAGACATCTAGCAATTCATCATTATCTTCTCTTTATATATGCTTGGCACTGCCCCATAATAATTTTTAATAAGAGATGAAGAAATGAAGAAGATGCTGGATTGCTATTAGTTATTGCTGAAATTATTAAGGCCATTCTACGTAGTTAAAAGGGAGGTTTATTTAGTGACGTAACTTACAAGAGAAGGGATAGATAGGTTGCAGGGTCTGGGAAAGGTATGGCGCAGTCTGGCGGTGTTCTCTAGAGAACTCTGCTCAGTCTACCTCCAGCATCCAGGGTCCTAGAACTAAGAGAGCCCCGGCCTCCGGAACGCTGGTCTTCAACATCCTCTCTCAGCCCCGCCTTGTAGGCATGACCATTACCCATTACCAAAGCCTCAATAGGGGTTGGAACTTAAATGGCTGAACCATTGCCGTCCAGCCCCCTCCCCTCACAAAGGAGTAAGATTTGAGACTTCTAGGAAGCTTTAACAGTTCCACTCTTAGCACCTTCCCACATGGGTTGTGCAATGACTGCATCTTTTCTCCTTTCTTAAGCATTTTTGTTTCATCTTCTATATGGCTCTGTTGAAACAGAGGTCCCCCTGCCCTCCATACCTCACTGTAGAATCTTAATTTAGGACTAACTTGAGTTAACTTGGTACCATGTAAATACTTGGCTCCTAAGTAGTAAAAAAAAGAAAAAAAAGAAGTGTCTTTCACAGGCTAGGAGTCCCTGATTACAACTCCATTGTTCAAGTCTGATCTGGAGTTCTTTTCCCAGTCAAATGCTTTTTGTCCCCTGCCCATGGTCAAATTGCATACTGTAGGTCTGTATAAAGCTATACCCATCTTCAAAAGTTTAAACAAATAACTGTCATATGTTCTAGCACTTCTACCAAAAATAATGATCAACAGGGTCTCTCAGAAGTATTTGTACACACACCTTAATATTGATATTTTCATAATATTTAAAATATGAAAGCAGACCAAGTATCTGTTAACAAATGAATGGGTAAATAGCCTGTGCTATATCCACACAATGGAATATTATACAGTCTTTAAAAAGGATATTCATCAATAAGCTGCAGCATGGATAAACCTAAAGGACATTGTGCTAAGTGAAATAAGTTGGAGACAAAAGGATAGATGTCACATGATCTCATTTATACAAAAGTTGTAGAGTAGCTAAGATCCCAATGACAGAAAATAGAGTATTGGCTGCCAGGGACTTGGAGAAGGAGGACTGGAGAGTTGTTTAATTGACAGAGTTTTGGTTTTTAATTTTTGAAATAGAGACTCATTTGGATCAGACTGGCCTCAAACACACTCTATAGATGGTTGTAAACTCATGATCTTTTTGCTTCTACCTACCAAGTGCTGGGACTTCAGGTATGGCAACTATACTTGATAGTGGAAATTACATCATCTACTCTATTGGGATGTTAGGCTAAATAAAGACAGAGAGACAGAAAGAGGTAGATAGAGACTGTCAAATAATTATTACTTATTGCTACTTCTTGTTATTTTCAAGCATACTGAGACCATATCTTGGCCAAAAGAGAACTTAGTGCATTTGTCCAAAATTCACAGAAGTGCTTTAGGGAAAACTGAATAGATGTCACTAGCTAGACCCAACACACCAGCTGACTCTGAGCATACTGCCATGCTGGTGCAGGGGAAAAGGCCAGTTGCCACCTAGAAGGAGGTAAAGGGAGGCAGAACTGAAGGCAGCATGCTTCTTGCCGGTTTCTAAAGATCTCAATTGTTCTTGCTTCTAAACTGGATGAATCATAAAAAAAAACTTTAGCCTGCATCCAAACTGCACTTCCTGTATCTATAGTGTTTGCTTAGCCAATGTTTGGAGCTGATAAGAGTGTTTCACTTACAGATTTTTATATGAAAGTCTTTGGCAAATAGCCATGGGGGAAGAATTTAGACAGCTGCAATTTGATCACTGGTTTTAATGAGTTCAGTTTGAGTCGAGGAGTATGTTCATGAATTTACAAACATTAGCCAATGGAATACACAAAGGGCTAATATGTTTTAATATGGCTTATTCTCATAAAATTTCTTTGTTGATGGTGTGGGGGTATGCCTGGGTCTTCACAAATCATAACCCAGAGTAGAGTCCAAGTTAATCTTGTGTGAAACTTAGTCAAAACCATGTTGAGTACCAGTATATAAATGTGGTAAAAATCAGGATATAAAAGTAGCACTTTGTTATTTCCTGACCAAACCATACCTACAATATTATCCAAATTCTGCTCTCTAAAAATATGAAGAGGCCTTAACAAACTTTCATATGTTCTAAGGATTGAAAATTTTTGGAGATCATCACAGATGAAGTCTTGTTCAGAAACTAAATAAAAAGCAAAGATTTAGAGCTCCACCTGGGGCCTGGCCAAGGTTCTCTGCATCGACTTCCATCAGTTATTGGATGAGAGTTCCAGCATAACCATTAGGGTGTTTGGCCATCTGATCACCACACTAGGTCAAATCAGGCTTTCTCTTGACCATTGCCAGTAGTCTACTCTACACTGGATGTATCATTGTGGATTTCTGGGGACCTCTCTAGCACTTTGCTTCTTCCTGTTCTCATGTGGTCTTCATTTATCATGGTCTGTTATTCCTTATTCTCCCTTTCTGTTCTTGATCCAGCTGAGAAAGAGGAGGGACTGTAAGAGGGTGAATTGTTGAGACCAAGATTGGAAAAGCACAGGGACAAATAGCCAAACTAATGGAAACACATGAATTATGAACCAAAAGCTGTGAAGCCCCCAACTGGATCAGGCCCTCTGGATAAGTGAGAGAACTGAATAGCTTGAACTGTTTGGGAGGCACCCAGGCAGTGGGACCTGGACCTGTCCTTAGTGCATGAGCTGGCTGTTTGGAACCTTGGACTTACACAGGGACACTTTGCTCAGCCTGGAAGGAGGGGACTGGACCTGCCTGTACTGAATCCACCAGGTTGAACTGAATCTCCAGGGGAGTCTTGGCCCTGGAGGAGATAGGAATGGAGGGGAGGGACTGGGAGGAAGGTGGGGGCGGGAGGGGGAAGACAGGGGAACCCATGGCTGATGTGTAAAATTAAAACACAAATATAATAAATAAAAAAAGGAGAAAAAAGAAAACAATAAAAAAAGCAAAGATTTAGAGAGAGGCCAATCCTACCACCAAATGCTCCACCAGTTGTCAAAGCACAGAGATGATTTTATGTGGTATCAGAGGAAACAGGATGATTAAATAGCTGAGGGTACAAATGTAACACCCTCAAATCACAACCAAGCATGGACTCTAATGTTTGGATCTGACCCCAAATAGTGGTGAGTTTTCTGACACTAAATGTAAGCTGGTGGCACTATACAACCAAGGTCAGCACTGTTATAAGGCAGGCTTATGCATTGTCTAGAGAGTTACTTTGATAATCACAGTTACAGTCTGGATGTCTTAATCTTCCAAAATCCATATTTTGAAATCTTAACCACAAAAGAGATAGTATGAAGAGGTGGGACCCATTAGGAGATAGTTAGGGCACGTAGTCAGAGTCCTCAGGTACAGGATTGGTGGCCTTGTTTAAAAGGCCCCACAGACCTGCCACTCTAAGGCCACAGCAAGAGGTGTCATCTATAGGCCAGGAGACCAGCTCTCTGCCAGCACCACTTTGCCCTTGGAAGTCCTAGCCACCAAAACCATGAGAAAAACACTTCTGCTGTTTATAAGTTACCCAGCCCATGGCATTTGTTCTAGTAGCCCACACAACCCAAGATAGTCACCAGATGCAACATTCCCTGAAAATTGCAGTTCCTGAGTGGCAATGTGGCATGGCAGTGCTGTTGGTTGGGAGAGATGTACATATATTTGGGTTCTAATTCTAACCCTGTAACCCTGGTAAACAAAACAATTGTTAACATTTCCAAGGTAGGTTTCCATTTATAAACAGGGATCATAATAGGAGCTGCCTCTCATCAGTTGTAAAAATTCAGCTAAATTATCTGGCGCTCGGAATATTAATAACTTCCCCAGGAAAGACAAAGCAGAGCTTCACACCCGTTTGACAACACTGGGCCTTTCCTAGAGGGATCCAGTGATGAATTAGATGCTGTGTTTTGTTTCCCTTTGATTTGTTTTTATAAGAATGTGAGAACTTAAAGCAGGCTCCAATTCTTTCAATAAAGGATAATCCCTAAGGGGACACATTGGCAGGTTTTTGGGTGTGGGAAGCCCTCTCTGTGTATTTTGAAGCAGAAACTTGCTCTATGAACAGATCAGACCAGCCCCAGAATTTCCAATATCCTTCCCCATCAGGTGTTGGGGTGTCAGTCTTCTTGTTGGGCACATAGTCTGCTGTGGATGAAAACCACTGCCAGGGAATTTTGGACTAGAAAAGGGGACAACCTACCTTTTGTGGTTCTCAGACTTCACAGAAGGAATGATACAGACCAGACTTTCCCTAAGATACCAGAAGAAAATGAAGCTATGGGAGGCCCATAGCAAGGGCTCCATGTACAAATAGAGTGCACTTGGAATATAGTAAGGGTCTCCAGGATGAAGAAGGGACCAAAAGGAAACATCCCACAAGTGAGAAAGCAGAGGTGAGGGGAAAGTTGGGATTCTAGCTATTTCACTGAGCTAATCTCAGTCACTCTCAGACTCAGCCTTCTCCCTTGTCCAAGAATGGGACATTGCCTGTTCTTCACATCAGTTCCTGCTGGTGAGTAAGGAAAGTGCGTGGCTCCTAATTGAGAGAAAGCAGCCCCACAAGGTTTGTGAACAAATGAATATGCGCTCCAACCTACTGATGCATCTTTGAACTCTGATTTCACTTCTCAGGAGCCCAATTTCATTACAGGCAAGTGCTCTGTGCTGCGGAGAATGGCAGAGAGGGAAATAATGAAATTATACCCTCTTTGTTTGGACTTCAATGGCATCACAAAGCACAGAAACCTTCCATGATATCACCTCCTCTTAATGTGAATATTTACTGCCTGGATCCCTTGAGTAATATCGTCTTTCCTTCACACTCTGTTCAATTTCAGGTTTCAATTTCAGTAATTTTATTGACATGACAATATACACAAATGCTGCTGGAGTTAATCCAGCAATGCTCCATATCTGGGGCCCGTTTTATATCCTCTCCATCTTTTCTATTATTCCCCATCTCTCATTTGGTGATATGCTGTCAGGGGATAGGAGGGTTTTCTGACTGTCCTTATTTTCTTGAGGAATTATGGGGAATTTCCCCTCACTTCTTAGATGGCAGTCTATTGCCCTGTAAGACAGCCTGATAAAAGAATGTGATCTGTTTTCTTTATGCTTTATCCACAGGAGGCTTCTTGCCCATCTCTCTGGCTCCCCTGATATCAAAGCCTGTCTCATGAAAGTTTCAAATCATCTTGTGCCTGTTGTGTATTGGTGAAATTATTAAGGCCACTCCACGTAGTTAAAAGGGAGGTTTATTTTGTGGGGTACTTACAAATGAAGGGGTAGGTTACAGGGTCTGGCAAGGGTATAGTGCAGTCCAGCCGTGTTCTCTGGAGAACTCTGCTCGGTCTACCTCCAGCGTCCAGAGTCCGGGAACCAAGTGAGAGAGCTCTTCCCAATCCTTGGTCTTCCGCTTCCTCCTCCGCCCTGCCTTGTGGGTGTGACCATTGCCGAAGCCTCAATGGGGGTTGGAACTTCCAGGCCAATGCTGGGATGGCTATCCACTACAGTTGTGGCTGGTTTTTGCCTTGGTATTTGGGGGACTAGAACTGTAAATTTTAAACTATTAAAGTTTGAAGGATATGCTGGTTTCTTTAGCTTCAAGCACAAATTACTATCAACTGAGTTTCTTAAAGAGCAGAACCGTATTTCCTGGTCTCAAAGATCAGAAACCCCAAAACCAAGGTGTTTTCAAAGGCCCCAGAGAGAACCCTTGCTTAGCTCTTCCTGGTGGGGATTCATCCTGGGGGTCCCTTGCCTTGTGGGTGTGCATCACTCCAAACTCTGCCACGATGGGCTAGTGATTTCTTCCCTGCATCTATTTTTCTTTCTTTAAATAAAGACTAGTCATTGGCTCAAGCCTGACTCTAATCAAGTATGTTTTTTTCTGAACTTGATCACATCTGTAAAGACTATTTTCAAATAAGGTCATAATCACGTGTACTGGGTTTGAGTTTAAATATATCCTTTAGCACAGTGGTTCTCTATCTTCCCAATGCTGTGACCATTTAGGACAGTACCTCATGTTGTGGTGACCCCCCAACCATAAAATTATTTCATTGCTACTTCATAACTGTAATTTTGTTACTGTATTAATTGTCAAGTAAATATCTGAAATGCAGGATATCTAATATGTGACATCCCAAAGGAGTCCTGACCTACAGGTTGAGAAGCACTGCTTAGTAGAACACAGTTCAACCCACAAGGGAATGTTTGGTGGAAATGTGGCAATATGTAAATGTGACCCTTGGGTATTTGTTGCTAAAACATAAGGGTGGCATGGTCACACTCTGTGGTTTGCAGCCTGGAATTTCAAACTTTCTTAAAAGATGTTTAAGTCTGGAAGTGAACAACCTCCTAAACAGAAGGAGATATGACTTTCCTAACTGTATTTTGTGTTGGCATCTAATACATAGAAGCTAAGACAGTATAAACATAGGTATTAACGAAGTACTAACAGCCATGCAACTCACTTTAGTCCACCTCGCCTCTGATATATGTAAGTACCAGGGAAATATGAGACAATCAGAAGTTATGGCATACCACAGCATTACAATGCCCCCTTCCATTCTTTTCAGAAGCAAGGCTGGTCTTGAGATGTTTTCTGTGTGCACAAAGAACAGTACTATAATCTTTATGTCAGTAGTTCTGATGGCTCAGAAAGAGACATCTTTATCATGAGAGTCAAGGGGAAGATGCAACTAATAAGCATATCTGTGGAAGAGATGTGAGATACATGCCTGGAGGCATCATCTCTCCCAGTTGGACTGCATGATCATAATAGGTCACTTTAGTACCACCTCAGTGACAGTAGCAAAGGCCCCCTGACCCAGACACATTCCTTCGTCTTCCATGTCCAGATAACCTCAAAGTCTGCCCTTCCCATCTCCAACCCCTTCTTTTTCTCTCTAGTCTCTCCATTTCTGGCCTTCTCCAGTCTTCATAATTTCTCATATGGACTATTGTAGTAGTCTTCCAATTGGCAACTTATCATGGGGCTTCTCCTTTCCCATCCGGTTTGCACACAGCTGTGAGTTCTTTCCAAAGTCACAGCTTCCCAGTACCCAGAACCTGGCATAGCTCCTCACCCCTTGAAGATGTTATCCTGACTTCTGAATGCATCCAAATCTCCTGGAGAGATGGTTAAAACTAAGATTTCTACCTGCACCTCCAGGGTACACTGTTCCCCAACTGTACTGGAGTTGGGGCTGAGCACGTGTAGCTCTAACAAGCTCTTGGATGCTGTGGTGTCACTGGTCAACAGACACTTTGGAACCGCTGGCCTGTCCTTCAAATAATTCATGGACTGACTCTAGCTGTCTCTCCAGCTTCTTTCCTTTCACTCTACCCACTGATGTTTGAACTCTAGCAGAATGATGTACTTGCATTTCCTGGTAGACACAATGTTCTTTCCCAGAACTGTCATATCCCATTCTTCCAATTTACCCACTTGATGCATCTTGAGAACCTTGCTCAGGCATTACTGTCCTGCTGATATCTATAGTGAGGTCTCCATTTGCATCCTGCCTCAGATGCTTTATGCATGATGCCAATGCTTTCCTATTTTCATGCATCCCTCAGTCCCTCCCTAGCTAGACTATAGGGTCTTTTAATTTTATTTTATCTTATTTTTTGAACTACTGGGGATTGACTGTGGGACCTCATGCATATTAGGCAAATGCTCTACCACTAAGCTATAGCTTCAATAATTAGACTAAAAGATCCCGAAATGCTAGAATCCTGCCCTTTGGATTGTTTTTCCAGATATCCAAAAGATGCCCTGTCAGTCCTTGTACTTCTTCAATTATCTAGAAAAATTAGTTGAAGAATTCTGCACAGTGAAAAATCTATACTGTCCTTTTGTGCCTTGTAAATCCTTATTTTCTTCTCTATGGAAAACTCTATCATTATCCAAACTTGGAGGATGAGGAAATACATATCAGAAACTGTCTATGTTTGAACTTTCCCTTCACAATACTCAAGATCAATTAAAAACAAAAGGGAATTAAACTATTAAACTGTGTGTGTGTGTGTGTGTGTGTGTGTGTGTGTGTGTGTGTGTGCATGTATACAAGCACATGTGTATTAAAGTGTTTTAGGAATAAACAGACATAAACAAACAAAATAAACTGCCATGGAATTGGAAAGCACAAGGACACTGAGAAAGCACATCAAGTGAGATGGGAGGTCTACCATAGGAAGAGCCTCTGCATATCTCAGTGAGCCATTACTATTGTACACATGTCAGAGGAAACTAGCCAGAGTTGCCCCTCCAGGAAGACTATATAAATAAGGAGGTGGGGACATCAAACAATTCCCTCTGTGTCATGATGACATGGAAGTTGAGCAAAAACAAGAAGGGAAAACCATAGTTGGGAGGCTTGGGTTCTTGTATGTTTATATAATTGGGAACCACTAGGGTCCATAGATCCCATCCAATACTTCTGCTGGTCCTGGTAAGTTCAATATGGGTAATTTTAACAGGTATGATCATATTTCTTTGGCTTTCTGTCAATCAGTCCTCAAACATGCAACTGAGTCCTCAAGCACAGAACATTCTGGGTCTGACAAAAAGTGAGCACCCCTGATGTTCAGGGCACTAGAAAGTGGTATGGCATTGAACTATATACATTGAACCATTGAGTGCCTGATGCTTGGGAAGCTTTCCTTTTCCTGGGGCCTGCCTGCAGGGAAAGAAGAATACATAAGGGGCAGCTGCATTGTTCTAGTTCAGAAAAAGAGACGCCTATGTCATACTTGGTTCAGTATTGAGTCAGAGATAATTATGCGTCTATCAGCTTTGTCAAAGGCGGACTTCAATTGCTAACAATGCACAATTCTGCCTTACCTGAGTAAGACTAAGCTGGTAGCTCAATAGCCATTTTAGATTCTGTCATAGCTAAAAATAAGAAAAACATGAACTAGCAGAAACTGGGCAAAATCTTTTTAATGGTCTTGGGAATACAGAAATGATCAGGGAAAAGCTATGAGGAAGCCAAGACTGAGGTGGCAGAGGGATGCTGTGCTAAGCATTTTCCAAGTTCAAAGCCCATGATGGCATATCAGTCCCTTAGCACTGATGCCAGCTCAGACCTTAGAACTAACAGATGCTCCCCCAAGTCTGGGGTTTTCTCTTTTTACAGTAAACAATGAGTCTAGCAATGGCAGGGTCACTGTACAAAAAGGTCTACAGAATATTCTCCATGCAGACATGAAGTTACACTATTAAATCTTTTTTGAAGTAGTGTGTTTTTATATTAAAAGTACGGAGTCTGAAACTGTGTACTAAATTGAGTAAGAGGCTTTGGTTTCCCATTGCAGCAGCATTGAAGAGCCTGTTTCCTTTTCTATAGTCTGAACAGTGCTCAGACTGACTGTCATTCCATCATGGCACAAACCTGCCTGTAATTGCCTTGGTATTTTTAGTCATTTCTGCAAACTCCTGTAGGTCAATGTACCCCAGCTACCACTTTGTCCTTCCTGCCTTTTATAGCAATGATACCTTCTTGCCTTGAATTCCTAACTCCTGTGACCTGTCCTTATCCTAGAATCCCTTTGACATCAGAGATCCCAGGATTATTGGCAGTATCTCCCATAATTAACTCCATCCTTCAGAGGCAGCCCCACCAAGTTTCTTAAGACATCCATGTCTCTTTCACCTGTGCCTTCTTTATCTTTATTGATTAAATGAACGGGTACATCCAGGGCACTCCAGGGAAGCAGACTCAAGATGAATATTGCATCCTTCATAATAAATGTGTCCTAACAATACAATCTCTCTGAGCACCCTGACTCAGTCCCCAAATACTGCACTGCAAAGCTGTGGCTTCTCTACCTCAGTGCTGCAGGTCAGTGGTTCCCAGGGAACTTTACAGTGTTGCAAAGTAGTCATCTAGAGGGCTCACTAAAACACAAATTTCTGATTCAACAGATAATTGGTATTTTCTTAGATGACTCTGATACTACACTTTAAAACTAACCATGCATTATAGTCTATCTTTACACACAAGCTCCAAAGGATCATCACAACATGGCATTAGACCAATGTCAAATGCAAGCTCCCATGTCAAACAGTAAATGCAAATTCATGGGTGCATTCACCAACATCAAATCCTCTCCTGTACAGTATTACATTATCCTCTGGTTCAACACCCACAAGAACTGTTCACACACATGCTCTGGTCTCTGCAGACCCTTCAGGCTCTAAGCTATTTTTCCCATAGCAGGACTAGTTTTCTCTCCTTAGGCAATATTGACATACAGCCTTTGTTACCGACCTAAATTAATGGGGGGGGGGGTGAGGGAATATCTTATGAAATCTTATGGGGTGGCTACCTCATGTAAGGTCATTGCATGGTCTCCAAAGAAGAAAAGCCTACTATCTTCTGCTCTGACAAAGGGATAGGGATCCTTTGCCATTGTGGAAAGCCCACAGAAGACTGTGGCCTCAAGATCTCCTGGCTCCTTTAGTCAAATTGCCACTGGTTCCACTGGCTTCCTGTTCAAGACATGGCCATGGCATGGGAGACTTGCCAAGCCATCTATCCCTCTCCTTTGCAGCTCTGACAAACATCACTACAACTGGATGTTTTCCCAGACCTCAGGAGATTCTTCAGAAGACATTTCTGGTTTGCACAGAATTTGGCTGATCTGAAATAGTCATTTTTAAGGTTATAATAGAGGTTTTTAAAGCCTATGCGCCCTATATTTCCTAGAATTATCATTGTACCTATCAGATATCATAACAAATAATTTTTCCCAGATACCATCTGTGTGTGTCCTACCTACTGTGTGTGCCTTAGGTCATAGCTCTGTAAAATCCACTAGAGTTCATGAGTGCTTGCTCAGCTAGAGCAAGAGACAACAAAGGCACAGAGGTAATAGATAAGAGAAAATTCACACAAAGAGCATGAAGAAAATCCCTTCTATTTTCTATTTGCCAAAAAGGGAAAGGGAGATTGGAATTTTAAAAAAATTAATATGTTCATAATATGTTACATGGTACTAAGTATTGCACATTGGTCAGGGAGAAAGAAAAGGGAGAGTTAAAAATGCAATCTTTTCATAAACCATATTCAAAGAATATTAGCCATCTGATGTCACTGAAAAGCATATAGCATTAAGAATCTTGGGTCACCCCTTCTAAAGTGTGTGGTTTTAGGCAAACCCCATAACTTTGAGGGTCAAGTTTTTCTGATAAGCTACAGACAGTAATCATAGGCACACTTTAAAAATTCTCCATCATTTATGCATCACTGCCCTCTGTCATCCAATGTTCACGTATTTAAAACCATCATCTCATGTATTTTGTTTATGCTTTGCTGTTTCAGACAGATAAATCTGGCCCACATTATTTTACCTTGGCCCCTTCAGATTCTCCTACATTGTTAGCAATAATACATATTCAAAGCTCATATCCTAGTTCCAGGACTCAGGTAAGGCTTCAAGGACAGTGTTAGTTACGGTGGGGGTGGAAGTAGAGATAGAGGGCCGTGCTATTGGTGATGTCCTCATATGATGATTGCACACTGTTACCTTATTCTGCACACTAGAGGTGTATGAGCCCATTTCAGGAGGAAAATGAACAAACAGATGAACAGGTTTATGTCCTGAAAATATACTCCAAGGTCCCTGCTTGGTTCCATGGAATCAAAAGTATGGGGATAACCATCTACCCTCTTGGTTGGATTTGAAGCCTACTCCACATGAGGCAATGCATCCCTGATACTGCAAACACAGTCAACACCCATGACTAGGGAAGCTGTAGCCCTCAGGGGAGAACATATCCATGTCATTGTTGTGTGGTTCTTTTTTTTTTTTTTTTTTTTTTTTTACTTGTGTGTTTGTTTGGTTTGGTTTGGTTATGGGTTTTTTGTTCTAAATGGTCATGTTGTCAAACTTCTTTTAAATATTTATGTCTGTATCTCTGTGCTGCTCTCAACCCTGATTTCAGAGACGCTC
Source organism: Onychomys torridus (assembly GCF_903995425.1). Taxonomy (NCBI): domain Eukaryota; kingdom Metazoa; phylum Chordata; class Mammalia; order Rodentia; family Cricetidae; genus Onychomys; species Onychomys torridus. Next base: position 94,427,803 of record NC_050449.1, on the reverse strand, counting down.
CTTACTACAGAGGGCAGTGGTTAATGCAGAGGCTTGTAATTGCTCAGGGTGCTGAAAAAAGCAACTGTGAGTGCTCAGCCATGCATGAGATATATATATATCTATACATACCAAGGCCCTCTCCCAAGGCTCAGGGAGCATAATGGAAGATTGGCCGGAAGATGAGGAGGGGTGTTGTGAAAGGACAGTCTCTGGACACGGCATGGTTGTTACATGTGTGAACTCACAGGCACTGTTGTTACTTGCACAAGGCCAAGCCAGGCAAAAGGGCCTCCCAATGTTCTTCATCTATCTGTGGAGCCAGAGGTAGTTGATGGCTGCCTGAGGTAGGGTCACTTTTCTTTGGGGTGGGTAGCCATTGGTAGGTTGCCCATGTCCCATTGGCTGACCCCACACACATGCCCACTAATTGGACTGAGTGGGTTATTTTTTGTTGTTGTTAAGTGTGGAATTGTGAGAATGATAGGAGAAATGTTGGGAGGGAAAGGAATGGAGAATGACTAAGATATATTGCACATACATAAGAAATTTTCAAAATAAAACTTTCAAAACTATGCTGACAGGGAGGTAGTCTCTTTAACCTCAGTTCCTCGAGTCGTCACAGAATCTGCTACTTCCCCATCTTCCCTCTGCTATGGTTGTATTCCCACTAGCAGTGTGGTCTCCGTCACTGCCCTGGGAGGTACCATGGTCTCTTGCTTCTCCTCTGGACCTGAAGATGTCAGCTGTGTCAGGTAGAATCTCCCTTTCCTACTCCATCAGAAAGTACCACTGATATATATCAGAGTCTAGATGGTGCCAAAATGCCAGCTGTGAATGATGGGGCCATTCTCTACCCAACACCTGCTTTAGAGGAAGTGAACTGCGCTCCAGTATCTGCCAAACTGTTCAGAGCACTGGATCTTTCAGCTTTACTTTTGGCCTCCTAATGTTCATGGAGGAAGAACAGGCATTGTCTCTGCCCTGCTCACTGCTGCATCTACACACCACACTGTGCTGCTACATATTAATGTCTCAGTAAAAGTGTTTTGGATGAATGGCTGAGTCCAGTGAGTACTGGGCAAGGAGAAAACATGATGCCTGTCTGCCAACAAACAGGGCTTTTGTTCTGGACACATGGACTGTGCCTGGCTCCTTCTCCCTCTGGGGTGGGTTCACACAGGATGCTCGTCCATCTCCATTAAACACAGCTATCTGGCAGAAGAGCTCCTCCAATTTGCCAGCCGTGCCAAGATATAGCTGGAAGTTCAACTACACCACCAGGCAGGAGGCCAAGAAGGCATTGCTATCCTGTTTCCCATCTTAACTAACTAACACCCCACATTATCCAGGCAGGCTTGCCAGACCATGTTAAACAATATGCAGCAGGTGATCATGGCATAGGCCAAAGAACACAATGCTCACAGAACAGAGAACCCCAAACTGGCCCATAAAATTTAACATTCTATTCCTTCTCTTTCCTCCAAGTCCATCCCTTGTTGATGCAGAAAAATCAAAATTCTGATAAACTTAATTTCCTACCTCCTGCTGTCATAGGGACAATTCCAAAATGTATGCAGAAATATCCCTTCCACCACGTGCTTTCCTTCCCACTCTACTACAGGCACAATCATCTTGGGATTTCTTCTTTAAGAGCTGTAACCTGAGCTCCCATCCTCCCCAGAACTCCCATCTGAACCAGAGGTTAGTGCCTGGGGTTATAGTCAGAGAGGCAACTGCCCCTGGGCCCCACCCCTGGGCACCAGCCATCCTGGGAGGACCTGCCCAACTTGGCCCCAGTTTCTGGCCATTTGGAAGGTCCTGTGGGAAGGCTCCCCTTTTCCAAGACTGCAGGCAGACACTGCAATCTCCACACCCAGACCCCACACCCATTTGCCTGAGACCCCAGCCACTTCCTGAGACTCAGAGACCAGCCCCCAGCTCCCATCCGCCCCAGAACTCCCATATGGACCAGAGAGACCCTCTGGTGGACAATACAACCTCAATGCCTTGCCCCCACACTCATCTGCCAGAGACCCCAGCCACTTCCAGAGACTTAGAGACCAGCGTCCAGGATTCCATCCTGCCCCAGAACTCCCATCTGGACTAGAGAGCCCCCAGCTACCATCCCTCCTGGAACTCCCATCTGGACCAGAGCTTCCATCCTGTCCTGGAACTCCCATCTGGACAAGAGGAGCTCCCATCTTGACAAGATAAGGAGACCCCAGGGACTTCCTGAGACTCAGAGTCCAACCCCCCAGCTCCTATCTGGTCAGCACTCTCATCTGGACCAGAGCTCCCATCCAGCCCAGAACTTCCATCTGAACCACATAGAGGCTCCCTAAATCTGTCAGCTCTGTCTGGACCAAGTACACTGATAAGACCAAGAACGAACCCACAAGGAGATGGGCAGACGCCAAGGCAGAAGTACATACAACAAAATAAAGAGCAATACAGCATCACCAGAACCTAGCCCTTCTCCAACAGCTAGACCTGAACATCACAGAATGGAAGAAGCAGAAGAAAACAGCCTTATAAGTAACATCATGAAGAGGCTAGAGGCTTATATAGAAGAATTCAAAAATAAAGTGGAGGAACAGACAAACAAAAAAATGGGAAGAACGCTATAAAAAAAACTATAGGAAAGGACAATTAAAGCAGAAGAAAACAATAAGTCCTTGAAAGAAAATCATGAAAAAGCAAGGGAGACAGTCCAAGACCTGAAGAGGGAAATAGAAAAAATGAAGAAGACATTAGCAGAAGGAATGCTGGAAACAGAAAATCTGAGTAAACAAACAGGAACTTCAGATACAAGTATAACCAACAGAATGCAAGAGATGGAAGAGAGGATCTCTGGTGTTGAAGATATGGTAGAAGAAATAATAGATTCATCAGTCAAAGAAAACACTAAAACCAACAAAGTCATGACCCAAAATGTCCAAGAAATTTGGGACACCATGAAAAGACCACTTATGAATAATAGGGATAGAGGAAGGAAAAGAATACCAACTCAAAGGCACAGAAAATATATTTAACAAGATCATAGAAGAAAACATTCCCAACTTAAAGAAAGAAATGCCTATGAAGATACAAGAAGCCTATAGAACACCAAACAGACTAGACCCCCCAAAAAAGTCCCCGCCACATAATAATTAAACAAATAAACGTACAGAATAAAGAAAGAATATTAAGGGCAGCAAAGGAAAAAGACCAAGTGACTTATAAAGACAAACCCATCAGAATAACACCTGATTTCTCAATGGAGACTTTGAAAGCCAGAAGGACCTGGACAGATATAATGCAGACACTAAGAGACCATGAATGCCAGCCTAGACTAATATACCCAGCAAAACTTTCAATCATCATAAATGTAGTGAACAAGACCTTCCAAGACAAAACCAGATTTAAACAATACTTATCCACAAACCCAGCCCTACAGAAAGCACTAGAAGGAAAATTCCAACCTAAGGAAGGCAGATACACCCATGAAAACACAGGCAATAGATAACACCACAGCAGTAAACCCCAAAGAAGAGAAGTACACACACACTACCACCAAAAAATAAAAATAATAACTGGAATGAACAATCACTGGTAATTAATATCCCTTAATATCAATGGACTTAATTCACCTATAAAAGACACTGACTAACAGAATGGATATGAAAACAGGACCCATCTTTCTGGTGCATACAAGAAACACACCTCAAATTCAAAGATAAACACCTCCTAAGAATAAAAGGCTGGGAAAAGACTTTCCAATCAAATGGTATTAAGAAGCAAGCTGGCGTAGCCATCCTAATATCCAGCAAAATAGACTTCAAACTAAAATCAATCAAAAGAGATGATGAAGGACATTACATACTCAGTGCAGGAAAGATCCACCAAGATGAAGTCTCAATTCTGAACATTTATGCCCCAAACACAAGGGCACCCACATATGTAAAAGAAACATTACTAAAGCTTAAATCACATATAAAACCCCACACATTAATAGTGGGAGACTTCAACATCCCACTTTCACCTCTAGACACATTGGCCAAATTGAAATTTAACAGAGAAATAAAGGACTTAACTGATGTTATGACTCAAATGGACTTAATCGATATCTGCTATCTATAGAACATTCCACCTGAACAAAAAAGAATATACCTTCTTCTCAGCACCCCATGGAACCTTCTCTAAAATCGACCACATACTTGGCCACAAAGCAAATCTCAACAGATACAAAACAATTGGAATAACCTCCTGTGTTCTGTCGGACCACCATGGTTTAAAGTTAGATTTCAATAACAAAAAAACTACAGAAGTCCTACAATCTCATAGAAACTGAATAATGCTCAACTGACTGACCAATGGGTTAAGGAAGAAATAAAGAAATAAATTAAAGACTTCCTAGAGATCAATGAAAATGAATACATCACATACCCAAACTTATGTGACACTATGAAAGCAGTGCTAAGAGGAATATTCATAGCACTAAATGCCCACATAAAGAAGCTGGAGGAATCTCACGCTAGTGACTTGACAGCACACCTGAAAGCTCTTAAACAGGAAGAAGCAAAGTCTCTCAGGAGGAACAGACTCCAGGAAATTATCAAATTGAGAGCTGAAATCAATAAAATAGAAATAAAAAGAACAATACAAAGGATTAATGAAACAAAGAGTTGGTTCTTTGAGAAGATCAACAAGATAGACAAGCCCTTATCCAAACTAACCAAAAGACAGAGAGAGAGCATCCAAATTAACGAAATCAGAAATGAAAAGGGGGACATAAACAACAGACAATGAGGAAATCCAGAGAATCATCAGGTCATACTTCAAAAACCTCTACTCCACAAAACTGGAAAATCTAAAAGAAGTGGGTAATTTTCTGGATAGGTACCACATACCTAAGTTAAATCAGGACCACATAAACCATTTAAATAGTCCAATAAAAACTAAGGAAATAGAATCAGTCATTAAAAGTCTCCCAACCAAAAAAAAATCCCAGGACCAGATGGGTTCAGTGCAGAATTCTACCAGATCTTCAAAGAAGACTTAATACCAATACTCATTAAATTGTTCCACACAATAGAAGCAGAAGGAATATTACCAAACTCCTTCTATGAGGCTACAATTACCCTGATTCCTAAAGCAAACAAACATGCAACAAAGAAAGAGAACTACAGACCAATCTCCCTCATAAACATTGATGCAAAAATACTCAATAAAATACTGGCAAACAGACTCCAAGAACGCTTCAAAACAATTATCCACCATGATCAAGTAGGCTTCATCCCAGGGATGCAAGAGTGGTTCAACATACAAAAGTCCGTCAATGTAATACACCATATAAACAAACTCAAAGAAAACAACTACATGATCATCTCAGTGACGCAGAAAAGGCATTTGACAAAATCCAACACCCCTTCATGACAAAGGTCTTGGAGTGATCAGGACTACAGGGAACATACCTAAACATAATAAAGGCAATCTACAGCAAGCCAACAGCCAACATCAAATTAAATGGAGAGAAACTCAAAGCAATACCACTAAAATCAGGAACAAGGCAAGGCTGTCCCCTCTCCCCATACTTATTCAATATAGTACTTGAAGTTCTAGACAGGGCTATAAGACAATATAAGAAGATTAAGGGGATACAAATTGGAAAGGAAGAAGTCAAGCTTTCCCTATTTGCAGATGACATGATAGTATATATGAGTGACCCCAAAAGTTCAACCAAGGAACTGATACAGCTTATAAAAATGTTCAGCAACATAGCAGGATACAAGATCAACTCAAAAAAATCAGTAGCCCTCCTATATACAATAGACAAACTGGCTGAGAAGGAAATCAGAGATACATCACCCTTTACAATAGCAACAAATGATATAAAATACCTTGGGGTTACTCTAACTAAGCATGTGAAGGAACTATATGACAAGAACTTTAAGTCCCTGAAAAAAGAAATTGAAGAAGATGTCAGAAAATGGAAAGATCTCCCATGATCATGGATAGGCAGGATTAACATAGTAAAAATGGCGATCTTACCAAAAGCAATCTACAGATTCAACACAATCCCCATCAAATTACCAACACAATTCTTCACAGATCTGGAAAGAATAATACTCAACTTCATATGGAAAAACAAAAAACCCAGGATAGCCAAAAGAATCCTGTACAATAAAACAACCTCTGGAGGCATCTTGATCCCTGACCTCAAGCTCTACTATAGAGCTACCATAATAAAAACAGCTTGGTACTGGCATAAAAACCGACATGTGGACCAATGGAATCGAATTGAAGACCCTGACATTAACCCGCACACTTATGAACATATAATTTTTGACAAAGAAGCCAAATATGCACAATGGAAAAAAGAAAGCATCTTCAACAAATGGTGCTGGCATAACTGGATGTCAATGTGTAGAAGGCTGCAAATAGATCCATATCTGTCACTGTGCACAAAACTTAAGTCCAAGTGGATCAAAGACCTCAACATAAATCCAGTTACTCTGAACCTGATAGAAAAGAAAGTAGGAAGTACTCTTGAACACATTGGCACTGGAGATCACTTTCTAAATATAACACCAGTAGCACAGACACTGAGAGAAACAATCAATCAGTTGGACCTGTTGAAACTGAGAAGCTTTTGTAGAGCAAAGGACATGGTCAACAAGACAAAGCGACAGCCTACAGAATAGGAAAAGGTCTTCACCAACCCCACATCTGACAGAGGGCTGATATCCAGAATATATAAAGAACTCAAGAAATTAGACATCAAAATGTCCAACAGTCCAATTAAGAAATGGGCTATAGAACTAAACAGAGAATTCTCAACAGAGGAAGTTCAAATGGCTGAAAGGCATTTAAGGAATTGCTCAACATCCCTAATTATCCGGGAAATGCAAATCAAAACAACTCTGAGATACCACCTTATACCTGTCAGAGTGGCTAAGATCAAAAACACAGAAGACAACTTGTGCTGGAGAGGATGTGGAGCAAGGGGAACTCTCCTCCACTGCTGGTGGGAATGCAAGTTTGTACAGCCACTTTGGAAATCAATATGGCACTTCCTTAGAAAATTGGGAATCCATATCCTCCAAGACCCAGCTGTAGCACTGTAGTGGATAGCCATCCCAGCATTGGCCTGGAAGTTCCAACCCCCATTGAGGCTTCGGTAATGGTCATGCCCACAAGGCAGGGCGGAGGAGGAAGCAGAAGACCAAGGTCTCTTGCTTGGTTCCCAGACCCTGGACGCTGGAGGTAGACCAAGCAGAGTTCTCCAGAGAACACCACCAGAATGTGCTATACCTTTGCCAGACCCTGCAACCTACCCTTTCATTTGTAAGTTAGCCCACAAAATAAACCTCCCTTTTAACTATGTGGAGTGGCCTTAATAATTTCACCAATATCTGGCGCTCATGTGGGGCAACTTCCAAAGGCCTAGGCGGCTCCCTCCCTCAGCCTCCTCCCCGGCTGGCGGGTACCTAAACCCGCCTGCAAAGTTCCATTTAACCAGGGGATGCCTACATGGTTCCATTCCCGAAATAGGGAGCAGCTAGTACCGTCTCAGTTCTCTAGCTTAGCACTCTTGGGCATATACCCAAGGAATGCTCAATCATACCACAAGGGCATTTGCTCAGCTATGTTCATATCAGCATTATTTTTAATAGCCAGAACCTGGAAACAACTTAGATGCCCTTCAACTGAAGAATGGATAAAGAAAATATGGTACATATACACAATGGAGTACTACTCAGCAGAGAAAAACAATGACATCATGAGGTTTGCAGGCAAATGGATGGATCTAGAAAAAATCATCCTGAGTGAGGCAACCCAGACTCAGAAGGACAAACTTGGTATGTACTTACTCATAGGAGGATACTACATGTAAAACAAAATGATTAGACTGCTATACAACTCCAGGGAGGCTACCTAGAAACCGAGACCCTAGGAAAGACACAGGGATCGCCCAATGACAGAGAAATGGATGAGATCTACATGAACAACCTGGACGACAGTGGGAGTAATGAAGGGCAAGGTTTGAGGGAAAGAGAGCTTAGGAGAGCAGGAGATCTCAGCTGGATCAAGAACAGAAAGGGAGAACAAGGAATAACAGACCATGATAAATGATGACCACATAAGAACAGGAATAGGCAGAGTGCTCGAGAGGTCCCCAGAAATCCATAATGATACATCCTCTGTAGACTGCTGGCAATGGTCGAGAGAGAGCCTGATCTGACCTAGTCTGGTGATCAGATAGCCAAACACCCTAACGGTCGTGCAGGAACTTTCATTCAATAGCTGATGGAAGTGGACGTAGAGATTCTCAGCCTGGCCCCAGGTGGAACTCCAGGAGTCCAATTGTCGAGAAATAGGAGGGAATGTAAGAGCATGAATTGTTGAGACCAAGATTGGAGAGGCACAGGGACAAATAGCCAAACGAATGGAAGCACATGAATTATGAACCAAAGGCTGTGGAGCCCCCAGCTGGATCAGGCCCTCTGGATAAGTGAGACAATTGAATAGCTTGAACTGTTTGGGAGGCATCCAGGCTGTCCGACAGGGACCTGTCCTTAGTGTATGAGCTGGCTGTTTGGAACCTTGGGCTTACACAGGGACACTTTGCTCAGCCTGAAAGGAGAGGACTAGACCTGCCTGTACTGAATCCACCAGGTTTAAATGAATCCCTAGGGGAGTCTTGGCCCTGGAGAAGATGGGAATGGAGGGGAGGGGCTGGGGGAAGGTGGGGGCGGGGGCAGGAGGGGGGAGGACAGGGGAACCCATGGCTGATGTGTAAAATTAAAACACAAATATAATAAAAAATAAAAAAAAAACAAAGATAGAACCCCCCCCCCCAAAAAAAGAGCTGTAACCTGTTTTGCCTTCACCTGGAGAGAGGATAACATCTTCAACCTTTTCACCTAGGATCTTGTATGTTTCATTTCCTCAAAAGTCCAGAGAATTGCAGAGAAATGGCTCAGGAATCAAGAGCACTTGTGTCTTCGGTTTTCTACTACTGTGATAAAACACCATGACCCTAGGCAAACTGGGGAGGAAAGGATTTATTTTACCCTACAGCTTATAGTCCATCATCCAAAGAAGTAGGAGCAGAAATTCAAGGCAGGAACCTGAAGACAGGAACTGAAGTAGAAGCCACGGAAGGGTCCTGCTTGCAACTTGCTCTTTGTGGTTTGCTTATCCTGCTTTCTTATAGCACTAAGGACCACCAGCCAAGGAGTGGTACTGCCCATAGCAAGGTGGGCACTACTACATCAATCAATCATCCACCAAGAAAATGTGTGCTAGGCTTGCTCACAGCTCAATCTGTGGGGACACTGTCTCAGATAAGGCTCCTTCTCCCCAAATGACTCTCGTTTGTATGTCAAAATGACATAAAACCAGCCCAGACAACTTGTTCCACAGTCATGAGGACCAGAGTTCAGATCCTAACACCCATATAATAATCCAGACATTCCCTAAAAATGCTTTTAAACTCTCTAAGGGTGGTGAAGCCAGGCAGGATTGCTGGGACATGCTGGTTTCCAGACTAGTAAAGAGACCTGGGTTCAGAAAGAGACCATGCCTCAGAGGGACAGGAGGAAACTGATGGGAGAGGACACCTGACACCTTCTTCTGACCTCTGTGTGCAAGCTAGGCACATCCATCAGAAAGCACACACATGCATACACACACATAGGCATATAAACAAACAAATAAATAAAACTTTAAAGAGAATTCCAGAGGATCAAGAAAACATGTAAATGCAGCATTTCACCAATTCTATCCCAAAATGCTGTAAAATACAAGCAAATCCCATCATAAATATGTTATTGCCATAGCTTACAAGTTAATCCCCAACACCCATTGGCAATAACATTTCCCAAGGAAGAAATATAATGTGATCAGGAAACAATGCATCTTTTGCAATTGAGAATCGCATTGTTAACACTACCCCGCAGGTCTCAGCACAGGCTAAGCCCTGGCTCATCACAATCTTGGAAATGACTTACTGACTCTAGACAAAGCTGTCAGAGAGCATGTGGGTAGTCCATCGCTGAGCTAACTGCTCCCTGATGCTCTGACCATGCTAAAGATGGTGATGTTCCTGGACGCATCTTCTCTTGGGGTGGATGATGAGATTTCCTAGTGAGATCTGAGCTTGCTTTACCCAGCAGGGCTGCATTAAAGGATTGCTTGACCACACTGTGGTTGCCAGGTGATTGGAAAAGGGTCTGCACTGGGCTATGCTGGGGGGAGGTCTTTTGCTCCACCCCTTGGCACTCCTATAAAAGGCCCTTCAGAAGGGACCAAAGGGCTGGTGGATAAGGATCCAGGCCCTCCTGAAACTATCCTGTGTTTCCATCTGTTTCTCTCCCCTCTATCCTTCAATCTAAATATTTCTCAGTTCACCCTTCCCAAGAGGACTCTGGGGAAAAAGTGAAATGGGGCCTTTCACAGAGAAATGGGTGGTCCTCTCACAGAGATGAACATCATTCTCGTGGGCTTTGAGACCATGATTTCTTGATATGACCCTTCTACCACTGAATCTGCTCCTTACCGTTGGAGGATTTATTAAGGCAACTCCATGTAGTTAAAAGGGAGGCTTATTTGGGGGTAACTTACAACAAGTAAAGGGATAGGTTACAGGATCTGGGAGAGGTGAAGTACAGTCCAATGGTGTTCTCTGGAGAACTCTGCTCAGTCTACATCCAGCATCCAGGATCACCAGGAACCAAGAGAACTGGCACATCTGGATCTTGGGTCTTAAGGGCTCCCATCTTGGCCCCGCCTCTGGAGCAGGCCATAGGTAGGCATGACAGTTGCCGGAAGCCTCTATGGGGGCAGTACTTCCAGGTCAAAGCTGGAATAGCTGCCCACTGCACCTTACAGTGCAGGTTGTGCGGATGCAACACCTAAACACAATCAGCCAGATCTAAACAGCCAGCAGCTTTTGCAGTTAGAAACCCATCTGTTTACCAGAGGCCATCACTACCGGCCTTTACCTTGTACACTCACATTTGAGGCCACACTAAGCATCCGAAGTCACAGTGACACAAGCAACGTAGCTGTGTGAGATGTTACTAGAGAAATTTATCCTAAGTTCTACTGCAGAGGTCTGTCTGGTACTGGCAGGGAGGAAGCTGTTTCCCCTTGCTGGGTTGAAGCAGGTCAGTACCTCTGTCTGCTACAATAACGCTCTCAACCGGTGAGATGTCTAGCATAAAATGTCCATCTCTGGGAAGTGAGAGGACAGAAGCAAAGCAGGGTTCTGTAGTCATTTGGTGATTCCACATGACCACAGACTTAGAGGAGGTAGTTCAAAGAAATATCTGAAAGGTCCCACAGCCTGCAGGGAAAGCCACTTCCAGGAACAACCACGGAAAGTATATGTGCTAGTGGCTTAACCTTATGCTCCAGAAAGCAAAAATGTTGGGGTTTGAATATTGGCCCTACTTGTGAGACTTTTAAAAACGGACAGTTAAACCTTCTGAGGTTCTTTCCTGGTTGGTAAAAGTTCAGATGCTGGAACCTGTTGCCCAAATCAGGAATTTCCCATGATGAGTCACGTAGAGCATCTGACACAGACAGATACTACTTAATAGTGTTTGTGCTCAGCAAGTCATTAAGCAGAACATGGGACACAGATTGAAACAGAGGTGGGCTCAAACTCCATACACAGTCTTTACTGTAACCAGCAGGACATGGGTCCTCTTTGAATCTCAATTTCTCATCCATGCAAAGAGAATTGCTTCAGAGTCGCTGGAAGGTTCAGTGAGCAAATGCCTGGCATGAGAGATTTCATGGAACAAATTATGACAGACCCACTGGAGATTCGATTTTCTGGTTCCTGGGGCTGTATATTTGGATCAGGACACAACTCTCTGCCTGTCTTTGGAGACAAACTGGGCCAGTACACCCTTACAGCATCTCCTCCTCACCAGATCCTCCTCATCAGCCCCTCCTCCTCGGACCAGCTCCTCCTCCTCATCAGCTCCTCCTCCTAACAGCTCCTCCTCCTCCTCACCAGCTCCTCCTCCTCACCAGCTCCTCCTCCTCCTCACCAGCCCCTCCTCCTCACCAGCTCCTCCTCCTCCTCCTCACCAGTTCCTCCTCCTCACCAGCTAGTCCTCTAGGGCTGACTTTGTCCTCCCTGCTCTCTTCCTGTTCTAAACTATCTTAGTGTTTGGTTTTTTTTTTTTTTTTAAGTTTAAGAGTTACAGAAAAGCTACAGAAACCCTGCAGAGAATTCCCACACAAGCCACATCTAGCTCCCAATTATCAGAGCCTGACATTCATAGGGTACATCTGTCATTAGTGAACCATGCTGATCGTGGACTGAAGTCCAGACTTTGCTCAGATACAGCAAGTTCACATACCTTCAATTTTATCATTGATCCTGAATATTGCCCAGGATGTCATGCTCCATGTATACATCGGGTTTCTTGAGATTCCTCTAGATGTGAGTTTCTCAGACTTCCCTTGGTTTTTGATAGTCTTAGTTTTAAAACTTGAGGCATCCTGGTCAAATGTTTTTCTAGAACATACTCTAGTTTTAGATTGTCTGATACTTTTCTTGTGATCGTACTAGGGCTTCGGTGTTGGCCTATTTTGTCTTGTTTGTACTGGGGATGATCTCTATGGAGGTAGCATGCCACGTTTGACCCATCATATCAAGACTACAAGCTTTCTGGCTTTCTGGAGCCCATTACCTCTAGCTGGACACTTTGCTCACTCTTGATGCAAGGGGAGGGGCTTGGTCCTGCCTCAACTGAATGTATCAGGTTTTGCTGTCCTCCCATGGGAGGCCTTACCCTTTAGGAGGAGGGGATGGGTAAGGAGGGGTGAGAGGGGGATCATGTGGCTAGAGTTCTGTTTGTAGGCATCTTGTGAAGCTCGTCCTTTTACACCTTTCCATTCTGTGTTGTTTGGAAGAAATTAACTATATCCACACTCAAGGAGTAGGAAGTTAAAGGCAAGAAAACCACATAAGTGATTTGAAGTTCTTACACATAGGAGGCACATTTCTTTCCATGACTTACTTAGTCACTTACTTATTTCAGCATTGATGAGTGTTTATTTTATGTTGATACAACCCAGTGCCACTCTGATTCCACCTACTAGCCATTGGGAATTTATGCAGCTGACACTGTGGCCCTTTGACAAACCCTGTCATTGTATATTTTCAAACACTTCTCTAACTTTTGGGCATTGTCTGATGCTCCAGGATCACCTTGTAGGTTCCCTTACCCCACAGTAAGTCATTTCTCCAGGATCACTGGACCTTTCTGTGAGAGACTATATCTGAGACGAGGATCTTAATCGTGGTGTGTGCACTGTGACTAGACTGCTAATGGATCTAAACCTTCTCAGCTGACAGAGGATAAAATACATGTGCTCCTAACCCATTGATATATACATATCTACAAAGATTTTAACATGTATTCATCTGTATCTGTTCAAAGTGAAATATGAGTTCATAGATCAATGTCTCCTACTCTGCTTGCACCATCTGGATTCTTCTAACTTCCCTTCCTTGTCTGTCTATAACCTTCTACATCATCCATGGACATCCAGTTCCCAATGTCCATTCATTTAGCCCCTCAGTTGCAGCACACATGTACAATAGTTTCTGAATTGTTAATCTGTACCACCATGGGAAACACACATTTTAGCCACAGTAGTATTTATGTACAGTTCCTTTGTCTTTGGTCTATAGTCCTCTCTCATTTTTAAAGTTCCCAAGATGAGGATCTTTCCCCTTATGCCCTCAGCAAGGCTTTTTTCTTCTGGGCATGGTGGTGCATACCTTTAATGGAAGGCTCAGGGGGCAGAGGCAGTGGATCTCTGTGAGTTCAAGGACAGCCTGATACACATAGAGAGTTCCAGGATGACCAGAGCTACATAGACACCCTGTCTAAAATATTTTAAAGGGCTTTTTCATGTATTTGTAACATAATTAGAGTCTTTAACCCAGTCTACATTCAGTTCTAGAACCATCCTAAATGGTTGTTTACATGAGTATGTGTTAAGGCTCACTCACTGTGCTTTAAAGTTCTATGGATCTTGACAAATGTGTGATGCATGCATGCACCATTACATCATCATACAAAATAGCTTAATCACCTCAAAATACTCCCATGAGCTGCACCTGCTCAGACCTCTTCCTTTCCTTCCCTGACAGCATAGAGTCTATGCACTGTCTCCACAGCTTTGCCTTTTTCAGAGCATGATAGAATTGGAACTGAACATATGCTTTCCAACAGGCTTCTTCTACTTGACAATATGCATTTAAGGCTCCACTACGTCTTTCTGTGGCTCATTCCCTTTTAGTCACTGAATGGTATTCCTTCGTGTGGAAGTGCTGTAGGTTGTTGATTCCTTCACCTATTGGAAATCATCTTGGTTGCTTCCAATTTGGGACAATTAAGAATAAAAATACAGTGAATTTTTGTGTGAAGTTTTTCCTGCTTCAAATCAGCAGACTAAAAGCCTGAGTACAGTTATCAAATATATGACAAGGCTGTTTAGACTTGCTCAGAACTGCCAAGTTGCCCTGAATGTAACTACACCACTTTACATCCCTGCCATCAATGAGTGATACTCCAGGTTTCACATCCCCACCAAACATTACCTTCAGTATTTTGGGTGTTAGCCATCCTAAGAGGTATGCAGAGACATCTTGTTTTTGTTTTCATTTGAAATCCCCTAGCAACAAATGATTTAAGCATTTTTCAATTTTTTATTTGCCATCTGTATCTCTTCTTTGGTATCTGTTCAGAACTTCTGCCTCTCTTTAATTGCCTTATTTTTAAGAGTTTTCTCTTTTAAGAGTTATCTGCTTTCTAAGAGTTATGTGTAGAATTTACATGAAAGTCTTTTATCAGACACATCTCTTATAAATATATTTCTTTTAATTGGTGACTTTAACACTGTCTTTTACAGAAATGAAAATTTTTAGTTTATTTATTTGTCTGTGTACATATGTGCAGGTGTTGAGGAGTGCACATGTATCCATGCATGGAAAAGCCAGATCTCAGCCTCAGGTGCCCTTCCTCAGGAGCTGCCCATCTTTTATTTTTTATTTGTTTGGTTTTTGTTGTGTCTTGTTTTGGATACAAAACCTGAGGTTTGAGGATTAGGCTGGGCTGGCTCACCACCAACACCCAAAGACTTTGCATGTCTGTCCTTCAGTGCTGGGATTACAAACTCATGTTACCACACCTGGCTTTTTATGTGACTGTGGGGAATTGTATTGGTTACTCCTTTACTGCTGTGATAAGACACCATGGCCATGGTAACTTACAGGAAGACAGACTTATTTACACTCATGGTTCTGGAGGGATAAAAGTCATCACCATCACCATGAGGAAAACATGGCAGCTAGCAGGCAGGGCAACTGGAGCAGCAAGCTGAGAGTTCACATCTTAAACCTCAAGCATGCAGCAGAGAGAGTGAATTCAAAATAGGCAAGGCTCTAAACTTTCAAAGCTCACCTCCAGTGACGGAGTCCCTCCTAAAACAAGGGCATACCTCCAAAAACCCCCAAATGGCCCCATTACTACATAAATATCTTAGCTTATGTGGGATATTCTCATTCAAACTAACACAGGGAGTGAACACAGGTTCTCATTGTTGCATGATTGTGAAATTAGTGTTCTTATTACATTTATCTGTTTAGTGTGTGTGTGTGCATGTATGCCCCTGTGTGTGTGTGGGGGGGTAGTATACTTGTGAAGGTTATAGGACAACCTACAGGACTTCATTCTCACCTTCTGCCATGTCCCAAGAATCAAACTCACATCACCAGACTTAGTGGTGAGTATTTTAAGCCACTGGACCATTTTGCAAGTCTGAAAATGTTTATTTTAATAAAACCCAACTTGTCAATTTTCTCTTCATGAGTTGCATGTTTGGCATTATACCTGGATATTTCTCCTGCCTCTCCTTTCGATGGTTTCTAGTTTGTATTTACATGTAGGTCTGTGCTCCACTTTAAGTACAGCTTTGTGAGTGTGAAAGATCTGTCTATGGTCGGTGCTTAGGCGCCATTCTTTACTGCATTGTCATCACTCAATGTGTTGGTGTAGGATCCCGTCCTCAGGCTCTATTCCGTCCCCTCGGGCCTTGTGTCTATTCAGTTGCCCCACCCACACTGCAATGCTATAACATTCTCATAAGTCTTGTGATCGGAAAGTGAAAAGTCTGTTGTCGTGGTGAAATATTGGACCGAAAGCAACATTGGAAGGAGGTTTATTCGGGTTATAAGTCCAGGTTTTAGGCCATCCCTTCAGGGAAGTCATTGTCTCAAGAGCTTGAGTCAGCTAGTCATACACATTCATAGTCTAGAGCAGAGAGAAACAAATACACCCATGATGCCTGCTTGCTTCTTCCTTTGAAGCTTTCTCTAACCCATAGTCCAGCACCCAGCCCAAGGAATGTTTCCACTCACAGTGAGCTGGGTCTTCTTTTATCAATCATAGTCAAGACAATCCCCCATCTCATTGGCCAACTGACCTAGATAATTCCTCTACTGAGATTCCCTGCCCAGGTGATCCTAGGCTGTGCCAAGCTGACATTTAAATTTAACCAGTTGGTGAGAAGTTATTGTATGAGCAAGAATTGTTGAGCCCAAGATTGGAAAAAGCACAGGGACAAATAGCCAAACTAATGGAAGCACATGAATTATGAACCAAAAGCTGTGGAGCCCCCAGCTGGATCAGGCCCTCTGGATAAGTGAGACAATTGAATAGCTTGAACTGTTTGGGAGGCACCCAGGCAGTGGGACCTTGACCTGTCCTTAGTGCATGAGCTGGCTGTTTGGAACCTGGGGCTTATGTGTGGACACTTTGCTAAGCCTGGAAGGAGGGGTCTGGACTTGTACTGAATCTACCAGGTTAAGCTGAATCCCCAGGGGAGTCTTTGCCCTGGAGGAGATGGGAATGGGGGGGAAGGGCTGGGGGGAAGGCGGGGGCAGTAGGGGGACACAGGGGAACCCATGGCTGATATGTAAAATTAAAACACAAATATCTGTATAAAAATAAAATTTGGAAAAAAATAAAACAAAATTAACCAGCATAGATCCCAACTTTAGCCTTCAATATTGCCCTGACTGTTCTGGGTCTTTTGCTTTTCCATAAAAACTTGAGGAACAGTTTTCTTGTATCTACAGAATGCTCCACTAGGATATTGATTGGAATTACATTGAATCTACAGGCAATTAGGGAAAAACTGACATCTTAAATGTGTTGTGTCTCAATCCATAAACACAGCCTATCCCTGCAATTATTTAGATCTCCTTTGATTTCTTTTGTCACAGTTATAATTTTTTAACATACTGACTCTGTACATGCAGTGTTGGAGTCACAGCTAATGTACTTTTTTGGAAGAGTATCTCAGTAAGTGGACATTTTTCTAGTTCATTTCTGCTTGTTCATTGGGGGATATAATATGAAAAAATACTACTTTAGAATTTTTTTCTAAATAATAGTTCCCATTATCTTGTTGAAACCATTAGTTACTGGAGTTTCTTTATTCTTTTGGATGTTCTGTATAACAATCATATTGAATGTTAATGACTTCTTTGTCTCCTTCCTATCTGTACATCTGTTCTTGTCTTTCTCCAGTAGATGAGATTCACAAGGAGATACTACAAAAGAGAAAAGAGTTCTATCTCTTCTTTGAGGAATCATGCTAACAAGGATGTTCATAGACTGTTTGATTGAGTAGAGGATGTTCCCTCCATTACTAGGTTGCTGAAACTTCCTATCATAAATGTGTTGGATTTTTTTCTATATCAATTGGTATAAACATGTGATTTTTCTTCCCTATCCTTTTAATATAGTTGATTTTATTGATTCATTTCTGAATATTGACTCAGCCTTGAATTCTCATTTAAGTGAGAAAAAATCCCATTTAAGGATGGCGTGTGACTTCTTTTACATATTATTGACTGATTTGATGGTATTTTGTCAAGAACTTTTGCACTTGTATTCTTAAGAAATGGTCTATGTTTTTACTTTTTTATGCTCTCTTATCTGGTCTTAGTACTAAAATAATGTTGGCTGATTAAGTGAGGTAATTAATGTTACCTCCAATTACTTTTCTAGAAGCAACTGTGGAGAATTTGTATAATTCCTTCCTAAAATATTAGATAATATTCACCAATAAAATCATCTGTACTTGTTCTCTCTTTATAAGGTCATTGTGTATTGTCATTTCTCTTATTACATGCAAGCCTATTAATATTATTCCTCCATATGTATTTGAACAGCTTTGTCTTTGAAGCATAGTATATGATCCAGTCTGAATGTGTGTCTCAAAATTAATATGTGGTAACTCAATCCCAGTGCACACTGTAGGGAGGTGGGCACTAGTGGGGGCTTAGATTTTTAATATGGAATCCTGACAATGCCATCAGAGAACAACCACTCCTCTACTGCTCTCTTTTTGTGTGACCACAGAGCTCACCCCCTTTTCGGACCCTCCTCCTTCTGCCATGTAAGGCATGGAAACATGGTCCTCAACAGATGTTTTGTAGCCTCCATAACTGTGAGAAGTCAAATTTCTATTCTTCATAGATTACTGGGTAACAGACATTATGTTTTATCAGCACAAAACAGGCTAAAATAAATAATTGACCCATTTTATCTAAATTATTGCATTTCTAGGCATACGGTAGTCATTTAATTTGCTTCCAATATTTACGATGCCAAGGTTGGGGATTCTTTAACTTCATTTGCAAAGAATAAATTCACTGGACAGAGAATTCCACATTGGTAGATTTTTCTCTAAACACTAAATATTCCACTCTCTTCTCATTTGCAAGATTTCTGACAGGCAGTCCACTGTAATTTTTATCCTTTAAACTTCGAAGTGGTTTCATGGTTTTGTTTTGTTGCTGCTTACTTCAAGATTTTCTTCTCCTTTTGTTTCCTGAGATTTTCTCAGCCCATTAGATCCATGGTTTGGTATGGTTACTGTACTTAATTCTGGAACATTCTCAGCCATGATTAACTGAAATATTTCTTTTTCTTCCATGGTTTCCAGTTTTACTTATACTTTTGATACTTTCTCACAGTATTGGATATTTAATTACACATTCTTCCCTTTACATCTCAGTTGGAAAAGTATCCATTGGCTGTCTTAAGTTTCACTGATTCTTTCTTCACCCATGTTGAGTCTAAATTACCTCTTGAAGCAGTTCTCCACTTCTCCATGCCTTTGACTTCTAGACTTGCCTTTTAATTCCCTTTTAGTGTTTCCATCTCTTTGTTTAATTACTTGTCTTTGTACTTTGTCTAATTTTCCATTAGATGCCTTTATATTAATAATAGTTATCTTAAATTCGCAGGTATTTCTAGCATCTGTCTCATATATGTACTGATGATTATTTTGTATCTTTAAATTTCACATTTGGAATATTTTGTAATTTTCTTTGTTTAATTGAACAAGATGTATTATATAATAGAAATTGAGGCAAATGGGCCTTTAATGTGAAGACTTATTTTAGTGGGGCTGGGAATCTCACTGATTATTTTTGTTTGTTTGCTTGCTTGCTTGTGGTTTGTTGTTGTTGTTGTTGTTGTTGTTGTTGTTGTTGTTTTTCGAGACAGGGTTTCTCTGTGTAGCTTTTCACCTCTCCTAGATCTCACTCTGTAGACCAGGCTGGCTTCAAATTCACAAAGATCCACCTGCCTCTGCCTCCTGAGTGCTGGGATTAAAGGTGTGTACCACCACCGCCTGGCGAATCTCACTGTTTAATGTCTGTTTTAGTTATAAATATTATCAGGGGCTGAAATTCCACATGTACCTTTGTTTTGTCTTGACTCTTGTCTTAGGGACTGCCCTATGCATTGCTTCTTGGTAAGAGTCTATGTCTGACACTGTTATTACACTCAGTACCTAATGATGTGGTGATAAGGAGAGGTGGAGGACCAACCAACAATCTTCCCATTAAGAGTTTGTCTTTTAGTGTGAGGTCATATCTTGGACTTCACATGTGTTAAGACTCCTTTTTCAGATGATTCTGGATCCTGTCAGCTGGCAATTTATACTAACTGTCATGTAGGGAAACTCAGTCTGCAAATCTAGAGACAAAAAAATCTACAGATGAGGAATATAGCTCATCATCCCCTGCAGCTCTAGGTTGCAGTTTGGCAAATCTGTTCCCTCAGATTCTGTCCCCTGTTTTTATTTTGCTACATTATCTTATGTGTGCATGTGTGTGTGCGCGCACGCGCGCACACACACACACACATACCAGAGAGAGAGACAGAGAGACAGAGAGAGAGAGAGAGAGAGAGAGAGAGAGAGAGAGAGAGAGATGGCGACAGACCAATCCAGAATGGAGGGTAGGTTGAGATGGGTTCAAGGACAGTCTTGCTTGTACATGAACAACACGGCCCCTTCCACACTCGGGCTCTGCCGCACCTACATCCATCATTGTCCTCACCTAGTACCCACTGGGACCCGAATAAGCATGTGTACAGAAGTCTGAACCCAACTTCGAGTAAGATTCAAGTTCTGTAGTTCTGGGTCATATGCAAATTAGAGGAGAGGGCTTGATTGAAGAATGTTTCCCAATTCCTTAGCCTGACACTTCTGAGCCTCCGAGCAGATCCTGCTGGGAGCTCTAACAGCTTTTGTTTTTCTCTGTTTTGTTTTTCTGTAAAATCTAAGCTTCTTGAACATAGGGACTGGATTTCTTTTCTAAGTCCCTCATTATCTTGTGCTGGCCTGCCATTCACAGCGTGTTATTTGGAATGATTCTGTTGTATTTACACCAACTTTATTTGAATTATATGTTATGATAAAATGGAACTTTATTATGCACTCCCTGCTCCTTCATCTAGGAATTAGGGAGAAGCAAATTTGGGCCCTAAGCTCTTTCTTGTTGAGTTAATGCAGAATTCTTTGTGACATAATCCATGCAGGCAAAGGGTTAGCATAATAAGGTCATGGTATTAGGTGGCAAGAAGTGTAACCAAATTTAGGTTAATATACTGAATATGAATTTCTTTGATAGACTCAAGATGGCCAGGCAGAGGTTTAAGAAAAGAAATGACTCCTCACATGAGTTGTATTTATTTTACCTTAGATGTAGGGGATGCCAGACAGAGGAAGAAATTAGTCTCAGCCAGAATCCCAGCCCTTTCTCTCATTCTCTCACCAGGGCAACAGTCTTCCTAAGAAGAGTTCCTCTGCCCTGCTATGACATCTCCTTCAAATGGTAGGTATCACAGAGAGTTGGCGAGGATGAGGAGAGACTGGCAGAATGGGGTTGAACATTGGAGAAAGCTAGAAAAGGATAATGGAAAAAAGAAGAGTCAGGATCTGGAGAGATGGTTCAGTGGGTAAAAGAGCATATTGCTCTTGTAGAGGACCAGGTTCAGTTCCACAGCACCTCATAGCCGTCTGTACTCCAGGGGATCCACTGCTATTTTCTGGCCTCTTTGGCCCTGAATGCACATGGTGCACGTACATGCCTACAGGCACACACTCGTACACATAAAATAAAAGTAAATCTTTTTAAAAGAGAGAAGAGTAAAGACAACGAAGGATGGGAAATGAGAATAAAAAAGGGAAAGAGTAGCATCACCAAGACTGCCCACATGGTACCTCACTCCATCCGGAGCTCCTTCCCCAGGGGCCAGAGTGACATCACAGCCAGTAAAGATGTCATTGCCACCTACACTGATGTTAAAGCTTGACTGTAACATTGGCCCATGTGTTACCAGTTGGTTCCCAGATGGTGCTAGGAGCTTTAGGAGCTGGGGGCTAGCTGGAGGAAAGGAGTCACTGCTTCTGAAGGTTTTCACTGGCCCTTCTTCCTCTCTCTGCCTCCTGTCTTCCGTGACATCAGCTGCTCTGCCACACCCTCCCTGCTATGACAGACTAAAACCTTGAGGCAAAATAGATGATCTCTCCCCTTATGCTGTTTCTTCATGTATTATGTATCAACTGTCTAGTTGCCACTGTAAGTCTCCAAGAAGGTATATTTATAATGATAATTAAAGACATATTTTTTCCCTGTAGGAAAAAATGTTAGAGCTACAATTCTGAAGGAAGTGGACTTAATAAGCCAAGAGCAAAGAAACATGTGAGCTAAGAGTCTAACTGCACACAGTGAGTGACCTCAAATCGGAAAGGAGAAGGCTGGCGGAAGCCATAGTTCTAATTGAACGGGGCCGCAAAAGCCCTGGAAAGACTTTGTCAGGCTGCCTTTGAAAAAAAAGCATCAAACAACAACCAATCAAAGTTCCGGGAAGATTTTTTTTTAAGAAGCTCAGAGTAGAGATAAAAGGAACTTAAAGTTGATCTTAAGCAAATAGGAGCCATAATGAGAAAACCTCTAAGCCTAGAAATGAGAGGCAGGAAGCAGGCAGGCTGAGGGGAGGGATTACAACTCACAGATGAGGACCACAACAGTGAGGTGGGTTATCTGAGAGCTTTGCCAGCTAAGATGGAGCAGGAAGTTCAGGATCAGTGGACAGTATTAAGTGTCTGTATGGCATCCGCAATTTGTCCAATCTGGACAAATGAGTAAGGGTGGGCCCCAAACTCCCTGTATAACAAACAGATGAGTGGAGCTTGTTGACAGTCTATATGAGGGGTGAGAAACAGGGAGTCTGCTTCTAGTTCCTGCCTTCTCACATCCTTGGAAGACTGCTAAAACACAGGAAGTCAAGTGAAACTTTGGGCCCACTGAGTCCCTGATTCAGATCCTCATTTCACTGCTTGTGAAAAGTACATCATAGACCAAGACCACACTACCCAAGGCTTGAGTTTCTTCATGGGAAAACTCCCATCCTGTTCTTGCATGGCCGCCTGAGAGATGTGTATAGAATTCTTGCAGTGAGCTTGAAGGGAGAGCAAATGAACATGGATTACTCCCACTTCTAAGATCAGTTTCTCCAATTAAGACCATGAATGAATACTAGAACATTTCAAAGGTCTCTCTTAGCTCTGAACTTTCCTGACTGTGTAACAGAAGATGATGGGGAAGGTGTGCAAAATAAAGACAAGACCGGAGCAAGGACCTTTTGAGTTCTGCGAGCCTGCGCCCCTCTCTGTACAATCAGAATACTAATGATAACGACATCCACCCGATGGAATTGTTGCAAGGACCAAATAAGTTGCCTGTCTACCTAGTGCATGAATAGTGATCCTATATGAATAGCAACAGATGTAGAAAGTGTGGTGAAGCAGGAGCAGAAGTAGCAGCCATGGTGAAGGCTAAGACTACTTCCTGTATTGTGAGTGCCCACGGATGTTTGAAGCCCTATCTCACTCAGCTTCTTAGTAATATCTGATGTGTGTGTGCGCACGTGCATGCATGTGTGCATGTGCATGTTTGTGTGTGTGTGTGTGTGTGTGTGTGTGTGTGTGTGTGTATGTGTGTGTAAGTTCACATGAGTGTCCATGCATGTTTGGAGATCAGAAGTTGTTGTTGAATATTTTCCTCTATTGCTCTTCTCCTTACTTTTTGAGACAGGTTTTCTCACTGAACGTAGAGCTCACCAGTTGGCTAGGTTTTCTGGCTAGCCAGCTCTAAAGATCTGCCTATCTCTGCCTCCCAGCACAGGGGTTACAGAGATGCACTATTGCACCCAGCTCTTACATGGGGACTGGGCATCTGAACTCAGGCCGGCATGCTCACAAGCAAGTATTTGAACACCAAGCCATCTCTCCAGCCCCTGATGCTTCATTCTTGAAAAGGCTCCTCCCCTCTGACCCTATGGAAGCCCATCTCCTGGCTATCCTCTGTCTGCTGCATCTCTACCTCTTGTGCTGACTTCTCTTCTATCCAACCTCTAAATATCAGTGCCTTTCAGAGATTAGCTGTTCTCTCCCTTCTCCTTGTCTGGTCATCAGAGGGTCTCATCCATTCCTCTGACTCCACACACACAATATAAAGCCACACACATTATAAAGCCAATCTAGACATTTCCTTAGAGAGCCAAATCTATATATTCAGTGTCATGCTTGAATCTATATGCAGAAATGTTGCAAGAACCTCAAAATCCTCATGCTCAAACTGAACTGGAATATTACATACACCCCACCCCTTCCCCCTCTAGAAGTCTTTGCTGAAGTTATTGCTGGAACTACAATTATTTGTGTATCCTTCACTCTCAGTGCTCTATCTCTCCAATGTACAGACCAGTCCTGTCAGCTTTACCTCCAAACCTAGCTCCACTCTCTGCACTTATCGCCATCCCTGCAGCGATACCTGTCTGTCTCCAATATTGGTTCCTGGCTTCCCTCTTCCTACTGGACAATTCATACAATTAAAGTTAAACTAAATTACTTCTCTATTTAACATTTAAATGGTTTTGTACTGTCTTTACACTATATCCCTAATCTTTCATGGCCCAATGTTCTGAATGACCTACATCAATCTATTTGTCAACTCACCTTACCATCCCATCCACACTGGTCTCTTTTTTCAATTCTTTGAACTTAACAAAGTGCTTCTTTGTACATGCTCACTCCCCATTTCTGAAATATCCCTTTGCAAAATGGACTTCTTTCCACACTTAATTTCCCTCTCCAAAGTTCTAGAGCAAGACAACTCTGCTCCTCATTCCCTTTCACAGTCACCTGCTCTTTCCTTTCCTTACACTTATCATAATTGAATGTCAATTACACATAACAGTTGACACTTTTGCCTTTATACTGGATTGTGAGAGATACAGGGTTCCAGGCAGCTACTGTATGTCCAGATATCTGATTCTTGATGTAGTGGGCAGCTGTTCCAGCTTTGACCTTGAAGTACCACTCCTCGTGAGGCAGCAGATAACTGCTACACCTGCCTATGACCTTGAAGTACCTACCCCTGGGGTGTGGCTGATTGGGGACCCTTAAGACCTAGGATACATGTGTGCGACTCTCTCTTGGCTCCCTGGTGTTTTGGATGCTGAGATCTTGGACCAGGTAGATCAGCATGGGACATAGCTCAGCTTTTCCAGACCCTATGATAAATCTTCCCTGGTTGTGAGTTAACCCCCAAATAAATTCCTTAGCTCATTAAATAAACTCCAAGTGTTTCTCCTATTATCTTACCACAGTAAATATGTCATCGTGGGCATTCAAAATTGAGTGAGTGAATTATAAAAGGAATGGACCTTGAAGAGGAGCTTATGAGCCAGGGCTAACAATGAGGGACTTGATTCTTTAGTCAGAGAATAAGAAACAAGATTTCTATTCATTTTTTGGTTTTATGATACAGAGTATCACTATATTATTCAAGCTAGTAGTGGACTCTTGGTGCAAACAGTGCTCCCACCTCAGCTTCCCAAGTAACTTAGTCATATAGTAGTCATATGCTAACAGGACTGGTGGTTACACAAAATTTCTAAACAAAGTGACAGGAAGGTATGTGTCTTAGGGCTTCTATTGCTGTGACAAGACACCATGACCAAGGTAACTTGGAGAGGAAAGGTTTTATTTCAGTTTACACTTCCAGTCCGTCATTGGGGGAAGTCAAGGCAGAACTCAGACAGGACAGGAACCTAGTAGAGGCAGGAACTGATGCAGATGCCACGGAGGAATGCTGCTTACTGGCTTGCTCCTCATGGCTTGCTCAACCTGCTTTTTTTTTTATAGAACCCAAGACCACCAGCCCAGGGATGGTCCAACACACAATGGGATGGGTCCTCCTTGCATCAACTGCTAATTAAGAAAATGCCCTTACAGGCTTGTCTACACCCCAGTCTTATGGAGTAATTTCTTAATTGAGGTTTCCTTTTCTCAGATGACTCTAGCTTGTGTCAAGTTGACATAAAATTATCCAGCACAGTATGGGACAGTCAAGATTACAGATGAAAGAGTTCTCAGGAGATGGCTACAAAGTTGAGTGGGGAAGAACCACCAGAGGGAAAAAGGCAAGCCTCTTCCTGTAGAGACTGGGTGGTGCTCAGATAGATAGCACATGGTGGGACACTGCCACTCCTACCCAAAGCTAGTCCCAGGGCAAAATCATCATTTGGGAGAGAATCTGGTTCAATAATAAAGGAAGCCTTCCTTCCTGGGAATTAGCCATGTGATGAGGCAGTGGAGTTGCTCAGAACTTATACATGGTACATTTTACTGACTTCTTCATCAAAAGATCTACCAAGCACATAGGATGTTCTGGTCTTTGTGTTGGAAGGTCAATTCAGGAGGCACTTCTGCTACCAATGGCTCCTTGGATTGCCATATTAGCAGACATCCACTGTACTCCAAGCTTTAAGCCCTTGCTTTGTCAATATTTCTTACCAAAGTGTATGTCCAAGGTGCTCACCACTTAATACCATCACCTATGACAGCAGCCCACTTACTATGTTCATGCATGCCCTGTTCCTCCCTGACCACACTTCTCCATGGACTATTCCCACTTCCTAATGGTGCCTTTCTGTCCACATTTCCAATGTATCCTTAAAGTTCAGCTGAAGTTCTAACTTCACCCCGAAAGCCTTCCTAGACACATATTTTCACTTTGTCTTTCTGCTTTCACTTATAGCTTCCACTGATAAGTGTTAATTGTAGTTATCTGTTCTTCCACCAAGAATGAAACAAAACTATATGTCACTTGGAGAGCAAGAATCTTACCTCACTTGTCTTTTACTCCTGTAGAGCCTGATACCAACTTCCCATCCCAGTCCTCTATTTAGCATTTCTTATGAGGGGTGTCCATTAGTGTGTTACGTAGCACTGCTGTAACAAGTTACCACAGACTAGGTGGCTCAAAACAACAGAAATGTACTGTCACTGGCTAGAGGCTAAAGAAAACCATTCAAGGTGTTAGGAGAGCCACACCCCCTTTGAAATCTGCATTGAGCAGTCCTGTGTCCTCTGGTAATTGCTCTTGACTGATGACTACAGCACATCTGTCTCCATCTCCATTGTCACATGGCACTCTTCTCTCTTGGGCCTGTGTCTCTGTGTCTCCTCTTCAAAGGACATGAGACATGGGCACATGGATGTCATAAGGTCTTATCTTAATAATACATATGCAGCAACGTCATTTCTAAATAAGATCATATCCTAAAGTACCATCATGCTGGGATGGAGGCTAGAGTTTAACATACTGTTGAGAGAGAGGACACAATTCAACCTGTAACAGGGTGTTCATAGAATGGAAGATTCACTGTGGTACATATGTTCAAATCTAGAAAGAATTTAAATAAATAAATAAATAAATAGATAGATAGATAGATAGATAAATAGATGAATAACTAGATAAATAAATAAATACAAACCCTTAGCCACATCCAGGAAGGAGGGAGGAGAGAAAAGCAAAATAGTGTTCAGTATTGAGGACTTTCAAGAGAGAACCAAAGAGGAAGTGGGAGGGATGGAGAGGTGAATAACTGGACAAGAATATTTGCTGTGAATCTTCCTGGACCTAGACAGGATGGACAGTGTGGTCAGAATAGAACCTCAGGCTGCTTATGACGAGGTGAAGGTGACCACAGAACTCCCCCTAGCTTCCTTCACAGATGCCCCCTCCCACTTCTCCTCTGGTTCTGATGGCTGCAGCTCCTAATGGAGAACTTAATGAGACTTTCAGTAAATGGATCCTGGATTCTCCTTCTACCCCAAGTAATTATAAACCTCAGCAATTCTTTTCCCCTAACTCGCTGCTGATTTTCTAATTACTCTTGCTCCAAATAGGACAGTTTGCATTAAAATGAAATCACGCTGGGGTTGTGGGTTCACGCGCATCTGCTTGGCTTATTTCTTTAATATGACAGCATGGCTTTATGGTTGGGGAGCAGCAGGTGATCCCCATATTTTATGATGTGAAGTTTGTACCCACCCACCCCCAAAACACAGGAATCCCTCACTAACATCAAGTTAGAACTCCAGTAGGAAAAACTCATCAAGACATAGCCTCCAGACGGAATGAAATGAGTCTCGGAAAGACTACACCTTCCCTCTGAACAGGTACTGGCCAGCGTACTTTCCTGTACTTCTTCCCAATAAAGGAAGTAGCTTTAGCAACTGGAAATAAAATTCTCAACATGAAGGAGATCTCTCCCTCACTTTTTTAAATAAACATATAGAGTAAGCTTAGGCTGAAGAGATGAGGGTACAAGGCTGGTGAGAGAGGAAAGGAAAACAGAGTCCAAAGCATAGGTGGTTAGAAAATACAGGAGTTGGTGCAGAAAATATTAGCATTGCTTCATGAAGATGTCTGGAGACATCATGAAACCCTTGCTATCAAGATAAACTGCACCATTATTACATGAACCCAAT
Organism: Onychomys torridus; assembly: GCF_903995425.1. Classification (NCBI taxonomy): domain Eukaryota; kingdom Metazoa; phylum Chordata; class Mammalia; order Rodentia; family Cricetidae; genus Onychomys; species Onychomys torridus. Next base: position 94,399,594 of record NC_050449.1, on the reverse strand, counting down.
AAATAGTATTTTCCTGTTACTATTGGAAAATCCATGACCTCATTTGTCAAAAAGAGATGCTTTCCAAGGAGTCATAGCTAACAGAATCAGGGATGTTTAATCAAGAGGGGATCCTCACTGCCATCCTCCATGCGGATAGCTAAGTTTCAAACCCCTGTGACACGCTAGACTTATCTTTTCTTTCCTGCATCTAAGTGAGGCCTGCCTACCTGGTACACAATGATGCTCACAGGCCTCTGTTCCCTCTCTCTGGCTTCTCCCATTTTCATTTAGTGTCCCAAAAGTCAGTCAGAAAACAGGAAAGGAATCTCTGGATTCATCTAACAAAGGCAAGGAGAACTTGGGTCACATTTTCCCACCCTCTAATCATGTATTATTATAAAATAGGTATAGGTATAAAATACCTATAATAGATATATTTTTCCTCACTAAATACTTTCCACACTCTACATTAGAGGTGAAAAGTACCTGTATTTAGTATTCTAGAGGCATAAGGAAATGATTGTAGATAGAAGACTCAATCCCCTCAGCCCAATTGATGAGGCATGTGTCCTTGGTAAAATTTCTTTTTTCATCCTTATCATTCTGACATGTGGGACAGAGCAAGCAATAGCCATCCTTGAGCTGCTATAAGACTGCAAGGAGTTTGCCAACATAATCAGTACCAAGGAAACACTATTCGAGTTAGAGGGAACTTGATCATTAATTCAACAAACAGTTCCTCCAGACCCTTGTCTACCAAGGGGCATTGGATGACACTGACACTGACCTTGCAACATGTGTGGCTCTACATTTCTGCAATGCCATCCTTGGGCTACGTGACTGGTACCCTGGAATCATAACTGTTTTTTTCTTCTCCACACTTCTCACTGTTGTCAAAGGCAGGGTAGGCATGAGCTGGTATGGCCTGAGGGCTCAGTTCATCTTGTTTCCATACCATCTGGCCTATGACCCATCATTAGTCCTTTTATTGTTCCTGTCTGAAGAAATGTCTTGTGTTTTGCCTACGGAAGATGGTTCCCTAATGAATGTCAAATAACAATAAAGCTTAAGTGTCTTCATCAGACACTTGAGCAGGCATCTGTCCTCCCAGCAGTAAAATATGTTGTGGCTCTGGAAATAGCTAAGAAATCTGAAAGTGGGTTTCAGCTCCTTAGAGGGAGGCTGTGAATAATTTCAATCACTGACTTGGCTAGAGGAGCCCTTGTAAGGCTACTATAGGCAGTACTAGCTCTTGATGTGAGCCTTTCCATAGAAGGGAGAGGCTAGCAGAGAGGGGCAGGTAACAGGAGGTTAGGAAGGCATCCTAGGCTCTATGGCACCAGCCAGGTAGGTTAGACAGGCTCCTGGGGGAAGGCATACCTCTTTTTCAGTCTTGGCCCCAGACTCCATAGACACCAGCCCTGAGGACACCTCCTCCCAGAAGGAGCATGCAGACCCCTGGTCAGACCGCAGACCACATGCTTACTCATGTAGAGGATCCCATGTCACAAACAGAGAATGAAATGCTAGCGCAGCAGCTGCTTTTATTCTATGATCTTAGGTGTCTGAAAGCTGATAAATCATAACCAGAGACCCTGGAAGGACGTGAAGACCAGCTCCAGAAACTAACCTTAAAACTGAGTAAACAGAAAATAGACAGCACTGTGGTGTAGATTTGGAGCCTTGGGATCTGCTGCAAACCATAATACAGCCAACCAGTCAACTGGATGGTGCTGGGAAAGAATCACACTGAATCTCAGTTCAGTGTAACAATGGGGCAGAACTGGAGGGTGAGTTCACAGTTTTCTTCTGGAGGTAGTAGAAAGATAAGACTTTAGGTGTGAGAAGTGACTAGAACATAACTGGGACTCTGTGAGTAGGAGCCAGAAACATTGAAGAAAGCCAACAAACTGATTAGTCACCACCCTCCAGGGTAGGGGCAAACATGGTGAGTCTCAAGGTTATCCTCAATGAAATCAAGGCAGAGGTCAGCATGATTTGCCAGGAACACCAGAATTAAGGGAAGCACAACAGACATGTCTATGTTGATGGGGCTTCATATTTTCTTGACAAAGATACAAAGCAAACCCAACGCACTTTGAGCTCTTTAAGAATCCAGAAAAAGACCTCTGAGAAATATGGAGAAAGGAAGGCTAGGCAACAGTAACTGTGTGAGTCACTCAGGAGGAATCCATTTCACCACAGAGCTGTGGTTCTTAACCTGTGGGTTGGGACCCCTTTGAGAGTCACATATTGGATATCCTGCATATCAGATATTTACATTATGATTCATAGCTAGCAAAATCACAGTTATGAAGTAGCAACAAAATAATTTTATAGTTGGGGGTCACCACAGCATGAGGAACGGTATTAAAGGGTCATAGCATTAGGAAAGTTGAGAACTGCAGCCCCAGAGGAAAGTCTCCATGGACCTGTCTCAGAGGACAGAGTGGTGCTGAGTATCACTTCTTTACCAAATGACTCCTATGGAAGAGTAGGCATATTTATCAATATGCATGTGACATAAAGCTAGAAAGACTTTGTGATTGTTGTTATAAAGTTAAGAGTAAACAAAAACATTTAGTAAATTATAGACTGTGGAATAAGCAGAGATGTAATCACCAAATTCTTCAGTTCAAAATGGCAGCTGGAGATGTGGTCCCATGCTCAACAAAATGGCTTTCTTGTCAGGAGGTGGGGAGTGGTGGTGGGGGGGAACAGACAGTGTAAGTTCCAGTCCAGAGGCAGGAGGATGACACCTCAGTACACAGAAGTGAGCAAGAAGGTCAGAGCAGAAAGCTTGAAAAAGATTCCTAAAAATCCTATTCCCGCCCCTGACTCTGGGTGTGAGTGTGAATATATGAATGAATATGTAAGTGTGTTTGGTGTGCCAGTAGGATATACCTGTGTTCTCTCTTATATAGGCATACGTAGAACCTAGAGGTTGACATTATATCTTCCTCAATTGCTTCTCTGTCTTATTTTTTGTGAAAGGGTCTCTCAATGAAAGAATTTCCTGTTCTGCCATAAAGCTCCCAGGATTCACCTGTCTCTGTGGCCTCCAGCACTGGGGTTTTGGGGTGGGCCACTATACCCATCTTCTACATGGGTGCTGGGAATCAGAACTCAGGTCTCCATGCTTGCATGGCAAGTATTCTATCCACCGAGCCATCTTCCCAGCAAACCATGTTCCTTCTTTGGGACTCATGAGGCAGGGGATACTTCTTTTGAGAGAGAGAAAAAAAGTAAAACCACTGAATGAATCCAAATATCCGGTCTACCTACAAAGGTCAGATTGTGGATACAATGGTGCATTGATCAGAACTCTGCAGAAAGACAGAACCTGTAGGGTAGGGAGGGGCAGAGGAAGAAAGGGAAGTTATAAAGAACTGATTTATGTGGTATGGGGGCTAACTCCTACCACCTGCTATCTGCAGGATGAAGAGCCAGTGAAGTTAGCAGAGCAACTGCAGTTCAAGTCTGAAAGACTGAGAAGAGGAGGTAGAGGTGGGTAGTGATGGGGGAAAGAGATGGTGTAAGCGCCAGTCCAAAGGCAAGAGGCTGACATCACCATCCACAAAGGTGGTGGGCTAATATCATCAAGAAACGGTCACATGGGCATACCCAGACATTGTTCAGTCTGGACACCCCATGACTCAGTCAGATGATACATGAAATCAACCCTCCCAAGTGTTAAGCAGAAGTGATGTGCAGGGATGGGTAGCCTTAGAGGCACAGGTAGTTCTCAGGATGTCTCTGAGTCATCCTGGGGGTGCTCACAACTTTATCAGACTCAGAAGTCTGGCCTGAAAGCAGAGTCTGCAGTATGTTCAGTATCAGGCAGCTGCCTCAGCAGAACCAAAGTTAACACTGGGCTCAGCTGAGCCACAGACGAGAGCAGCCTATGCCCTGGCCCCCGCGTCAGAAAGGGTTTTACATTTACCTCTCTTGCATGATCCATTTACTCCATTTCTGCTGGCAGGAAGAAATAAAGAACACTTAGTGTGCATCTCTCACAATGGTCTCTTCCTGTGCATCTTTCCCAATCAGATCCACTTCCCAGGTTCAGCCCTCTCCCCTACAAGTTCTATCCACTGAACAGTTAATGTGTATCAATTCTCTTTCACTGCATCCCCACTCTCTGCTGCTTTAAATCCTAGAATTTATTACAGAGAAACTATTCATTCTTAAACAGACTGGAGCTTTTGCTTGGCTACCAAATGGAAATGGACATCTTTGAAGCTAGGAGCTTCCCCCTCTACCCTAAGAACAATGGAAGCAGTGGCGTCTCCATCCCTCTGACTGCCTTCCCATTGGTGGTTCATTCTACCTCCTGGGACTGGTTCCATGTGAGAATGTGGAGATGCTGGTGTGGGGAATTGTATAAGGAACTTTTATGGCACCTTGATGGAGACCTTGGAGCAGGAACAGACTAAACCTATTTCCCCGTTGTGGTTTTGAACCTAAACAGGAACAGCAGGGGTGGTTTTTATAGGTTACAAAGGGGATTGCTGACAATAATTTTGCTTTTATAGAAATAAAACGATTTTCAAGAAATTTTTCAGGTATGTGAGAGTGAAGCCCAGGCTAGTCCCCAAAAGCCTTGCTGTCAGCCCTGTCATGTGCCTTTGCTTATCTAGCTGGAGAAGTATGTATGTTCAGAGAATGTCCACACAATGTGAGATAGCTACATTCTGAAGCCATAAGGCTCTAAAATAATGAGATAGATTTTTGAAGTTTAAGCCTATGTTTTTTCTAACCTTAGTTCTTTAGTAGTTTGTTTCAAATTATTCATCTTTGTATTAATCAGTATAATTTTATAATTTTTTTAAATCAAAATTTATTTTCATACATGATTCTGAAGACTGACACAGCATGGGTGTGTAGGGTAGCATCATAGACCTGAATGTCATGTCTGTAAGGTCCTAGTTTCTTATCCTTTGCCCAGGACAGTAATGAATATTTGATTAACATTCAGAACTTGTCATTTGCCTTGCCACATGCCTTGGAAGACTTGGGCATCACAAGAGCATCTTCTCCCCGTATCTACTTTTCCTAATACAGAGACCAAGTTAGCCTTTCAGAAAACTCCTCTGCCACAAGGGCCTTTAAGTTCTGAACTAAGCAGCATGAAAGGCTGGGAGGCTGACTGCACAAGCCTGGGGACCAAGTTCAGATCTGCAACACCCAGGTCAAGAGTAGGGCTCAAGGGTTGAGGCTGTATTCAGTGGCAGAGTCCTTGCATGAGACCCTAGGTTCCATTTTCAATACTGCCAGGAAAACAAAGTAAGAGCTAGAGCCCTTAGATGGCCATCATAGTCCTTCTGGCATTCTGCTGTCTTCTTGTCTGCCTGGTGGGGTTCCCAGCTGCTCATTCTGAAGCTGTCCTTGTCAACTGCTGCCCCTCATTATGCCCTTAGATCTGCTTACCTTCCCCCTCTGACATCGGGCACCGATAACAGCCACAGTGGCCAAGAAGCCTGACCCAGTCAATGTGGTTTTGTCTTAATGCACTTCTATGCAAGGCAGATTTCTTCCCGCCATCAGTTCTTATTTCCCATCCTGCTCCAGTTTAACATCAATGCTCTAGGCAATGCATCAATACTTTCAATAATCCTTGCATCACTTTTTATCAGTGCCATCTAGTCCATGGAACTAAATATTTATTCTTCAATGTTTTGATTGACCAGGTACAAAGATTTGGTGTCATTCAATACATTTTAACTTATATATACATCTCTTTAGATTCCAGATTTTTGTGTAGACTGTGTCCCACATCTGAGAGGGTTCCCTCACACAGTCTCCCATCAGATGCTTGCCAAAGGTACCCACTATTCTGACCTTCATCACTATAAATTCTTTGCCTTTGGCGGCCATAGTATAAATTGACTCATACACAGTATGATGATCCTTGGGCCTGGCTTTGTCTCAACATTGTCTGTCAGGTTCATCCATGCTATGTCAAACAGCAATAATTTGTTCTTCTGACATCTGTGTGGCATTCTACACCCATTTATTCTGCTTTTGAGAGACATATGGATTCTCTCCAGGTTTGTGCCATTGTAAGTAATGCCACTGTGAACATTTTCATACCTATCTTTCAGTGGGCTTCTGAGTCATTTTCCTTGTTTCTATACCCAGGAGTGTATTCTGAGTTATAGAATAAATGTATGTTTAGCTTTAATCGGTATTAGATGGATTTTAAAGTGGTAGAACCAATTCACACTCCCAGCAGCACGTTAAAGGCTCCAACTGTTCCATGTCACCATCCTCACTGGACCTGCTGGTCTCCTTAATTTCAACCATTCAGAATGGATTTGTGCTAGGTTCTAATTACAGAGTTAGCTAGAATTTCCCCAGGGTGTATTAATGGAGAGGAACTGCTGTAAGCCAAATGTTGAAACCAGAACCCCAAATGATAGCATTTGAAGGTAGGGCCTGGGAAAGATGGTAATCTCTTTCCAGCCAAGGAAAGCTTAGTGCTGCTCCCACCTGTGAACAAGGAACATCTAAGCTACCTGCACAGTGGTCTCTGACTTTCAGCCTTCAGAACACTGAGCACTTTCTGTGTAGAAGCCACCTAGTTTTGTGGTGTTTTTACTATAGTGGTCTAATTAGACTAAGGGAGGAACTTTCTACTTGTTTATTGAGCCCTTGAAAAGCTTCTGAGACTAGGAGTATAGTTCAGTGGTAGAGCACTTGCTCAGCATTCATGTGGCCCTGGTTTCAAATCCCAATACCAGAAAAAAAAAATATTATGCTTCTTTGGTGACATACCTGTTCACATCTTTTGACCATTTCCCACTGGACTATTTCTCTGTTGTATGTAACTGTCAGAGTTGCAGGTGATTTGCTAGTATATAACATTATTATTTACATAGCCTCAGTGGAATCCTTAGCCAGATACTTTTTTATTGCAAGTATCTCTCCAAAATGTGGATTTTCTTTTCATTCTTGTAACGATGCCTTTGGGGCAAAAGACATTCTTAATTTAAGTGCAATTAAACATTATTTTGGGAGGGCTGGTGTTTTTCATGTTCTACTTAAGATACTCAAGGCGTCTGCCTATGTTGTCTTCTAGTACAGCCTTTGTTCTGTCTCCATGCTTAGCTCCATATCTAACCAGAATCAATGTGGTATGAGGTCAGTTTCTACACCCATTCCTTGCATGTGGATATCCAACAAATGCAACTCTGTCCACAGAGATGGCCATCTGTCTTGTGCCCCCACCAAAGCGTAAAGACACTTTTTCAGTAAATACCTCTCCATATTCTCTTCCTTGTTGTTTTTTTTCCTACCCTTATTTTAACAAAAGGCTATCTTAGCCTGTTCTGGTGGCTCACATCTAAAATCCTAGCACTTAGGAAGCTTAGCTAGAATAATTATCACAAGTTTGAGGATAGCCTGGTCTATCTAGTAAGTCTCAGGCCAGTGTAGGATTCAGAGTGAGAACCTGTCTCAAAATACACACACACACATACACACACACACACACACACACACACACACACACACACACACCTGGATTATTGAGAATGAGTATTAACAGAGCCACAAGACCTCTAAAATCTGATTAAAATATGGGTGCAACCTACTTTTGTCATTCTAGGTGTCTGTTGCTTTAGAAACCACAGTATAGCCTTTCTTGCTCACTCCATTACTCATGCTCACTCTCCATCCTTACCTCCTTGATGTAGGTTATTGACTTTCCATGTTCTAACATAGAGGATGCTAAGACTAGAGGGAAAATAGTTTTCCAATGTCAGGGCATATTGGAAGGACATTTATAATGACTCAGAGCTTAAGTAAGAGGCTGAGTTCGGAGATGCAGCCCATAGTTAGCAGCAGAAGGCATGAGCATAGAAGAGGTAAATAGCAGGGATAGACAGGAGAGCTGCAGTGGAGTTTTGGAAGCACCAATTTTCAACAGTAGGAGAGTAGTTAGCTGCTTGTAAGAGAAGGTGAATGCACTGCTTTGTAATATGGAAAAGAAAACAAAACAGGGAGAGAGGTTGATATCTCAAGTGACTGATGCCATCTATCACAACACATAAATCAAGAATGAGGGAAAAAGGAGACCACTGGGATTGCCATTCAGAGGTCAATGAAAGAATGGCCTTGTGTCAGGACAGGAACAAAAGTCTACACAGGAAATGGAAGCCTTCAGTCTAGAGACCTGGAAGAGAATGAAAGATGAGCAAGAAGGGGAGACGGATGTGAAGGGGCATTTATTGTTGTATTACCATTTATGCTGCAGCTTGGCTTCCTAACCATACTGGGTTTTAAAGCAAATGTGTCTGTTGCTTCCCTCTTCTCCTCCCTCTCCACCTGTCTGCACCCTGGCAGCTCATTCCCTCTGCCAACACCTCTCAGCCATGGGCCAGCTTCATTGCTTGGGAGTATAAATCCAAGAAGTTATTATACTTCCTCCCCTTGTCTTCCATTCTTGCCCCTCCCTGTGTGCTCAGGGGACCACAGTGCACAGGGCTATAGGGAGCCATTCTCCAGCCTTAGTGGAGTTCCCGTTCTCTTTGGATTCTTCCTCTGTACCCACAGTAGGAGTTTCTCCAGTGTTGGAGGAATCATTGTGGCCCAAAGGGTAGTGCCAGTACTGGAGGCCCCTTTCTGATTATTCTACAAGGGAATGAGCAGCCATTATTACGGGCCCAGTCTCAGAAAATTGGAACAAAAATTGCTCATGGAGCCTAGAGTTTCTAGCTCAGATTGAATTCAGGTTATAGCAGTATGGGAACAAAAACCTGTTCCAGGAGATGCTGGGGGACCAGGGTGGGTCCAGCTCCTATTCCAGCCTTGGAAAAGATGGAAGGAGTCGGGGAGGTTGTGCTCAGGGAAACAGGCAGAAATCAGGCTCACATCATCTAGCCACACATGAGAGAGTTTGAGTTTTTCAATATTGACTCTAGTAACACTGAATAATTTCATTGATATTTTATTGAAGGGTGAAATTTTTTAATTTTAATTAGATTAGTTTCTCTAGGTTTACTACATTTTTAATGTGTTTTTATTATGCCTCAGGGTCATTTTCCCCATAGGGATTATTCTAATTTTATAATTAAAAAGGGAATCAACAGTCTAGATTTAAACTATGGATTTTTCAAGTTTAACTTTCCTGGGTCAAAGCTATACCATGTAAAGCATCCCTTGGGAGACTCAGAATGGTGGGCCCTGAGTTCCACAATGGTGTCTTCTTATCATCTGAGCAAGCTATAACAGCTTTCCCTGACCGGTGCTAAGAAATGCCTGAGCCTGTAGATTCCTAGTACTACCTCCAACGTCTCTGTGGTAAGCGTGAACTGGCTGCTTCAGATCTGGCTGCAGAGCACACACAGGTGAAGTGGCTGCCTTTCCTGGCAGTCGAGAGGTGGAAGCTGTCACTGGATTCTGCTACTGTGGCCTCACACTGACAAACAACACACTAATAGGCAAGGAACTAGACACTTCTATCTAGGAACCCAGCATGCTCCTGGCACAATCACCAGAAGGTTCTGTTTCCAAATATGAAAGTTTTGTCAGAGCCAGAGGCCCAACATCCCCTGCCTAGATGGATGCTCATGGTACCCCAACTCTTCTCAGAGAGCCATCCTCCCCTTCAGGAGGCCACCTATATGGCACATGTTGAGGAGGAACAACCCCCAAAGGATCTTTGTGGGATATGGAGTACTCTTCCTAACACTGGGTCTTTATTGCACTTCCACTGATGTGGGGGACATTGTAAGTCTTATTTTAGAAGCAAGGAAACTGAACCATATTACAAAAGATGAAGTGCCTTGTCCCAAACCGCAACCTGAAGCAGTTGAACCTCACTTGAACTCTGATTTGTCCAACTACAAATTCCTGACACTTTCTACTTCACCAAGCATCCTTCTAAAAGCTACCAGGCTCCAGGCACCCATGTAGGGGGAACCCTGTGTACTGTCACTATGCAGCCAAGAGCTGGGTTATCTTGCAGATCCTTCCTCTTATCACCCAGTTCCACACCCATAATGCACCGACTGAGGATTCCTCATGTATGTGTATGTGCGTGCACATACATGGGTATGCCTGTGCATGTGGAAGCTAGAGGACATCAGGTGTCGTCCTTGATTGCTTCTCACCTTTGAGACAGGGTCTCTCACTGAGCCTGGAACTCACCAATTTCGCTTGAGTGGCTGGCCAGCAAGTTCCAGAGATCTGTCTGTCTCACCTTCCCTGGTCTAGAATTATGCACATGTGGTACTGTCTCTGGAATGTTACATGGGTACTGGGGATTCAAACTCAAGGTCTTCATGCTTTCAGAGCAAACAGTTTGCCAACTGGACCATCCCCAACCCCTAAGGATTCTTAACATCCAGCACAGTGAATAAAAGTTGGATCCAGAGTGCTTCCTTCTGGTACTAGAGTCCAGAGTCAGACCTCAGCCTCGCATCCACTCCTGGCCAGTCATCCCAGAGAACCTCATTGAAAATCCTCCCTTGCTGCTCATACAAATTGTTTCTCAATGAACTTGTGTTGTGGTAATGCTTCTTCCTCCCTCATCTTGAATGTATCTAAACAGCTACAAACATCTCCGTGCTTATGAAAATGAAATTATCCAGATGTCGTTGCAGATGTTACAAATGGCCAGCACAGTGCAGCATAAATGCAAAGGAAATCCCCTCTCCCCACTTGGGATGAGTGTTTACAAATGGGACTAGCAAAAATGACCAGGTGCATACCAATTCCTCATGAAGGTGACTTTATCCTTGTAATAAGAATTCCTCTTTTAAAAACAATTTTGAAATCATAAATATTCAAATTTGGAATGTTTTTCTCTAAGTGGTAAACAAAGATTAGTGTTTGATGGTTATTATATTGGTATTAATTTTTATTTTAGATTAAAAAATTAAAGAGCATAGTGGGGTATAACGAAGATGAGGAGTAAGAGTGATTCTTTGGTGTTTTTATAGGGTAGAAGAGTCTGTGGAGAAAAAGCAAGTTACACTTTTGTATTTGGGAGCAGGAGCTGGGAGAGTTTCAGGAAGGAGATAGGAAGGCAGATAGAGAAGATGAAGCTGTAGGGCCCTGACAAGGGCAGAAGATGGTTTGAACAATGAAAGCAATGAGAAGGTCTTGAGTATGTGTTCAGAGTCAGGCAGTGGTGGGGTTCATGGAATGAGGGGCAATGCATCACTTCAGCAGGAGGCAAAGGGAGCTTCTAGATGCCAGGCTGAGGATGCCTCGACTTTTACCTCTGAGTCCTGAGAGTACTGGGTTGATACAAGCAAAGGCAACAGAACCAAAGCAAGAAGGAACAGAGGATTGATCATGTGACAAAGAGAAGAGAAAACTGGAAGACAATGGCTCATGCATCGCCCTATCATCTTAGATCTAAGCTCTCACAGAGAAGTTGAGGGCACCAAGTGGCTGCTCTGGTCTAGGGATTAGTAGATGAGCATCCTGCATCCCGATACAGTTGGAGGAGGTGCCACAGAACTGTTCAGAGCCTCACATCCTTCCAGCCTGTGGTTGGTTCATCCCTGTTTTCCTCTGGCCAACCTGCAGGACCTGCTGAAGTCCTTCCCTTACAACCTGTTCTGTGGCCTGGCTGCCTGCTGATGTTACTGCCTGCATTCATGAATAAAGCCACATCCCTTCAGGTCCTGATGCTGTGTCCTTGAGTCCCTGCAGCTCTGGCTCTTGGCTTTCCTTTCTTCAATCTGCCATGAATAGCAGCATCCCAGAAGCTGTCACCTCCCCAAAGCCCTTCAGCCTCACATGGGAGACCTCTCCAGGGCAAATGGGACTGAGTTGTTTGGAAGGAGTCTGTACACTGCCATGGGAGGGTGTGTGTGTGTGCTCTCGTCTTCCAGGAGCTCCTGGTCTTTCAGACATTGCTAGAACTGGAGTAAATTCCAGGTCAAAAGCTCAGGTAGACAAAAAAAAAAATCTTACCTTTGATTTCTCTAAAACATCATTAGTATATTGAGATAGAAACAATCTTTGTCACTCTCCAGCAGGGCTTGAGGTGGCCTTTACATGATGACAGTGGGGGAAGTCTTCCTGCTTCCTTGCTGGTATTGGCTAATGTCCTCATAGCCATCTGGCCAGGTCCATGCAGATGGCTTCAGTCAATCCTTATTCTTGGCCTCAGGCCCCTTTGGTTCTAACATGCTCTCAGCTTGTGCCCTGACTCTCTCAACACTAGACTGTACTAGGCTGAAAGATACTCAGAAATCAGACCACTGAATGTCAGGAGAAACCAGGAACCATTTCTTCTTGGGCACCTAGCTGCCTCCACAAAGCTCTGTCCAGCTATGAGGAACAAATTCTCTTTACCTTGGATTCCTCAAACCTACCTTCCTAGGTGGGGATGTCAGAGTTCTGTCTTTCCTGGGGGGTGTGCCTTTCGGGGGTGCTGAGAAGCAGACACTGAGCTAGAGTTAGGTCTGTGAGAGACTTGTTGGGGGTGGGTAAAAATGGGACAAAAGCTGCAGACAGCTAATGAACTTTCCTCCAACCCACTCTGAAACTGCAGAGCAAAGGCTGCCGGCTGGTAGAGGACTGCAAAGGGCACAGTGGCCGAGTCCTGGGACCCCAGCTGTGCTCCATCTGTGCTGGTGGGAGCTACCCAGAAATAGTGGAGCTCGGGCACAGCACCAGTTTCTGCAACAGGCTATGGAACAGCTGTACTCCCCTCCACTGAATGGCAAGTTCTTCCTAGAAAAGGGAACCCTGCTGTATGTCTTCACACCACACAGGGCCTTCCACACCTGCACACTCTTCCTTCTTCCCTCTGGTTCCCACCCAGCCCATGATGGGATTCTCAGCGAGCCGGCTTGCTGTCAATAGCCCCACTGTGTCCTGAGTTCTTTCCAGACCTGTGGGGACTGCACCTTGAAAATCCTACGTAATGTGGATCTTGTTTCTCTCTTTTGTGTTATGAAACCTTCACATTAGGAAATAAACTCACACTAGTCTTCACTGGCTGGGAAAAGGGCCAGTTGGAAGGCCATGGAATATCACTAGCTCATTCTTTAGATATTACATCATCATTTGTCTCTGCCTAGTAAACTTTTGTGTCCCATAAGAGAAACATAACATATCATCCTGTGACTTCACCTTGCCAACTGCCTCCATCCCCTCCAAGAAGGTAGAAACTCAGTTCCAGGAACAATGCTGTACCGACTCCCTCAGGATTCCTAGCCACCCTACAGTGTGCCACCATTAACTCTGCCTGGCAAATGAAAATTTTAAAACACAGAGAAGTCGAGTCCCTTTCCTGAAGGCCCACAGCCAGTAAGGGACAAACAAGGCTCAAAGCCAGCGTCTCTGCCAAATCCCTGGGTCTGTAGTGACAAGCCCAACAGTGCCTATGGTTAGCCCGTCAGCTGTCTCCCTTCCAGGAACTTAACTTTAAAAAGAACAGGAAGAGGGGCTGTAGAGATGGCTCAGCAGTTAGGAGCCCTTGTAGAGAACCACATCAGGCTACCAACTACCAGGAACTCCAGTTTCATGGGATCCAATGCCCTCTTCTGGCCTCTGAGGGCACTGCATGCATGTGGTGCACATTCAGACAAGCAGGCATACAGAGAGAGGGAGGGAGGGAGGGAGGGAGGGAGGGAGGGAGGGAGAGAGAGAGAGAGAGAGAGAGAGAGAGAGAGAGAGAGAGAGAGAGAGAGAGAGAGAGAAAAGACAGAATAATAGTAATAGGTTTTCTACCCCGCCCCATAATAAGTTTCTCTGCCGCAGTAAGCCAAATCAAGCTGAATTGAAAACGTATAACAACAGGCATATTAAGCAAAGCAATTCCTGGGAGGGTTCTCTAGTTCCAGAGATCCAGGTCAGAGTAGTCATGTGTCCAGGCCAAGGCAGGAAAGGTTTATAGATTGTAGGCAAGGAGTGATCTACCACAAGCTGGGTTTGTGCCCAAGTATGGTCAAAAGCTGAGCACTTAGCTGGGGACTTGGGCAGCTGGTGGTATCAGGGGAGGAAGTTGCAATAGTCACCAAGAATTCAGAACTGGATTTTTTGGTGTCTTTCCTTTGTTTGGAGACTCTCTGAGTGGGTGGGGTTTGGAGGGGAAGAACAGGGCTTCAAGGACCATGCAGGGGAGAGTTGGAGGTTCCAGATAGATGATAGATAGATAGATAGATAGATAGATAGATAGATAGATAGATAGATGATAGATAGACAGGAAAGGCAGATAACAGGAGGAGAGAAGGTGATAGTATGGGAGAAAGGAGGACTAAACATGATGTATAGATCCTAGACAGGAAAAAAACTAAGTAAGCATAGAAAACAGCCATAACGCTGGGCAACGTTGCAGCTGTAGCAACAGGGCCCTAACTAGATGATGCAGATGGTCCCTGAGAAGCCTAGATGTAAGTGCATCCATCTGATCTTACACTAATGATCTGATGTCATCACCAAAGACAAGCCTGGCTCTCAGTTCACACCTTACGATACATGCCTAGCCCTGCCTTAGTAGCATTTGTCATAGGCACAGCTGTGATGTTTGGACAGCCTCCTAAGCACAATAAACAAGCATGTCCTTCTCAGTGGGGCTGTGGCACATCTGTCCTGGAAAAGGCCTAGTCTGAGAGGTTGTTTATAGAATTGGCTTTCCATGTGGCTCATCCTGCACTTAGGAGCATTACCCTTCAAAGAAAGTGATTTATTCCTTCAACAAATGTTTATTGAGTACTTAGTATGTGTGAAGTGCTCAGAAAACTCCTGGGGATAAAGGACAGGCTGTCACTTGAGGGGCTTGTGTGGCCTAGCATGGGGAATCATCACAATAAAGGTGTAGGCTGTGCACTTACAGGATGACCATAGTAACCAATATTTGAGAGTTTACACAGTAGTCACATGCTGTGTCTAGAATGCTGGGAGTTTTGTTCACATGTTGTAGATATAAATCTGTATAGCCCTAAGCACAGCTCTGTTAGGAAACATCAGACGCTCTCTACTACACTGTGATACACATTTCCCCCAAACTGAGCTGCGCATGACATTTCCTAAGTACATGGTCTGCACCAAAGCACCCATTTTGTGGACCTAGCCAGAGTTCTTGGGATGGCCAATGAGTTTCCCTTCCTCCATACTGTGTCCTTGCCATCTCAAGAATCCCTTTGCTGCCTAGACCACTAGACATTCTCCTCCTGGCACCTTCCTCACCCTCTAGGTGATCCCCCAAGACTGGCTGTAAACTGAAACACCCCCATCTGCCATCTTCCCTGCAGGACCAGATGTCCATAGCTTTGTCCAACTAAGACCAAGGCCTTTTTGTCTCATTTGCTCCTTCCCTGCCCAATATGGTTGATCTCGCCAGGCTACACACAAAGCAGTAACACACCCAGGAAGGAAGGCCCTTTTCCCATTCCCCTACACACACACACACACACACACACACACACACACACACACACACACACATGTAATTAGAGTTTTCCTGCCTGGCCCAGTCAGGACAAATCTCTCTTACCCGCCAGTCCCACAGTTGCTCAGACCCAACCAAGAAAGCACACAGAAACTTACATTGTTTAGAAACTGTATGGCTGTGGCAGGCTTCTTGTTATCTGCTTCTTCTATCTTAAATTAACCCATTTCTGTTAGTCTATACTTTGCCACATGGCTTGTGGCTTACCAGTGTCTTTACATGTTGCTTTTCATGGTGGTGGCTGGCGATGTCTCCCCCCCCCCCAGCCTTCTACTTCCCAGAATTCTCTTCTCTCTTGTCCCGCCTATACTTCCTGCCTGGCCACTGGCCAATCAGAACTTTATTTACACAGAGCGATATCCACAGCACACACACACACACACACACACACACACACACACACACACACACCCCTGGAGGCTGCCCTGCCTACACTAACCCAGGAACGAAAGCCCTTTCCCCATTCCCCTATACACACACATACACACACATACACACACACACACACACACACACACACACACACACGCACGCACGCACTCACGCACGCACGCACGCGCACACACACACCCACACCTGGAGGCTGCCCTGCCTACACTAACCTCAAACTCCAGTTCCAATTGGTGTGTGTCCTAGGTGAGGGACATACACTCTCTAGCCTCACCTTTCTTGTCATGAAAATGGGATCAACAATAACATGTTTCAAAAAACAAAGATTCTGCCTACAACATACTATGAGAAATAGAGGGTACTACAGTACATATATGACATTCACATAGCTATTTTTGTTACATGTATGGAGACATTAGGGCTTCATGAAATCTAAAGCCGATGTGGCCAGGACCAAGTCCTAGCTTTGCCTCTTACTAGGAATGTGACCTTGGGCAAGTAAATTAGCCTCTCTGTGCCCAATTCAGTTTCCTCTTCTGTAGTTTTCCAAGAAGATTAAACAGCTTAATCCACTTAAAGCATTTAAACGGTGCCAGTCCCAGTCAGCATCCCATAAAAATGCCAGACATGACTAGTAGCATATTCAAAAGATTAGCATATTATAATATAATCATAGTAACAAATACTTGAGAGTTTACAGAGCGCGTACATGTTTATTTTTAAAATTTGGCTTGGTTTGCATTTAGGAGGACAGGGTCTCACTACAAATCCCAGGGTAGCCTCAAATTCACTAACTTCCTGCATCTGCCTCCTGTGTGCTGGGACTGCAGGTGTGCACTGCTGATCCCACCCCTGCACAGGTGTTTACTAAAAGACCAGATCACTTCCTTCCTGAACAAGTTAATGGAGGAGAAGATACTCTGGCTTGGAATTTGACAAAGAAGTAAGGCTAGGATAGGTGCACGAAAGTAGAGGGAAATGCAAGTGAATAGTGGAGGCGAGATGGAGGGATTCTGTACAGGTCCTTCAGTAGCTCCAGCTGTTCAACTGGGTTCCAGCAAAGCTCTACATCTTCATTCTACAACAGAATTGCCCAGAAGCATTAGAAATAAATAAATAAATAAAGCAAGCAGATCCAAGAGCCCACTGTTTTAGATCTTGAATCAATTGGTATCAAATAGAACCAGGTAGAGAATAATTGTTATCATCTCCTCAAGTGCTTCCTAAGGACAGCCAGTTCTGAAAAGGACCAGCAAGAACCTTGGGTCTCAGACCTCAACTGTGTGGGACCCACCTAGAATCCTTTGCCAAAAAGCAGACATTGGGGGAGCTCTCCCAGACCTTCTGGCCTTAGGTTAGCCCCAAGAATTTCCTTTCCAACAAGTTCCCAGGTGATGCTAGTGTTTCAATGCAGGGCTTCATTTTGACCCTGGGCTAAAACATGCTTTGATGGCTCACGGAAAGTCAGCCATGCCAGCCTTGGAATGCTTCTGCCAGTACTGACATGGCTGTTGGCTAAGGGCTAACTGTTGAGTCCTCATTGCAAGGGAAAAGCTGTCCCCTTATTTACCACAGGTGTGGGGCCAGTCTCCCTGAGGTCACTCTCATGATATTGTTTGCTTGTTTATTTTGAATCAGAGTTTCCCTCTGTAGCCTTGAGACAGTCCTCCTGCAGCCAATGGCATGGAATGCTTCAGGCACTGCAAGGGTAAATGGAATACATTAAAATCAACAGTTAGTCTGGTGTGGTGTTACACACCTACAATCCCAGGGTTAGGAAGGCCGAAGCAGGAGGACTGTCTCAAGGCTACAGAGGGAAACTCTGACTCAAAATACACAAGCAAACAATATCATGAGAGTGACCTCAGGGGACAGCTTTCCCCTTGCAATGAGGACTCAACAGTTAGCCCTTAGCCAGCAGCAATGTCAGTGCATGCCCTGCTGCTCTCACATCACCTGCCCTTTGTCCACAGGGGCTGGCAGTGTCTTGAGAGCAGGGTCAAGCCTGGCATTCACAACCCGTACTGTCACCAAACTCAGGCACAGGCAGCTGCCCTTCTCACAGTCAGCACTAAAAGGTGTGCAGTTTCTATAAACTTCCAGAGTGAGTAGATAACCGCAAGGAAGAGGCAGTGTGTGGCTGAGCACTTGCTGGTGATCCCAGGTCTCTTGTGTATGGCATTGTAACTGGAGATGAGGTCACACATCAAGAGGGCACAGGAGGACTGTGATACCCAATCTCTCATGCAAGAGCTGCTAGACAATGAGCTGTGAGCACAGGACAAGGGAACAGGCTTTGATGATGGCCTGGGTACCACATAAACAACATCAGAAGCCTGTGAACCACGGTGGGCCATGAAGATGAAACTGTAAGGACAGCCGTAGAATACCACATGCTATCCACCCTGGAGCCCAAGAAAAGCCCGCCTGTTCTCTGAATGAGGCCAGGACCTTGCTGACACACACACACACACACACACACACACACACACACACACACACACACACATGGAGATGCTGCTCATCTGGTGCTCTGTTCTCCTTATGTGCACCTTGCTGGGCTCTATAACAGCTCATGCTTCAAGCAGCTTCACTATTAGAAAAGAAATAAAGAAAAGAGAACAGGAGCAAAAATGCTCCAGTCCCCTTTGCTGAAGAGGCCCAGGTCCAAGCTTTGGAGCTCCTGCAGGGGTCTGCTGACTATCATTGCTGCCTGAGCCCAGCACAATTCCACCTCCAGGCATCCTCAGAAAAGGCATAGAATTAAGCCTTCAGAAGCCATTTCTCAGAATCATACCAATATGTGGAACTTTTAAGGAGGGGTCCAATGTTGGAGATGAAACTCCTTCCTACATATCACATAGATCCCCCAATGAAGAGGGATGCTGGGGTCCTGCCATCTGCACAGGAGCACAAGAAGGAGAAGCAGCTGGGATCTCCACCAGTTGCCCTGACTTCTTAAAGCACAAAGACAGAAGTGACCGAGGAGAGGGAAGGTGGTGACTGAACACCCTCCCACTCCTCACAACAGGTTCTAGCCAGGGCTGGGTGTGTCCCCCAAGGTGTTCTTATGTAAACCCTGCCTCAAAGAGCTCTGGGAGGAGGAGGGGGATCTAGATGACTGCTAAGAACTGCTGTATGTTATTGGGGGACTGTTTACAGTCCATCCAGCTGCCATGAGTCCCAGAGAGTCTCCAGGCTGGTGGAGGAAAGAAGAGCCAAAGCCAGAGAAGAGTCTCCTCCCCTTGTGTCTGTGGCATCCTCCTTTTCTGTGACAACAGCATTCTCTCACACTCCCCCCTTACAGTTTGGAGTGAGGTTTCTCTCGTATCTGAAGCTGGCTGTTCGACTAGGAACAGCCAAATTCACATGCTTTGTTCAGGGGTTGATGTATAGATGGGCATGTGACTGATCCCAGGTTGCTGGGCTTCAGCTTTAGATGTATACAGGATTCTAGGAAAGCATTCTCCCGCTAGACTGGGGACCAGGGAGAGAGCCCAGAGTTGCAAATGTCTCTTGACACAACATCCAGGCAAGAAAAAAAGCAGAGGGCAGCTAGAGATACACATCCCTTACTGTGGAGTAAATCATCTGCATATGATTAACACTAACTCTACCCCTAACTTTGTGGTTCCGTGAGCTAATATATCCCCCATGGGTAAACCAGGTTGGTAGCATTTGGCACACTCTGACCTTTCCTGTAGAAAGGGCTCATAAGCTCAAGCACTTTCCAGTTCAAAGTAAGGCACCCCTGGGTCCTTGTAGTACAATGGCTTATGTGTATGCCTGGTACTGTCTCTCCTCTGCTGCATGGCAGCTGCTTGGGAAATTGTGGGCACCATCCTTGTCATCTGGGTCCTCACAGTCCCACAAGGAAACAGGCAACAGGCTAAAAAAAAATAAAAAGAGAAAGAAAGAGAGAGAGAGAGAGAGAGAGAGAGAGAGAGAGAGAGAAGAGGCTGTGTAATAGGGGGACTAACAAAGGCGTGAGCATGGTGCCAAGGGAGCATGAAAGGGTGAAGGGATCCTCTTCTGGCTGAGTGCAGAGAGTACCGGCTATATCAAACTGATAGAGATGTCATTTGGCTGGTCTGTACCCACAAAGGATTTAAAGCCCATAGGCAGGCAAGGTAGGAGCATGAGAGGGGACTGGCACTATTGAGCCCTCACTAGGCACTGTATTAGTCACTTTTCTCGTTGATGAGATCGACAGGAACAATTTCAAGGGGGAAGGCGTCATTTCTGCTCAGGGTTTCAGCTCATCGTGGTGGAGTTCATGGTGGCATGAGGCAGTTCCTCACGCCTTGGCAGATCAGGAAGCAGAGAACTGGATGAAATGGAAGGCTCGGCTATAACCATCAACCCCCAGTAACCTATGTAACCCAGATAGAGAAGCCATGTTCCAAAGTTTCCATAGCCGCCCAAATCGGGACCCAGAGCTGGAGACCAAGTGTGAGGCACATGAGCCTGTGAGAGGCATCTCATGTTTAATCCATACTGTACATCAGGCACTATGTGCTAAATTTTCTCATTTGGCTTTCACAATAACACAATAGTAATTATAAGTATTGCTGCTTTACTGTTTTCAGCCCGATAGAGTGTGTATATACATTCTAGAGAGAAGGTCTAACTTCAGAAATCTCTTGATTCAGGGACTTAAACCTTGATGCAGGAATCCCATTTCTTCCCTCTGTTCATTTCTGCCTCTCATAATGACTTCAGAGCCTCCATTCTGCTGGTCAATGAGTGGCCCCTACAGCTAGAGGTTGACGCCATGCTTTCTGCCTGAACTAACCAGCAAGAATCATAACTCTAGCCCAGCAGTCCCTACAAGTGTATCATTGTGCTGCACTATCTCTGATTGAAGCATAATGCACATCCCTAAACCAATCCCTGGCCAAAGAGAGTGATGTTGGAGTATCCGGGAGTCAAAAGCTGCTGACTCAGCTCCCATGACCGTGGATGGAATGCACCAACAGTGGGGCCATGGTACTTGGTCGACATACAGTGAAGCCCAGAACAGGAGTCATCTCATTCTTTTAACACACGTGATGCCTCCAGAGACATGATTGGCCCTGAAAATCATTGGAATCTCATAGTTTTAAGTATTAAAGGTAAATTACACTGGATTGAGGCTCTCTGATAACATGGATAAAGACTGTGAACGTAGTTGTGCATAAGACATGGTGCTGTAATGACATCTCTATTGAATTCCTGTCTAAAGTCCCTGTTTAGCACCCTTTGTCCCTTGATTTTAAAACTGTACCATAGAGCCTAGTGATTCTCAGCCTGGTGGTTTTATCATCCCACACACTCGAACCTAGCTTCCCGGGGGCTAGTCAGGAGGCATCTCAAGGACTCCTGCCCTGTGACTTGATAAAATTGTCAGACACATTGAGGCACACGTGCGATTTGATAAAACTGCAAATGACTCATTGGCACTTAAGCATTCCAGACAAATGATACAAAGCAAAGAGAGCTGATGGGAGTCTGGTAGGTTGTAAGTGAAACCACAAATTTGTTGGAGCAAGCACAAATAATCTAGGTAGGGGCTGCCTGCCAGTGGCTTCCCTCCCCTTAGGAGGAATACAAAAGCCTTCAGGCTCCGGACCCCCAATCATTTAGTCTGAAAACAAAGTTAAATTTGCTGAAGGCATTCAGTCTATACTGGAACTCCAAACATTCCAAGCCCTGCCTCCTTGCCCCAGGAAGCTGTTCCCAAGACAAAAGTGCTATTCACCCACAGTAATGGGATTTGCCATGCATGTAGCCTTTGTATTACATTTTAGAAAATACTTTTTCCTCAATAATTTTACTTATTTAAAACAACCTCATGGGGAGGTGATGATAGGAAAAAATTATTCCCTCAATATGTCTCCTCAGAATTTAAGGCCAGGAAATAATTTTTCTCTCCCCGTAATCAGGCATACGTCCCTTCATTACACAGTGAAAACCAGGGCTCCTGGGTATTTCTGTTTATGTTTTTGTTGTATTTCTAATATCCCAGGCTAATTTAGTACTTTGTTTTCCTAGCCAAATTATGCTTAGAGCTTGAGTGTGATCATTGCCCCTCCCCCATCCTGTATAATGTCTGACATTTTGTTACAATTGGCTGATTTCATAGGCACCCTTTGTTGTATCCTATGGGACGCTTCTTTGGAAATAAATAATAGAAACATCATAAATAAGGAGAGTTATGAGATGTATTGTTTTTCCTTCATTTGCCAGCCAGCCGGAGAGAAACAAGCTTAAGTGACTTGCAGACCCTCCCCACTGTTCTGGATAATTGTTCCCGGGGTGTGGTCTCTCAGTCCTGTACAGCCCTATGCAGAGTCCACCTTCCTGCCTTCCAGACAACCTCTCCTTTTTTTTTTTTTTTTTTTTTTAATTTTCTTCTCCTTTCCAAGTTATGAGGTAAACTTTGCTCCCGAAGAAAACCCTGACCAAACACCTCATTTCCCTGTGCGTCCTGGAAGAGCCTCAGATCAAACAGAACAATTAACTCAGCAAACAACGCCATTAGCCAGGCTCCCTCTGTACCCACCAGCCCGAATCCGAGCAAACACCTCGCGGAGCATATGGAGGCACGGAATTGCAGGCAGGATTTTATGGGCCTCTCAGCGGGCCTGCTCAGGCTCCTTGGGAACCAGACAATTTAGCATATGTCACTGTTCCTAGCTGCCTTGGGGCCTTGGCTGGGGACCACAGACGTGTACTCAAGTGTCAACACTTGAAGTCAGGTGGCTTCTACAGCGCGGCCAAACAGAAGGGACTGTGGGCAGGACACACGCTCCTCAAGGCTGCCCACAAGAACCTCAAGGAAGAATGCAGAGAAACCAATCTACAAGGGAAGTTCCCCTGTCATCCAAAGCCTGCAGCACATCACTCACCTTCAGTTCAGCCCAGAAATTTCTTGAGCTTAGAAATTGAGACTCATCAGAAAATCTCAATGTACCATGAGAACAGTGGTTTTTTTGAAAATCACAGACTAAAATGACCTATTAAGGTATCCTGTCCAACCCCCACCCCCATCAGCACAGGATTGGTCCCCAAAGAGCTTCCATAGTTCATTTTAAATAACTCCAACAATGTGCTTTCCATGCCCGAACTCACCAGGAGAACTGTTCTAATAGATCTCATTCTTCAGAAGTGCACCCAAGATCCATCCCAATTTCTTCATTCCATAAGCTGCTCCTTGTACCATTCGAAATGACTCCACCAGCTCCTGCTGTGCGCCCTCTCTGTAAGGCACTTGGCTATGGCAGCCTGGTCTCATCATGAAGTTTGTGAGCCTGTCTAAGTTTAGAGAGATGCTGGCATACAGGGTTGGAACTTACTAAGTCTTAGATGGATAAAATAAGTACCTCTCTTTGCTCACCGACAAAAGCAATCAGAAGACAAAGGCTGAGCTGCAACAGGCAGAACGTAAGACAAACAGTGACAGGCAGGGTGGCATGAAGGGCAAAGTGTGGACATTGTAGTTTAAACAGCCTGGGTTCAAATCTTGGGTCTGCCACTCACAAGAGATGTGTCCTTTTGATATGACCAGTCTGAACTTTCATTCTTTTCAGATCAAATGAGCAAAGCATTGCCTCCCTTAGAACCTGTTGAAAAGATAAGAGATTAAAGATCTCAAAGAAGGTAAGATTTAAATGATAGTGTTCTAACTTTAGAAAGATCATGCCACATCAATGTTTACTTAAGCACTTTTCACAATAGCTAAGTTATGGGACCAACCTTGATATCCAAGATAAGGATATGAGTGTGTGTGTGTGTGTGTTTATATATTCAGCCATAAAGAAGAGTGAATGATCAGTAAAATTGATGCAACTGGAAATAATCATATTAAGTAAATTAAACCAACCTCATGAAAAACAAATATTACATGCTTTCTCTCATTTATGGTTTCTAGAGTTTATATGCATACATAAAATCATATACATAAACACACATTAATATAATATATGCTGTGTAATGATCCTCTTGTACACTGTACAGATTTGTCATTCAAATTGGTTTAATAAAACACTGATTGGCCAGTAGCCAGGCAGGAAGTATAGACAGGGTGACCAAACTAAGAACACCAGAAAGAGGAAAGGTAGAGTCAGGAGTTGCCAGCCAGACACAGAGGAAGCAAGATGAGAATACCATACTAAGAAAAGGTACCAAGCCACATGGCTAATCATAGACAAGAATGAATGGGTTAATTTAAGTGTAAGAGCTAGTTAGTAATAAGCCTGAGCTACTGGCTGGGAATTTATAAGTAATATTAAGCTTCTGAGCCAATTATTTGGAAAGTGGCTGCTGGGTATTTGGGAGTTGCTGGTGGGATAGAAACTTCTGTTTACAAATATATGTATATATATGACACGAATGTAGAGACAAATTTGTTTACAGAAACAAAGGAGACTAGCAGGAGAGTGAAAAAAGGAGAGGTAAGAGGATACAGAGCAATATGCTCAACATATAATGTATAAGTATGAATATAATTTAATAAA
Organism: Onychomys torridus; assembly: GCF_903995425.1. Lineage (NCBI taxonomy): Eukaryota > Metazoa > Chordata > Mammalia > Rodentia > Cricetidae > Onychomys > Onychomys torridus. The sequence continues at coordinate 94,375,306 of NC_050449.1, read as the reverse complement.
ATGTCCTTATGTAACTACATGTGCAATGAATATACATAATGAAAACATTATTTAAATGACATGGATCTTAGCAAAAAGATATCTAAAGAGCCAGAGTGTCGAGTAAATCACTCAGGTCTGGACTAGAAAGCTGTGAACTAGAAAAAAAAAAAAAAAAAAAAAAAAAAAAAAACAAACAGCTTCATTCAATTTTCTATCATGTACCAGGGGTATACCTTTTCAGTGCTAAAGAAGATCAGTCAGAAGGATGAGCTGCTCTTGCATCAGCTCAATAGTTAAACAGAATGGCAATAAAATGGGAAGGCAGAGTCATCCAAGTGCTGAGGGAATGGGTTGAGGGAAGCTTCGGGCTATGAACTGAGCCCAGGGAGACATCTGGGCTTGTCAGGGGAGAGTTGGTAACCATCCCTCCAAGCCAGAAGTCAACCAGAGAACTCCCATCCCCACTTACTTCTAGGAACATCTATGGCAATGTGACATTACTTATTCTGTATAAAAAGATCAAAACCACATTAGATTGTCTGCTTGATCAACCAGCCCTACTTACCCTGTGCATTAGTTAAGACTGAATTGCAAGCTATGGAAATTCACCTCTAAACCAGCATAAGCAAAAAAAGGTGACTTAATTAGACTAAGGCTGGAAATTTCCAGAATGGGCAAGCTTTGGAAAGCCTAGAGATGAGAGTGGTGTTTGAAATACTAAAGCTCGAGAGAGAGGTATCTTGAGTCTTAGCCACCACTCAGAGCTGGAAAGGAATCATCACATGAGCGGGAAATGAGAAGGACAGAGAGGATGCCAGCAGTGGCAAAGCAAGTTGACAGCCACTGATGTGCCCACAGAATCCCTGCCAGGCCAGACCTGGAGGCACCAACTACTGCTGCAGTAGAAGTGGAACCGACCAGAGGGATGGACTGAGGAGACTTAAAACAGGGAACTTTTGAGATCCCTACACCCCCGTCTCCACCACAGCAGAAAGCAGGGCATTTGCTCTCTGCAAGATTTCCCCAAAAAACATCTGGATTGAGGACCCACAGGAGAGAAGGACGGAGCAGCTGCAGGGAACAGAGGACTCAGGGACCACATACTTAGTCATGAGCCTCTTCTCAAGCAGAGCTACCAGAAGGCAGAAGCCTGGCGGAGGATACTGAGCACAAGGTTGACAGTTGTCTCACTGGTTGGCACAGCAAGTAAAACAAACATGCAGACACTGAGAACTAAGTCCCCAGTCAAAGAGACTTCCCTACTGCAGTCAAGTCCACTCTGCACACAGAGCCACAGACACAACTTCTCACCAGTATCCCATTGGGGGTGGGGGAGAGAGAATATGAATGTGTGGTCATTTTTTCAGATCTTGTTTAGGCACCCATATAGTTGAGATTCCATGGCTGCCCCAAAGATATAACCTAAGTCAAATAGGAAGGATGAAGAGGATATTGAAATAAAGAGACTGAATGAAAAGAAAATGATAATGAACCTATGAAATAAGAAAAGGAGGCCCTAGTAAGAAACACCCACAGAGCAACAACAATGAAAGTGTTTGGCAATTCTAAATACAATCATATAAATGGAAAATCCAGAGTAATGTTGAGGATATAAATTAATGATATCATTAAGGGTAGAAAAATAAAAATAGCTATAGAGGGAAAAGAAAACATTCTAAAAGCTTCTATAAATGGAAAAATATTTAAATGGTTATAAATTTTTCAAAGCTAAGAGATAATGGGCCAAAATCTGCAGATGCCTCAAGGAAAATGACATCCAACTTAGAGTTTTCCTCACTAACCCACTGTATCTCAGTGCATCTGAAAAGGTTTTGTACAGTGGACTCATTAGATGAGAGAAATCATGATTTGGGCCTCCATTCCAGAACATCTTAATGTGAGATCTTAAATAAATACCATTCCCTCTCATATTTCAGAGAGCATTAAGAATGTAGATAGATAGATAGATAGATAGATAGATAGATAGATAGATAGTAGATAGATAGATAGATAGATAGATAGATAGATAGATAGATAGATAGATAGATAAGCAGATAAAGTGGCCAGGGCTGAGCACACCTATGGTTCTAGAATCAGGGAAGCTAAGACAGGAGAACACTAACTGGATTCTGTGGGTTATTTTTTTTAAAGGGCATGAAGCTGATGTGTTGGGGGAACCAGGAGGAATAGGAAGGAGGGTGTGGGGGATGGATATATTAAGATATATTGTATACATCTATGAAATTTTCAAAGAATAATTTTATAAAGACAAAAGTAATAAATACCAAATTCTTAATTAATTGGCTATGTTTTACTATTTTCTGTGTTTCTGGAGTTATCTTTTGTATGTATTTTATTTGTGTCTCCATTAAACAACCTCATGTTGGACGTAGCAAGTCACCCTGTTGAGAGATTTACCACACAACAACCAACCCATCCCACAAATCAGGACATTTGTTCTCAGATAGACCGGTTTTAAACATTTGCCAGTGCTCTATTGGCTGGAGATCAGGAATATCAGATTTTGAAGTGTCTAAATTTCCAAAAACTCATTAAAAATATGACTTGTCAGCTTCCTTGGAAAATTCTTTCATCTTCTCAAGCATGAATCTAGTAACCAACTGACTTCAGAATGAATGAGCTGGAGGGAAGCAAAAGCTTGCCTTCTACCCTATTATGTTCTGTGAACTAAAGGAACAAAAATTAGTAAAAGAAAGCATACAAAATTGTTTAATGTTAACACTTTATTTTGTGGGGGCTTCAAAGAAAAGAAATAGAAAACTTAAAAAAAAAAAAAAACCAATTAGACTTGGAGGCATAAATACCATTTTAACAAAGGGTGCTCAATTATAAAGAACTAACTAGAAAATGCAAAGGGATTTGGGTTTTTAGGGACAGTGGATTGTGGGAAGGAAAATCTATGGGGAAACTATGGCAGAGAGGTGTCATTTGATAAGGTTTGTTTTATACCAACTTAGTGCCAGCCCTCCATCCCAAGTGACAAGAGTCACCTGCCCTGTGCTAGTACAAAAGAGGAAGGCACATTTATACCACTTCCACAAAGGGAAATTTATGCTCTGCTTGTGGGCAGTTAGGGAGATAGCAGAGGGCCCCTTTCTATCTGTCCTTTCTCAGTTGTCTCCAGCTCAAAACAAGGCTTGTGCCAAAGATGTCTGGGGGTAAATAACCTTGTCCCATTCAGAAGGTGGCCCATGAACCAGCAGAATGGGAGTTAGTTAGACAAGAAAAGCACCCAAGCCCTATCAGAGATCTGCTTACTGGGAATCTGCATTTTAACATGGTGAACCACAAGGCACAGCACTATTGCCCTCTGTCCTGGCCCAAACATCTGCTGGTTAGTCTGAAAGCTTTGCCTTCCCCGACCAATGAAGGGTGGGGAATGATTATGAGTAATCAGTGTTGTTGGGATGGCCATCACCCAGTGGCTTAGTGAGCATGGGGAGAACTTGTTTGGGAGATGATGTTCTTCCCCCAAACTTTACCAGACTATATCTTGGGGAGGACAGGATTTTACTTGGAAAGATGGGAAAGTGAAAGTGGAGATGTCTCAGTCCTGCTAGGATCACCACAGGAAGGATCCCAACTCAGCTTTGATGTTCACTCTCCAGTTAGCAAGCAGACCAGCTCTTAAAAGTATACAGGTCAAGCCATGGGGTCTCCTCCCTCCCCAGTATCTGCACTAGCTCTCTACTCCTGGGTCTTCCTTGGCTGGCACTTCCTTCAACAGTCACCAGTCACTCAGTCTGCGTGTCTCCCTTCAGAAGGGACAGAGCTGCCTGCTCACCCTCTGCAGCCATCCTGTCACTCTGCCTATGTTATCTTCTTCACTGAGCTGTCACCATTTAAATTCACCTGACCTACTCCTCTGCTTGGCTGTTTTCTGCTGCACCCAAAGCATGTGTGCACACATGTACACACATGTGTGTGCACGCACACACACATACATTCACAAATGCATCCTAGCTCCCTCTATAGATAGATAGATAGATAGATAGATAGATAGATAGATAGATAGATAGATAGATATAGATATAGATTCATTCACAGGTGCATCCTGGGTGTGAACTTCATATGTACAGCTGTCTTGGCAGCACAGGATTAAGTGGGCACTTGGGCACAGAGTATGTGCTCAGTAACCCTTGGGAAGTCATGGGTGAGTGACTGACTAGAAGCCAATTGCTCTACCAGCCTTGCCATCCTCCATGCCTGCATCCTGAAAAGTAAAATAAACCATTTCTCTTCCTTGGCCTATGGCTCCCAGAATTTTCCTGATTCTTGTTCTATGGGCACTGAAGGTGAAGAGCTTAGAGAGACTTCCATGAAGCTAGCTAGGTAAAATGTGTGCAACCCTCATCAACGGCAGCTCCTAGAGTGAACCTGTCTTGAGAGACTGCTATGCCACTAGAGAGCCACCAAGCAGATCAGCCACATTGGTGCTCTTACTTCACAGGTCTGACAAGAAGTGGGAGCTGCTAGAGAGATGGACCTGTGGTCAAGAGTGGTTGCCTCTGCATTCATTCAAAAGCTATACACTTACGTGCACATACACTCACCAAAACCAGTCAGATAGACGGACAAGACAAATTGATGGATCAATTTTTAAAAGGGGACCTTGGAGAATATAGTTAGGCTGTGCCAGTCATGCTAACAGGCTGCTGAGGACAAGCCAGCAACTTAAAAAAAATAGCTACAAGAGGAAGTTCTATACCTACTATCGCCCCAAAACCACTAGGTCAGATCTGTAGAGAAGAGGCTGATGGAGGTGGGCATAGGGTTGTACACCCATCTGATTGGTGTCCTCTTCCACTTAATGCAAGAAGACATATCCAGAGCCAGGAGGTCCTGCCTGGAGGCAGTGCCGACCTCACACCACACTTTCCTCAGGTGGACCCTGTGCTCCTTCCTGCCTCTTTCCAGCATGGAAGCTGTGGCCTCCAGCTCCCTCCCCACCCTCCTCCTTTTTTTCCCCCTCCTCCCTGATCTCTGTTCCCTTTAAACACAAGAAGAAACATTATTTATGAACAGCCCTAATTTCTAATGCATCTATAATGCCTGGGAAGACACTGACAATTTATTTAATGAGCACAGACATGATGATTCACAAACGATGGTTCCAGTCAAAATGAGCTTCATTAATTTGCTGTGAGCCCTCTGCTGTGATTCAGAGCCTTGGGAGGACTTAAGACCCACAAATCTCTTCAACAGCCCTGATGTTCTTGTCTGAGCCCAGCTCAGGTGTGAGCCTAGCACCCTCTCTTTGCTCACAAGCCTGCTTACCTAGTGCACCATGCTGCCTCTGGACTACCCAACTGTGCTCTGAAGAGACCTCCCAGCCTGACATGAACACCACCTACCTGAGCACACTAACAGGGCTTTTGGGACACCTGACCTACAATACTCACCCCATACACCAGTGTCCTGAGTGGGGTTTGTGTTAATCACTAGGATACCACTGATTCAAGCCCAGCAGTGAGGAATTAGCATCAGGTCTGTCTATCACCACCACCACCACCACCACCACCACCACCACCACCACCACCACCATCATCATCATCATCATCATCATCATATGCCAGGTACAAAGCCTCCATTTATGCATCTGCCTACATGCCTGAGCCTCCATCTGGAGTCAGAAGAAGGGATGGAAAACCCAGCCTGTTTCAATGCCTTCTGCTGTCCTCCTCCAATACATTCAGTGACCTCCTATTTCTTAATTATCTAAACAAACAGTTGTGCACTGCCCACACAAGTTTTTAATTTAGTTATTATACAACTTCTGCAAGACTTGGGTTAAAGACCTAAAACGCCCACAAAGTTTGTGTTCATGCAGCAAACAGCAAACTCCCACCATCACCATTTGTGTTAGTATTCGTCTCCATATCTTCACAAATATGCTTAGATCATTACTTTGGGTTTTGTTTGTTTCTATCACAGGCATTAACTCCTGCTTCCCCGCTGTGCAGTGTGAATTTTAGTTCCCTCACTTCCTTCTTTCGAGTACACATTCCTATCTGGGGAGTCACCAATAAGGATCCCATGCATGTTTTATAAAAGAGGTATTGAGGAGTAGCCACGCCTACTTGTTCCTGCAATGGCTATGACAGCAGGAAAGTGGTCTTAGCAGGGGCCATGTGGCCTCCAAGCCTGAAACCATTATCTGGCTCTTTACAGAGTATTTGCAGACCTCTGTCAACCATCCATCCACCAGTACGGTCGCACTGACTTGGGATTGAGGATCAGTGCTCAGCATTCTCATACCCATGGCTAACTGTTGTCTTAGCTGAGCCCCAAAGTGTACTGTGAGGACATTTCTTTCCTCTTCATTTTGTTTACCTCTGCATTTATAACTTCCTGGTCAGTTCATGTACTTGCTCTTAATGCTTCATAATAAATTCAGCAAACTCTTCCCCAGGCATGTAAATGTGCTTGAAGTCATTAAGGTCATGGACCATTTACCCTCTAGACTTGAAACTGAGGTCTGTATTCACTATGCCATCTTCTCCATCCTCATGGTGCTGTGATCCTTCTGACTCCATGCTATTCTAACCCCCAACTTGCAGTATCCTCTTTACTATATTTTTTAAAGAAGCATATACTCCATACTCCATTATTGACCAAAGGCAAAAATATAAAAAGTCCATTCTCTGAGATTTATTAATGTCTGAAAATATTCATTCTATGTTCACAACACTTTCCTGTTATACTGGATATCTTAGTCAGATCAACTACTAGAACAAAATACTAGAAACAGGTTTGTTTTAATGACAAATAAATATTTCTCACCATGTGTTGGCTTGGAGTCCTTGCTGAGGGTGCCAGTTTGGCCAGTTTCTGGCTGGAGTTCTTTCCTGGTTTACATGTGGCTGCCTTCTTATTGGATCTGAGAGAGAGACAGAGAGAGAGAGAGAGAGAGAGAGAGAGAGAGAGAGAGAGAGAGAGAGAGAAGGGGTGGGGGAACAGAAGTAGTATATTTACAACATAGCTTTATTGTGTTTTCTCAGCCGTTTTCATTTCTGTGGTCTTGGCAACAACTTTGGTGTCATCTTGCCCCCTCCCCTGTCCACATCCATCTTCATCCTAGATCTCTCGGTATCCTTTGTGTGATACTTCAGGATAAAAAGCCAGCGCTTATGCTCAGTCGGCCATCTTTCAAAGAAGTAGTCAGTGCAAAAATTATAAATTTCAGGCCAGGCAGTGGTGGCGCACACCTTTAATCCCAGCACTCAGGAGTAAGAGCCAGGCAGATCTCTATAAGTTTGAGGCCAGCCTGGTCTACAGAGCGAGATCCAGGATGAGAAACTCTGTCTCAAAAAAAAAAACAAAAATAAACAATAAAAAATATAAATTTCAGTCCTTTCTTTATGTTGTAAGTCTTTCCCCCCAGACTTGGTTCCATACAGTGCTCACAGTCATTTCTCCAAAGGTGCTAGGCTGGCCCCAAGTCCATACCAGACAAGCCTTATGGAATGGCCACTGCTTAAGACCTCACTCATCCTCCTCCTTTTCAGTCATCCTTCTCCAGTCCAGCTTCCACTCCTACTGGACTGGTAGTCTGCAAGCAGACCTGTTCCTTTGCCAATTCCGTGGTCTCCATTAGGACTTTCCTGCCTTGCTAACTCCAAGTTTAAGGTTAAGGAACTTCCTGGGATCACTCCCATGAAACTCACACCTTCCTAAAGTTCTGGGTTAAATGGTTTTTCTTTGTGTCCTCAGAAAACTTGGTATTTCCCATTATCCATCCTGGCATGGGTAATTATAAATTCATGTTCTCTTTCTTCTTTTCCATCACTCAGGTGAGTGTTTGTCTAGAACAAAGTTCACATTAATCCTTAAGGATGAAACTCAGGTCTTAAAACTTGATCCAATTTCTTCACTGGAAATGAAGAAAGAAAAGAAAATATAAGGAAGGAAGGAAAACAGGAGGAAGGAAGGAAGGAGGAGGGCAGCATCTGATTCCCTTTGACTGTGCCTCCATCAGAACCCATTTTCAGTCCACATTGGGATTTTTTTTTTTTACTAATTTATGTGGTATAATTATTGCCATCAAGCATATGCTGCCCATCCTGACAGAAGGATGGTGGTTCCCACCTCATTGGCATCAGATTTGGCCATGTGACCAGCCTTGGCCATGTGACCAGCCTTACACACAGAAATGTGAATGGAACTGAGGTGCATGTGTTGTATTAAAGCAGAAACTTCACAGGTGCTATGTGTCTCAGCCACATTGCCCTCTCCTGTTGCCTCAAGACCAATGATGTCCCACATAGAGATTGTTCTTCCTGGATTATGATCCAGCAGGAACAATGCAGAGCAGAGCTACCATTGGTCTCCAGAGAAAGTGACTCCATGAAAATAGAGCAACAAGCCACTGATGAGGTGCTGTTTAACACTGTGCCTAAGCTGAGGAATGAGCATACAAGAGCCACAAGATTTCTGGATCTGTGGTCATCCTATTATGTTCCTTTTCCAACAAGCAGGCCAGGACCCTGGGCCCTTTAAATTCAACTCTGAGTCTGATGCTGCTTGGACATGTTGCCAGTCAGATTAAACATCATTTCATGTTGTTCCTGGACACAAACTTGCTAATTCAGTTGCTTCTCTCCAACTTGTTTTAGTTCCAATACCTGTAGGAGCCAGGTGAGTCCACTCTCATTCCATGGAGAAGAAGTTCAATGATTAAAAGTCAGGGCTTAACAGCACACACTACTCTGTGGAGGACCTGGGTTCTACTCCCAGCACTCACATCAGGTGGTTCACAACCACCTGTAAGTCCAGCTCCAGGTGAATGATACCCTCTTCTGGTCTCTCTGGGCCCCTACACTCACATGCACATATCTACACAAAGACACATAAAAATAAAATAAATCTTAAACATAAGAAGTTTAGTCAAGTCAGTATTAAATATTTTCAGCTGTCAAAGCACTTCAAAAATAAAAGTGAGGAGTCTGGAGAGGTAGCTGAGTGGTTAAGAGCACTGCTTGCTCTTCCAGAGGATCTGAGTTCAGTTCCTAGCACCCACATAATGACCTACCGTCATCGGTAACTCCAGCTCCAGGAGACCTCTTTGAAACTCTGCTAGCACACTGCACATATGTGGTACCTAGACATACATGCAGGCAAAACATGCACACATAAAATAAATACACATTTTTTTAAGAAAAATGAGATAAAGTTGAAGTTGGAACATTCTGACCATTTATAAAGGAACACAATTTTTCTAGATCAGAATTTCTAGGATTCCATTCATTGAGTAGAAATAGTACTTTTGAAACAGTCCTACAATTTAAAAAAATTCACAATCAATGATCTTGAGTTTAGTAAAGCAAAATAAATTTGAATATTTTACCAACATGCTTCTTTTGAAAACGCATGATTTTGCTAAGGTGTTGCAAAAAAACAATGCCCATTTTTAAATTATTCCAAACAGTCAAAAGGGATATGACCCTATGGAGTCGCCACTCCATTTTCCAGGAAGCCCATAATGGCTTTAGCTGAAGAAGCTTTTCACTGGCTAAAGTACTGTGTTGTTTTTAAGTACCATAAAGAATAACTGTGAGGGGACAGAGACTCCTTGACAAGCTCAGAAGGATGAATAAAAGATATGGCTCAGTAATGGTGAAAAGGAACTGTGAGTGAAGAGCTTTCATTCTGTCATTTATCCTTTCTCTTTAATTCCAAAGTAAGTCATGAATGCATACTTGTTACAAAAAAAAAAATCAACCTCTATAGAGCTCTACAGAGCACATATGCTCAACAAAACCTCTAGAATGAAAATATGCTTATCTCCCCTGTTCAATAAATGTTGTCATTAGACACCTGTGGCTACTGAGTGCACTTGAGATGAAACTGCCCAACAGACTGATTTTCATCTTTATATAATTTTAATTAACTGAAATCCAAATACATATAAGTCTAGTGATTACCATATTGAACACCACAGATACAGAATACAAAGTAAAATCAGAATCATCCCCAAAGTCAGTAAGAAACTATTCATGTGGCTAGTTGTATTCTTTGGACCAATTTTTGTGTGGTGTGCTATCTGCCATGTATAAAGACAATAGTTGTTTATTACATGGGTTCTGTAGTCAGATAGTCGACACTAAATCCTATGCCTAGTTTATACTAGGAAGGCCACTGTCTGTAAGTTCATTAACTCCATTGTCATCTACCATCTTTAAAATGGTAATAATAATTACCTCCTGAGGTTCTTTGGGAGGCAAATTACTCAATATATTTAAAACTCTCAGGTGGGGCTGGGAAGAAGGCTGAGTTGATACAGTGCCTGTTGTACAGGCATAAGTATAGTGATATTTTATTTGTATTGAAATGTAATTTTATTTGTATGTTAATAAAGTTGCCTTGAGGTCAGAGCAAGCCAGAGCAGAAGCTGAGCAGTAGTGGTGCATGCCTTTAATCCCAGCACTTGGGAGGCAGAGCTAGCAGATCTCTGTGTGTTCAAGGACACAGCCAGCATGGCAGACACACACCTTTAATCTCAATACCAACCATAGAAGACCTGGAGGTCTGTACAAACAGGCAGTGACGAGGAGGTCATGTGGCTGGGTTTACAACCAATGAGAAAACAGAACAGAAAGTCTTTAAATAGACAGGACACACAGAAATAGCTCTCTTGCGGAGAGGAAGAACGGCAGAAGCAGTGAAGGGTAAGGTTTTCCGCTCTTGCCCTGACCTCAGGTTTTTTCACTCTGCAATTGATTCTGTGTTTCTTATTTAACAAGCCGGTTACATCTACACATAAGAACCTAGTACCTTATAAATTCTGACCACTTATGGATGAATACATTCTCTCTAGGTCAGAGTTTCCAGGTGTCCATTCATTGAATAGAAATAGTACTTTTAAAACAATTCTACAATTTAAAAAAAAAATCACAATGATCTTGAGTTTAATATAGCAAAATAAATTTGAATAAATTTTGCCAACATGCTTCCAAGAGAATCTTTTGAAAATGCGTGATTTTGCTAAGGTGTCTCAAAAACAATGCCTATTTTTAAATGCTTCCAAACCATCAAGAGGGATATGACCCTGTAGAGTTGACACTCCGTTTTGACAGTGTACATCCTAATACCAATCCTGGGGGAGAAACAGGCAAGTGGATCCCTAAAGATTGGCAAGTAGCCTAGAGGAACTGATATGAGCTCATAAAGCAATGTAGAGAACGATCAAGGAAGATACTGAACATCATTTGAACCTCTAACACATGTATACATGAGGCATTGTGACTTTGCACACATGAACACATACATACAATACACACACACACACACACACACACACACACACACACACACACACCAAAAGTAAATAAATAAAGCCCTTAGAAGAGTTCTTGGCACATAGCTCCCACATAAATATTGGTGATGTTAATATTACTTTATGCCTATTATTCTATAACTTATTTTGCAATCCTCCATACAAAGCTTTCTATGTCAAAACACACAAGTCTTCCTTATTTTTTTAATGTGAACATTTTAATTATTAAAGTAATAAATGCATATGGTAGGAAAGCAGAATACTGCAAATCTCCCAGATTGCATTTCAGAAGGAGTAGCTAAATCAGATCAACCTTCTTCCAAGAGGCTAGAAGAGTTATCAAAGTATCACATGGGGACAACAAAGGTCCCCAAGATGATCATAGTCCTTAGCAGTGATGTTTCCCTGACAGACTAATGAGAAATTCAAATGTTGGAGTTATCAGATATAGATGGTCAACTAACTGTATGTAACCACTAGGAAATTAAAGACAAGATGGAGAATTGGGGGTTTAGAAACTATTTATTAAAGTATAAAATGAACATTCTAATGCTACAAGTGGTACAAAATAATACAAATAAATCACTTTTTAGCTAGAATCACAGGTAAAAGGAAAATATCTGAGGAGAAAGAACATTGGGGACTTGAAAGTCGACTGAGAAGAAAAAATTCCAGAATAAAAAAGAGAGACAAATAATATGGAAAAAGAGAAGCAAGGTATATAATCATTAAGGTTCTGTCTTTAGAATACCAATAAGAAGCCAGCTCTGACTGGACCAAGAGGTCAATTCAGAAGGATGTGATAGTTAATGGAGTGACCAACAACAAAGACCAGTCTTTACACAGCTTCTCTGCCTGCTGAACTTTCCCCATTTTGTCAGCACCTTGTCTCAGAACCTATGGGATCACATCCTCCACACGTTAACTCTCTGACTCACCTCCAGTCTCAGAAGTCGGATCCATTCTGGGAGAGCTTGACATGAATAAGCAGCCTCTGTAGATCTGAAGCAATCTTGTGGAAACTCATGAACTTTAGACCAACAGCTGTGGAGCCTACATAGGACTGGGCTAGGCCCTCTGCATACAGGAGATAGCTGTGTAGCTTGGTCTGTTTAAGGGGCCCCTGGCAGTGGGATCACTTTTTGGAGCCCATTACCTATTGTGAGACACCTTACACAGTCTTGACACATGGGTATCCTGATTCTCTGTGGGAGGCCTTACTCTTTCGGAGGAGGGAATGAGGGGTATGTCTGGAAGAGGGGTAGGTTGGTGGGGGAAGCAGGAGGAAGGATAAGAGGGGTATCTGTGGTTGGTATGTAAAATGAATTTTAAAATTTCTTAAATAAAAAAAGAATAAAGGAAAAACAATAGGACTAAGAAAATGTGTGTGTGTGTAATTGAGTAATAAGGTTATTTTATTTAAATCTTATTCCCACAAATCCTCATGTCTGTATATACAGATTTATTGTGAAAAATAGTACATGTGATTATGAAGACTAAGAAGTGCCATGAAATACCATCTGCAGTCTAAGCGTGCTGGTTAGTTTTTTATCAGCTTGACACAAATCACGGTCATCTGGAAAGAGGAAACCTTAGTTGAGAAAATGCCTCTCTAAGACTGGCCTGTGGGCATGTCTGTGGGGCATTCTTTTGGTTGATGATTGAAGACTGATGTGGGAGTACCCAGTCCACTGTGGGTGGTGTTAGCCTTGCTCCCCCTGAGCAGGTGGCCTGAGTTGAACAAGAAAGCAAACAGAGCAAGACATGGGGAGCAAGCCAGTAAGCAGGGCTCCACAGGATCTGCCTCAGCTCCTGCCTCCAGATTCCTGCCTAGGGCTTTGGGTCATAGTGTCTTTATCACAGGAATAGGAAGCAAACTAGCACACTAAGGAAGCCAGCGATGCAATTTAATCTGAGTCAAAAGGGCAGAGAACTGGAGGATGGCAGGATTCCAAATTCAAGGCCAAATTAAGGAGATAATATGCAAGTCCTGATTTCAGAAAGTGTGAAAACAAGTATTTGGGTTTTTTTTTTTTTCCTACTGGGGCCATCAATAGTCAGATAATAGATGCCTGACCACATAGATGATGACAGATCTTCACTTAATCTAACAATTCAAATGCCAATCTCTTCCAGATACTTCTACACAGCTATCCAAACATCGCTTAATTCTTAATAGCAATGCATAATATTAACCACTACATTGTAAAACACATTGAAAATTGTGTGAGTCTAATTTGTATTTGACTGCAATCTCAAGAGGCAATATGTACTCTTGAAAGATAGTAATATTTGAAGAGATAATGGCTGAGAGCTTCCCAAAACATATGAGAACCATCAATCAATAGGTTCAAGAGACCACAAACAGAAGGAAGTGAAAAGAAAAGGAAAGAAAAGGAAGCATTGTACGCATCATAAAAATACTACAAAGACAAGAAAATCTTCAAAGCAACTGGAAAAAATGGTAGGTAAAAGTTCTAAGGAAAAACAATAAAACTGAAAGTTTTAACAGAAACATTGGAAGCTTACCGATTGCTTAAAAAAAATCTCTGTGTGTGTGTGTGTGTGTGTGTGTGTGTGTGTGTGTGTGTGTGTGTGTGTGTTTAGGGGGTGGGTAGGGACTATCAATCTAGAATTCCAGTAAAAATAACTCTGGAAAGCAAAAATAAAAAGATATAAAGGGGAAAAGTTGTCATAATTCATCACCAGCCAACTTTCACTTTTTAAAAAGTGAAAGTTTTTAGTGGAAAAGTAAAGGCTGTTTCTGAAAGAATATAGAAAAATAGTAAAGTCTTAAAATTTTTAAATATATTTAAATTAAAAAACACTACTTGAAGCCGGGCAGTGATGGCACATACCTTTAATCCCAGCAGTCGGGAGGCAGAGGCAGGCAGATCTCTGTGAGTTCAAGGCCAGCCTGGTCTACAGAGTGAGTTCCAGGAAAGATGCCAAAGTTACACAGAGAAACCCTGTCTTGAAAAAAACAAAAACAAAAAAGATAATAATAAATAAATAAATAAATAAATAAATAAATAAATAAATAAATATCATACTATTTATAGGAAGTTGAAATTAAAGTCTTTGAACACTTTTTCATATTTTGGAAGATGAAGAATAGCAATTATTATTAGACTTTTATAAATTAAACCTCTGTGCAATTTAGGAAAAACATTTCTTTTTTGTTAATTCACTTGGAATTTATGAAAAATGGACTTTAAGTCCCATCAAATGATTTCTCTGAATATTTTGAATTATCGTCTTACATTTGCTCTTTGAATTTTCAATTTTATTTATTATTATTGTGGAGAGGGAGGTGTACAATGTGTGCATGAATGCAGGTGCACACAGGCCATGATTCATATGGGAGAAGACAGGAGACAACTCCCAGGAATCGGTTCTCTTCTTCCACCATGGGTTCTGAGGATTGAACTCTCCTTTGAATTATTAATGTGATAAGTTCATCAATGAAATTTCAAACATTAAACCAACCTTGAATTCCAGGAATATAACCACTTTTACCATATCTATAGCATTTTGATGTTTCCTATGGACCCAAACTGCCAACAGTTTTGTGTTGTTGCCCTAAGTTCACAAACCGATTGAGCTACAATTTACTCCTCTTTGATTACCTCTGTTAAATTTTGGAACTATGACTGTTTTAGTATTAACAATCAAGCTGTGAGTAGTATAGTGTTTTGTGGTCTAAAGGACTTTTGATGGTGTTAACTTCTTTTCTTACTTAAGAATTTGAGGAGGAGGATATGGAAAGAGTGTAAGAACCAGAGGCAGGAGATGGGGGTCATTAGAACACGGCCTTCTAAATCAACTGAGCAAAGCCCATATAAACTCACAGAGACTGAATCGCTGAGCACAGGGCATGCTCTGGTCTGCACCAGGTCCTCTGCACATACATCATGGCTTTCAGTTTGGAGTTTTTATGGGACTCAGGTTTTTATGTGAACAAGAAGGTCTCTGACTCTTGTGCTTTCTTGGGCTCTTTTTCCTTCAGTTGGGTTGCCTTGCACAACTTCTACGGAATGTTTTGTTGTTGTTGTTGTTGATCTTATTATGTTTTGTTTTGTTATCTCTTAGAAGCCTGTTCTTTTCCGGTGAGATACAGAAAGGGAGTGGATCTGGATGAAAGGGGAGGTAGGGAGGAACTGGGAAGAGGAGAAGGAGGGGAAACTGTGATCAGGATTATTGTATGAGAAAAGCATCTATTTTTAATAAAAAGGCGGGGGAGAATTTCTAAGTCTTTGGGGCTGGGAACAACCCAGTAGATAAAGATTTTGCCAGGCATGTGTGAGCTTATCACTTTTTGGAGCCACTTCCAAGAACCAAGATTTAAGCATGTTGATCTCCTTTATCATATATGTATATTCTGCTTCCTTAGTTTTGATCTTAATTCTATTACCTCCTCACATTTTTATTTGTTCTTTCTTTTAAATTCTTAACTTTGGCTCTTAGCTCATTAAATTTCAGCATTTTCTAATATAAAATTTAGTGAACTCTTAATAGAATATTTACATAATTTCTCCTGGAGTCCTGTGTGAGTTATCCCATGCATTTTGATACATAGCATTTTCATCATTATATTATTAATTTCAGTTTAATTTCTTTCTGTGTTATGCTTTCTGATGTATTTATTGGTTATTAGTTGCTTTTCCTATAGTTGTGACTACAAGCCAGACAGAAATACTTATAGGAAGAGGGATTTATTTTGATTATGTTTTAGAAATGTTATTTCATCCTGTTGACAGCTGTGGAAGAACAGAGAAGCTCACATCATAGCAAACAAGAAGCAGAGAAAGAGGAGCTGGCTAAGCACCTGCTATAATTTTCAAAGACATCTCCACTGACATTCATCTCCTTGTGAGGCCCCACCTCCCAGCATTTCCACATCCTCCTGAAGTAGCACCACCAGTCTGAGACCAAACACTGGCATAGCCTATTAGAGAGAATTATATATTTCAACCTCAGCATCACCCTTTGACCTCATAGCTACCTCATAAGGCAAAATACATTTATTTAGTCCATCTTTGAATTAATGATATGACAGTTCCAACAGCGTTCAAAAGTCCAAATTCAAGTTCCCTTCTGACACTCAAGACTTTTGGGAGCCTCAAATTCTATACTTCTAAGACAACCTATCACAGAGTAAACATTGCCTTGCAAAGGGGGCCACTGGGATGCAGAAATAACAGATGAGAACAAAGCAAAACTCATCAGGACAAAAAGCATTAAGACTTGTATCTCCACATCTAGTATCCAGGCATGTGTTATCATAATGTGAACACAAAGTATCTAAGGCTGCTCTGCCCTGTACTTAGGTCACAAGCTCTAGTTTTGATGCTGGATACATTCACTTCTTGTAGCTTTCTTTAACAGATACAACACATTTCTTGCATGTCCAACATTCTGAAACCTGGGGCTTCTTTAATAGTTTGATGGAAGCTTCCACTGTTCCTACAACTCTTTCATTCCTCATGCATGTAAATCCAATATTATGCACATGGTGTAAAAGTCTGAGAAGCTTGCCCAGTATCTGGATCCCTTTGGGCCACAGATTCAGCAAACTCTAGGACCTGTGGGGCTGAGATGAGAGCAGCACTTCCCAAGGTAGCCCTGTGCATGCAGGTGCCCAGCATTCTCTTCTGCAAGCGCATCTAATCTTGGCCCTACAAGGGACAGTCTGCCCATTTCCTGAAATGCCCTCAAGGCATCTTTCCCATTGTCCTAATGAAAAGCACTGGTCTTATTTTTAATAAGGCTGATCTTTTCAGGAGCCATGCTTTTCAGTGCTCCAAATTGGCATGTCTTTCTTTTCTAGACAAAATGTAAGTTTTTCAAAAACTTCTGCCCTGCTTTTTCCCAATTCTTACCATTAACCTGGCTCAAAGTAGCCACTAATAACCATATTTGGGGTCTGAGTACCATTATTCTATTACTTCTAAATTCAACCTTACTCAGAATTTCAGGACACAGGAAAGTTATAGACATATTCTGTGCCAGTATATAACACGAATGGCCTCTAGAATTCTCATTCTTACCTGAAGCCTTTGAAACACAATCTTTACTGTCCACATTCCTTACTGGAACATCTAATAGTATGACCCATTAAACTCTGCTTTCAGCACACCAGCGTTTCTCTACCCTACTTTTCTTTTCCAACTGTTCTCCCCATGCCCCACATACCCCCAACCCTCTACCCACCCCACTCCCATACACACACTTCAAACCAGTTCCAACACTTAAGAACTGCACTGTCTAGAATGGCGAAAACAATGACCTGATTTCTCTGATACCAATACTCCAGGTTATTTAACCTCTGTGGCTCTGACCAAAATACCTCACATAAACAACTTAAGTGAGAAAGAATCTGTTTGGCTCACAGTTTCAGAGGGCTCATTCAGAATAGCTAGACGCCGTATGCACTTAGGCAGAGTGTCGTAGCAGCAGGTACTTATGGCAGATTTTATTTCATTGAAGGTAGGAAGCACTGCATGAGGCACAAAAGGACCAGAGGAAAGGTTACCCCCTGCCTGCCTCGGCCCCACTGCAGGGATCATCCTCAAGACTACTTCCTCAGGCTAGTCTTCATCTCCCAAAATTCCTGTACTCTCTTAAAATAAGCACTGCCTTCTGGGAACTAAGCTTTTAGAACATGAGTCTGTTGTGGGTATTTTATGTACAGAACGTAACAGAAGTGCTATGATTTTTTTTAAATGCCAAGTTATTTTTCATAATTGTATTTAAATTGTGGACATGTAATGTGGGTTACAGGATACAGACCCATAACATTTCGGAGTTATTTTGCAACATGAAAACATGCTCAGTATTTATAGATACAGATTTGAAGAAAATGTGCATCTTTTAATTAATTGGCAGAGGTTTGAAAATGCATCTACATGAAACCAAGTCTGTTAGCTGTATAGTTTAGGAACAATTTGCAAAATAAATTGTATTTCTGTATGACATCAATAAACTGATAAACCTGAAATTTATAAATGATATCAAGCCATTTTCAGAGTTACAATAAAAACCACATACCTGGCAAAATGTGTCAAGACATCTGTGGAGAAAATTATAAAACTTTACTGAAAGACAGTAAATAAGATTAAAGCAATGAGAAGACCTATCTGTTCAGCTTGGAGACACCCACATACCCACATGATAGAGCTGTCAATATTCCCCAGTGTGCATGTGTGTGTGTGTGTGTGTGTGTGTATGTGTGTATGCACATGTGTATGTGCTCATACATCTTATGTAAAACTACAAATAATCAGGCATATCGAAGATGTACCCAAAGAGAATTAAATGTCAAAGTCTACTGTAAAAATCACAATCATTGCAGCAGTACAGAATTGATGCAGAAAGCCATGAACTAATGAAACAATATAGAAATCCAGAAATAGACCCAGTGGTGGGTACACACTTCATTACAGAAAGGATGCTGTAAATCAGTGGGGAGAGACAGGTTTTTCAATACAAAGAGCTGGGACAACAGTTGAGCCCTATTAAAAAGAAAAGAAACTAAACACCCAGTTCACACTACATACGAAACACATTTCTAAGTAAATTAAAAACCCAACTGTAAAAGCTGAAACTTGAATAGAAAACCAAGGGTAAAAATCTTGATGGCATGTGGGGCAAGAACAGATCCAAAAGACCACATAAGAAAACAGAACAGCACGTGCACTTTGAATGTGTATAGGCATATAAACATGTACGTATTCTATATACTTGAATTTTAAATATTTTTATGTGTATACAGAAACATGTGTTTGAATTTTGATAAGATGGTATACATTCATATAAGATGTCATCAAGCAAAGGAAATGAGTAAACTGTAGATATATGCTCAGTGTTGATGATTCAGAAGCAGAATGATGAATGACAGAAGCAACTCAAAATTAGCAAAACTAGAAATGCATTCATTGTGGATACATGGAACTGTGGCTTCCCAAAAGCAAATAGGCAAGGAATGACAGACAACAGGTATCTCCAAGGGGAGAATGATAGATGATTCGGAGGTATTCATGACTGCTTAATTTTAACTGCATACATATTTTAAGTTACATGTGCACATAATGCTTTTGTAATATGGTACACTTCATAATAAAAAGTTAGAGATAAGTAACTATTGATTTTTATACATTGATTGCTATAACAAGCAACCTTAATGGGGTTTTATTTTTTATTGTTTGTAATAATTTTTCATCAGTTCTTAGTTTGTTATGTGATAGTATCAACTGTATATAATGATAATTTTTTTCTCCTTCCTAATATTGATATTTATTTCTTCTTATTATAATTGCATTGGCTGTAGATCCTAGATCAGTGCTGAAATAACAGTGATAATTTTTTTTCTGGAGTCTTTAATGGAGTGTCTTTTGCAGTCTCTCATACATGAAGAACTTTTCACGTGAGAACTAACTCAAGATGAAGCGGGCTTACCACCAGGAAAGGACTGCAAACCGTGTGTACTAGTTTAATTTGTTTATTTGCTGTTTGCCTGAGGATACATATGATGTGAGGAACTTTGACATCATGCTGTAGTCTCCCACAGGGCCAGATGGAAGGGGTTAAAATCGAGCAAGGTTTCTTTTATTCAGAAGTGGAGGTACTGTCAGTCACAGACAGCCGCAAAAGCCAGGCCAAGGAGCTTTCTTTTCTGAGCCGAGCAAAGCTCACATCAGGTTTACCTTCAATTACAAAATCGTCTAGCTCGCAAACAGGCTGGAGGGAGTTCTCTGTCTTAAACTAGACACTGTGTGCTGGTGACAGATCTGTCCCTGCAGGCCGTTCTCTGAACAGAACACAGCTGAATCCAGAACAAACGCCTCTCTCAAATGGCCTGTGTTTCATTTAATAGAGTTCAAATTGGGTATCTAAAAACATTGATGCTCTTTTATTTCCAGATGCAGGCACTCCCCGAGCTTCCGTTCTACCCGCCCCACAGGACTTCCTCACACCAGAGAAGCCTGTCACTACTGCAGAAGACTGACTGTTTTAAAACAGTGCCTATGACAAGTAGTGAAGGGCTGGCTAAGAAATGCTAGGGCTTGTTTGTGCATGTAATGCACCGGCAAACCTCCAAGTGGAGTGAGTGTGGCTAATTGCTTCCACAACTAGTATGAGCAAGAACTTTAAAACTCTTACAATGCAGATTCCAGAGTCTTCTCGAACACTGAGGAATGAGAGTCTCAGATGATGCAGGCTGGAATCATAGTTTTTAGTTAGCTATTACTCATATCAAACTACTCCCCAAACACAGTGATTTAACAGCATACACATCTGTTGTTCTTTTCATCAATCTGTAGGTCAATTGAACAACTCTTTTGTATACAAATGACTAATTCCCACATGTGTGGTCATCTGTGGTTTTGGAAGGTGATTGTTCTGATCCAGGTTTGGGGCTCTCACTTTGGGGGTGCTTAGTTCTGGTGGCTAGTCTTTTTTTCCCCCAAGACAGAGTTTCTCTGTGTAACAGCCTTGGCTGTCCTGGAACTCAATTTGTGGATCAGGCTGGCCTCAAACTCACAGAGATCCACCTACTTCTGCCTCCAGAGTGCTGGGATTAAAAGTGTGTACCACCTCTGCCTGGCAGAGGCTAGTTTTTAATGAACTTGACTGGGTTTACTGGGACCTCCATCTATATGGTGTCTCCTCTTCCAGAGACTAGCCTGGACTCATTCATGATCTTCTGTAAAAGTAAAAGCAAACAAGACCTTGAAAGCTTGCATCAGGAACACTGTCACCCCCACATACCTCGTTCTATTTGGACCAAGGACATCATAACTCAGTCTACATTCATGAGAAAAAATAGACTCTACATCTTCAGGGGAAGACCTACAAAGTTCTATTGCAAGGGCAACAAGGGCTGGTAGGAGTGAAGAACTCTATATTCCATCCAGCTGAGCCTCATGTGAGCAGACTGGCACCAGTCTCCATCTCACGCATAGACCATCTGTGCAACCCGGCAATACGTCTACCTTCTCAAGAGTTCCACATAGAAGGCCACTTGAGACCTCCTAGGATGTCACTCATTGAAGGCTTAATGAAGTCTCTATATTCTTTGTCTCTGCCTCACTCCTAGGACCACACTTTCAATCTTATCAGTCCTGTAAAAGATATTGAGCCCGGCCAACACCAACCAACTCGCAAAGACCAATGCATTCATGCTGTAGAACATGTAACCGGCTATTCATACTTTTGGATCAACATTCTTTCCTATAAGCAAAAATATGGGAAGACAAATAAGAAACAAAAAGTTTCTCTCCTTCTCAAGGAGAATATCTTCAGGTACCTTTGATAGCAAAGCAGGTCAAGCTGAACTGAAGAGGCAGTATCAGTTCACAATACATTTGGGCAGGACTGGTTTAGCTCATCTTTATTCAGAAGCTCAAGTGATGCCTTCAGGGTTTGGTCCTAGCTACCTTTCTACTCTTCCTTGTGTTGTTTGAGTTTCACTCCTCAGCTGAATTGGGATCCCCACGGGGGAAAAGGTTTATATTCTCACTGCCATGAAGAAAAGCTGTCTTCTGTAGGTTCCTTCATAGCATGTGAAACAGTAGCTTTGAAGCTGTTCTCTGCCCCCAAGTGATGCCATTTTATAAAGAGTCATTGGTTGCATTTTGATTTCAAATGTTGGGGCAGAATGACTCCACATCAAGTTGGTACAAGGAAACAACCACCAATGCCCAGCATTAACCATGGCACAGATTACAGGTAACTTATTCTTGCAAGTAAAATACTACCACCTATAAACATATCAAACTACTGTGTAGCAGTTTCCTCTGAGTTTAAACATTGCATCCTGGAGGGAGGCTCATTAATACTCCAGATGTTCCAAATTGAAACATCAGGCCTGGAAGAAGGCAGCAGGCTGGACAGACTCAGAAAGTAAATGACTTTACAAGTCTCAGAACATTCCTGAAACAAACAAGATACACTGGGCCCTTTCCTTAAGCACTAATTGATTCTTAGGGGAAGAGAGGAGTCCCAGCTACTTGGAGGAGGCTCTCTGACCAGCAGAGGCTTGTAGAAGAGAAGATCACACTTGTTAATCTTCCTGCAAGTTACAAAGAGCTCCAGGGTTGCAACTTCTATGCATTGTCACCCACATCAGGATGAGATTTCTGGTGATGCAACTTCCTTTGAGTAATCTCTGCTGGAAGTAACTCTAAAAACCCATTGGTTCACCAAAATACACTTTGGTAGAACTGTTACTTTGATCTGCCATTGGTTCCCTATCTGGGGTGAGTGCACATTTATTGTGTCTCCCCAGGAAAAGTGTCATAACACACAAAGTAAATCAAGAATACAGGGTCATGACAAAAACCATATCAGAAAAACCAGGCCTGTGAATTTATCAAACACACCAGACTACTAGATGAAGTAACCTTCTCATTTGGAACATATAAGTATGGACCACCTCACAGTGGGACACAGTGGCACCCACTGACCCATAACTAGACCATCTCGTTTAAGCTTCAAGACTAGCAGGCTGTGAACTCCAGACTCTGTACTCAAGGCTTTAGCTCAGTGATGTCTCCATGCTAGGCAAGGCAAAGCCCACACAATTCTGTAATTTGCTTTCTAACCTGGCCTCTCCCAGCCTGGTTTTGCTCATTCTAACAGCACCTAGATAGCTGCGGCTAGTACTAGCTTAGCAAGCCACTGAGTGTATCTCTTTGTCTGGCTCTGCCTCCAAGAGAGCTTTGATTCTGCAGCTTCTTTAACCCCTTATTATTCATCCTATAACCTATGTATCATTCATTATATGAAGTATAGTATGTGGTCTGAGAATGACAATAGCCACCCTATAATATATGATTCATTATTTAAGTATAGTATGTGGTCTGAGAATGGCAATAGTAATTGAAATGGAATGTAAGAATCTGGGGTAGCTAGTGGCTATATCCTTAAACCAAATTAGGAGTACTTGGTGAACTGCAGCCAAGCTGACACAGCTTGTGTATTCAATAAATTCCAGTCCTACAGAAAAATACAAATGTGTCTGTTTCTGACATAGTTCACACACGGCACAGTTCATGATCATCTGTAAAGGGGAATGTGCTTGTCTCTCAAGATTTCAGGAAAATCTTTTCTGTTTATTGAGGTTCACTGGATCACATGACTGTCTCTAAACCAATCACTGTGAGGAAAGAATGTAACACTTCATATTCTAAAGAGGACAAATTGACAAATAAATAAGAACAGAAGTGTGTCAGGTGTGAGGATTGTTATGGAGAAAATCACAACAGAACTAGTGGAGTTTGAATGTTGCATGGCATTGATATTACTGGAAAGCAAAGATTGCAGGTGAGACTGGACATGTTATGCAGACCTCTGGAGAAGAATATTCCAGACGGGTGAAAACCAACAGAGACACTGAGGCAAAATTGTGTTTCCACACCTGAAGGCACGGGTGCACACAACTTCATTCAGTGCTCTGAAAGTAAGGAGGAAGTGTTTGCTAGTGGGGTGGGGGGTGTCAGGCAGAGAAAGGGTGAACCTACATTCAGACTATCCTCTGAGAAGGGTAGCAGGGGCTTCCATTGCTATTGTAGGGATTTATCCAACAAAGGGCATAGTAGGCTTTGGGTTGGCATGACCTGAGCATGCTATCAAGGCAACTTTCATTAAGCCTGCTTTCTGGGGAGACCCTAGATCAGCCCGTTCACCTCTTCCTTGCATCCGGTGAGTTTGAGTATACTTTAACCCTCAGTCTTTCTTTGTTTTTGTCCATCATAGCATCAGCATCTTTGAGAATCACAGGCCAGTTGTTTTGTGAAACTCGCTCAAATTCAGATCACTCTGAAGTTTCCACATCATTAAATCCAAGCTACATATTTTGGGCAGAAATATCACAGAAATGATGCTATGTCTGCTTGGTGTGTCATGTCAGGAGGCACATTGCATTAGTCACTTTTCTGCTGCTGTTTAGAATACCTAAAAGCTGCTTTGGGCAAAAGAGGATACAGTTCCTTATGATGGGTAGGCATGGCAGCAGAAGTACATGGCCAGCTGATCACATTTCAGCCACACACAGGAAGCAGAGAGAGAGGGGGAGGGGGGAGGGAGAGAGAGAGAGAGAGAGAGAGAGAGAGAGAGAGAGAGAGAGAAGAAGAAGGAGGAGGAGGAGGAGGAGGAGGAGGAGGAGGAGGAGGAGGAGGAGGAAGAGGAGGAGGAGGAGGAGGAGGAAGAGGAGGAGGAGGAGGAGGAGGAGGAGGAGGAAAACAACCCAGGAGGCTGGGGGCGGGGAAAAAGCTAGTGGCTGCTCCCTCCTAACAATTCCATAATACTCCCAAACATCCCACCAGCTGGGAACCACACATTCAGACACATGAGCCTGCCTTCAAGGGGCATTTCACACTCAAACCACAACATTGAAACATGGTGTCAGTTTGTCCCTGAGGCATGATGAGAGATATTTTTGTCTCCTGTTCCTGGTACATTATTCCCCAAATCTCTGGGAATTTGAGCAGTTGGAGCATCTTCTCTTATGCAGAATCATCCCCTGATGGTCACACCCGAAGCTATGCTAAGGATATGACTTAAGGTAGAGCCCTTTGCTCTGAGAGTGGGGTATCATAAGAAAAGCCCAGAGACTAAAGAATTAGGACATTCAACTCTACCTCAGACTTCAAGAAGAGGAATTGGTGCCAAGGTTTAAGGTCTACAGAAATCCTTTCATGAGATTTAGAGAGCCTTGGAGTTGGTGAATAAATTCAAGTGTTGGGAAGATGGCAATCCTCAATGCCACAAGATAGAGCTCTTCCACTTGGGACTTTACTGGACCTCACAGTTGGTAGCTCTTCATTTGGCTGTTCATCTCTAGCTCTGTAGTCTTCTTTTTTATTTGAGTGTATCATCATTATTTTATTATTATTATTATATTTGTGTTTTAATTTTACAAATCAGCCATGGGTTCCCCTGTCCTCCCCCACCACTCCCACCCCCACCTTCCCCCCCCATCCCCTCCCCTCCATTCCCATCTTCTCCAGGGCCAAGACTCCCTTAGGGATTCATTTAAACCTGGTGGATTCAATACAGGCAGGTCCAGTCCTCTCCTTCCAGGCTGAGCAAAGTGTCCCTGTGTAAGCCCAAGGTTCCAAACAGCCAGCTCATGCACTAAGGACAGATCCTGGTCCTACAGCCTGGATGCCTCCCAAACAGTTCAAGCTATTCAATTCGCTCACTTATCCAGAGGGCCTGATCCAGCTGGAGGCTCCACAGCCTTTGGTTCATAATTCATGTGCTTCCATTCATTTGGCTATTTTTCCCTGTGCTTTTTGCAGTCTTGGTCTCAACAATTCACGCTCTTATAGTCCCTCCTCTTTCTCGACAATTGGACACCTGGAGTTCCACCTAGGGCCTGGCTGAGGATCTCTGCATCCACTTCCATCAGTTATTGGATGAGAGTTCCAGCACAACCGTTAGGGTGTTTGGCCATCTGATCACCAGACTAGGTCAGATCAGGCTTTCTCTCAAACACTGCCAGCAGTCTACAGAGGATGTATCATTGTAGATTTCTGGGGACCTCTCCAGCACTCTGCCTATTCCTGTTCTCATGTGGTCTTCATTTATCATGGTCTGTTATTCCTTGTTCTCCCTTTCTGTTCTTGATCCAGCTGAGATCTCCTGCTCCCCTAAGCTTTCTTTCCCTCAAAACTTGCCCTTCATTACTCCCACTCTCGTCCAGGTTGTTCATGTAGATCTCATCCATTTCTCTGTCATTGGGCAATCCCTGTGTCTTTCCTAGGGTCCCATTTTCTAGGTAGCCTCCCTGGAATTGTGTAGCAGTCTAGTCATCTTTGTTTTACATCTAGTATCCTCCTATGAGTGAGTACATACCATGTTTGTCTTTCTGAGTCTGAGTTACCTCACACAGGATGATTTTTTCTAGATCCATCCATTTGCCTGCAAACCTCATGATGTCATTGTTTTTCTCTGCTGAGTAGTACTCCACTGTGTATATGTACCATATTTTCTTTATCCATTCTTCAGTTGAAGGGCATCTAGGTTGTTTCCAGGTTCTGGCTATTACAAACAATGCTGATATGAACATAGCTGAGCAAATGCCCTTGTGGTATGATTGAGCATTCCATGGGTATATGCCCAAGAGTGCTATAGCTGGGTCTTGGGGAAGATGGATTCCCAATTTTCTAAGGAAGCACCATATTGATTTCCAAAGTGGCTGTACAAGCTTGCATTCCCACCAGCAGTGGAGGAGAGTTCCCCTTGCTCCACATCCTCTCCAGCATAAGTTGTCTTCTGTGTTTTTGATCTTAGCCACTCTAACAGGTGTAAGGTAGTATCTCAGAGTTGTTTTGATTTGCATTTCCTGGATAATTAGGGATGTTGAGCAATTCATTAAATGCCTTTCAGCCATTTGAACTTCCTCTGTTGAGAATTCTCTGTTTAGTTCTATAGCCCATTTCTTAATTGGACTGTTGGGAATTTTGTTGTCTAATTTCTTGAGTTCTTTATATATTCTGGATGTCAGCCCTCTGTCAGATGTGGGGTTGGTGAAGACCTTTTCCCATTCTGTAGGCTGTCGCTTTGTCTTGTTGACCATGTCCTTTGCTCTACAAAAGCTTCTCAGTTTCAACAGGTCCCATTGATTGATTGTTTGTCTCAGTGTCTGTGCTACTGGTGTTATATTTAGAAAGTGATCTCCAGTGCCAATGAGTTCAAGAGTACTTCCTACTTTCTCTTCTATCAGGTTCAGAGTAACAGGATTTATGTTGCGGTCTTTGATCCACTTGGACTTAAGTTTTGTGCACAGTGACAGATATGGATCTATTTGCAGCCTTCTACACATTGACATCCAGTTATGCCAGCACCATTTGTTGAAGATGCTTTCTTTTTTCCATTGTGCATATTTGGCTTCTTTGTCAAAAATTATATGTTCATAGGTGTGCGGGTTAATGTCAGGGTCTTCAATTCAATTCCATTGGTCCACATGTCGGTTTTTATGTCAGTACCAAGCTGTTTTTATTATGGTAGCTCTACAATAGAGCTTGAGGTCGAGGATTGTGATGCCTCCAGAAGTTGCTGTGTAGTCTTCTTAATAAGCTAGTAGGTGTAAGCAAAGGTCTTCCCTGAGTTTTAATAATGTACCTAGCGGAAAACATAAGAATGCATGTGTAGCTCAAATTGTATTTCTGATGGACAGCATAGGTCCAGCATGCAGCCTGAACATGAGAGTAGAATTGTAGTCCTAATGTGAAGCCCAGACTAAAAAGCCTGGTTGAGAGAAAACAGAAGAGACAGTGTAGGAGCCATGACTGGCAACAACCAGCAGCTATTAGGGTTCCCACACCTGGAAGGGCAAAGGAGGGAGTGATCATAGAAACACAATACCTCCTCTGGGTAGCCCTGCAAAAAGAGCCTCCTGACAGGAGCCCCAGCCTTCTGAAGAGGGACAAAGATGACCTAAGTTCACTGGGGAAGCAGCCACCGTGGAAGTAAACAGGCTTGTTCCCCATCCTTCTGTCTTTGATCTCCAAGGGGAGTAAGCAGGATTGGAAAAGGGGAAGAGTAGATTTGCAGGAACAAAAGGAAGATACCCAGTACAAGGACTTAATGAATGCTCAAAGAACAAAGAGCCTAGACAGAGAAAACATGAGCTCTTAAAGAATAGCATTGAATCCAGTGAGCTCTCAGCCTCTACCCCCCAGTCCTGAGTCCCAGATTAATATCCAGTGAGAAGTACAATCAAAAGCATCCATGGTGCTTAGAATAGTTCTCAAAGCCAGGAACCTCATAGGCATCCCTTTTATTCAAAAACAGTAATTTTGAAGTCTTAGGGTATTTCAGTTCCTACAGGAAAAATATCAACTAACAATACTAATAACTACAATAATTTTCTATTTATTGAGTGCTTACCATGTGCTAAACACTGCAAAGTGCTTCACATAAATTACAACCCAGTGTGTCTCTATGCCTTTTCTCAGTTGCATGGTTGAAAATACACATTATGCATCAAGATGTTAGAGACAAAACTATTTTTGTCCCAATTTTCCCTGAGGTGCCAAGGGTAGAAAAGAAAAACATTTAATGACAATTATTGTCATATTGCAACGCTGGCATTTGGTGCTTCTGCAGGTCATGCTAAGCTATCATTAAACTGTTCTGTCTGTGCTTTGGCTGAAAGGAAGGTGGCTACCTGAGGCACCACCTTGTCACCACGCTCACAAGAGGAAAAGTCAAACCACCAGGCACTCATCAAGTTGTGTCTTAACCACCATCACTCCATAGGCCAAGTCCAAAATCAACAGAGACAAGAAAAATAAAAAATAAAAACAATCTGTCTGCCCTAACAGCAATCCAAGATAGAGGCACAAGTTGCCACTCTCTCCTTTGATCCAAGCTTCCCATTCCAAATGGGCTGGAAGAGATGCTTTATACTTGATAGGAACCTGGAGCCTATGTCAATGGCACCGGATAGGACTTTTTTTGTTGTGGAAATGAAACTTCCTTGGTACTGGAACTGACCAGAGGACATACTTATTATCAGAGAGTGACCTGAAGAAATTGGGAAATCTGGTGTTGGGGAGATGGCTTGGGAAGTCTAAAAAGCACCTGCCATGCAAGCATGAGGGCCCAGTACCCACATAAAAATCCACAAAGATACCTCCACTGTAGACTACTGGCAATGGTCGAGAGAAAGCCTGAACTGACCTGCTCTGGTGATCAGATGACCAAACACCCTAACTGTCATGCTAGAAATCTCATCCAATGACTGAGTGAAGCGGATGCAAAGATCCACGGCCAGGCCCCAGGTGGAGCTCCAGGAGTCCAGTTGGCAAGAAAGAGGAGGGATTGTATGAGAGAGAATTGAGACCAAGATTGGAAAAAGCACAGAGACAAATAGCCAAACTAATGGAAACATGAACTATGAACCAATAGCTGAGGAGCCCCCAACTGGATGAGACCCTCTGGATAAGTGAGACAATTAATTAGCTTGAACTGTTTGGCAGGCACCGAGGCATGAGCTGCTGTTTGAAACCTGGGGCTTATGCGGGGACACTTTGCTCAGCCTGGAAGGAGGGGACTGGACCTGCCTGTACTGAATCCACCAGGTTGAGCTGAATCCCCAGGGGAGTCTTTGCCCTGGAGGAGATGGGAATGGGGTTGGGTTGAGGGGGGAGGGGGGGAGACAGGGGAATCCATGGCTGATATGTAAAATTAAATTAAATTATAAAATAAAATTTAAAAATTAAAAGCAAACAAACAAACTGGGCATTGCAGCATGCTGCTGTGCACCTGAGAGCCCAGCAATGAGGGGACAGGTATGGAGACAGGAGGATCCCTGCAGAATATTGGCTGACAAGCCTAGCAAATTGCCAGGTTCAGTGACAGACTTTATCTCAAAATAATAATAATAATAATAATAATAATAATAATAATAATAATAATAATAGTAATAATAATAATGTAATAACATGAGGGCCAGCAAGATGGTTTAGTGAGAAAGGCACCTGAACCAAGCCTGATGCCTTCAGTTCCATCCTTAGGACCCACATTGTAGGTGGAAGGAGAGAAGTGAGTTCCTCAAGTTGTGTGTTGGCATACATAACAAGACATGTGCATACCCACACATATACAGGCACTCACACATGCACACTAAATAAGAACTAAAAAGAAGATAGAGAGTGCTCAGGAAAGCCTTCTGTATCAACCTCTGGCCTCTGCATGCATGTGTAGGCATGAATACATTCACATACCTATGTGAACATACAGATATACATAAAATAATTATAAATTTTCCCAAAAATTCCATCTAAAGACCAGGTAAGAACAAATCTACATATCATATTAAAATGAGTAATGGATGGATAAGTTAGTCTGCCTGCTGCTGGGACCACCATGAGATCAGATCATGCACATAGATTATTTCCAACCCACATGTGGACCATTTTAATTTGACATTATTCAGACAGCAACCAACTGTGTCTTTAAAATGTTTATTTAATCTAATATGTTACAAATCCAGTTTGAGGGTAAATATTTCTAAGAGTAGCATTTAAAGATTGTCTGTATCCATCTTCAAAATATTTACATGGAAGATGAAAGTCAGAATGTTTTCAACCATATCCAAAAGAAATCTGTTGTGCTGTAGTTAAGATTCACAGAAAGGAAATGAAAATCTGCCATAAGTAAACACAAAAGGAAAAAAAACACATACACAACACTCACACACCCACAACACACACACATACAACACACTGTTCTGAAGCCAGCAACCATGAGGCTTATCCCTTGGAGACTTAGAGAAACTCCCTCCTCAAGAAAATTTGCTTTACATAAAAGAAATGGAGACAGTGACTTAAAGTATGTAAAGGACTCAGTTTTCTACTAGGACATGTCTGAGAAGATGTAGAGTGAGACAAAACTAGGCTCACTGGCTTTTTCTCTCCACAGGCCTATGCCATGTATATAAAGCTGCCATCCCTCAGGATGGCAAGATGGCTCAGTAGGTGGAGTACTTCCCACCCAAGCTTGGCAATCCGTGTTCAATCCACAGAACCCATGTAAGAGTGCAAAGAGGGGAACTGGAGAGATGGCTTAGGGGTTAAGAGCACTGGCTACTCTTCCAGAGGTCCTGAGTTCAATTTCCAGCATCTACATGGTGGCTCATGGCCATCTATAATGAGATCAGGTGCCCTCTTCTGGCCTGTAAGCATGCATACAGGCAAAACTCTGTATACAAAATAAATAAATATTTCTTTTAAAAAAGAGTGCAACGAGGAAATGGGCTCCACAAAGTTGTCTTCTGACTCAGAGCACCAAAAAGAACCATGGCTGAATTCACAGCAGGAGGAGAAAAGAAGGCTGGAGCGTCTCTGCTACTAGAACGTGGTTCTCAGGGCAGAAGACCAGATCTGGGGCTAAGTGCAGGTTTAGACATGGGCACTTGCCCAGGAAAGAGAATGCATCGGGAAGGGACAATTCCAGAAAAACAAGAGGAAGAGGCTTTTTGGAGCTGGATGTAATCCTTAATTTTCTAGATTTTTGTTTAGTTGGTTGATTGGTTTTACAAGACAGAGTTCCTCTGTATAGCTTTGAAGCTGTCCCAGAACTCACTTTGTAGACCAGGCTTGAACTCACAGAGATCCACTTGTCTCTGCCTCCCGAGTGCTGGGATTAAAGATGGGTCCACATATGCAACATGGCATGTGCAACTCCCCACACACAATTATAATAAGATAATAATAATAAATTGAAGTCTGAAACTTAAAACTATCACACTCCTACATACTTGCTGAAGACAGCTACCTGGAGGAGGAGGCCACATTCTATTGTCTTACAAATAGTCTCATACTCACCAGTAGGAGTCAAAGTATTTACCTCATAATGGAGGAGTGCCATGAAACACTGTCTTCCCGACATGACTCAGGCATGTATGACCTCACATGGCTGTAGTTACCTGCACAAAACCAAGCCAGTCAAACTTCTGGCATATATGGGACAGGGAACTCTCTAGGCCCTACCCCTTGATGAGGAACTGTGGAACTTGAATTTTTTTTTCTTTATTATTATGTGTTTTAAATTTTATACATCAGCCATGGGTTCCCCTGTCCTCCCCCCTCCCGCCCCCACCCCCACCTTCCCCCCAGCCCCTCCCCTCCATTCCCATGTCCTCCAGGATCAAGGTACCCCTGGGGATTCATTTAAACCTAGTGGATTCAGTACAGGCAGGTCTGGTCACCTCCTTCCAGACTGAGCAAAGTGTGCCTGTGTAAGCCCAATGTTTCAAACAGCCAGCTCATGCACTAAGGACAGATCCTGGTCCCACAGACTGGGTGCCTCCCAAGCAGATCAAGCTATTCAATTGTCTCACTTATCCAGAGGGCCTGATCCAGCTGGGGGCTCCATAGCCTTTGGTTCATAATTCATGTGCTTCCATTTGTTTGGCTATTTGTCCCTGTGCTTTTTGCAATCTTGAATTCAACAATT
Source organism: Onychomys torridus (assembly GCF_903995425.1). NCBI lineage: Eukaryota > Metazoa > Chordata > Mammalia > Rodentia > Cricetidae > Onychomys > Onychomys torridus. Next base: position 94,343,055 of record NC_050449.1, on the reverse strand, counting down.
CACACTCTTGCAGACCCTCCTCTTTCTCGACAGTTGGACACCTGGAGTTCCACCTGGGGCCTGGCTGAGGATCTCTGCATCCATATACCCAAGGAATGCTCAATCATACCACAAGGGCATTTGCTCAGCTATGTTCGTATCAGCTTTGTTTGTAATAACCAGAACCTGGAAACAACCTAGATGCCCTTTAACTGAAGAATGGATAAAGAAAATATGGTACATATACACAATGGAGTACTACTCAGCAGAGAAAAACAATGACATCATGAGGTTTGCAGGCAAATGGATGGATCCAGAAAAAATCATCCTGAGTAAGGTAACCCAGACTCAGAAGGACAAACATGGTATGTACTCACTCATAGGAGGACACTAGATGTAAAACAAAGATGACTATACTGCTACACAACTCCAGGGAGGCTACCTAGAAAACAGGACCCTAGGAAAGATCCAAGGATCACCCAATGACAGAGAAATGGATGAGATCTACATGAACAACCTGGACGAGAGTGGGAGTAATGAAGGGCAAGTTTTGAGGGAAAGAAAGCTTAGGGGAGCAGGAGATCCCAGCTGGATCAAGAACAGAAAGGGAGAACGAGGAATAACAGACCATGAATTATTTTTTTTTAGAGTGTTCCCACTAGTAGGTTTCCTATGCTTTAATGAGTGGTCCCACACCCATGCACATACAGGCAGCATGAATTGAATCAAGTGGGTCATCAAAAAAAAGACAAAGGGAAAGGTGGGGAAATACATGAAGTTGAGAGAGACATGTTGGGAGAATATGGGAGGGTTGGAGGACAGAAGTCAGGGGTAGACTCGATCATATTTCATTATATACATGTGTGACATTCTCAAAAGTAAAGAAAGCTTATAGTTTAAAATACATTTACCCCCTGAGTTCCAGAAAGTTCTAGGAAATCTGTCTAATCATTCCTCGGTCACATTCTGCCTCCCTCTGAAGGTCTCACCATCCCGCCCTGTTAAGAACATCTCACCTTTCTCTGCCTATCCCAAAGTCATTGATAACTCAGGACAGGCACATATCTGAGGACTAGTGCTTTCTCACATGGTCACTTGGAAATGGTCAACCGAGGCTAAGGCACTGAACATACACTTAACCTTCTCCATCTGTAAATGGCAACTTACATTCTCACTCCCTCACATAAAGTGCAAATCTACCACATCGAGGTCTTTCCTCACTATCTTGAATAACCTCTCTCAAGGATCAACATCTGTGTGGTTCACATCTGTGTGCTCGGTCCACGGTACAGTGCATGGCACCCCATGTGTTCAGTGCCTGAAATGACAAGTAAGCTAGAGATCTTGGAGCCACCAAGGAGAGATGCATGCACGTTAATTGCTTAAAGACTAACCAAGAAGGGATGTCCTAAGGTCAGAGCAAGGAGTAGTGTGATTTCTGCATGCGATTTCCCCCACTTTTCTCTGTTCTCAACATTTTTGGCACCCAAAGGCTGGAAGACACACACAAGAAGCATAAAGAACACTAGTGTGAGCCACTGTGGTCCTTCCTTACTTGTTTATAATCAGAGCTGGCTTCCAGGGCTTGTAGCCTCTACCATCTCAAATGGGCCCCCTTAGAACCAACACAGTCTTCCTTCACAGGCGTGCCTACTTGACTACCATGTTCCTCCAATATTTAGGAACCTAAACACTGGAGTTGTTTGCAGCATTCTGATTCCTGTGCCCATAGAGTTGAAAGGAGAACAAAGAAGTCGACTTGCCTTCAACTTTGAGTCCTATGTGTATTTATTATGATTTCCTTGCTATTTTGCTAGAATTCAATCCAAACTCTCTCTCTCCTCTCATATGAATATCTAAGATGAACAAAATACCGTTGTGACTTTTTGTTAAACCTTGCCAACAATCACACTTCTCCTGTTTCTATTTTGAGTTTGTTTTCCTTAGCATGTCACACACAATTCAAAAACAGTATTTGCTCATCCTCAGGATTCTTTGTTTTTTTTTTTTAACCCATCACATAAGACTCATATTTCCAGGGCAACTTCTCATGTGGTCACACTTAGAGAGATATAATCAATCAAGTGCAGTTTCATAGAAAATGTATTAGCTTGGCAGAGAAAGCCTCCTTCCAGGTGCTTAGCTGAGTTATTAATATTGAGAATGAGGGCTGAATTGATGAGCAATAGAAAAACTTCTAACTAGACACTGCCATTAAAATTTGATTTCCTCATCCCTAATGAAATAGCTGCATATGCTATATTTCACTCTATAGATCCTCATTCTTGTATCTGGTCTGATGAAAGCCTGATATGTCTTTATTAGCTCAGAGGTACTTGAACCCTGTTTGTGTAATATATCAGTCAGGAGTCAGAAACTCCAGGCTTAATATTTGTTCAGAAATCACTGCTGCCTTTCCTGTGCTTTCATTCAGCTTAATGTCCATAATAAATTCTTGAGATCCACAATAGGCAATTCCACACACTAGTTTCAATGAGTTTTCCTCAACTTTGTGTAGCCATGAGCAGGAAACCCTGAGGTTCTGCTCAGCCCTGCTTCCATGGCCAGGCTCTAACCTGGAAGGAAATCTGGACTCTGTGTGTGATCTTGGTCTGAGAGCAGAGGGAAACAGGTAGGGAAAGGTGGTCAGACCACTCACCTGGAGGAGACTCTCACATGCACAGACAGATGATTCTCTCCTTCAGGTTGTGGACAACACAGTGGTCCAGTCATGAGAGTAGCCACACAGGACTGATACAATCTGCAAGTCCATGCAGCATCCTCCTCCCATACTGCCTCTGCCTCTTCCCATGCCCAAGTCTCCAATCCACTTAGTTTCCAATTCTAAAATCCCACTTGTAACTATGAAGGCTGTAGGGCAAGGTCAACTCCTCATGGGATAAGTACTTTGGGGAAGGTTTAGTCCTCTTTATTAATACTGGATATTACATATTCCTGCCTCACATACAATGGCTACATAACTGGCCTAGGTGGATTTCACTGCCCCAGTTTTCCTACTGTAGTTTAAAGTCCGAAGAACCTCTCCTTTTTGTTAAGAGAGCTGAAGACTCTTTCTCTAGTGCCTAGAGTGCTGTGGTTCTGTAATTTGAGAGTCTTAGGAAGAGGCTCCTTGTCATTTTCTCCCTCTCTGGGAAGAGAAGGCAGCCAGCAAGGAGGATGGGGCTGAGACAGCCAGGAGAGTCTGCAAGGCAGGGGTACTGAAGCCAAGAGCAAGGGGCTGTTCTATACTTGGTCTGCTTGAGTGCCTTAGGTTGTGTTCATCCTAACCAACTGCACCAGAGGCTCCCACCACTGTGGAAGAGCTGCCCCTCTAGCTCTTGTCCACCTCTGATGGCTTCCCAGCCAGGATTCCTTCTGCTTTCTTTCAGCAAAGGCATGTAAACAGCACTGCTGTGTCAACAAAAGTAGTAACAACAGCAATAATAATGGGCTTGTTCTCTTTGGAATTCAAGACATTTTTGGCCTTAGTTTGTGAACTGATGAAATCCAGAGCCTCTTCATTTGCATATCTACCTCTCTGTCTTGCCTTCCTTCCCTTTTCCTGTCTGTCATCACTCAGAGGAAGAGGAGGAAAACAAGAGCTGTTTGCAACCCTCGGACAGAGCCTGTGAGTCATTTGCTCTCTGTCAGATGAAACTCAGGACAGAATGGCCACAGTGACCTGTGGGACATCCTCTTTATTGAGAATGCTACAGAGAAGCAGGCTCAGAGAAATCACTTTCCCATCCTTCCCTGCCCCTACCCTTTGGTGCTCCCATTCGCTGCCCCTTAAAATGCAATTACAATTCACACATTTGGGGGTTACTGTAACTAGGCTCAAAATTACCTTTCCAATGCTTCCTCCTACTGTAGTCCATCATGTTCCTCAAGCTAATTTTCCTCCCAGTCCTCACATACCTACAGCATTTTCTCCTTCCATGCCATTCTTACAGACTCCAAACTACTCTTCCTTCTTCCCTGCAGCCTCAAGTTTCAGCTTTCTTCAGCCCACCAAGACCCATATCAAATGGCTTCTGTGATCCTGACTTGCAGGAAAATCACCTTTCATCTGCAGACACCCACCAGACACAAGCCTGGCTTGATGGCTTCAGAGTCACATGCTGTCCTCTCAGGACAGTTTGGTGTTTGTACGTCAGGCCCCTCTGAGGTGCTTGAAAGTCTAAGAACTATTAGAAAAAAAGTCATATATATATATATATATATATATATATATATATATATATATATGTGTGTGTGTGTGTGTGTGTGTGTGTGTGTGTGTATGTATATATTCTATGTATATATAATATACATATTATAGAGTATATAAGTTATATATAAGTATAGGGGGAATATATATCTTATTCCCGCTAGACATTCCCTGGCACCATCTCCTTTGGGTTGCACATGTGTGAAGTAGCCCAACTTCAAAGCAAAACCTATAATTCAGTTTGTGCCTTCTGGCTTTCAATTTGGGCTTGTATTTGAATCATTCTCCCTGGCCCACAGTCACTGAATACATCTTGTCTTGTCTCCCTGCTGTCAGCAGACGAGCCTGTCTGGAACCTCAGCTCAGTGTCTCTGGAAAATGCTCACCCATTTATTTGAAGTTTCCACGGGGCTTCCTAAAGTGCTCTTTACAACAATTGTGTGGCCTAGCTGTTAAATCAGGCCATCCTGCACATGCCCTGAGCACTATAAATCTCATAGGGTCCAGCAGGACTTTGGAGACTGCCTCTTGCCCTGGACAAATTGTAAGATGAATGTCTTTGATGCACCCAGCTTGCAGAAGGTCTTGGCAGACAAAGACAGCAAGCAGATATGCCTGCTCCTCCCCCCACACTGGCCTCCAGTGCCAGTTCATCTGGCACTGCCTCTGCTGCCAGGGGCACATTCAGCTTCAGCAAAGAAATGACCTCTTGTTGTTTTTTTTTTAGAGAAGGTCTTGTTGAAAAATCAAACAAACAAAAAGCAGGCTTGTCTTGAACTTGCAGCAGTCCTCCTGCCTCAGCCTCTCAAAAGCTAAGATGATAGGCATGTGCCATCACACGCAGCTCTGTCACCAGAGATTTTAAATAAATAGCACGTTAGTCACTGCAGCTTCCTTTGCCTCTCTGCTCTGGCCAGTTTGTTGTTTTCTTTGTCCCCCCCCCCACCCTTTTTTTTAATTCAAAATAGACAGGACATAGCTAGTGTTCATTCTCATACAGAGATCACAACTGACTTTCCTGGTCCACAGTCCAGCCTGCCCAAGAGGGATGTGAAGGAGGGACTTAACAAATGCACACTTTAGGGACAATTCGGAAAAATATTCTTGATCTTCAACCAGCAGATGTCAAAGTGGGGAAAGGTGGCGGTTTATTTCTGCTGTGAGTGCTAAGGGAAGAGGGGGGCTGGGAAATAAAAAGGAAACAGAAACCCATCGCCAGGCATCTCCAGTCTCGACAAAGAGTTCAAAAAGATCTAATGGAGGGAAGACCTTCCACCTGCTATCACCCCCACTATTGTAACCTGAGCCCCTCCCACGTTCTCAGACTCCAAAATCAGATCTAATTAAAAGAAAATGGAAAAGGGCTCGGAACCTTTTCAGCTCTGGAGAACATGCAGACAAATAAATTAAAAAGTGGGAGAAGTGGAACTAACCCAATAATCCGTGAAAGGCTCATTTCCCTCCCCGCCGCTGCCGATGCAACAGTGTCCTTCCTCCCTCCCCAGCCCCTGGTTCAGGGGCAGTGAGTGAAGAAATTGGCTAACAAGATCAGAAAATTTAATTACAGCTCTGCCGTCTCCTTCCAAGAAGTTGCCTGTCACACTTCCCCTTTGCCGATCTTCAGAATGCGCCATCTCTGATGAGCTTCCACGCCGCCACTCATCTATCTCCCTATGTCGTCGCTCAGGATGTAGACACAGACTCTTTGTTATGGGGGTTTAGGAGGATTAGAAAGAAAGATGAAAAGAGACAGTTGGAAGAAAAGAATGTCAATATCCCTCCATTTCCTTTGGTCTGCCCAAGCAACTTCTGCCTTGGTCTCATCCCATGAAAAAGAACTGCCATGGCCAAAGGCTTGGCTTCCTTGCATTATACCAAAGAGGGCCTGAGTTAGAAGAAGGACAAGAAACATCAGCAGGACTTATAGGAAAAACTCTTATGAGCATTGTTTCCAATAACATTGTGAAATGTTTTTGGCTCAAAATGTACAAACACTTGAAGTAGTAATAGGGTCAGAATCCCTTCTGTGTTCAGCTAACTAAGAATGGTGTCCAGGGCTGGAGAGATGGCTCAGTGATTAAGAACACTTGCTGTGCTTGCAGAGTTCCCAGATTCAGTTCTTAATACCCACACAACCATCCATAACTTCAGTGTCAGGGAATCTGATGCCCACTTCTGACCTCCATAGGCACCAGGCATGTGCATGGTGCACACATACACACATGCAGGCAAAACACACATATAAAATAAATTGAAGACGAAAAGGGAAAGGAGGAGGAGGGTCAAAAGGATCAGATATTTACCTAACCTGGGGTAACCATTAATTTATGGCCAAACCTGGTCTACAAACCATTTGAGACAGAAATGACAATTTGAAAATTCAAATTTCAGCTAATTAAAAAAAGACCCCTTCACTTGCCCGTCTATTACTGAGTAAAGTGAGGCTGCAGGAAAACAGCTTTGAGGGGCTGTGGGCTGTGTCACTAAGATGTGCCCCTCTAATGAATGCAGCCGTCCTCCGCAGACATCCGCAAACCACCTCCTGGGCTCTAAGGCATGCCAGCAACAGAAACAGTGATGGAGAAGGCTCCATTTTCAGCTCTGGAGAAGAGGAACCTCAGGGAAGCCACGCCTCTGAGCCATCAGAGCTACAGGGAAGAGAGTGGAGGGGAGAGAGAAGTGTGGAGCTAATCATTATGGACAAGAAGAGTCCTTCAGGAGAGTAGTTATGGCCATTTTGGTTCTATTTGGCTGCAGGCACTAGAGCATTCCCCTCATCAGTAAGGAACCTGGAAACAGTACTACATGACTACCCGGCTCAGACTGTTTCTAGCTTTCCTGGTTTTAACTTCTGATTTTTCATCCTCATGGTCACAAGAAGCAGCTCAGCTTCTGTGTTTCTGGCAGAAAGTTGAGGGACATAGCTCTCACATGTTGAACCGAGGACAAGAGCCTTTCTGAAAATGTCAGTCAAGACTTGACCTCTATTTCATGAACTAGAACTAGGACCCAGGGCCACATCTAACTCCAAGGGATGCAAGTAATTGGCCACATTGCCACCTCTCACTGAATGGGGAGTTGTCAGTAAAGAAGATCATAGTTTTTGGCACATGATTGGCAGTGCCAGTCAAAGGAGGTAAAGGATGGCAGGAAAGTAGTAGGATATGCTGGTTAGGTAAGAAGCAGGTTTTCCAGGACATTGCCTATTGTGTATAATACTAAAACAGATACCATATTTGGAAGCATGAACCTGTACTGATTGGTATAGCAGCCTACCCTGACCATGGACAGCACAAAATGTCCCTGGGAGGGCAAGGCTGAAAGTCTCCTCTGTACCCAGCAATACCAGCATACAGGACCAAGCCTGTCCAGTAAAAGGTGGCAAAAAATAGTGGAGATTCTATCTGAGATGAAGTGTCCAGGTTAATAGGTCCTGTGTTCAGGAAGCTATAATCTATAAAGATCACCAACAATTGTCTCACCCAGGGACAGTGCTCCTAGAACTGGCCTATCAGACTGAAAGAGAAACACCTGGGAAAATACAAATGACAGAACAGTTGGAAAAACCAAAGAGAAGACTTTAAAAAAAAGGTCCTGAAATCCTCCCCTACATTATTTTGGGTGCCTCAATCCTTGGCATTAAAAGCAATCATTTGGGACCAGTCAAACAGCTCAGTGGGTAGATATACTTGCTGCCAAGCCTGATAACCTGAGGTCCATCCCCAGATCCCACAAAGTGGCAGGAGAAAACATATCCATGGAATCACCCTATGACCTTCACAAATGTGCTGTGGTATGGACAAACAGAAATTAGATTAGATTAGATTAGATTAGATAGATAGATAGATAGATAGATAGATAGATAGATATAGATAGATAGACAGACAGATATATAGATTACAGGTAGATAGATGATAAATGAATAGATGTATAGATGACAGATGAATAGATAGATGATAGACAGATAGATGACCTGTAGATAGATGATAAAAGAATATATAGATGACAGATAGATGAGAGAGATAGATACATACATACATACATACAGATAGATAGATGATAGATGAATAGATATATAGATGACAGATGATAGATGAACAGATAGATAGATAGATAGATAGATAGATAGATAGATAGATAGATAGATAATATTTAAGGACTCATTTAGCCAGATTCCAGTCTGAAGCAGCCCACAAATGGGCTCTGTATGGCAAACTTGAAGTAGAAAGCGCCATCGTGGGAGGCCTTCCAAGAACAGCAGGATTCCCCTTTCCTCTCATTGCTAGGGACAATTGTGCCCAGCGGCTCAGAGCTATAGTTGGTCCTCCTGTCACCAGGGAGATCAGCTAGCCTGACTATTTCAAACGTTTGTACATAGAAAAAAAAAAAAAAAAAAGGAAATGTGGGTAGTGCTCTATTTCCCAAGACACTGATCAAGGAACAGGGCCAGGTAAACATGAACTGCTCATGGCTGCTCTTCTGATTTTTCTCACAAAGATAAGAAGGGCAAAGGTTGACTTCTTCCATTGGTGCACACCAGGGGATGCTCAACTGAGATCTCATCAGGCTGTGGTTTGTTTGCACATCCTTGATTCATTTCACTGCCCCAGTATTCATTGCCTGTCAGCTAAGTTTCCTATATACTTGACAGTGTGCTGGGGCCTTCCAGACAGAATTCAGCTATGACACTCTATCCCAGAGGAACTCCATCTTAGAAGAACTCAAGGGGGAAACTGTTAATAGGAACACCGTCTCAGTGGCATATAGATCTTCAGGGTCTACAGAGTGTTTTGCAAATCAGTTCTCTGATTCATTCCCCACCACAGCCCTGTGAGGTAGTCTAAAGGGACAGTGCTGTGTGGTAGTTAAAAGCTTAAATCCTGGGTCCTGCCTGTCTGGGTTCAAAGCCTGGTTCTGTAGCTGACTAGCTATGTGAATTTCCCCAACCTCTCTGTAACTCAGTTGTACCCTGTGTTAATGCAGATAGGAACTCTCAAGTAGTGCTGTTAGGACAATCAATCATTCATACACAGCATGTGGAATAGTGTTTGTTGGCATGATGTGTTTGGAGCAACTAAATTACTAATTTTATTTGTCTACACATAAACATGGCCAGGCTGTGGCACTCAGCTCCTAACTCAAACACTTGTCTAGGTATTGTCATAAAGGTACTTTAAAGATGGTGTCAGGGACTGGAGAGATAGCTCAATGTAGTTGTTTGAATGAAAATGGTCCCATAGGCTCATAGGAAATGGCACTTTTGGAAAGGCTTAGGAGGTGTGGCCTTATTGGAGTAGACATGGCTGGGAGTGTGTCACTGGTAGGCTTTGAAGTTTCAGATGCTCAAGCCAGGCTCAGTATTTCTTTCTCTTCCTGGTGTCTGCCAATCCCGATGTAGAACTCTTGACTCCTTCTCCAGCACCATATCTGCCTGCTTGCTGCCATGACAATAATGGTCTAAACCTCTGAACCTGTAACCCAGCCCCAAATAAATGTTCCCCTTTATAGTTGTTGTGGTCATGGTGTCTCCTCACAGCAATAGAAACCCTTACTAAGACACTCAGTCAGGAAAGTGCTTGTCAGGCAAGCATTTTGACCTGAATTCAGATCCCCAGCTCCCAGATAAAAAGCCAGATATAGTGATATATAACTGTAATCCTAGCACTGGGGAGGCAGAGACAGGCAGATCCCTGAGGCTTGCTGGCCACCTGGTCTTTGTCAAATTGGTGAATTCCAGACTCTGCCTCAAAAAACAATGTGGAAATCAACTGAGGAAGACACCTGACATTGACCTCTGGCCCACATAGACATATGTACACATATTTGATATTTGCATGTACCTATACACTACACACACACACACACACACACACACACACACACACACACCAGTAATATTAATATTTCAATTAAAATCATTTGAATAAGGTAGATGACCCTCCATGGTGCAGATGAGACACATCTAGTCAGTAGAAGGCTATAATAATGAAGACTGTAGTTTCTCAACCAAAAGGAAACTCCTTCATGTTTGGAGCACAGGAAGCTGCCTGTTGTCCTGCTATGTATGGAATTCAAAGCTTCAATTTCCAGTTACTAGCCTGCTCTGGAGCTCTTGGATTTACAAGTTCCCATAACCACATAAGCCGATTTCTTAAAATAAGTCTCTCATATACATAAACATATATGTATATTTCCATGTATACATAAAAACTATATTATATGTGCCATTCTTTGTTCCCCTGGAGAATCCTAAAGACCCTTCCTAAGAGGTAAGGGCAGTAACTTCTCAGCTATGTCTTATGTCCAAATGACATGACTAGTAATGTCTGCTGCTTGTTCTGCCATTCTTGATGCTCTTTAAATATAATTCTCCACTTTAAAAATGACAACAAATGTCAAAACATGCCCAAGGTGCCCCAGATGTCCCTAGCCTTCCTAGACCTCACATGACCACAATTCCAAAGGCCTAGCACCATGACCTGGTATGTACTCAGCTTTGGTAAGATCTCCGTGACTGGTGACATCACAAAGCAGAACTGTGAAAATGACAAGCAGCACCTGCAGACAGGAGATTCAAGAGGATGCCCAAACACCCTTAACCAATCTCATCCTTGAGATAATTCATGCAGTCCAATGAGATCTTCATTAATCTCCTCTGAGTGTAGTGCTCCTATAAACCAATTACTTTCCTCCAGACACTCACACTGTATATTTGTGTGTGTGTGTGTGTGTGTGTGTGTGTGTGTGTATGTTGTATGTGCACATGTGCATGCACATACACATGTGTACACATGCATATTCAGGCCTAAGGTTGACACTGGAAGTATTCTATTCGCTCTTTCTATCTTATCTTTTGAGGCAAAATCCCTCACCAAATCCAGAGCTTTTTAACATTGGCCAAATGTTATAAAGATTTCAACAAAAATGAAGGTAGCAATTATATGCCAGAAAGTCTATAACAAAGAGGCTCCTCTGACAAGGGGCAGACATGTGATATAGGTACACAGAAACTGACAAAGACCTAATAGGAGGTGGACAGAAAGAGAGACCTATAGTGAGTTGGCTTTAGACATACCATGATTGAAAGGATAAGACAGACACAAGGAAACATTACTTGGAAATACAAATCCTACACAAAGTCAAGACTAGAAATGTAAACTAAACTGTGTGGAGGTAACAGGGTAAGGCTTGAAAAGGGACGAATTCACAGAGTGCATAGGACAAAGAGCAAAGGGTGAGGGTAAAGAGAAGACAGAAGGGTGGCCCAGGAAGAGGTGAAATAGGATTCTGCTGTACTACTAGAGCCTGGGAAGAAGAACGGTAGATGAAGGACGGATGGTAGACTGTATCACACACATGTGTTGTAGCTATGACCACTCATCAGTTGCAGAGGGTGGGACCCATACTGAAGTAAAGAAACATGCTTCCTTTGGTTTTGCATTGTTTTGCTAATCCCTCTGGACACAGGATCCTCCCTTAGGGGTTTCTCAGAGGCTTAATCAACCCCAAATATCCAGCAAAGCCAGGATGATTTCCCAGATCTCCAAACAATTAACAGAATTTCTCAATATAGCACACCAAATGCCTTGAACTCTGCAGGGAATGGTGTTATATAAATCTAAACGTCGGGAATGTTGAACATCCTATTCAGCTGGAGCTAGCAATGACCATGAGGTCAGCCCACATCTGTTCTGTCTTACAGCCACCCTGAGCAGGCTACCCACCCCCATCAATACCCCAGGCCTCTCAAGGAAGAGCACAAAGATAAATAACTGCTGGGAGCCTTCTTCCTGTCTCCACTTAGGCTGTCTTCTTGCCTCCTCTCTCCCAGGGTTTTCCTTGATGAATCTGCCATGTGCCTCAATGTATTTCTTTCTTTCCAACATTGTAGCAACATATGCATCACAGGACCACATTTTTTAATAGCAGACTTTTAAACGCCAGAGGTCAGAATTACTGTGTGTTTAGACTAAAGAGAGGGCTGGTCAGTAGGGTGAAAACCTTGCCCCTAAAGGTGATGTTCACCTGGTCCCAGAGAAGCCATAAGAATGGTCAGTAATCCTACACTTGGCTGGCTGACTTGGTCTAGAGAGCATTCACTATCCACCTCACCCTAATAGCCAATCATGCTGAAGCAATCCTATTTGCTCCTCCCTTTCTTTGTTAGAAATAGTGCCAGGTTTTTGGCCTAGAGAGAAAGAAACTAATGGGCCCCCAAGAAACTATGATCTTTTCAGAAGTTTCTAAGCTATTCAGAGCTACCTGAGAGAAGCACAGCCTTGAGAACCCAGGAGAGACATAGCTGTTTATCTAAAGAGGCATGATTTAAAGCAAGGTTCACAAATGATGGCCCATAGGCTAAAGCTGAGCTTCCAACTGTCTTTATAAATAAAGTTTTATTAGAACACACTGTGCCCATTCATTAATATGTTGTCTATTGATCTTGGCCTAGCTAAATCATTGCAACAAAAACTGGTCCACAAAGCCTAAGCATTTACTGACCTTTACAGAAACAGGTGACTGGGTTAGAACTAAACTGGGTTTAGAACATGTGGCTTAGAATGTCCTTACCTTTATTCTACCTGTTCCAGTTCTCACCCACCATACACACACCTAGATACACACACACACACACACACACACACACACACACACACACACACACATCTGTACCTGCCCTGTCTTTGTTTCTTGCCAGAATCCCTCCTTCTCTGCATCTCCCAGGCCTTGTGTATCCTGTCAATCTTTACATCTTTATATCTCCAGCCTGGGTTGTTTTCTCTCTACTTCTCCTTGCCTTGTGTATTTCCATGAATAACTGATTATATCTAAACAGAGGGGTGTTGTTTTCTCATCTGTTGAACTTGCTCAGAAACTTGTTCTAATTATGAAAGTGAATGGGTAGGTGCTTTGTATTCACCAAAAAAAAAAAAAAAAAAAAAAAAAAAAAAAAAATCAGAAAGAAAACAGAATTGCTCTTCAGTTCTGTGGTCCTCTATTTTTTTCCCCATTGTGGTTCAATGGCCCATGGAAGGAAAGGTCCCTCCTACACACATAGCCCTATATTTTTCAAAACACCCTTAAAGAATGTCATTGTGCAGACTCTTTAGTTCAGTTACCTGAGAAGCAGTCAGCAGTGACCCTGAGAAATCCTAGCCCACATTTGTAATTCAAGTTAGGAGACATTAATTGGAAGCATGGTTCTGTAATATCTTTGTCTGGGAGGGTTTCAGTCACTTGAGAGGTTTTCCACAAGTGAGCAATTATGGGGTCACAGAAGAAACTCAGCAACAGTCGTCCATTTATTATAGCACTCATCACAGTCTGACTTCTATGATAATCGTGAAGCTATGAGCAAACTGAGAAGCAAGAGTATCCTTTACTCATCTTCATAGCCATCACTCCCCCAGTCTACCCAAGGACCTTGTGCAGTGACTGCCACATAGTGATAATGAGCTACCGTTAACTACAGCAGCTGCTTTGTGCCATGGAGACATTAAACAATTCACACTCAGATTTCATTCTAACAACCACTTTGCCAGGCAGATGTTATTAGTGCCATCTTGGACTTGAGGAAACTGAGGCCCTGAGAAGTTAGCTGACCAGATGAAGTCTTTGTCCTACAACAGTACTGAAGCCTTCTATTGCGGAGGCTAATTCAGTCCTTGTCTTTGAGTCCCCATGTTTGTGTCTATCCATGAGTGTCTGACATTGACCCTCTATCCCGGCTTTGACTCTGACTTTTGTACCCAGGCTTCCTGAGCAGCATGAGGAATACAGTGCTTCTCCCTGACCCCATTCCCTTATCAGTCCTGGCCCTGCCTCCTTGCATTGATGGATGCTTCTAGGCTATCCAGGAAGAATTAGGATTGGCTATGATGATTGGCTATAAGCCACTAGAAGGCAGCAGATCTTTGACCCTCTTTCTGTGTTTCTAGAACAGGGTAAAGGAGGGAGAGTCTCCATTCCAGAAAACTTAGCAATGGGTGCAACCTTATGAGAATTTTCCTAACTTGGACAACAATTTTACAACAGAAAAATGGAGGTTCTGTTGTGATCTGAAGGTAAAATGTCCTCCATGGGCTCACATGATGCTCACTCACTTAGTCCCCAGCTGGGCGGCTGTGGAAGCTTTAGGAAGTAAAGCCTCATTGAGGAAGTGAGTCATTGTGTGTGTGTGTGTGTGTGTGTGTGTGTGTGTGTGTGTGTGTGTGTGTGTGTGTTGTGGGGAGGGGGAGGCATTATAACATTGACCTACTTCTGTTTACTGCTCTCTGATTCTTGACTATAGATGCAATCCACCCAGCTGCCGTTTGATGCCTCCATGATTGACTGTATCCCCTCAAAATTAAGCACTTCCTTCTTTAAGTTGCTTCTAGTCAGGTCATAGCAACTAATACAAGTTCTAATCTGGCCCATTTTTATTTGATCTACTTCATTGGCTATCATGCAAGTTTGATCAATTCATATATCGCTCTGATGATGACAGTATTGTAAATGTCCTAGGTATTGCCCTGCTCAAAGCCTAGTAGCCATTCCCAAGTAAGAGCAAATGAGCCCTAAGGTCCATTTCCATGAGCACACTATGTAGAGCTCGCACAAGCCCTCACATCTAGGCAGCAGATACTGAGACTAATGCCACAGTCTTCCTACTACTGACTTAGATGCAACCAATGCCCAGTCTCCACAGTATTCTGCCTCCCTAACTGGCAGAGAATGCTGCTTTCTCTACACACCTGCTGAACCCATATCCAGAGAATCTGAAAATGGTTTATTGCTCTCATCAATCTGTATTCTTATATTCCAGTAGCTCATTTGGAGTTGGTACTGCTGCCAGAGCCAGACACTCAGGGTTCTGGCTGAAGATACTGGCTTCCATCATAAAGTGAATCTTCCCTTACCAACCACCAGCCTTCCTATTCTCTATTTCTCACCCATTATCTACAGAAGAGTCAGAGAAGATGAAATTGAGAATGAATTTATGTACCACCAAATGCTGGTGTTTAAAAATAACAAGGTCATAATGGATTTCTAAGAGGTTATGAATCACTTAAAATTACATGGACAAAAATTTTATGGGAGGAGAAGAAGAGAGGGAGAGGGTGTGTGTGTGTGTGTGAGAGAGAGAGGGGGGGGGAGAGAAAGAGAGAGAGAGAGAGAGAGAGAGAGAGAGAGAGAGAGAGAGAGACTGTATACCCAGGGACACATATCCATAGATTTCAGGGGATTTTAAAATGGTTTATAATAAACAAGAAAGTAAGAACTATCGATTCATTTGGCAAATATAAAAACTGAAAATAGCTAAGGAAGGGCCCATGCATCACCAACGGCCTGGCTGTTCTTCCCCCTCCCTTTCATGTCTAGAGGAAGCAGTGGGAAATCCTCTCCCATTCCTCTAGGGATATCTGGAACCTTGAAGTGTGCTCTCTTGGCCAACAGCTTTTGCACAGTAGGTCAGATCTGCCTGGCCAGCTGACCTTGCCCTTGCTGTTCATATTTCTTCTCACTATAAATATGACCCTCCTTGGAAGTCAGCACTATGATGCGGGGCCAGGGGCGGGGAGACACAGGAGAAGATACAACATTGAAGAAATGGGCTCTCTCCCGTCCTGTGAGAAAACGAAGCCAAGACACAAGCTTCCCACACTCATCATGGCGATTCTGGCTTCAGCTAGCCTTGACCTTGAGCAGCCCTTAATTATACCTTGAGCTACTCTTGCTTCACAAGATACAGAAGTCCCTGTGGTCTTCCTCTGAGCAAGAATAATTTTGAGGATTTTCTGTGGGTGGGGGGAGAAGCTCAGTTGCTATATCCTATAGTGCAACAGCACCTCTGGTGCTCTCTGGGACTACATGGCACCCACAGTATCACCAGGCTACAGCTGTCCCTTTGGCACCTCTGGATCATCCCTTAGCTCACAACCAAATAAGGCTGCTTCTGGAATTCATTACAAAGATGGGAAGAAAATTCTCGTATAAAGTTTACAGTTTGGGAGTTAAATCTGAGTCAAATGGCATATCAGGAGTTAGACAGATGATACATTTAGGTATTTAGTTTATAGTTTCAGAGAAGTAGGTTTCTAGACAACAGAAAAGGAGGAGTCAGAGTCTCACCCCTGAGAACTCACCAAAGGGTGCATCCTTGTGAGAATTTCCCAGCCCAGCCTGGCCAAAAATTTGACAGTGGATGAAAATAGAGGTCTGTTGTTGTAAACTGAACCGCTTCCCCATGGGTTCATGTGATGATCATTTGGTCCCTGGATGGTGGTGCTACCTTGGAATGTTGTGAAATCCTTAGGAAAGGGAGCCTCATTGGGGGAAGTGGGGGAGGGAGAGAGAGAGAGAAGATAATAGTGGTATAGTAGATAATGATGAGAGGGGGAATAGACAAGAGTAGTCAGGGTGACTGAATTAGTTTCAGCAGCTTCTCTACCTGGTGTCATTGTGGCGGCTTGTGTATCATTGCTTTTGTTTCCACAGTTATATGCTCTCTCTTTCTTCATCATCTACCTAAATAGATCTTTTGGAGCAAAAGAGCATGTAAAGATAGGAAGGATACTGCATAGGGAAGGGCAGGAATAGAAGGAGAAGGGGTTCAATTTTGCTGAACAGCCACTCATCAGGTCATTCTGCAAGAACTTCATTTATACCCTAGACCCCACAACTGGGAGTCATTGTAGAAGTTTGTCCCTGGCCTACTTGTTTATTGAAACGCTTTTCCAAAAGGCATCACCCCAGACCTTCTCTCTTATGTCTCATGTGTGACCTCAAAGACTGAGGAGGGCATGTGGCACATGTAATTGATGCTGTTGTCTGTGCATCTCAGTGGTCTTCACTCTGCTGCCACTACAACTCTCCTTCTGGCCGTGTTTGAGGTCACTCTTCTCTGACAGAAACCACAATATCATCTCATTAGGTGCACAAAAGACCTTTAACAAAATCCAACATTCTTTCATGATAAATGTTCCAGAGAATGTAGGAATACAATAAACATAGCCCCACATCATAAAGGCAGTGTACAGCAGCCCACAGCCCACATCCCGCCAGACAAAAGCTCAAAGCATTTTCACTAAAATCAGGAACAAGAATGTCCACCCCCAGTCTTGTTCAATATAATGCTTAAAGCCTTAACTAGACCAATAAGACAAGTGAAGGAGATAAATGGGATACAAATAGGAAAGGAAGAAAGCGAAGTATACTAAAATCTCCAGACGATATTGTTTTATACACAAAGACTCCACTAAAGATCTCCCACAGTTAATGAACGTGTTGAATGAAATAGAAGAATATAAAATTAACACACAAAATCAGTGGAATTTCTATATGCAAATGATAAACATAAAAAGAAAGAAAGCGGGGAAGCAACCCCATTCACAATAACTTCAAAATAATAAAATAGCTTGGAATAAATCTAAGCAATGAAGTGAAAAACACACACAATAAACATTTTAATATGCTGAAAAAATAAATCGAAGAAGATATCAGAAGATGAAAAGACCTTATATGTTCATGGATTGGTAGGATTAATATTGTCAAAATGTCCCTCTTACCAATAACAATCTACGGAATCAGTGAGCTCTTCATCAAACTCCTAATGCTATTCTTCATAGAAATTGAAAAGTAATCTTTTTTTTTTTTTTTTGAGCTGAGGTTCGAATCCAGGGCCTTATGCTTGCTAGGCAAGCACTCTACCACTGAGCTAAATCCCCAACCTGAAAAGTAATCTTAAATTACATGTGGAAACACAAAAGACCCAGGATAGTCAAAACAATTTTGATAATAAAAGAAGTGTTGGAGGTATCACTATCCCAGATTTCAAGTTATGCTACAGTGCTATAGTAATAAAAACAGCATGGTGTTGGCATGAAACAGACATGGTGGTCATGGGAATAAGACATATTGGTCATGGGACTAGAATTGAGGACTGTATTGATTTTACTTATTGCTGTGATAAAAACACATAACCAAGACAACTTATGAAAATAAGAATTGGTTTTACCTTAGTTCTAGACAGTAAGAGTCCATGATGACAAAGTAAAGCATGGTAGCAGGAACAGGAAGCTGAGGGCACACATCTTGAACTGTAAGCACAAAGCAGAGAGAAGGAATTTGAAATGACACAAGGCTTTAAACTCTCAAAACCTACCTCCAGTGATATATTTCCTTCAACAATACCATACGTCATATACCTCTAAACAAAGCCACTAACTGGGGACCACGTATTCAAATGCCCAAGACTATGAGGTACATCTTATTCAAACAATCACAAGGACCCACATTATAAGCTTATGCCCCTGCAGCCACCTGATTTTTTACTAAGAGATCAAAAATACACAATGGAGTGAAGACAGCATCTTTAACAAATGGTGCTGGTCAAACTGTACAGTTACTTGTAAAGAATGAAACTAGATTTCTCACCTGCACAAAACACAACTCCAAATGGATCAAGCACCTCAACATGAGATCTGACACCCTGAATATGACAGAGGAAAAAGCAAGGAATATGCATGAATTCACTTACACAGGAAAGGACTTTCTGACCAACACTATAATAGCATGGGCATTAAGACCAACAATTAATAGATAAATAAATGAAATAGACCTCATAAAGCCAAAATGTTTCTGTACAGCAAAGAGCATTATCACTGGGCTGAAGAGTCAGTCCATGAGTTATTACCTAGAATACACAAAGAACTAAAAAATATAAACCTCAAGTAAATAAATAACCCAACTAAACAATAGGGCATGGACCTAGAGAG
This sequence comes from Onychomys torridus, assembly GCF_903995425.1. Lineage (NCBI taxonomy): Eukaryota > Metazoa > Chordata > Mammalia > Rodentia > Cricetidae > Onychomys > Onychomys torridus. The sequence goes on along the minus strand of NC_050449.1, from coordinate 94,324,107 downwards.
TTCTTTAAAATTAAATACAAATGGCTGAGAAACATTTTTTTTTGAATGTTCAACATCCTTAGCCATCATGGAATTATAAATTAAAACTACTTTGGTATTTCATATTACCCCAATCAGAATGGCTAAGATCAAGAGCACACATAATAATAAAAGCTGGCATGGATGTACTGAAAGGTAGACATTTATTCCTTGCTGGTGGGAGTGCATAGTGGACTTGATTCTGACTACATTTGCTTACTATTCCAGTACACTCCACTTGACAAAATACGATGCTTATGCCAGCTCTTCTTTTTATAGCCACACCACAGAGATCTCCCCTCCCCCTGCCTCTGGATTCCCTCCTCTCCAATGCTTCTAGCACCAGCTTGCCATCACTGCTCTATTTTGGCAACCCACCTTGTGGATGAGTCCTAAATTTGACTCCTTCGAATCCTGCACAGTGAGATCACCAAAATGATAATCAATTGTTCTGGTCTATCTGGGACCAGTAGGATTCCAGAACCATGAAATTTACAGAGCTAAAGTTAGACCATTTCAACCAACCAGGATGGTCAGTGAGCAGATGAGGTCAACTAGTAAATGGAAAGGCTAGGACACAAATCTGGGTCTTACATTCAAAACCTTTTTTTTTTTTTTTATAGCTCTGGATCATTAAGCATCATATGCAATGTGTTCTATACACAAAACCAAAGAATAATAATCCAGTGAGGCCCAATTTCCTCAGAAGAAGATGATATGTAGAGTAAGCCAATTACACAAGCTTCTGAGAATTAATTGATAAAGTTAATATATCATCTTAGAGTAACCACATGTCCTGGTATGCCTGGGACACTCCTGATTTACACCTGTTCTCTGGGCATAATTATTAACAACACTCTCTTTTCCATCTCAAAGTGTCCTAAATAGGACAATAAATTATATGGTTGCCCTCACCACCATATTCCTGAGCCAGCTGATTAGACTCTTGATTAATACGGTCTTCCCCCAGAACTTTAACTAAAACCCAGCATGACTTCCCCTGCCATTGACAGGGCAGGCTTGCCTGGCAAACCAGTCACCCGCAAAGTCTCATTTCTCCAGCCCAGCTCTCAGCTCATAGGAGCTTGCACAGCCAATGGAGTAGTCCCTGCTCCGGCTTCTAAGCAGAAACCAGCCTGAGGAATCAGTGCTCACAACACTTCAAAGAAGCCATCCCAGCATTAATTGGCACTCTGCAAAGATTTATGCACCATCCATCATTATCTCCTGCTGAGAAACAAGACAGATATAGGCCATACAGCAGGTCCTTCAGAAAAAAAATGTCTTGACAGATCTTTGAACCTAAAATGCCTTAAGTAATTGGGACACCCACTCAGGGACATGCAAGATAAATGACCTGGTTTGTAGAGTACCTATGCCCTTGGATGCTGGCCCCTCCCCTTCTCTGTTTCCTCCCCTTCTTCCAACCCTCAGCCCCCAGTCTTCCCTAACAGTCTCCTATAGCCTCCCTTGTTCATTAGTAGCTCCATAGAAAGACAAATTGGAGCAGGAAGAAGAAGGCCATATTAGTTACTGACAGTATGTTAGATGGGAGAAGAGGTAGAAATGAATGGCTGGAGTGGAGTCTGATCATATGTGTGAAGGCATTACAAGTCAACGCATTCTTCTAGTTACCAAAAGCCTGATATTAAGCAGTCGCCTGGAATGGCTGTAATCCATAGATGTAGGCAACAGCAGTATGGAGACCTGTTGAGAGATAATGACATTGCAACCAACATGCCTACTATAAAACTATAAGATCAGAGGAGCTCCTCTAGCTATGCAAGAAGGCTACTCAGTGCCCTGTGTCCAGTTCACCTAGCTTATCAAAGCACTCGGAAGAAAGTAACAAACCCACCTATATCTCCTTCATTCCACCCCCTACCTCTTGTAAACACACACACACACACACACACACACACACACACACACACTCCAGCCCTGATAGCTATTTGTCTCAGACACAGTTTGAATGGAATGGGAAAAGGGACTTCCTGTACTGTGTCCATTGTAGTTCAGTAACTGTAACTATTGGCCATCAGCCCTCATGCACAGTATATAGAGATGACAAGAACGGCATCCCCACCCCTTGGAAATAGCCCATCTCCATCTAAACTCATAAAAAAAGTTGTAAAGCTAAGCAGAGAATGTCATGATGCAAAGGTAGAATGCTCCTGAAGTAGAAGTGGTGAAACGTTCAAGAGACACCACTGTCTTTGTTGAGTCTGAAGACTTGTAAGAATGAGCCTGAAGAAGTAGAGTAAGCCAAATTCTTGAGCCCAGGATTGTGAAAGGAAAATCACGATTTTGTGTGTATTTGAAAATTAACCTATCAGATATCACTACTTTTAACTTGAAAGATAATGTTTTCAAAAAGAAAGGCCCTTGGGTGCTTTCCTGATTCTAAGAGAGTCTTTTACACTGGCTGAGTTTGTTATAATTTGATCAATAAGGCCGGGTCATGGGTCAATTATCACAAGGTTGGTAAATAAAATCAACTTCCTGTAGCAATCATAAATTATAACTTGAAAGAAATAAGTTCAATGTTCTACAGTAAATATTCTAACATTCTAAGACATATGTAGATGTATCTTTCAAGGTTTCCTGGTGTTAAGTCAACAGACCTTGGAGCTATCAAACAAATCTTTTCATGTATGGAAGCAAGCCTTTGCTTCTCTTGGTAAATAAGCTCATTAAGGAAATCAATTTTTATGCTAAGAAACAGATCAGCTTAAACTTTTGATAACTGGTACATAAGAATTCATTGCTTTTCAACTTCCTAAATGAAGAATTATAGTTTATGCATTGTCATCTTGTCAAAAACCCAACCCAGTGAAGAAACGTAAAGCAAAGCTGAACCAAAGAATGAGGCCAGGGTGTTGTTTATACCAGCTGATTCCCTTATATAAGACATCTGCTCATGTGCCTGGCCTCTGCTTCCCTTCCTGAGTTGGAGACAAATGTCTGATCTTTTCACTTTTGAGAGGAACTTACAATGACCCAACATGAGGAACTTTATAAATTGCTATTTGGTGTATGAACTTGAGCCATGACTCTTTCATCTCTATGTCTGTGCTGTAAGTGGAAGGCGAATCCTCTGGCCACAGAAAGGGCCCTTGGTGGGAAAATGTAGAAGTTCTCTGAGTGGCCAGACTCCAGCCCCTTGACCCTCTTGGGCCCCTGACCGGTGACCCTCAAAAGATCCCTGCTCCCAGATCCAGGCATCTTCCAAAACTCATGTCCTGATCCCTTTTCCTCCCTTCTTTTTCCTTGGTCTGCTCCAGTGGCAGAAGCCTACCTCAAACCCTCCTCCCTGGAGAGTGTCCACACTCCTAGAGCCTCAGCTGATTCATTGTCAACCTATACAAACCAGAGTCTCCTGGGGAAAGGGACCCTCAGTTGAGAACTTGCCTCCTTCAAATTGGCCTGTGGAAAGTCTGTGGGACATTTTCTTGACTAATTATTGATGTGGGAGGGATCAATCTCTGGGGGAAGGTGGTCCTGAGTTCTAAAAGAAAGCAAACAAGTAAGCCATTGGCAGTGGTCTCTGCTTTAGTTCCCACTTCGTGATTCCTGCCTTGACTTATTTCATGGTGAATCTGTAAGCCAAACCAACCCTTTTCTCCCTAAGTTGCTTTGGGTTATGGTGTTAATCACAGAAATAGAAGCAAACTGATACAGAGCCCTTGTGTATTTTCTAACAATCCTGTTGCTCTCCTCTGTCTTCAAGTGGCCAAACCTCCATTCCCTAGCTCTTGGGCTTCATGGTATATGAATTCAGTTCTTCTCAGTGTCCATATGCTACAGCCCCCCAATCCTTAGAACTTGAGGCCCAGTTTCCTGGTGTTTCCAGTACCATCCTCACCATTCACAATGGGGCAGAGCTGGGAATCTGTGCCAAGATGTGATTTATTCCTATAAATATAGTGCAGAGCCTGAGAAATTCTGCAAACCTAGAGAAATGTCCAAGTGAGAACATTTGTTTCTCAATGCCTTTCTACAGGCCTTTACATCCAAGACCAATAAAACTCATCAACACTACTGAGTTCACTTGATCCATGTAAAAATATCATGACCCAGTAAGATATGCCATCTAAATTTTGTGTGTGTGTGTGCGCGCGCACATGCATGTGCATGAGGTTGGGGAAGACTGTCACAGGTGTTTACTTACACTTATGAAAGCATTGGGCCAAAATACATCCCTGTTAGTTGTGGTACCACCTCTCTAAGAAGTTTGGAGCAGGACATGGGTACCTAGAAAAAGTTTTAGAAATGAAAAAATAAGTGCATAAAACACAGAACAAATAAGTGGCTGCAAATGGACCAGAGTAACATTACAAGTGCAAATTAGAGACAGATGCTATGAAGAAGATGGGAGAGCAGGAAAACAACAGCACAGTGTGTTGAGGGTTTCAGAGGGGGAGGCAGTCTGGCTCCCTCTGTGCCTGTGGGCAGCTCAGGGCCACACTGAAGGCTTCGCAGCACCTGCTGTGCTATAAGGTTTAAAATCTGACCACAGTAGTTCAAAACATTTTTATATAGGGCAGAGGCATGTATTGCAATGGACTAAGGCTTTGGGGAAACTCACAGCTAAGTTCCATTTCATTAGTTATACTGAACAGCCCATGCAATCAGTTCTCAGTAACTGGCTGGACTCAAAGGTGTTATGGATGAATAACTGCATGTTCTCCTAAGAAATCAATCCTGATTGGAGGGGACCATCAGGGTGTTGAAAACAGGCTTACACAGTGGGGAAAGAGATAAAGCATGATTTTTTTTTTCTCCAATGTGTTTTCTTTACAGATAAGGTAGGGTCAGAGCCAAAAGAACAACCTGGAAGCCATCTAGGTAAAAATAGCTATATGCATGGATCAGGTTACCCAGCAAAGTAAGAAGAGCAGCTACAGAAGGCACTCAGGCATGCCTCCTGGTCAAGCTGGAGGGAACAGGGCAGGACAGAAGAATGAGCTTAACACAAAACCAAGTGGTCACGTGGCAAGAACTTGGTGCTCCAGCTGATTGGGCGACAAATACACAACTCCCTTTCAGGCCTCCAAGACACATGGTCAGGTCTTCCCATCCCATAGTCTCCACAGAATTTCTTCCCCCAGTCTCTTCTTTAAGACGGTGGTTCACGACATTACTCTACACCCAGGGGTGATAACAATTCTTGGGCTAGTGGGAAGTACATGTTGTTGATAGCAGAGTAGCTAAGGACATATGTTTGCCTAACTAAAAACTAAGGCCATTTCCACCCTGACATTATTTCACTATCTTGCTGCATTAGTTAGGTCTTGGGTGGTTGGAAGGTGTTAAAGTTTAACTCACACAAGTCTATGTCAAAAGGAGGGTTCATTGCAAGGTTATTGAATATCCAGGTTACCTTTGCTGTGTAACAGATGATCTCCATTGGCTTAGATCAAATGCTTTACCCTGTTTATGAATATTGGAGACTGGGGATTAGGATGGGGGAACAATAGGAATTGCTCTCTTTCACAATGTTGGGGCCTCAGGGGAGATTTGGTGGATGGTGAAATGCAGCACGAAACTTAATAAAACAAACCTGGGGCCTGGTATTGGGGTGAATGCTGGAAGATGAGAGGCAGAACAAGCCACAGCTACCTCACCTTGCCAGTTCCTCAGCTGATACTATTTCCTCAGACTGGAATCCTCTGAGTCCTTATCCAAATGAATCTCAGCTGAACTGTGCTGCTCAAAGCCTAAAAGTTTAACCAGGCTAAAAGCTTCTAGTTTCTGGTCTTCACACCTTATATACCTTTCTGCTTTCTGCCATCACTCCCTGGGATTAAAGACTCACTTCCTGGGATTAAAGGTGTGAGTCACCATGCCTGGCTGTTTCCAGTGTGGCTTTAAACTCACAGAGATCTGGATGATCTCTGCCTCCCAAGTGATAGGGTTAAAGGCGTGTGTACCACCATTTTCTGGCCTCTATATCTAGTGGCTGTCCTGTTTTCTGACCCCAGATAAGTTTATTATGGTGCACAATATTTTGGGGAACACAATACCACCACAGAGAGACTTGATGTTAGACACCACAATTATTGAAAGGTGTAGTCACTCACCTTCCTGGGCAGCTGATGTTAGCTATTATCCAGGACTTCAGCTGGGACGTCCCTAAGAGTACCTATGCATGGACTCTATCACTGCTAAGCTTCTTCATAGAATGGCTATCCTCAAGTAATGGAGCTTCTAATGTGGTAGCTCAGGGCTCCAGTGAAATTTTTCTAGCTGATAAATTGAGGTTGTGCCATTTATTACCTATTACTATTGAAAAATTTATAGCTTTCCCTCTGTCCTGCTGGTTTAGTTATAGGCAAACCATAAGCCCACTCAGATTCAAGAGGAATAGAATTATACTCCACTTCTCAGTGGTTAAAATGTCAAAATAATTTACAGAAAAGATTTTAAAGAACTCTACCGAGTCCTCTTGTATAACTGTGGGGACCAGAGATTCAAACACAGAATACTCTGCTTCTTGCATCCTGACATTTTTTTTTCTTTTCATTCTTTCTCTGTTCCTAGACACTAGTTTCATCTAGAAAGCAGAAATGAGACCATCTAGAGCCACATGGATAGACATGGCTTCTGGAGGCCTGCTCTTTATTTTTTGTACTTATTGAAGACATGAAGCATCTTCTAATGGTCTTGAACATATAAGATCCAGAATGTTCTCTGTGTGCAAGGGCAATAATAGGCAGGCTTCACGGGACTATATAGAGCAACCCACACCTTCAACCCACTACTTATATGTTCAGGTTGTGTGCCAGTGGTGGGGAAAGAGAAAAGATAAAATCTGTGCCTTCTGGCATTAACTGAAGTTTTCTATGAGCTATAGTTATGTATGTCATTCTCTTCTCTAAACACTGAACACCTTAAAAAATTCATGATACTACAGTTTAATATATAATGTAAATATATTTAAAGCAATAAGCAAATGAATATTCGGAGTACATGAGTCAATTACTATTTAACATACTAGAAAAACCCCAAGTCATACACAAAAACGTCAATGAAAATAATACTCAGATATAACATGTTATACTTTTGAAAAGAGGGAAGAAAGGAGAAATGGAAAGGAGGGAGCAAGTCAAGAGGGGATGGAGGAAAGAAAAGAAGGGTGAGAAGGAAGATTATAGTAAGAAGGGATAAAAAAGAAAGACGCATTACCCTCAAAGGAAAAACAAGATAGATATCTGATATTGTTCCAGAAATAATAGAAGCTTGAAGACAATGAAGAGATTTTCAAATAGCATCGGAAAAAGAAAATAATTGAATAAATAATGGCCAACCTGAAATTACAAACTTGAAAAAAATCCCCTCTAAGCATTATGAAATAACTTTGTTGAGAGACAAGTCAAACGTGAACAGAATGGTAACACACAAACCTGCATTGGAGGGAATATATATGATTTCTTCTCCAAGGGTGTGCAGTGGGGAGACGCCCTCCAACTGCAGAAGCCAAGCTCACACTGTAAGGCAGACGCTGTCCAGATCTGCATGTAAGTCTGGCAAACATGAGCTCACACAGGGAACAAGCCATGGCTGTCGAGAATCAGAGGAAGTGAAAGCACAACAGAGTTAGATGTGCTACTAATATAGAAAAGATGATTGTAGGTTATGAGTCTTCATTTATAAAATAACGCAACCACACCATTTTAAGTCCCTGCTCCCCAATGGGGTTGTCTATTTCCCTGTAGAATAAATATGTCTAGAATAATCAGAGACATAGAAGAACTCCTAAGCAGAGATTTTTTTAAAAGATGCTAAAAGACAATTCTTAGAAAAATTAAGATAGTCTATAAATTGCTTTTATTTAAACTAGTATTTTAAGTAACAAGTTAAAGATAAAATGATGAGCTAGAAGACAAATCTAAAAGCTAGCCCTAAATAAATTAGTAAATAGAAATATTGGAAGGGAAGTTAAAAGTGGTGGAGGAGGGAATGAGAGAATCTGGTACAGTTCCCAAAGGTATCATATTGTGAAAAACAATGACTATAGAAAGTTGAAATTCAAAATATGGATTTAAATTTTCTAGAATTAATTAAATGACATTATACTTCAGATTCAGGGCTGGAGAGATGGCCCAGTGGATAAACTGTTTGCTGTGTAAGCTTTAATCCTTAAGTTTGGAACCCCAGGACTCATTTAAAAGCTGGGTTTGATGGCTACCTATAATCACAGAACTTAGGAGGGAGACACAAGGGGCCCTCAGGTGGCTAGCTATACCAGCCACGACTGGCGAACTCCCAGATCAGTGAGAGGATCTGCCTTAGAAAACAGAGTGGGGAGCAATCCAGAAAGACACTTGATGTCAACTTCAAGTATAAACATATACACATGCATGCACACATGTACTTGTAAGTGCACAGGCACATGCACGCGCGCGCGCACATACACACACACACACACACACACACACACACACATGCACATGTGCATAAAAGCAAGCACACAAACCACATACACATACATATGAAAAAGTTATTACTGGCTGGAGGAAAGGGAGATTTAAAACATTAGAAGTGTAAGAGGCTTCTGATGAATGGAGTGTATGTCAATCCCAATGAAGTCCGCTCTTTCTGTTTGCTTTAGATCATCATATCAGCCATCAGGTCATCAAGAAATGCTTAAATAGTGGTTATAAAAACTAACTACAGACACAGTATAGCAGTGCAGATTCTCCATGAAGCAGACATCAGGATTGACTTAGATATGTTAAAGATGTATGAATGGAACTACATATGAAGGATAAAGGGGGACAGAGTTGTTTTTGGTTTTGGAGGTTTTTTCTAAAGAGCAGAATGTTCACAATAGGATACAGGTCCTAGGACGCATGTAGAGAGAAAATGAAGGAAATGTTAAATGGAAAGTGTCCCAGACCATGACATGTGTCTAGGAAAATCTCTTTCTATCCTGAAAGTCTCAAAACAGCACTGGCCTTCAGAGGAAGCCCATTATGTACAGAAGTGAGCTGTCATTGTATAATTAATTTTCCATTGTATAATTATAAATAATTATAATTAAAAAAGACCATCTTGGATAGCAGAGAGCTGTGCTCGTGCACTGGCCAGGAGTGGTGAAGAAGAAACCTGAAGTTAATTCAGGGGCAGTAATTGGAGACTGTTATACCAGGCTTTTGGAGGGGGGACCATCAACCAGCTCCCAAATCATGACACAGAGACTTATTACTAGTTTTGAATGCTCAGCCCAGCTTAGGCACATTCTGGCTAGCTCTTTTAACATAAATTAATCTTTTTTCCTTGATCTACCTTTGGGCTTGGGGCTCATTACCTTTCTTCTGTGTATCTTACTTCCACTGCTTCTCTATGTCTGGCTGGCTCCTTGTCCTGGGCATGTCCCTCATTCTCTCCTCCTTCTCCTCTCATTCCTCTTCCCTCTCGAGCCCAGATTTCTGTTCCAATTTATTCTCTCTGCCTTCCAGCCCTGCCTATCCTTTCTTCTGCCTAGCTATTGGCTGTTCAGCTTTTTATTAGACCAATCAAGTGCCTTAGGCAGGCAAGGTGAAACAAATGCAACACATCTTTACATAATTAAACAAATGCAGTATAAACAAAAATAGCACACCTTTATACAGTTAAAGTAATGTTCTGCAGCATAAACAAATATAGCACATCTTTGCCCAGTTAAAATAATATTCCACAACAGACTGCCAGTCACCTATGTCTCCTGAACAAGGCTCACTTGAAAGAATTCTAAGTAGCATGTCCCATGACCACTATGGCTGATCGCTTAACCACACAGATTCATCTCCCCATTCAGGTTCAAGAACTATTTATTGCTGTGGATATTGCTCTGTGTAAATAAAGTTCTGATTGGTCAGTGTCCAGGCAGGAAGTATAGGCAGGACAAGAGAGAAGAGAATTCTGGGAAGTAGAAGGCTGGAGAGAGACACTGCCAGCCGCCGCCATGAGAAGCAACGTGTAAAGACACTGGGAAGCCACAAGCCACGTGGCAAAGTATAGATTAATAGAAATGGGCTAAATATAAGAGTAAAAGCTAGATAATGGTAGGCCTGAGCTAATGGCCAAGCAGTTTAAATAATATAAGTGTCTGTATGATTATTTTATACGTGGGTTGTGGCACTGCCGGGGGCTTGGTGGCACCTGGAGAGAAGCTCTCAAGCTATAATTTATCACATGGTCCTTCTCAGGTTTGCTGTGGTATCATCCTCTTCCTTCTATATTATATGTCCTGGTTATTTTTGTTGTCAATTTGACATACTCAGGAAGAGAAAACCACAATTGGCCAATTTCCTCAATTAGATTGACCTGTGGACATAGAAGGGGGTATTTTGTTGATTAATGATTGATACAGGAGGCCCCAGCTCACTGTTGGCAGTACCATCCCTGGGCAGGTAGACTCAGGCTATGTTAAAGTGGTATCTAAATGTTAACCTTGGAAGAAAGTCAGTAAGTAGCATCTTCCATGGTTTCCACTTCTAGCTCCTGCCTTGAATTCCTGTATGGAATTCCCTCAGTGATGAACTGTGCCCTTGAATATAAGCTAAATAATCACTTTCTTCCACTAAATTGTTCCTAGTCAGTTTTTTATCATAGCAAAAGAAAGCAGACTAGAACATAAATTGGTACCAGAAGTGGGGTATTGTGATGGGCATGACTATGTTGGTTTGTGGAGAAGAATTGTGGGACTGAAAGCTGGAATTTGTAACTTTGGACTGGAAGTGCACAGAGCTTGGAAGATAAAAATTTTGAGAAAGCTGCAGACTAGGACAGAACACTATACATTCTGAAGTCCCCACAGGTTCACCATTACCTTGGAGAGTCTTATTATTTATATAACATTTTGATACAAACTTATATTCTAAAGATGCATGACTCATTGGTAGTCATATATTTGTCTAGTTAGAGTTGCTCCACATGTCCATTAACAGTTATTATAGAAAGCACCCAAGAATGTCACCTAGGGTTCACAAGCTTTCCTACCAGTCTCAATAGTAAACAACCAGTCTTTCTGTTTATCAGGGTTAGCTACTCTTGACAATAGGCCCCTTCTTCAAACTTGATGTTCTCTAAGCACAAGGAGTACAAGAATGACCCTACCACAGCATAACTGTAGTTCAGTAGAATCTTTCCCCTATTCCCTGATAAGGGTGCACTTCCACTAGGGACTAGGCCTTGAATCTTGCAGTATCTGTGTTGCCAACACTTAAAGCACAAAATCTCTATCCACTTCTTGGAGGATGGTAAGCAAGGCCACTTTTGCTGTCACGTGTTGGGTCCTGGATATATGTGTCTCCCTTACTGATGGCACAGCATCAAATAAAAGGCACTTACTAAATATAAATATTCTGTCATGAAATAGGGCATCCCATCCACCCAGACTGTTAGCTCTGCAGAGATACTCAACTCTGCTCCCTGCTCCTGCTCCCTCCATGACCACCATAACAAAGAGAAGAGGGATCAAACTGTCATATCACTTTTTTAGGCAAACATCTAAAATATAAGTACTCCCATAGTTATACTATAGAAAAATCCCCTGAAACTTAGTAATTTGAAATAAGTTCCAATTTGTTATATGTAATGCTTTCAGCAAGTAGAGATTTAGGCATAGTTCTCTGGTTGATCTTTCAGCTCCATAAGACATAGTCAGATCTCTTGGCATCATCTGGTGCAGGAAAGTGGTCTGGTCCACTCACAGGCCTTGCACCCAGGTATAGATGGGTTGTGTGATGGCTATTCTTGGTTGTCAACTTAACTACATCTGGAATTAACTGAAATCCAAAAATGGGGGGGCACACAGTGAGGAATATTCAAAGTAGGAAGATCCACTCTAACCTGGGTTCGAGGCAGGAGGACACATACCTTTATTCTGGTACTTTTGACAGGAAGACACACTTAGAATCTGGGCCATACCTTATGCTGAAAGCCTGTTTAAGGACATGGAAGAAGGAAGGTTTTGCCCTTTGCCTGTTTGCTCTCAACTTTCTAACAAGTCCATTCCTTCACAGGAATTACAGTCTACTTCTTTGGGATTCCACCATCTCCTGAAGACTATCTGAGAATTCCCAATTCTTGGGCTTTCCATTCATAGTGAGACATTGTTGGATTAGCTGAACTACAGCCTGTAAGTTATTCTAATAAGCCCCATACATACATATGTGTGTATGTGCATATGTGTATGTACATATATATGTGTGTGTGTGTGTGTGTGTGTGTGTGTGTGTGTGTGTGTGTGTGTATAGAGAAAGAGGGAGAAAGAGGAGGGGGAGAGAGAAAGAGACAGAGATTCATTCTATAGGTTCTGTGTAATTAGAGTTTTCCTGCCTGTCCCAGTCAGGACAAATCTCTCTTACCTGCCAGTCCCACAGTCACTCAGACCCAACCAAGAAAGCACATAAAAACTTATATTGCTTACAAACTGTATGGCCGTGGCAGGCTGCTTGTTATCTACCTTTTCTATCTTAAATTAACCCATTTCTGTTAGTCTATACTTTGCCACATGGCTTGTGGCTTACCAGTGTCTTTACATGTTGCTTTTCATGGCGGTGGTAGGCGGTCTCTCTCTCCAGTCTTCTACTTCCCAGAATTCTCTACTCTCTTGTCCCGCCTATACTTCCTGCCTGGCCACTGGCCAATCAGAACTTTATTTACACAGAGTGATATCCACAGTACTTCCCCTTTTCTTTTTTTTTAAGGAAGGTTTTAACTTTTACATAGTACAATTACATATAACAAAACAATTATCAAGCAAGAATTACAGTTATAATATTAAAGAAGATATCCTATCTATCTTATCTAAGTCATTATCCCTCATTACTCCTGGACAATATTTGATAACCATCTCTTTGTATATAGTCTTGTATTAGGTTAGAACTTTCTTATTTATACAAAAGGGGGAGATGTAGTGGATAGCCATCCCAGCATTGGCCGGGAAGTTCCAACCCCCATTGAGGCTTCGGTAATGGTCGCGCCCACAAGGCAGGGTGGAGAAGGAAACGGAAGATGGAGGATCGGAAGGGGAGGCACACTTGGTTCCGGGACCCTGGACGCTGGAGGGAGACCGAGCAGAGTTCTCCAGAGAACACCGCCAGACTGCACTATACCTTTGCCAGACCCTGCAACCTACCCCTTCATTGTAAGTTACCCCCACAAAATAAACCTCCCTTTTAACTACGTGGAATGGCCTAAATGATTTCACCAATAGTTCTGTTACTCTAGAGAACCCTGACTAATACAGGTGGTAGCTGAACTCAGCTAGGACTATCGAACTCAAAGTCTATATGCATGATCAGCCCAGTACTGTGGATCGAGAGCAACAATGCCTCTCACGAGGCAGCTCAGGACTCCAGTCAACAATACAGAAGCTGTATAACCATTGTTGAATTGGTCATAAACCACAGGGCATCTCTGCTCCTGCACTCCACACAAAAGAGGGAACACAGAACCAGGGAATGAAAGGAGGGTCAACGAATTTGTGACCCTTTGATTGTTTTGAAATCATCAAAGAGCTAATATTTCAGTTAGCTCTTACTCAAATAATATCTGACTCAAAACATCCCAAATGCCAACTGCAAGGAAAACGGTGTGTCACAATAATTTACAATGCTTATAATTGCATGAGAGAAGAACAAAAAAAGTATCTGTTCAATGAATACATGAATACATTTTTCTTAAAATCTGGATGACAAGGGAATGAACTAGCTGAAGACAGTGATGCCAACTGCTTTTATGACAACCCCCACCACCCCACCACCCAGCATCCTTCTCCAATTCCCTGAAGTAAAGGGGAGATCATCCTTTCTCCCCTCCCATCAGCCCCACCACACAAATCCCTTGGTAAAGCACAGGGGCTGTAATGTTCCCAGATGAGATTCCCTCCCTTCTGGCTGTGTCTCAGAGGCCAATCCTCCTCTGCTGCCTTGAGAAATCACCCTTCTCTGTAGTGTAGTCTACACTGTCTAAGGCCTCATGAAAAGGAACATAGCCAGAAGCTACAATTTCCCAGTCTCAATCAGGACAGGCTGGGGTCCTCAGCTGCCCCAGTTATTGCTTTAAAATGATCACTTCTGATACCATGACTCCTCCTCCTCCATTCTTCCCAAGGACAAATGTCATGTACCAGGCTTCATCCACAGTAATCCTTTCATTTGTTTAGCAAACACTGATTGATCATCTGCTACATATCAGACTCTCTGTTCTATGCTGGGGACACAAGAGTAAACCAATCAGCACCTGTACTGCCAAGACACTTGCTGTGCAGTCTGGGGTTTTAATGGGAGAGATGAGCGTATGTAAATAGCAATTTCAATACTGTTAGCTCGCGCCCAGAGGCAGTGTGTGAGATGGCTAGAGTGAATTGGGATCTAAAGACCTAAAAGAAAAACACAAATATCCCAGATGTCTACATACCCAGTTCCACCCACAGGCCTGAGAGCCAGTACCCACTTAGAGGCCAACAAGTAGAACTCTCATACCCACAACATCTGTGCTCTCCTTCACATTTAAGGCAAGATTATTGCACAATATGCTGTCTCAGTTTCCAAGCTGGACCTTACAGCCACCATAGCCCATGTACAGAACTGTAGGTTTGCCATCCTCCCCTCTTTCTTTAAGTGTTGGGAACATGATTGCAATTGAGCCCTGGGTTTATGAACAGATGCCCCAGAGTCAGTCCAGTGTGGGGACTGAGCATCCACATGGGTTTGACTCTGGACTTGGAGGCTTGATGATGTGCATTGTTGGGAAGGTTCCTTAACCTTGCTGAGTCCTGGTTTTCACATCTGTAAAAACAGAGCTAATGTTTCCATGCCCGGATGTGAAGATGAAATTAGATTAGTGCTATGGCATGCCACAACTTTCAACAAGGGATAGCTAGCTCCACTCCTATTCTATTAATGGATAGAGTTTTCAGAGTTAATACACTAAAATACCAGTTGACCAGTTGCATTTTAACTTCATATAAATAATTAATTTGTTTAGTGACAGCATGCTCCATGCAACACTTAGGGACTCATTGTACCATTTTTCTTCACCTGAATTCAAATTTAGCTAGGCATCCTGTAGCTTCTTTGACAATTTTTTCAATGATCATCTTGTTAAAATGGCACAGCAACTTATGAAATGCTTAAACGTGTGTCATTGATGAGAAAGCTGCAATCCATTGGCCTTAGGTAACTTGCCCACAGTCATGTTAGTAAGGTGTTGTTAGAGAGCTTCTCTCCGGGTGCCACCAAGGCCCCACAGTCCCACAACCCATGTATAAAATAATCACTCAGATGCTTATATTACTTATAAACTGTATGGCTATGGCAGGCTTTTTGTTATCTGGTTCTTTTATCTTAAATTAATCCATTTTTATTAGTCTATATTTTGGTTTGTGGCTTACCTGTACCTTACATCTTCCTTGTCATGACGGTAGCTGCAGTATTTCTCTCCCCAGCCTTCCACTTCCCACAATTCTCCTCCTCCTTGTCCCTCCTACCCTATCCTTCCTGCCTGGCTACTGGCCAATTAGCACTTTATTTATTTTAACCAATCAGATCAACATAGTTGACAAACAGAACATCCCACAGCAGTAAGGAGGGACTATCTGTGCTGGGCTCAGATTTGAAATCAGGTTCAACTCTCGTCTCTACACTTAGAGTACGCATCACTTCCCCCTCTGGCCCAGGAAATCAGTCAGGCTCACAACCCATCAATAAGACCTCACACTGCATAGCTGGGGTAGAGTTAAAATACTGCTGGGGAGTCTGAAAAGCAGATGCCAATATACCTCCCTGTCAGAGCAGCTACCTTGTAGAGGTATTTAAGACTAGTAAACGCTGTGGAATAATCCTCTGTACACTGTGAATATATATTACTCTCATTGAGTAATAAAAAGCTGACAGGCAAGTGTCTGGGCAGGAAATTAGGCAGGAAAGCCAGACTGAGAATGATAGGAGGAAGAAAGGTTGAGTCAGAGTCATCACCAGCCAGATGCAGAGGGAGCAGGAGATGAACGGGCCATGCTAATAAAGGTACCACCACATGGCAGAGCGTAAATAAGGAATATGGGTTAACTTAAAATGTAAGAGCTAGTTACTAATAAGCCTGAGATATTGGCCAAGCAGCTTTTTATTAACCAATTAGAGTAATACATATTCACAGTGTACAGAAGGATTATTCCACAGCATCCAGGTTACTGTGTCACCTGTCTTGCCCTATAGGTTACATGCTTGAGCCCTTAGGAAGGAAAAAGGTGCCAGGTGGTGGTGGTGCACGCCTTTAATTCCAGCACTCGGGAGGCAGAGCCAGGTGGATCTCTGTGAGTGTGAGGCCAGCCTGGTCTACAGCACAAGATCCAGGACAGGCACCAAAACTACACAGAGAAAGCTTGTCTGGAAAAAGAAGGAGCAGGAGGAGGAGGAAGGGGGAGGAGAAGGAAGAGGAGGAGGAAGGGTGAGGAGGAGAAGGAGGCAGGTATATTTGTCTTGGTCCTGAGCCTTCTGAACTATGTGTGTGATGCCTAAGTGGGACATAAAAAGGACAAACCTGAGCATGACTGAATCAGAAGGATCCTGGAGTCCACTCTTTTAGGCAGCAAGCCCTCTCTGGACCCTCTCGAGGAACATGTGGACTTCGGGTTGGTATCATTCACCATGTAGCCCAACAGGCCAGCAGGTAGGTTGTAGTATGGAACCCAAGTGCAACTCACTCCTCAGAGAGCAGGCTTGACATTGCTCTCTTAGTCCATTCTGTACACCTATACCATCACTCCTGAGACTGGACAATTCACAAACAAAAGAAGCATATTCCTCACTGTTCTGGAGGCTGAGAAGACCAAAAATCAAGGTGCCAATACATGGTGAGTTTGTATCGTCAAGTGATGGACCGCAAAAGAGCTAAGTGAGCTAGGACTTCAGAGGGAAAAACAACTAGAGATTTCCCACAAGTTCTAAAGTCTAAACACCTGCCATCAAATCTCACCTCCCAGCATTGTGGTAATAGAGATTAAGTTCCAGCACATGAATTTTGAGGGAGACACCAGGGTCATAGCATCCCCCTTCCTACAGAGTTAATAGCTCCAATCCCATGCCCGCAGCCAGCATCACTTTTACATTCCACAGTGCATGCCCAGCTTTCAATCATGCCACAGATGGAGGGTGCTGGAAGCTCACCCTGCGGCGGGAGATGACCCAGACAGGTATAAATCTACACATGCCACTCTCGAGTGTTAAATAGCATTTAACCTTTTCATTCCATTTAACAATGGCCTCCTGAAGAGCTTGTCTCCCTTGGGATGGTTAGAGTTCTCAGTGTCACAAAGTCTGGGAGGTGCTGTTCCAGCCCTTAATGACAGGGAATAGGAGTCCTAGATGTCCTGCAACACCTGAAGCCAGTGGTTCTCAACCTTCGTAATGCCATGACACTTTAATACAGTTCCTCACGTGGTGGTGACCCCCAGCCATAACATTATTTCCATTGCTACTTCATAACTGTAATTTTGCTACTGTTCCAAATCATAATATAAACATCTGATCTGCAGATGGTCTTAGGCGACCCCTGTGAAAGGGTCATTCAACAGCCCCACACAAAGGGGTCACAACCCACAGGTTGAAAACTGCCACCTTAAACAGTCCTGTATGACGACCTGTTTGAGCCAAACAGGCTGACAGCAAACCCTTGGAGGAGCAACTGCCCCACCAGCTATAGTCTTCTGACCTCAGAGTGGTGAAGCTCATGGGAGAATTGAGGAGAAACCAAACAATTCCATCCTCTTTTCCATTTGCCTCAGCCTCTTGTGAACGATGCAGGGTTTGGAAGTACAAGTTTCATTTCATACTTCTTCCTGCCCTCTTCCTTCTCCAAAGCGATGCCAGGGCATGGAAGGGCAGGGTTTATTTACTATGTGGCTGGGAGAGAGGAGAGGTGATCCATGTAAACACATGTTTAAAAAAAAGTCCATTTCTTGCATGTCTGATCATGTCTGAGCTGTTCTTACACTTAAATATAGCAAAGTATAATTTTAGGGTTGAATTCCTCTGGAAGTCATCTCTGAGGTGTGGGTTTGAAAGCAGTTTGTTTGAAGGACCAAAGAATCTGGAATGAGGACAAGGGGATTCTCAGCATGTTTTTGAGGAAACTTCAACAGGTTGAGAACTCCTCTAGAATAGAGTGCAGCATTACCTCCAAGAGTTATTACCAAGATGTGAGAAGGTCCAGGAACCCAAAGTAGGTGTTCCACAGGCTGAGAATTTGGTAGGGTGTCCCCAGAACCAGGAACTCCTCCAGCTCCAGGCTTTAGGACAGTCATCAGAAAATATCTAGGAACCAGGAGAAAGATACACACCTTGAGGGAAAAAGAAACGTTCTCCTGCTCCCCCAAGCCTCCCTTCCCTCAAATCTTGCCCTTCATTTCTCCCACTCTCATCCAGGTTGTTCATGTAGATCTCATCCATTTCTCTGTCATTGGGCAATCCCTGTGCCTTTCCTAGGGTCCCATTTTCTAGGTAGCCTCCCTGGAATTGTGTAGCAGTCTAGTCATCTTTGTTTTACATCTAGTATCCTCCTATGAGTGAGTACATACCATGTTTGTCCTTCTGAGTCTGGGTTACCTCACTCAGGATGATTTTTTCTAGATCCATCCATTTGCCTGCAAACCTCATGATGTCATTGTTTTTCTCTGCTGAGTAGTACTCCATTGTGTATATGTACCATATTTTCTTTATCCATTCTTCAGTTGAAGGGCATCTAGGTTGTTTCCAGGTTCTGGCTATTACAAACAATGCTGATATGAACATAGCTGAGCAAATGCCCTTGTGGTATGATTGACCATTCCTTGGGTATATGCCCAAGAGTGCTACAGCTGGGTCTTGGTCTTGGGGGGGGGGGGTGCAGAGATCACAGCTGGATCAGGAACAGAAAGGGAGAACAAGGAATGGTAGACCATGATGGATGAGGACCACATGAGAACAGGAGTGGGCAGAGTGCTGGAGGGGTCCCCTGAAGTCCACAGTGATGCATCCTCTGTAGACTGCTGGCAGTGGTCGAGAGAAAGCCTGATCTGTCCTAGTATGGTGATCAGATGGCCAAACACCCTGAAGGTCAGGCTGGAACTCTCATCCAGTGACTGATCGAAGTGGATGCAGAGATCCTCAGCCAGGCCCCAGGTGGAACTCTGTGTGTCCAGTTGTCAAGAAGGAGGAGGGACTGTGGGAGCATGAATTGTTGAGCCCAGGATTGGAAAAAGCACAGGGACGAAAGGCCAGATGAATGGAAGCACATGAATTGTGAACCAAAGGCTGTGGAGCCCCCAGCTGGATCAGGCCCTCCAGATAAGTGAGACAGTTGAGTGGCTTGGACTGTTTGGGAGACATCCAGGCTGTGGGACCGGGACCTGTCCTTAGTGCATGAGCTGGCTGTTTGGAACCTGGGGCTTACACAGGGACACTTTGCTCAGCCTGGAAGGAGGGGACTGGACCTGCCTGTACTGAATCCACCAGGTTTAAATGAATCCTCAGGACAGTCTTGGCCCTGGAGGAGATGGGAATGGAGGGGAAGGGATGGAGGGAAGGTGGGGGTGGGGGTGGGCGTGGTGGGGGAGGACAGGAGAACCCATGGCTGATGTGTAAAATTAAAACACAAATATAATTTTAAAAGGGGGGGAGATTAAAAAAAAAGAAAGAAAAGAAAAGAAATGTTGTTCCCAGATGAGTGAGCTCATATGGAAACATCTTCAGAGGTGGGTCAAGGGATGGTGTGGATAGCACAGGCACCAACACAGTATCGAACTGTAACTTTAAATTCATTTCCCTTTGAAACCCAATCTACCTTTCCCTGACTTTGAGCTTCCAGGATTGTCAAAGAAGTCGAATGCTCACTTGATTCCTGGTCCTTTGTAGGGAACTTGTTCTTTCTAGGCACTTTTAGTATTTTTTTTTATTCTTGTGGTTCTGTGGGTTCACCAATATTTATTCGTAAGGTTGTGGTCATCTATGTTTTACACCTGCTCTGTTTCAGTCTGAAAACTTGTGTGTGGGGGAGGGCAGTTCTTAATTCTAATGTTTTTCATACTTCAGTTCTTCTCTTCCACATTCTTTGTCCCTTTTTTTCTTTTTGCCCTCTCTCTTACTCTCCACTGTGTGAGCTTATTATCTTTTAAAATATTTATTTGTTTTTATTTGTATGTGTGCACCTAGGTGTAGGTGTGTGCAGGTGCTTCTGGAGGCCAGAAGAAGGTATTGGATCCCCTGGAGCTGGAGTTACATGCAACTGTGAGATCCCCAATGTGGGTACTGGGAACCGAACTCTGGTTCTCTGCAAGAGCAATAAGTGCTATCAACCACCGAGCCCCCTCTCAAGCCCCATGAGTTTATTCTTTATCAGTGTCCATTCTGATCTTCAGAACACCTATTAAAAGTGCACTCCTAATAGATTCTTTTTCACATAATTTGCCCTTAACTGATGGTGTACTAGCCCTTTCAAAGTTGAATTTTCATTCCACTTATCTTAAAAGTTATTTCTCCTTTCTATGGACACTGGTTATTTTATTTGTTGATTTTTGCAATTTTCCTAAACTAATATAGTTTCTAACTAGATATTCTTTTTAATGATGTTTGGGCATTCTTAACTATCCTTTGCACTTGAATTTGAAACTCCTGTTTGCTTAAGTCTATGTAAGTACTGACTCCAGCTGTCTGGGTGACAGAGGGTAGAGATGACAGGATGTACAAACAAGTAGCTGACCTCCTGAGAAGGAGCTTCCTGGTTCTCAAAGAGCCTGTAAGTCATCTGAAGCCACTGGGCTCCCCTTCTGACTCAGGTTTAACCACCCACCAGGTCCCTAGGTCAAGACTCCCCTGCTTCGGACAGATGTACTTAGAGTTTGTTCTGGGGACAAATTCACAGCCAGAGCCTTCTTTTATCTCTTTTCCATTCTTATTTCTTCCCATCTGTGTCTTTTTTGGCTGTCTGGACTTACTCCTTGCTCTGCCCTGCTTCTCTGAAGCTCACATTCTGGATCTCACCATCACCACACTCTGGGCTCAGGGGGAAACTGCTGGGTTCAACTGCTCAGAATACAAAGCTTCAGTAATTAGCCTAAAGATCACCCCAAAGCCCCTCCTTGCTCTCTCAATTTGTAGTCTAAGATTAAAATGTTTCTGGGGCTGCTTTTGCTTCTACAATGTTTTTCTATCGTCTGTGTTTAGAGATACAGCTTTTCCTGCCCCTATGTTTCTGCAGTCTGATCCCATCTGCTTTCTATCTTCCAGGAATTTCTTCAAAGCTGGCTAAGGATAACTCCCTTTCTGGTCTCTCCTCCTTGTCATGGATTCCCTTGCCACTGCCTCCTCTCATCCATTTGTCTTATTCAATCCTCATGGTGTCTCAGAGAAGGAACCACTTACTACCACATCATTTTTCAGCAGGAAAGCAAGGTTCAGAGGGGTTAAATCAGCTCCTCTAACCCATCATAGCCAGAACACAGTAACATTAGGACTTGACCCCTCGTTATCCTACCCCATGTGGGGACAAACTATCTGCCCCACTTACCCACTCAGGAGGGTCTTTCTCTGTGATTGCTTCTTAGTTCCTCCCTGCTGCAGACCAAGGGCTCATGGAAGGCTGTCTGGAAGCACCTTGTACCATGCAGAGAGCCCACCCTGAGGACAATACCCATCCTGTATATATACCCAGATGATGCCCAGTACTACCTGGCTAGAAGGGGCATGGCCAGGCTTTGAACTCAAATAATCTAGTCCAAGGGACTAGGTACTATAATGCCATGCTGCCATTTAGATATGAGGTGCACACACCAACTTCTCGCGAGAAACCCCTTCCTGGGAAGAAAAGAAAGAAGCATCAGTAGGCCACAGCTAATTCTTGCTGTGGGGATATGTCCCTTGGAGGACGTTCCACAGCTTTGTTCCAATACAAGTCCACTGGCATTATTTGACTTTTTAAATTAATACTAAGGTACTGTTATAATAAAAATAGAAGAGACACAAAAAGAAAAGAAGAACAGAGACCGTAGGCTGGAAGGACTCTCAGTAAACTACAACAGTTTACTCTGGGAGTTCAAAGTGTCTGAGTGAGGATGGTAGGCACATTATAGACCAGGAAGGACCTGTCCACTACATGAGGAACCAAGAACCTGTGAGTCATACACTGCCAGTAATTAACAGTGGCAATATAGATAATTGGACCTCTATGGGCTTCCAGTTCTCATTTTACTATCAGTAAAATAAAGCCATTTCCAAGGTCTGTCTAATTATGATATCTTGTGACTCTAAATAAACATTCAATGTTTCTTCTCGAGCAACAACTTGATGAGCATTTCCAACCTCTTTAACACTCACATTTCAGAGCTGTAGCGGTTTCTCCAAACCCAACTATGCTCTTTGCCTCTTGCTTTTAAACTCCAGCCCACAGCCCTAGGTTCAGTTGCCTTGATTAGAAATTACTCATTTCTTTCATTGTCTTTTCCCACCTTGGGTAGTAACATCTGCTTTCCAACCATGCACACACACACATTTGGTCAATAATTATACCTTTTATTTTTCTTTCAAGATTCCATTAAGGATGGTTTCCTACAGGAAGAATCTCCCATACTCCTTCCCAGGCTGAGTGAGACACCCACACACACACACACACACACACACTCTGTGCTTTCCTCGAATACTTGGCCAAGGTCTGCAGTGTGCCATAACACTGTCTAATTGAAATTAACATCCTGGCAAGTCAACATTGGCTTTATTTTTACAGATGTGAAAAATCAAGACTCAACAAGACTAAGGAAGCCATTCATACTAAACACAAGTCTTAAGAGTCAAAAGTCAAGACCCGTGTGTGCTCTTGGTCTGCACAGGCAGGCCTCCTTTGTAGCACCTGCCCCCACCTAAGTCTGGGCCACAGTTGTGATGACACCCCAATATCCCAGCAAGGGGAGATGAGGATGGCAAAACTGCAAAGGCCAGTACAACAAGCTTAGGTGGCTAGGGCCAGGCCAGGTTGTGAGGCTGT
This sequence comes from Onychomys torridus, assembly GCF_903995425.1. Taxonomy (NCBI): domain Eukaryota; kingdom Metazoa; phylum Chordata; class Mammalia; order Rodentia; family Cricetidae; genus Onychomys; species Onychomys torridus. Next base: position 94,301,085 of record NC_050449.1, on the reverse strand, counting down.
GGCAGAGAGATGCTGGGTGATCTGACCCCTCCTGGGAAGATTTGCAGCACTGTCTATGTGAGAGCCACAGGAAGAAGCATGAGAAGGTTGTGGCTGCCAAGCCTGGTAGGGGGGTTGGGCACACAAGCATGTGGAGTGCTGATTGCCTCTTCTTCTAAGGGGTGAGGTGCTGAGTCACTTTGGGGCATAGATTTTACACATGGTCTTTGAGGACTAATAACTGGATGGGGTGCTAAGTTATTCTGTAGGCTGGTACATTTCCATCAGAGCCTCTCCCACTTGGGGGCACCAAATATGAATGAATAAGATCAGATCAGAATTGCACTGCTTATATTCAAATATTGCTAGAAATCTTATAGAGCCAAAAGTAGATTTAACATGCTTTTACAGTAGATTATAAGCTAGAAATCGGGCAAAATAAATGCAAGTTTCTAAGTGTACGATTATGCTAAAGTTTAAAGTAATTTTCATAATGGAAGCATTAGGCCCATATATCACTGTCATTTTTAACTAATATTTAGTTTAAAATCTTGAATGGGTGAAGCAAATGGATATTCTGAGAAGACACTTTACCTGCAGTTGTTCTAGGAAGGCTTATAGCTGGAATTATTCTCAGAGGTATGGGACAAAGACGATGTAATAAGAAAGAAATAAGTACATTGTTTAAAATTACAGCACAATGACTAAGAGCCTGGGCTCTGGAGCCAGAGTGCTGGGGTGTAAGTCCTGACCTTGGCTGATGGATGTGAACTTCATCTTTTTCTCATCTGTAAAACGGAGATGTCTTCTTACAGAGTTGTGTAAGAATTAAATGACTTCATGCTGTTGGAAAAGAACTGACATGTGGTCAATACTCAGTAAATGCCAGCTATCAGCTATCAGCTGTTACTATTGGCAACTAAATGTGGCCCCATACTTTATACAACTAATTTACATCTGTGTATTTAATTTATTCTATGAATAAAGTTGTATGTAATTTATTCTACAAAATAATAATATATGTGTGCTTGTACAGATTATAACCTGAGAAGAGATAGAAGGGTAGAGAATACAAAGGGGAATATAAAATGAATTTTTATTAGAAGAGTCAATAGCTCATCTAAATTTAATAAGTCAGAATATATAGGTACACACATATTAATCAAAGTTATATTCAACAGGAGTTTGTACATAAATTATTTTTTGAGCTAATCTCTCTGATGTTTGGAGGTATTTGTAAAGGATGTGTGTGTGTGTGTGTGTGTGTCTGTGTGTCTGTGTGTGTGTGTGTGTGTGTGTATGTGCGTGTGTGAAAGTATATGTACTTGTGTACATGTGAAGGTCAGAGGTTGGTATCTGCTGTCTTTCTCAACCACTCTCCACCTTATTTTTATGCAGGTCTATCACTGAACCTGGATCTTATCAATTTAACTATGCTAACTGTCTAGGAAGCTGGGAAGATCTTCTTGTCTACACCTGCATAGTCCTGGGACTACAAGCACGCACTGCTGTGCCCAGCTTTCTCACATGGGTGCTGGGGAGCACACTCAGGTCCTCATGTTTGTACTGAGCCATGTTCCCAGCACTTGGCTTTTTGGCCATCCACTGGTGTGTGAACACACACACACACACACACACACACACACACACACACACACACGTTTAGACTCACAGTGGAGGTTGTGTTTGGGAAAGGTGATTGAGTTAGTGACTGGAAGGGAAATGCAAAGGGGCTTTGTGCTACTGCAGACACTTTATTTCTTGATGTGATTGAACTGTACGAGGGTGGGTGCTCATGGGCATGTTCAGAATGCACATTGCTCAGCCACAGAAAGTTTAATAGAAGGCTGCCTCCAGAGAGGAAAACTGGGCACCGTGGAAGTGGGGCTTGAGTTCTGTTTTATTGGATTATATTCAACAATTGGTATACATTTACTCTCAAAACCTCTCTCTAGTGTTCCCATGTATTCAGGATAAATTGAAAGGTCACAGAACAGACTGCCCTTGGGCCTGGGAGGATTCTAGCTGAATCTTTGCTGAGCTAGGTTAGGACTCATGGCAAATCACTACTTCCAGTAGCAACCTCAACCTCAGGACTAGAGGTTGATCAGAAGAGATACCCCTACACACATACACACACACACACACACACACACACACACACACACACACACACACACACCTCAGTCCATATTCACATGTCAAGTGCCTTCCTATACTAGGTCTAGTACCAAGAACTGAGAGCACAAATATTTATAGGTTATGCTGGTAGAGGCCACCAGGAAATGGGAGTGAGGCAGGCCATATAAGGGATATAGAGATCACCATGAAAAAAGGACAGGAGCGACAGGGTGGCTTCGGAGGGTGTGGTACCCACACTGCCATTCAAACAGAAAGGGTTCTACCAGACAAACACAAACAGAGTATAGAAACAGAATTATTCAAGGAATTGGCTCATGCAATTGTGTGGGCTAGCAAAAATCTGTCTAGCAAAATCTATCAGGCGGGCTGCAAACCCTAGCTCAAGCAGCCACTAACCTGTCATCTTCAGGTGTAATTTCTACTTTCTTGAGGAAACCTCAGTTTTACTCTCAAGGCCTGCTTGGATGCAGCCCACCTACATTCTCAAAGACAAGTTCCTTTAACGCCAATTCATTGTAGACATTAGCTTCATCTGCGAACTACCACCTAGAATCCTGTTTTACTGCCTAACAATGCACTGTGCTCTGGCCAAGCTGCCACACAAATCAACCATCATCAGTGGGATGGAGAGGAAGAAGTATGACCCAAGCAAAGAGCCTTATCTGCAGATGTGTGTGACTGTGTGGGCCTTATGGGCAGCTGTGTTGAGGGAGAGACGGAATCCACAGAAGCAGGAATGAGTGAATGACTGAGAGGTGGCAAGGAGGGCTATGCCTTGCTGCACAGCTTCACATATCCCATGATTCAAACCAGCCTGGTGATCAGAATCCTCTAGAACCTCCTAGATTTTCTGCCCATACCTCCTCTCAGACCCAACAAATAAGATTAAATTGCAGCTTGTCTGATTAAAGAGGCCATTTTTGTTCCCAACCTGATGGCCAAGTTTACGGCAATGAAAAGCACTGACGTGTTAAATGACAGGTTCCCAGTTTACTGTCCTTTAACTTTCTTCCTGGTCTAAGTGTTTGTAATTTTCACATGAATGGGGTAACTTTTTCATGGTGGCTCCAAACAGCAATGTTGGGTAGAATGTGCCTGCAAAAACTTGGCTGAGATCCCTCTCAATGTGCTTATCTTTGCCGACACAAGCTAATTGGGATCAGAAGGGCCAGAGAGCTGGAGACAGAAGGATGGGGTTCTCTGTCACTGTCAGCCTCATTTCCATGGAGATCCATTCATTCATCAAGCATTCATTCAGTATATACAGAGTCCCCAATCATGCCAGGCTTAGTCGGGGACAGAAAGACGCAGAAGCCAGCTTACAGTTTTGCATACACATGTATCTGAAACACATGTTTGAAAAGAGCAGAACACAGAGCTCTTTAAAGGCAATATTTAAGACAAGCATGAGGCAGGATGGCACAGGCGGAAAGCATATATGTCAAAGACCTCAGCTTGTTTAACAAGGCAATGCACACAGAGTACCTCAGACATATTTGACACACCGCGTCACTAAATAAATGCCACTATCAGCCTTCCTGGGTGCTTATTAATGCCAACACCCCTTTTTGATAGTCACAGTCTTTGGGGTCCTAGAATAATCTTAGGTATTAAAAGCATGTCTACCTTCCAAATCTTAGATTTTATCAATATTCATTTAGTTAACATAAGAAACAGGGCACTGAATGTCTATTGTTGAGTTCCAAAACAGAAATCACAAATAAGACTGACATAGCAAATAGAAACACACACACACACACACACACACACACACACACACACACACACACACACACTGATGGATTTCTAGGCTGATTCCATGCCTTAGTTATTGTGAATAGCGCTGCAGTAAATGTCCCAGGAGTAGCTGGGTCACATGGCTGTCACGTGGCTCTTATATTTTTAGTCCTTTGAGGAACCTCTATACTGATGTCTATAGTGACTAGATGAATTTACATTCACAACAGCAGTGTGTAAGGTTTCTTTTTTTTTTTTTTTTTTTTTTTTTGCTGAATCCTGGAGAAATACATATTCCTTAAGGCAACATTGGCAGTAATCTTTTAATTTAGACCTTTTCATGCTCACCCAGAGAAACTATCAGGGCTCATCACTACCTCTGCCAGAACCAGAGGAAGGTGTCACTCTGGGAGGGTCTCTTGTAACATTCAACACTAGGACCATTTCTTCATCCTCTTACATCCAGCCTCAATAAGTGAAATGCTCAAGCTCACATGGATCTTTCATGTCACCTGGGAGAACTGTGAACCTCTAAAGGAATTAGGTTATAGGTCATTCCAAGATGTTTCTGAAATGATGGAAACGTTCAAGGGCTGAGGCTGAAAAATGGCTTAACTTTCTTGCAATAGCTCTGACCCAGAGTCACCCCGACCCAGGGTTGTTCTCCTGACTCTCAGTAAAGATGTTCTAAAGCTGAGTTCCTGTGCTGTGGTAGGGCAGATAGTGTCATTCTGTGTCTCCTCACTCAGAGTATGTAGGTCAATCCCTTCATCTCTCACTCTTAATGTCAGCCATCACATATAAAAGCAATGTGCTCAATTACTGAAAGACATTCTCAGCCAACTAGGTTGTAGGCCCTGTTGTGACCATGCTCACACTCACTCACCCTTCTATATGGTGTGATCCTTGAAGGATCCAGCATAGTAAGTCAGAAAAAAACAGAAAGCATCTATAGGCCCAGGGGTTGAATTAAGTACTTGTAATTCATAAATAATAAGTCAGCTAAAATCTGGCATCCACATACAGGAGAAACAATAAAATCTTCAGTTCTTCACTGATCATTCCTCCTATGATGATGCACCTTGAACCATCTAAGAATTCCTCCATCATAATGCATAGACTTTGCCAAAATTACCCAAGCTTTGCCTTGAAAAGTAGAGGAGCCCCTTGTGACAATAAAAAAAAAAAAAAGCCTCAACAGGACAACTTTAATGGAAAGACTTTTCCAAGATATACTCAAGCTTTGCCTTGAAAACTAGAGGGGTCAAAGCCCCTTGGGATGATAAAGAAAGCCTCACCAGGAATGACTGGGAAGCATGTTCTCTTCTCCAAGCAGTGGTTACCTCAGGAGCATTATCCAAGGCTTGGTCCCTGAGAAAGTCCTGGAAACACTTGCTCTGAAAACAGCATGGCTAGCTGTGATGATTAATATTGATCATCAATCTGATTGGACTAAGAATTACCTAAAGAATGGGGATGGGTAGATAGCTTAGTCAGTAAAGTACTTGTCATAAAGTCATAAGGACCTGAGTTCAATCCCCAGGATGCACAGAACAGTCTGGGAGTGGTGGCACGCAACCCGAGGTTCCAGTAAGAGACTTCCTAAAACACAAAGTGGAAAGCTATTAAGGAAGACACTCAGCTCTGACTTGTAGCATACACATACAGAGAGAGAGAGAGAGAGAGAGAGAGAGACAGAGACAGAGACAGAGAGACAGAGACAGAGAGAGAAGCATTGCCTAAGTGACCAGTAAATCAGACTACTGAGTATGTCTGTGAGAGTGTTTGCAGAGACACTTCCATATGAAGGTTTTGACAAAATCAGTGGATTGATCCCATAGTAGATTCATACTGTTGAGGCATGTTCAGGAGGTGATGACAGGTAAGAAGTTGACTTGGGTCTAGTGGGCAGAGGCAGGTCATTGGGGGAAGCATCCTTAGAAGCTATATCTTGCCTTGGCTCCTTCCTAAATCCCTCTCTCTGTTTCATGGCCACTGTGATAGAAATAGCTATCTTCTATCACACAACACACAATCATGGAGTTTGGCCCAAGTACATGGGGGAAAGTCACTATAGGCTGACCCCTCTGAAACTGTGAGTTGAATTAAATCCTTCTGATTTATGTCAGGTATCCTGTTCACATCCATAAAACATAACTAGTACACTGGAAGCTATCTATGGTCATCACAAAGCTTAACTGGATTATATTACAGGGAGACTTTCTGAACAGGGTTTCGTTCAGAATTCCAGATTTTCTCTTGAACTCACTTTAGATGATTGATACTTGAAGACATTTCTGGGGCTAGGGATGTGATTTAATAGTACAGCCTGTGATTAGCACACGTGAGTTCCTGAGTTGATTTCCAGCACCCCACTCTCTGAAAAAGAAAAACATTGAGCTTTTGTAATTAAGGGACCATGATCTTAGGCAAAAGGAATTCTAATAACACTTGTCACTTCTTAAATGATGGCCAAATTCAAAGTGGAAGTCACTGCTAAGTACTGAGAAGCCAAGCAGTAATTATGTTGGTGTCATGGATATGGGTAGAAAATTGGATCTTAGCATTCCCACTATAGAGAGGACATTCAATGCCAGAAGTGCAGAGAGGAAACAAAGTCAGGGCTGAAGTCAGCTCTGGGCACCAATCCTCTACTCAAGTCTCTGCTATCTCCTTGACAAAGTAAGCTGAGCAAAAGAGAGTGACTATGGAGATAAGCCAAGCTTCTGTAGGGGGTAGAAAAGAGATTAAACTCCAGATCCCCCAAAGAAGAAATTCCTTTCAGCTGAGGTATATAAAGAGCTGCCCCAGAGGCCAAGCCACACAGGAAGTAAACTCTTTCCAAAGATCAGTTTCAATCTTCCACTACAGAAGTATTTTTAGTATTCCTAAAAAGATGAGTTGAAAATATTTAGATTGACACACAGTGAGAGAGAGAAATGGAAAATGCAGAGACGAACAAAATAAATATTTTTCACCACACTAACAGGATGCCAAAAAATATGCATAATTATAGATATGGAAAAAAAAATTTGAGGAAAATCCAGCACCAATTTCTGAACAAGTAAAAGAAAGAGCAGAGGGTGAGAGGGAGATAGAACACTTCCTCCATGACAAAGCAAGAATGGCTGCTCTCATTGTTTGGATTACCATGCTTCTGAATGCTATGACAGCACAATAAGGCACAAGAAAGACATAACTAGTGGACAGACTGCAGAGGAAGGACATCTTTAGTCACAGATGGCTTGATGGTTGTTTTGGACTTTCTCCACCCATACCCACATTGGAACCTACGTGTTAATCCTTCCCTCCATGTCCCTGACACCTGTTCTTGAAGGACTAGTTCAAATGCATCTCCCTGTTGACAGCCATCCTGGTGATTCTGACCCCAAATATTTCCCCCTTTCTCTTTCTTTACTTTTATTGACTTCAATCAACATGAATGTAACTCCAACTGAGTACTGAGAGTTCCCATAGGATTCTATCTACCTATTTTTCTGTGGCATTTACTGCCAAAGCAAATAAATAAAGTATAATTCCTTTATGGATGACCAGGAAACAGAGACTGGATATCGCAGAGAACTAGGATAGAATCAAACACAACTGCCTTCCTCAAAAAATAATAATCAATGAAATTATTCCTAATGATATTCTCTTATATTCATAGATAGGTTCCTTGTTCAGTTATCATCTGAGAGGCTTCCTCACAGAGCTTGCAGGTCCTCTGTGTATATATTCTTGCCGTTAGCTTGGTGGTTTTGTGGGGCTCCTAATAGTGGGAGCAGGTGTGTCTCTGATTCTTTTGCTTGCTCTTGGGGCTCCTTTCCTCCAATTGGGTTGCTTTGCCCAGCCTTTATATAAGGGCTTTGGCCTTTTCTTATTGAATCTTGTTTTGTAGTGTTTGGCTGTTGTCACTTGGAGTTCTGCCCTTTTCTGAAGAGAAACAGAGAAAAGGGGAGCCAGGAGGAGTGAAGGGAGAAGAAATTGTGACATATAGTATGAGAAAATCTATTTTCAATTGAAAAAAAAGAATATCAGGCTTAAGCTTTCATTTTGTAAAAATCTTCAATTCCAGCTCTTTTCAAACCTATGCCTCCTAAACATCTAGTTCTTGCTGTTGTGATTTGTTTGTTGATTGATTGATGGGTGGATGGATTAATCAACTGATTGGCTAATTATTTTACATATGACCCTTAGAAAATGTGTAAGAACATTTGCTCTTTGTTTCTCCTTTGATTTTCATTTTATTTAAGCTATTACATATAGTTACTTGCCACTTATGCTATTCAAAGGGTAACCCAAAGATCTATTGACAGCTCTACTCTATTGTTCTTCATCTCTGTATAGTTTTTAATGATATTTAATGCAAAACTTAAAAAATTTCTATTCAGCACAGACACCCATGACAGGCAAAAGAAGGAAACAATTTCACCCAAGCCCAACTTGGTAAACTCATGGATTTAAACAGGGCTACTCACAGGAGCATGGTCAACCTGCAGGCAGCTACATCACCAAACAAAGAGCCTCACTCCACACAGACACACAGCAATCATTAACCTACTATATAACCTGAGGCAGAGCAGGACCTTGTGTGCTGCCTCAAGAGCCCTCCACCATTCCGTGCCAGAATGTCTTTGGGCTCATTTTTGTACAGCTGCTCTGATTTGTGCCATGCTGTGGTCAGAGAACAGAGTTCTTCAACAGTATGGCTTTATCCTCATATGATATAGATCCTTCCCTATTAGTGGAGCATTAGCTTGCTTGCAGTGTGATATTATAGGCAGCACTGCCATCACCATAATTGCATACATACTTTCTGTTCACATGAATGAATAAATATCCATCTAGGGTACAAACTAAGATATGAAAACACTGTGTGATGGAGTGTGTCCATCATTTACTGCACTAGATACTGCCAGTTTGGCCTCTGAAATTTTCCCAAAGGCAGGATCTTCATCAGATTCACATCAGTATTCTGCCCCTTACCCTTAGCCATTAGTGCTCATTATTTTTAAGATGATGGAATAAAGAGCATGTAGTTGTTGCAGAAATATCTTGATCATTTCTCTGATGTGGCACATAATGACCTGCGATATTGAACTTTTCACAAATACCTTGTCTAGACTTCTGTTTCTAGACCACAAATATTCTATCTTCTATTATGTGAATTATACATAGCAACTTCTATTATTTGCTGTTATACATAGCAACTAAGCTTATACAGATATTTAATAAATGTTAGTGTTTGTTGAACCAATGAGTGTATATGTTTTATGTTAATAGTACAAATAGGTTAGAGAAATAATCACTGTGATTATAGCCACACACTGTAAACATCAAGTAAGGATGACACAGACCAATTATCATGGGAAGAGACCTAAGCAGGTAGACGTGCTTCTCTAGCACAAGTGACACAGTAATGGTGATCATTAACTGGGAGCACAAAATGACCATCTGGGTGTCATTCCTCTACAGTAGCAATATGTTACCAGCAAGAGATGGTGGAATTGCTATGGGGAGGGGAAAGTGGCTCTACTCCACATTAATGGGGCTCTCAATGTTCCAGTGATATGCAAATGTGCTACATAAAACATTCCAAGGCAGAACCATGGTGAGGAAGAGAACTGAGTTTGCTTTCTGCCTTAATGATCTTAAGCAGTGAATCAGAGCTGGCTGATGATTCTGACCTGTGTTGTCCCCAGACAGATATGACTTGGGACTATTACGTATCTTCAAAGTAATCTCCCAAACAAACCATCTGACCCTACCTCTTTCCAGTGATCCTTAGAACCCCCACCTCTGAGGGGAAATGAATCCCCAATCATTAACGAAAAGAAATGCTATCTTCTTGATTCCACAGTGTCCGTTTCTTCCAAGATTTTCTAATCATTTTCTCATTAGTCTCATTCTCCATCTCACCACCATCATTATTATTCTGTTTATGTAACGTCACTCACCCAGCACCTTCAAGACTCCTTCCCGCCAGCATGCACAATACATTCCAATTATGTAATTATGCCATTGTAATCAAATCATTAAGATTCGCATTAAACATGTATTAAAGTTCACACAAAAAAAGCTCCAATCACAGACACCAAGAGAAAGAGAAACAGGCAAACATGCTTGTAATCACAGTTTGTTTTTAATGAGCCCACAACCACAGATTTAGGGTCTTGAGATGATTTTATAGCCAAAAAAGGTAGTTGGTTTCTAAGTGTGAAAAGCGGGTCTCTCCTCTCTGTCCCCCATCACCCACTGCGTCAGCCTCTTGATTACATAATGATGTAAGGAACAACTGGAAAGTGATGGAAGCTAAATTGGGTTGCCACTCAATTCTTTGGGGGAATTAAATGAAGAAATACCACAGCTCTAAAAAAGAAGTGGGGAGGAAGGAGACAGAGAGAGAGAGGGAGAAAGGAAAAGGGGGAGAGAGAGAAAGAGAAGGGAGGAAGGGAGGGAGGGAGGGAGGGAGAGAGGGAGAATGGGAGGGAGGGAAAGAGGGAAGGAGGGAAGAAGAGCAAGCAGAAAGCCTGACACACATAAGGTGAGCACACATACAATCTGCAAGCACTCCTTGGCCCTGGAAAAAAATTACACCATACCTGTGAAGAATCTCAATATGCTAACTGACTTGAGGAGTATGTGATTAACTACGTAACCAATTTAGAAATGCAAAACCAGGCTGACTGGAGTCAGTTATTTCCCATTGGATACAGGGCTGCCAGCTGACCACAAGCAGCTGATGATGCCCTGAGGGGGAGAGGGGTGTGTATCTAGGGGGAAGGCTGGTGATCTGTACCTCTGGCTGTGTATTAGCAAGACATAGCTTTAAAGGAACAGCCAGCACTGCTGCCCAGGCACCACACTAGGCCAATCCATCACACTTACAAGGCATGGAGTCCAGGCATTATTATTTTTAAGTGCTTCTGTAATGTTTCTAATCTATATCCAAGGTTGGTAGCTGTTGGCCCAGACTATCTGGGAACCTGGTAGAGAAGTAAATTTTCAGACCTCTTCCCAAACACACTGAATCAGAAACTTCACAGGGGTTGTCATCTGTTTATTTAGCCCTCCAGGAGATTCTTAAACACTGTAAAGTTTGAAGAAAACTAGGGTAGACTACATCTAACCTGAGATTATGAAGAGAAGACCAAAGGAACATTTGCTGTGTACCAGCCATGTTGTGATCACTGTACTAGGAATTTCCCTATATCATTGCATTGAATTTTCCAATGTTCTCTTTATTTACATTATAAACATGTCCTGTCTAAGCAAGGATCTTGCTACGCACTGGAAGTACAGTCGGGCCTTCAGTCCTATAATCCCAACACTCTGGGAGACTGAGGCAGGAAGACTGCTGAGAGTTTGCAGTCAGCCTAGGCTTCATAGTGAATTCCAGACCAGAGTGAGCTACAGTGTAAGACACTGCCTCAGAAAATCTCTTCTGCCCCTGCAAAGGTTCACATAAAAAACTGCTCCCGAACTCACCATATACAGATCTTTCCTTGTTATTATTCCCTAAGTAATACAGCATAACAAATATTTACATAATATTTAGATTGTATGAGTTACTATAAGTAATCTGGAGCTGATTCAAAGTACACATGAGACTGCACAGAGGTGATGAACAAATACACCATGCTGTACAAGGGGACACGATGAATCATAGACTATGGTATCTGTGAAGGGTCCAAGAACAAATCACTTCACGAGTCTGAGAGACGACTGTCCACAGCTTCGTAAGATATGATGTCTTCTTTCAAGGAGACTCAGAGAAGTAATTCCGATATAGAAAGGCAGCAAATTCCCCCACCTGGTGAGAGAGCATTACCTACAAAGTCTCAAATCCCCCCACAGCAACCTCAGGGGAAATAACAGGTAGTCATTTTCAGTCCCATTTAAGGAACCTGTAGACATAAAGAAGTTAAATAAGTCACCCAAGGTCAAACTGCTTGCAAGAGATGAAGCTAGAATTGAATCACATTCTTAATCGCTCAATACTTTAGTGTTTCCCAACCTGTGGGCCCAGTTCTTGCAAGTACTATTTCAACAGGAGTCCAGGAAAAGCCACACATGCCCCAGCATTTCCCACAGCCTTATTAAAGTCTAGGTCCAGAGTCCATGTCCATGTCGACAGCTATTTTTCAAGTGTTACTAGCGTTTTGTCTCCAATAAAATACTGAGTTCATCGTAATTTTTGTCATGTTTTTCTCTTAATGCATTACACATGTAATTACAGCTCTTTGGGAAGTCCATACGATTCAGGGCTGTCAAAAGAAATCTTATTTAGAAACCCTAGGAACCAGCACTATACCCTAACACACTAATGTACTTTCTAGTCATGAATAATGGATGGGTGGATCCTCATTAAAATAAAAGTGTATGTGTATTCCCAAATCCAGGGATAGCAGTCTGAGAGCGACTGCATTAAAAGTTAAACACTTTTACTTCAGGTGACCACTTGATGATAGTTTGATTATCGGCATAAATATAGGTATCTTTGCATTGCAATGGCCTGAAAACCAAACAAACAAAATCAGCCCTCTACTCTTATAAAGAAACCACACAGATAACAAGAACACTACTATTGCAAAGCCCTTGTCTTTGTCTAGAATCTCTTTGAGGAAGTAGCCCTCTGTTCCCTGTACTTTTGTGTGACATTGACACACCATAAATGTCATGGGTCCAAACTGTTCATCAGAGAACAGTAGCCCCTGCCCCCAGTCAGGACACGGCCAGGCTGGGCCAGGGGAAGCCTTGCTGAGTCTTCTAAGGGAACTATCAGTCAGGCCTTCTGCTTTTACTGGGATAGTAGCGAGGAGAAGAACACAAACCAACCTCCCAGCGCTCAGTGAGTCTGCCTGAAATGAAGCCAGCAATGGGAGAAAACTAAAGCCAAGAAACAGAGCAAAATACACAAGGGCCTGGTGATGCTGTTTGAACTTTTGGGCTTGGCCCCATTTAAGGCTGCTATGATAGTTAGTTTTAATTGCCAACTTGACACAATCTAGAACCACTTGGGAAGAGGGCCTCATTGAGGAATTACCTGAATTAGGTTGTCCTGTGGTCGTGTGTGTGTGTGTGTGTGTGTGTGTGTGTGTGTGTGTGTGTGTGTAGAGAGAGGGGGTATCCATTCCCTAGGCAGCAGATTGTGAATTGTATAAAACTGGAGAGAGTTTTATTTGTTTGTCTTATGGTTTCATTGGGATTGTTGGTTTTTCAACCCAGAGCCTTGATGCTAATGTATCTTATGGGTTCAGCAGACCTGCTAAACAGTTGGATGCTATTCCTCGGCACTCAGTTTAGACAAAAGTATATCATCACATTGAAGCAAGTAATGTCATTTCTGCACAGACTGGCTACACTAAAACCAGAAATGGAGATGAGTGAGCCTTACTAAGACACAGTGGCCAGAAAAATAAGGAAGCTAAAAATTCAAATCAATATTTTCCCAAAACTAAAACTAGTATGAGTAAATAGGGAAGTGATACACAGGGGTGACCGAGAAAGAGCTAGGAACAAAGAGTGAGCCTAACTGACCAGCCCCCTTCCAACACCCACAGTTCACTTGCTACTCCAAAGATACAACTTCTCCCATAGTGAGAGTTCCAGGGTGATGGCGAGCATCATCCTATTGCCTTGGCCTTGGCCTCTGCTGGGGAAGCCAAAATCAAACAGCTAGGCCTGGGCTGAAAGTAGTCCCAAGGCACTTGAGCCTGTTGCTAAGAGACAGACACTATAAAAGCAGGGACAAATTTTGTGGACCATGATTCCATAAGACCTCTTTTGGTTAATATCCCTTGAAGGTTCTGGAAAGCTAACTGACTGGTTAATTGATTATAGCTCAAGTCCTGAAAATAAAAGCCTTTGGTTGCTGTATCCTAAGGTTGGCCCCAGTGCCCTAGAATTCCCTACAGCAGGAAGTGAATTAGAACAGCAAATATGGCTCCTGAGATGGAAATACACCCCACTGTCCACCTCACAAGTAGTGATAAGGGAACTGTTCTCTGGGCAGAATGAGGTCAGCCGCATTGGTTGATGGGAACTATTGACAACCAGAAGGATTTGTTACATGATATTTATTAGTGTAGATATCATTATCTCTTCTGGTCATTATTTTGTTTTCCAAAAGGAAATTTCTGTTATGGCTATAGTCTATTGTCTACTTGGCATTTCCTTCCTGGTATGTTTTGTGGCTTGATTTATTTTCTGTTGCTATAAAGAAGTGGGTAGCTTATAAAGAAATTATATTTATTTTGGCTTATGTTTCTGGAATCTGGCAAGTCCAGGAATTTGGCCATATCTGGTATAGATTCTATGCTGCTTCAACTCAGAGCATAAAGTGAAAAGGTGATCAGGTATATGCAGAAAAGGAGAGATAAGAGATGCAGCCTAGTCTTGTAAAGAACCCTCTTTGTGATAATGTGTTGAGTCTGAAGGAATCTAGAACTCATTTTCTTGAAAAAGACATTACTTCTTAAGAACAAAATCATCACATATTTGTGTTTGTGAATGTGTTGTGTGTGTGTCTGTGTGTGTGTCAGCATGAGTGTGTGTGTTCACATGTGTGTGTACCAGGAGTTAACATCTGGATATCTTCCTTGGTCACTCTCCACCTTATCTTTTAAGACAAAGTTTCTCCCCATACCTGGAATACACCAATTCAGCCAGGCTGGTCAGTGAGCTCCATCCAGAGGTCTGTCTTCCTCTCCCCATCTCCTTCAGCACTGGAGTTACAGACACATGCTGCTTTGTTTGGTTTTTATAACTTTTACATGGATACTGGAACCTAAAATCAGGTCCTCACACCATCTGAGCCATCTCACAGGCCCCACCCCCTGAAATCACCTCTTAAAGGCCTCCCTTGCCAGAATTTCCACATTGAGAGTCAAGTGTTCACATGAGTTTTTGTGTAGACATTCACACCACTGTGGCTTGCATACAAAAAGGCAACACCTCACACAGAAACAATGGGAAACTAGAGCAAGATAGAATTTATATATCTTTTCCAATGGAATCTATAATACATTATTCCTCTCTTTTAAAAAATTTGCAGAAAAGCGATACTTGGAAAAGGTTCCCCTTTTCACAGCAAAATGTAAGATGTATTGATCTGTAGGGCGCCCATATGTCACATACTTTTAGTATTGCACAGTTTAGAAATCATGTCTGCATTGGAGCTGAGTCTTTTAACCTCCCTCCCACACCAAAGGAAGCTACTTTTCTTAGAATGATATGTGTTGGGTTTTTTTTTTCTTTTTTCATTGCCTTTCCACATGTTCATAAATAACATATAATATTGATTTGTATGTTTTAATTTGCATTAATGGTATGCTACACTTATCCTTCAGAAACTTGGCTTTCTCGCTCAGCAGCATGTTTTTAAGATTTATATATTTGGATACGTTCCGTCATTTTAATGACTTGATAGTATTCTAGAATGTGAATAAATCACACTTCATCCATTCTTATTCAGACTCTTTAAATTATCATTATAATTTGTTTCTGCAACAGAGGCAATGAACATCCTTGGGCATATCTTATATTCATGTAAGAGAATGTTCTAGAGCATGTACCTATACATGCACTTGCTGGCTGGGGTGTTTGCTCATGTTCTGATATGCCAGGTACTGCTGTCTTGCTCTCAAGTTCAGTTTTATTATTTTGTACTCCTGCTTGCAAATGAAAATCCCTATTTGTGGCGTCTCCTGGCCCTGGTGTCTGATGGTTTGATTCACAAGGTTTGTCTGTTTCATATTGTAAGCTCCTCTTCCTCAGGAGTATCAGGTCTCTGGAATCCCAAGTGCCCTGGATTATAGAGGAATTCCTGCTGAGAAGTTTTATATTTGTGTGTACTGGAGCCTGTAGGGTTTCAATGGTCCTTGACCAGGTTATGATAAATTCTCAGCCTGGATATCTCACACCAGACAAGTAATATAAATTTGGAACACATCCTTCTATGTAATTCAGTCTTGGGAATTCAGTTTTTCACCTGATTTTTTTTCCTACCCAAAGCTCTCAAGAAATGGCCTGTAGGTGCCATTTTCCATTCTGCTTTTTATGGGCAGGGCAGCCTTTGAGTTTTTAAGCATCATATAGAATTCTTTGCCCTGTCATCAATGATCAGGTGGTCACATCTCCATGTTTACATAATATGTTCACCCCAAGTCTCACAATGAATCCACACCAAGTGGGAGGTTGATGATGGATGCTTTCCTCAATTGCTCTGCACCCTTTTTTTTTTTTTTTTTTTTTGAGACAGGTTCTCTCACTGAAAGTAGAGCTCTCTAATTTCCTAGACGAGCTGCCAGCAAACCCCAGAGATCCTAATCTCCTCCCCAGTGCAGAAATTACAGGCATGCAATGCCACATCCAGTGTTTCATGTAGGGCTGGGGATCCAAACTCAGGATCTCGTGTTTGCACGGCAACACTTTACCCCCTGAGCCATTTCCCCAGTCCCCAGACTTTTGTTTTTAATTGAGAAAATGTTCAATGTTGCTGAAGAATAAAGAAATGTATAATTTCTCCTTCCTCCCCTGTTTCTGCCTCTCTTCCTCCTTCCCAACCACCCCACTTTAGTAGGTAGAGAAAGGAACAATTTAAGTTTAAGACACAGAAGGAAAACCACTCTGTCTTACTAAAAAAACAAAAGCATAAAGTTCTGAAATAATTCTTTCTCTTCTATTAACAAAGAAGAAACCAGAATCAGACACAGTGAGGGCACTGGGGAGGGGGCCAATGGGCACAGGTGCAACCAGTGAGTTTTGGTGATCAGAGAGATCAGCAGCCTTGTGGAAATCAAGTCTACTGGGTGTACAGGATGATGGCAAAAGCTTGGAGAAATGTAGGCCAATCAGTATTTGGACTGAGCAAAATACTATTTTCCTACCACTGGAGTGACTTCCTGCTTTATCAAACCAGGGATCAAATGGCCCCCACTAATTTCTGCTGTGCTGTTGTTAGTGTATGTGGATTAAAGGATGAAGCAATCATCTCATGGGCCTTGGGCTAGCACACATGAGCTAGTCCTGGACACTTGGTTCAATTTCTGGTCACCAGTCAGGCCGTCCACACCTGAACATCTAAGTCTGATTAACTGCTCCCTCATGGTGCTCTCGGGCTCAGCCTGCAGGTTTGAGAAGCCTCCACTAAATCACAGTTGATTGGGAGATTAACTCCCTCCTGTCTGCCCATCTATCATCCATCCACATGTGCCAGATAGCTTCAGGTCTCAGGAAGAAGGCACCCCATGTTTAAGGCCTCTGGAGCCATATTTGGGATAATCAGCCCGATGGTAGGATGGTAAAACTTTAAGGACCAGCCTTAGTTAGTCACATCACTACTTTGAGGTCTGGCAGTGCCTATTCAAGGTCATGACCAGGAAGTGCAGAGCTAGAGGCTGACTGGGAAGGAAAGGGTTACTATTGCTCATAAGATCTCTCAGAAGCCTGCAGTTCTACACACTAGAGAAGCCTGAAGCAGAAGTTTCTCTGACAGCTGTCAGGGGCCTCTGCTACCTCTAAAGCACAGCATTTTAGCCCTACATCCTCAGTGTTATTCATTTGATCATTTTTTATTCTGTTTTTTATATCTGCACGTAGGAATCTTTCATAATCAAGTCACTCTTCTGAGGCAGACACATAGTGCAGATGAAGTTTAACTGTACAACACTTGGCACCTGTCAATTTGTGCCATCCTTTTATGTTCTTCATGGTTCTGGTCAGCCCCCAGACCAGGACTGGCTATGAAGTGAGTGGCAAGGGTCTAGAGCAGCTTGCTGTCATGTGTGCTATGGCCTCAGGGTCTCACCCAGGATTCAGCTATCTCTCCAGTCCAAGATCCCACTGACAAAGGTGGCAAGAGGTCCTTGGCCCCATCTTTCTTGTGGAAGTCTGGCTAGAATGAGTGGTACACCTTTCTCCTCTCCAACATCTCCTTTCTGAGTTTTGTTAATGCCCAGATTTTCCTCCCCAACTTCTCTGAGCACAGGACCACCCATCAAAGCCAGATGACAAAAAAAATGAACTGTAGCTAGTGATGTACTTTAGTGAGAACTCCTCTAGTGGCATTTCTAAATGAAAACACCTGAAAATTATTTTCTCTGTGATGCACAGAAAATAATATTAACAGTTATAATCACATCCATGCTAATTAGATGTAAAACAAAGGCAGCAAGCATAACGGCCTTGTGCTTTCTTCAGTATTAGTTAAAATAAGGCTAAAATGGGTCGTTAAAATTAATTTGATGTAAATATTAAGTAATATTATGGATGATACTTGGTTGTGACAAAAATATCGTTAAAAAGCAGGACTTTACTCACTGAAATTCCAGGTCTGCTCTGTGGCTTGCTTCCTTTTAGTGAGCTTCACATTAAACCTAGATCTGGTTGGAAAAAAAAGATGTGTCCCTTATTAACACACCTTGAGCAAGCTGAGCAGATGAACTGAAGGGGGGCCTCCTGGCCCTGATGAATGGAAGCCACAGACAAGCACCCACACCACTGAGATGTCAGGCTAGCCTTGTTTCAGCAGCACTGTGATTGGGAGTTCTGCCAAGAACGAAACAGACTATCCTGCAGCTGTTATCTCATTTGTATGAGTAATATGAAAAATGCTGCACAATTTAATATGCCATCTAATACTTTTATTCTTATCTCACTAGCAGGGCAGGTGGTGGCATACATGTTTGAAAGCCGATCCAGATTGGAACAGGGGAGGGTCCCCAAGAAATGATGCTAGCTACTATTCGAGCCGAGAGAAATGAGATGAGCTCTGATATTATTCTATAAAGGCAATCTCACTTGTATCTTTGCCAATGAGATCTTAATCACAGCCAGCAAGGAGAGCGGATACCCTTTCCTGGTTATCTGGGTGCAGAATGATGCCATCGCCAGCACGGGGAGAATGGTTATCTGTTATTTCACTTGTGAGAGACCAGCCAGAACATTATCAGGGTTTGGGGAACCAAACACGTGCAGCTCGGAGTGATAAAAAGAGGGAGGAGACGACTCCTCTCCAAGGATGTGGAGATAACGCCACTTGCAGGGGGAAGAGATGGATGGTACTGTTGAAAGTGGTTTCCAGGACTGGGAACTGACTTGGAAGCTCCACAGCAGCCCAACTCTTGGCTCAGAGGTAGAGAGAAATAAATAGAAGGATCTGGGACACAAGGAGAGCCTGAAAGAGAAAGCGATTTTCTCAAGCCCTCCGACCTTAAGAGGAATGTGGTTACATCAATCTTTTACGATTCTCTTCGTCGAAAGATGCAGTACAGTAACCTTCAGACTACCGACTGACAAAAATAATACTTTGTTATTTCCCCCATTCTGAATTGTATTTATCTTTTATTTTATTTTATTTTGAACACTCCAGATTTCACATGATCCTCTAACAAGCAAAACTGTTAAAAATGTAATGTGAAAATGAGAAGCACAGATCCTTAAAGAGACCAGAAAGAGGCTAACTACCATCCCAGGGAACACTGACCCAGGATAACCACATCTGTGACTCATAAGGACATCAGTGTCAAGTTAAAGACCCCAAACTCCACGATGGCATTTCTATAAGCCCCAAGTGCTTTTGACTTACAACTGCTCTTTCTTGTGGCTGGAAAAATTACTTTGTTTTTCCTCCATGAAGTCTGAAGTCAAAAAATGGTTTGGTTCGAGATTAGTTTGGGATTTCTTGAGCCAGAATTTTTTACACTGTCATCCAACCTGACCTGGAGATCACAATGCAGTCCAAACTGGACTCAACCTCACAGCAATTCTCCACAACCAGGAGTGCAGGTGTGACCACCACACCTGGCTTTCAAGTCTAAAATATCAATGGACGATCTACCTTTCTTTTCTATTTCTATTTCTTTTCTTTCTCCCTCCTCCCCAACCCTCTTTCCTGTTTTTTTTTTCTGTTGTTGTTGTTGTTGTTGCTTGTTCTGTTTGTTTTTCTTAACTTCCCTTTTACCACAATAAAACTTTTGGTCATAAATGTATTATTTATAACAATTCAAAAAAGCAGAAATGTATTAAATACCCAATCAATAGCTTTTTCCTGCTTTCAAACTCACCCATGCTCTAATATAACCAATGTCAGCAGCTTAAGGTGCTTCTTTATAACTTCTTCTGGACATGAACAATATGCATATTATTTTCTCTGTAATGTAGATGCTCTCAATAACATAAACCCATCATTCTTTTTAAGTGGATTTGTAATATTCTCCTATTTTCCTATTTTTCACCATATACGTCCTGTAAGTTATTTAAACATCCCAAAATGATTGATACTCATGGTCCCAACTATCTGTCTTAATATTTCCCACTTGCTACTACAACAGCTACTTTTGTGTAGTTCTGCATAGAGATCACCATTTTTATTTCTCTTAATACCAGATTAAATAATGAGTCTTTATTATTTTAAAAAAATATGTTTAAATGACTTCTCCCAAATGTGATAGCCATTCAAATTTCTACAAAGAGTAGACAAAGGAGCATCCCCACACCTATTTAAATCTTGGCAATCTTCCTTGCTTTGTTTTGCTATTCCATTGAGTAAAGATGGCATTGCTTCTATTCAATTCATGTTTCCCTGATTCCAACAAGGTTATCCATCTTTTCAAGTGTTTTCTTCGCTCTCTGCTTGCACGGGTATGGTTTGCCTTTGCATTCTTTTGAACAGCAATGTGTCTTTTTCTTACTCCTTTACAGATATTGAGTAGGGGAGGTTCCCCCATTTCTTGGCTATCATTAGGAAGGCAGAATGTTTAGCTTTTAGCTATCATGTGGATTATGGGTATTTTCTTCCAGTCTTTGTCTTTAGCTTTTGTTTAAAGGAAACATTTAAAGTGTTAAATATTTATTTCACTAAATATGGCAATGTTTTCCTCTGAGTTACATATTTTGAAAGTTTTCCCAACATCAAGGATATATATTGTTCTAATATTGGGGACGGTTTCTTCCTTTGAGACAAGGTCATACTATGTAGCCCAGGCTAGCCTCAAGCTCAAGATCAGCCTCCCATGTACTGGAGTTGCAGGCAGCATCATATCCAGCCCTCTCATAGTCTCAATGTTACTTTACCAAACTCCACAAATTGGAGGAATGGATAGACCTCACCAGGTCCTACATCATAGTTGCTAATTATTATCACAAAAGTCATATCAGGAACAGCTAATTTTCATCATCTAGTGACCAGATGGGGTAAATAGATTTCCTGCAGGCTCAATGGTTTCTGCCTCATCTAATTACAACTTAAGGGTTGTTTGATTGGTACTTGAAGATGAAGAAGTTTCTCTGAAAGCAATTTAATCACCCTGTGAATGAACTGAGTATATTTCATTATACAGATGGGTGAAATGTAAACTACTAATTGCATGTAGACTGCATTTATAAGAGATGAATTTTGATTATTAATTCCTTCTTATTTGCTCTTGGTTACTTTTCTAGTTGTGGGAAGTGTTGGCTAAAGGCTTCTTGAGACCACCCATACACTCATTCACCCATTCACCCATTCACCCATTCACCCATTCACCCATCCATCCATCCTTCCATCCATCCACCCACCCATCCATCCATCCTTCCATCTACCCATCCACCCATCCACCCATCCACCCATCCATCCATCCATCCATCCACCCATCTACCCATCCACCCATCCACCCACCCATCCATCCATCCATCCATCCATCCATCCACCCACCCATCCATCCATCCATCCATCCATCCATCCACCCACCCACCCACCCACCCATCCATCCATCCATCCATCCATCCATCCATCCACCCACCCATCCATCCATCCATCCATCCATCCATCCATCCACCCACCCACCCATCCATCCATCCATCCATCCATCCATCCATCCATCCACCCACCCATCCACCCACCCACCCATCCATCCACCCATCCATCCATCCACCCATCCATCCACCCATCCATCCATCCACCCATCCATCCATCCATCCACCCACCCAGCCAGTCAGCCAGCCAGCCAGCCAAGCTCCCTCTGGCCAGTGAAAGTATGTTTGCTGAAGTGCATGTGCCTGGGAAAGGCCCTAAGGAGAGCCGATCATGAAGCAGATACAAGATACAGGGCCGCTACCTGAGCTCCTGACTACACTTGCTTTTTTAATGGTTCTTCTTATATCTTCACCAAAGATTGAGTTCCAAAGAGGCTTTTAACAGAGTAGGGCCAGGGCACCTTGCTGCTGTCTGTTCTGTCTGCTGAGATGCCACTCATGCCAACTTGGATGGTGAGGCCAGGTCTGATGATTAATCTTTCTTGTCAACTTGCCTGTCTTTACAATCCTGCAGGAGACCTGTCTCCTGGTGCATCTGAGGGTATTTCCAGAGAAATCAACCAGTGAAGGAAGATCCACCTCGAATGTGAGTGGTACCATTCCGCAGGCTAGGGGCCTTGGACGAATAGAAAGAAAAATGCAGCACCAGCACTCACCTCTCTCTGCTTCCCATCTACAGACACAATGTGACCAGCTGCCTGTGGTCAGCACAGCTGAAGCCTCTCTCACTGCCATGCCACCTGGATGGACTACATTCCCTAACCCTGGGAGCCAAAATCAATCTCTCCTTCATTAAGATGCTCCTGCCAGGTATTTATCAGCAATGAGAAAGAAGAAGTGATAAACCCATTCATCTCCTGGCTGGACCATCCATTCTTTCAATACTGGGCTCCACTGGGTCTGGTTTCTCTCTCAGCAACATTCCAACATCACCTGCTACATCCACTTCACAACAACGCCAAGGACACTCTGTGTGGCGTTTCCCCCACCCCTCCTCATATGCACACATGCACCCCTCTGTATTCTGCAGCCACAGAGGATGTGGCAATGGACATGTTCTGCTAAGTTTCCTGCATAGACCATCGCTCCTTGCTGGTTCCTGTCCAGGATGGGGAACAGTGATTCTCAATCAGAACTGGTCCCATCCCCCTGCCATGAGATAGTATGGACATTTGTAGGCCTGTTAATTTGTTGTCACAGCAACGGGAGTTTTATTACTCCTGAACTTTATTTTACTTCAAGATAGTAAAGAGAACTTCACAAAATATTTATCACATAAAAGAGTCGTTAGTTTTAATATGCCCAAAGAATTCTCTCTAGTTAACTGTTCTTCTGTCTTATTCTTCCCAGGGCAGGTTGACAAAGGGTGATCAAACAGCCTTATGCTCTCAGGACCCTTACCCCTTCCTGCTTTTTCTCCTCACTTCTATCTCACCTCTGATTCTCCCTTCCCCCAGTCTGGAAAACCCTACCCAATATAGAGTACAGAAGGCTTGTTTGAATTCATTGTCCCCAAGGCCCCTTACAGCCTCAGTAAGCCTTGCAAATGCCTCTGCTGCCTTCTTTTCTATGGGGTGAGTATGCTCCAGGATACAGTCGTCCAGCTGGGCTAACGGTCCTGAAGCAGACATGGACCAATGTCTCTTAATGTTCCAGAACACAGTCAAGAAAGACCTGATCACCATGTGGTCATTTGGACTGACTTCCAGGGTGGCTTTAGGGCATCATCATGGTCAGGACATGGAATAGTTAATTGTGCACAAAGGTATTAAATAAACCTCACGCTCCTAAAAACTTCAACACCATCAAAAGAAGGCAAACCCCTCAGCAAGAGGGTACTCATTAATTGTCTTCCTTTTATCTTCTCCTTTCTACCCAGAGAGTTCTGAGTCTCCTTCTGCCTTGCCACATCCCACCAGAGCAGAGCCCCTTGCTCCTATTTCTGCTCCTCACTAACATATTTGTAGATTCCAATACCGGTGAGGTAAGGGCTGTAGGTTTACCACAGCATGGCCATAGGTTACTCCTATACGACCAAACTTTGTCATTGTGACTCCAGTTCAGTCTCCAGCGGATAATGGCGAAAACAATTATAAAAGAGAAAGAACAGAGAAAAAATTGTAAACATCAACCTAAAACAATAGTTAAGACATCTCTGAAATGACATATTTCTTAGTGTTTCTGACCATATCATTCGGTTTTGACATTCTGCACAGGGACTGGTGAGAATCTGGTTCAGTCCTCTCTGAGGGTTGCAAAGGAAACCCTACCAATCCGTCCCCTGACACATGCATCCAAAGGGTAGCCATAGTGATGTCTAGTAAATATTTAGCAACTGACTCTCCAGTAGATAAAAGAAAAACTGACAACAACATTTGTCAATATCTCTGGGATGAATATTTCTACCATGGCTGAACTCAAGCCACCAATGGGAAGTCACTCAATACAAAACAGAGAAGTCTCTACATAAATCTCTCCCATCACAGAATGGCTATCACAGGCTCCAGTCCCAAGCTGCCACTTAGACTCGGGTGAGCAGACCTGAACCCCTCCAAATAGACTAGAAATCACATTTTTATGTTTGGTGTCTCTATTTCCCAATAGTGGCTATTTAAAATACATCTAAAACATTGTGGAAGTTAAAGATATACCGGTCATGCGTTCCTAAGTCTGAAAGCCTGATCTGGGCCAGAGTCCTTGTGCTGATAAGTGGAAGGATTTTGCCTCTGAGACCTTTGTAGTTTCTACATCATAAAAACAAAGCAAACCAATGTTTTTCAGAAACTCATGTACTATCTTAGTTGATTTCTATGCAACGAACTGTTTAAGACTAGGTAATTTATGAAGGAAAAGGTATCTTTCATACATAGTCCTAGGGTATAAAATTAAAAGGGCAAACACAATCATGTGGAAGAGAGAAATGGAGACCTAGCTCATCTCACTGCAAACCTACTCCTACAATGAAAACATCAATTTGTCCATACAAAGAGGTCCCTCAAGGGACTTGCCACCTCTTAACAGTTCCACAGGGGACAAAGCCTCCACATGTGTTTTAGTAAGAACAAACCATATTGAAACCATGGTGCCTGCCCTACTGGCCTCCCTCTTTGGCATTTACACAACTATTTCAGAGAACATTCTGGACTTTCCATTACTCTTTCAAAATAATATCCCCCAACTACATTGAAGGGGCTCACAGGCAGAGGCTAATTCTTTGGTATCTTCTTAACTATGTCCACAGTGTTGCGAAAGTATAGAAATAACTGATGATGATAAAGACTGAGAGTGATTTTTTTTTAAATCTTGGGGCTCTGTGTTTGCTGGGTCCCCAGTCTTCTACAGCACCCTTTTCCTTCTCTCCTGTCCTTTTGATGATACTTTATGAATATTCCATGTCACTCAGCAGCTGCAAGAGATGGATGACTGTGGAAGCAAAAGATAACAGGCAGAAGCAGTGAGGATTTTCTTTTGCCTGCAGCAGGCAGCTGAATGCATTTTTCAAGCCTGAAGCATCGCAGGAACAGAATCGTTTTTTTAATGCCCTTTCTTTTATTTTCATTCATTTGCTTTTCACATCTTTTTTTTTAATTGCTCATTTTGCTTAAGGAGCCTCGAGGTACAAGCACAGCAAAGTATCATTAATTAAAATATTTAAAATTATAGCTGTGGTGACAAAGCTCCCAAATAGGCCCAGGCAGCACAGACAACAAAAACAATTATTATCCGTAATAACAGCCAAATCATCCCACTGCTTTCTACCCAGAGACAATGCGTCTTCCCCCAAATGCTAAGTGACTGTGGCAATGAGTAAATCATGACTATCCGAAACAGGACTAGATGGGTTCTAAGACAGCTTTCAGGCTGCACAGAAACGTAGCCAGCCCTCCTCCCTCGCCTCACTCCACAGGAAGGTTTTCTGGGCAGAAAGCTGTTGTGTAGCAGCAGCCTGTTACCCCCATTCCCAGCTTTTCTCCAGGAGTCCGGGGGTTACTCAGCAGTGAATCAGCCTGGCATGCCTGTGAGTACACCATAAACATGGAAGTGATTTCCCTGCACCTGGAAGACCCCTCCACAGAAAATTATCCCCATAAAACAAGCCTGTGAAAGTGGAAATTGTAATAATTTATAATAAAGTTTCTTTTTATATAACACAGAAATACAATGAGCATTACCAGTTCCATTCCAAATGATGAGCAGAATTTTTTGTTGTTCACTCATGTGTGCCTTCTCACTCCAGACTTATTGAGCTTCCACTGTGGACCAGATTCTGAGCCAGGTCTTTCTCCAAGCATCCTAGCAATGCTAAGATGGACAACTGTCTACTTTCTTCAATGAGCATCGAATGTGGTGGGAGAGATGCAGAAGTTCAGGGGAGGAGGGCCAGGGCCATGGAGAAGTCATGGGAAGGGCTTTCCAGCTTGAATTCCAAAGGTACTCACAGAAAATGCTACAGCACCTTTCACGTACCTCCTAAGAAGTTTGCCACACCCTTGCAGGCTCTGCAAACCCAAAGGGGTCTTACAGCAGCCAACTCTGACTGCTCCATTGCAGACCACAAGTGCCAAAGGATTAACAGATCCTAGGAGCAGCCCTCAGCCAATGGCTGACAATGGGTGAGTATTCCAGAAGCCTGACCCACAGGTAAGACAGCTCAGAAACTGGGCTAGCTCCCAGGCTTCCCTAAGGGATTCAGT
Organism: Onychomys torridus; assembly: GCF_903995425.1. NCBI lineage: Eukaryota > Metazoa > Chordata > Mammalia > Rodentia > Cricetidae > Onychomys > Onychomys torridus. The sequence continues at coordinate 94,274,737 of NC_050449.1, read as the reverse complement.
CATTTGTCCCTAGGAACCATTAACTAGCTTGACTGCCTCTGTTCATTCTCTCTGTCTCTCTGTCTCTGTCTCTCTCTGTCTCTCTGTCTCTGTCTCTCTCTGTCTCTCTCTCTCTCTCTGTCTCTCTCTCTGTCTCTCTCTCTGTCTGTCTCTCTGTCTCTCTCTCTCTGTCTCTCTCTCTCTCTCTCTCTCTCTCTCTCTCTCTCTCTCTCTCTCTCATACACACCAAAAAAAAAAAAACCCAAAAAAACCACACATTTAATTGGTGTGTGTGTGTGTGTGTGTGTGTGTGTGTGTGCGCGCGCGCGCGCGCATATATGCGCGCACTCATGTGTATATACAGTGTGCATGTAGAGGTCAGAGGACACCTTGCAAGAGCAAGTTTTCTCTTTCCATCTTACGGGTCCCAGGATTGAGCACGGGTCATCAGGCTTGGCAGTAAGCTCCTTTCCCCTCTGAGCCATCTTGCCAGCTCCGTCATCAGTCTCCTGCAGGAATCTCATGGTATCACCCCTTAAAGGAATTGCCTATACTCAAAGTATTTGTCTCATAGTCTGTGTCTGGGCTATCCCAAATGAAGTGCCTCAGGTATAGGCAATGGCATGGGAAAAAAAGACACATATGGACAGCATTTCCTTATGTGGGTGAGGCTGAGGTACAGAGGCAGATGAGAGAGGAGCTGGTCTTTTCAGTAGTGACACAATGATTAAAGACTCCTCTTAAGGTCTTTCCCCATATCTGTCTTTGCATAGGAAGCATCGTAGAAATCACAAACAATTCAGCTTAGATACACAACATCACCTCCATTGCCTCCTCATTCCACTCTGAGACTTGTCTTAGCTTCCTGGTATTCCATTGCATTAAGTCGTTCTAATCTCAAAGCAATGGCACAGGAATGGTGTCTGTGGTAACCAGCCTCTAAAATATTTCTCCTCACCCCTATCCCACCCCTAAACTCTGCATAACTCCTTTGCATATTGTTTTAGTAATGGTCTGTATAGCCAATAGACTACCATAGAAATGACAGCATGCACCTTTCAAGGCTAAGCTAACAAAGGCAGTGATTTCAGTCTTGCCTTCTGTCTTGTATCACTTGCTCTGAAAATAGTTACAGTTCTGTGAGACAGTTAAGCAACTCTATGGTAGGACCATGGGATAAAGAGTCCAATAGCCAGCAGAACTCTGAGGCCTCCAGCCATCAACTATATGAGCAAGTCATAGTAGAAGGAGATCCTTCAGCCAACCCCAGGGAAGCTATCAAAATACCACAACCAGGCAACACTGATTCAGAAAACATGGTGTCCTAGAATTATAAGGTAATCTACTCCCAGATTTCTGACTTTCCAGAGTCGTGTGAGATAACAAATATTATTTGTTTGAAAGCATCGAGTGTTGGGATATGTTGCTATGTAACAGTAAATAATGAATAGTATGTCACATGCTCTGACCCACCCAACCTACCCCCACATCTCAATCAAGGAAATAAGAAGGAGGAAGGGATGCAGCTGAAGTCAGCAAACAACATACTGGATGCCCAAGAATTATCCAGAAGGAGGTAGAAGATGTGTTAGAATTTCTAGCACCATGATAAAATACCTGACAAATGACTTCAAGGAAGAAAGATCTGGGTCCACAGCTTCCTACGCTTTAGTTCATGGTCAGCTGCCTCCTCTATCAGCTATGGGTTGATGGTGAGGCCACACATTGCCTTGAAAGAGCTAGGTGGAGCTCTGATGCTCAATACTAGCAGCTGGAAAGCAGAGGGCAGAGCGGGACCTAGCCCCTGGACACATGCCTGTGACCTACTTCCTCCAGCAGGACCCCAGATCCCAAGGGTCCCATTGCTTCCCAAAACAGTGCCAGAAGGGGAACAACCTATATGCAAAACCTAACAGTTGATGGCATTTAAAAATAAAAACTCTAATGTTTTGGAGGGGTGGGGGACTGACCTCTGGTACTGTATAAGTCAGCAAAGACATTGTAGTGAAGAAACAGTCGAACAAGGCTTATATGTGGTTTAAATTGTCCAAACTCTCTCTCATAAATGCTGCTGAGGTGTGAAAAGCAGAGACTTAGTGCTAAGAGTTAGAATACAAGGAACTAAACCTGTGGTAGATTTTTAATTTAAAAAAGGTCTCAAGGGAGCCAATGTTGGCTATTCATATAACCCACAGAACAAATTATCCCATAACTTAGTGGCTTAAAATAATAAACATTTATTTACTATTTTACACAGTGTCCATGGGTCTAAAATTCAGGATCTGCTTAGCCAAGTGGTTCTGGGGATTTATGGAGAGGATTTATCATAGTATTGTTTGTAATAGCAAAATATTAGGAACCAGCTAGATGTGCAGTCATAGAATGAGGTCAAAATTACTATGTATCTGCTAAAAATGAAACAAAAATTTAGGATCATGTGGAACTACTCATAATATCACTGGAAAAGAATGCTATAAAACTACAAATGCAGCAGGACTCCAACTTTATTGAAGTTTTTATATCTAAAAAGGTTAAAAGTGCACGCACCCAAATGGCAAGGGAAGGTAGTTATGTAAGTTGCCTATTGCTGAGTAACAACATTCCCAAAAGCAAGTCCCTCAGCTCAGTTATCTTTAACTCATATATGATTCTAAACTCCAGAATCAGACATGTCTGATCCTTTGAGACTGTGCTACAACATGGTCTAGAAAGCCTATGCTTTAGAACTACACAATTGAAACACACACACACACACACACACACACACAATCACACAGAAAAAACTCTCAATGTTTAAGGTGAGTTTACAATCTCATGTTGAGTTGTGTTCACAGCTGTCCTTGACTATAAGCCACTGCATGCAGCAGCTTCTGGCTGCAGGTTGAATGTGGGTCGCAGATCTCCTGAGGTCACTTACGCAGCTGCAATCACCTGATAGTGGACCTGGGCCTAGAGATCCAGGAAGGTTTCATTCACCAGGCTGGCACCCCAGAGGACTAGTATCTTAATCAATCAATATCTTTATGTTTCTCTCTGTCTGTCTCTGTCTCTCTGTCTCTATCTCTCTGTCTCTCTGACTTTCTCTCTCTCTCTCTCTCTCTCTCTCTCTCTCTCTCTCTCTCTCTCTCTCCCTCCTCCTCCTCCTCCTCCTCCTCATTCCCACCCTTGCCCACATGAAAGAAGACCTCTACACTGTGGTTCAGGACTTCAAATGGAACTATGGTAAGAGAATAAGTAGCATACATGCATGCATATGCATTGTGCACATCACATGTTACATACATGTGATAAGTATGATAAATGTGGCACATAAAAGAAATGTGTCTTAATAAATTAGCTTCTGCCTGAACAAATCCTTCCTTCCAGGGAAGGCCTCTGGGTTCACTTTTAAGGCCTTTGCATGGTCAGATGTAAGTGAACTTCTGTTCTACTCAAATCTACTGAGTCAACCATTAACTGCAACTAGAAAACATCTTCAGAACAACAGCTGTATTAGTGTTGGACCAACCAAGGGCTTACTGAGTACTTAACTGAGTGTATAACTGAACCATCACCCTGAGTCAACCCCAGAGTGGCTGTGGGAGGAGATGTGCAAGTGTGTGCACACCCGAGCACTGTTTACTGGGAGCCAGGGACAGTATTTGGATGATGAGGTGATCTTTCTTCATAATCTGTTTCACATGTTCTACAAGAGAATATGGAACATTGTGGGGTGGCTTATGTGAGTTATAGAATGACTCATGTCCATTGTTTTTTTTTAAGGCAAGCCATTAAAATACAAAATCTCCAAATTTCCAGAATTTTCACCAATCAGAAAAGATTAGTGTGGTCATACTTACAGATACTCTGTGTCTGGCATTCAGTCAGAGTTAGAAGAGAGAAAGGGAAAAAAAGATGAGAAGAGAAAGAGACAGAATTTTCTCAAACTGAGGTAAGTTTATGAATGGTAATTGTTTCCCTGAATGGAACAAGAGAAGGGAACTGAAGATGACTGGGAAGATCTATAGTTAGTTCATCAAGCAAATGCTTCCTCATCCCTGACATGTATTAATACCTTAAACATTAAAGTTAAAGAAAATAAACAACAGATGATAAAGCTCAATAGTAGAGGGCCTGCCTAGCCTGCATCAAACACGTACATTCAATCCCCAGTACCACAAAGGAAGAGCAGGAGAGGGGGGGGGGGGGAGGGAGAGAAAGAGAGGAAAAGAAGGGAAGGGAAGAAGGAAGAAAGAATAGGAAAGTTATTTAATGGTTGCAGTTGTGTTTTCTAACTTGAATGATACAATCCTGACCAGCTTGCTACTGCAGGTGATAATATTCTCTCACATTTTCACCTCCCCTCCTCCACTGCTCAATGTCTACTGTTCATATTGGCTTGGCTAGAATTTATAATAGTAAAATTCTGTTTTGTGACCCTAATTGGTCTAGTGCCTTGATTTAGGTATTGCCTAAATATAACCTAGAGGTTATATGTAAAGATTTGGTCACTGTCTTAGGGTTTCTATTGCTGTAAAGAGACACCATGACCATGGCAACTCTTATAAAGGAAACATTTAATTGGGGCTGGCTTACAGTTTTAGAGGTTTAGTCCATTATTATCATGGTGAGAAGCATGGCAGCATGCAGGCAGACATGATGCTGGAGATGGAGTTGAGAGTTCTACATTTTGATCTGAAGAAACAGGAAGTGAACTGAGACCCACGGTGGGCATAGCTTAAGCATATACAACCTCAAAGTCCAACCCTCCTCGCCCGCAGTGACACATTTTCTCCAACAAGGCCACACCTACTAATAGTGCCACTCTCTAGAAGTCAAACATTCAAGTCCATAGGGGCCATACCTATTCAAACCACCATTTCAAACCACCACAGTCACCAAGATGGTGTTATTAGGTAGTGCTCAATGGCAGGGTTCTGGAATCATTAGGAAATATGTCCTTTAAAGCTCGCTCTCTCTCTCTCTCTCTCTCTCTCTCTCTCTCTCTCTCTCTCTCTCTCTCTCTCCTCCTCTCTCTCTCTCTTTCAGCTCAGTGACCAATAGCCACAATACTCATTCTTAACATTGCTTTCCTCCTCAACAGATATTTAAACCCACAGGACCGCTCTATCCTGAGCCTCCAAAACCATAAGCTAAAGAAACCATCCTCTTTATCAAATTAGTATCTCCAATTTTTGTTGTGATAACACCTGGGTCAACAGTGCTTTGATAAATGGGTTAGCTGCACCCACAGTCCCATTTTATAGACTAGCCAAATCTGCTTGCCAAACTTGATCTCACCATGAAAGGGCTTTGGTTTTATACAAACAGTTGTCTATGGTGCTCCACTCCAATTGTTACTTCATTTTTAGGACTACTTGCCCGTTGCCTTCAGACTTGGGCAACTACTTCTTAAGTATAAGTTTTGAGGTTTCTAAACCTCAGAATTTTATAAATGCAGCACTATCATCCTCCAACTTAGAAAATTAGCATGGAGTATTTGAGGATGCCTTAATCTTTCTCATTATCAAGGACTACTTTGTGCCTGCATGCCTGAGGAATTCTTTCTTTATTCCTTAGGTTAATAATTTAACCTAGAGAAATCCTTGATGTCTGTCATTCGGCATCTGTTTTGCAGGGCACATGAAGCACTCTTCCTAGCTGTGGATTTGAGTCTCCCAAATTCTTTCCCGGGTCTCTTTGTCACTTCTCTGCTGCAAGGACACCAATTACCTTAGCTTTGTCTCTCCTCTCCTTTCTAATTATTTAACCTTTTTTGCTTCTGCATTCAGTGTGATTATCTCTAGCTTCCCTTTCACACCATTAATTCAGGTTGTAGCTCTGCCTATTCTGTCCCTTGCTATTTTCTGTTACTTCAATTCAGCTCATTTCCTTCTGTCTCCTTTCACAACTCATTCTGCTGCTTTATCATCTCATCTCGGAGTTCTTGTTTTATTACATTTATATTCCTGCTAATTTGTTCTCTAAAAGGAAGCATTCATGAAGAAGCCGTTTCAGCCACTCAATTTCTGTTCCTTTTAAACTGGGTTCTTCACCTGGATTTGCCACCCCTGACTTTCTGTGCACTGTTTCTCCTGTGGTATGTTTGCCTCACCGTTCTGCCAATCCTTTTCAGATCACTTATGCAGAATGTGAACAGAGTCCTTGATACCCTTCTCCATCTGGGACCCCTCCCTGAGCCCTGGTGTTGCTGATATATGGTCACTTTCCTGCCTCCTAAGGCTGCCAGAGTTCCACCAGAAATTAGTTCTTCTCTCACTGAGGAGTCTGTGCTCCAAAATTTCTTCTGAGAGTTTATTGAATGTGCAGGGCCAAAGCTGATGGTATGGCCCATTCTTGTGGACTTTGGATCACCCACTAGCCAAGCCCAGTGTCTTAGAAAACACAATCCTACTGCACTGGTGAACTGTAAACTACCTTTCCAGAAAATAATTTGGCAAAAGACATCAAGATGTTAATATTTATAACTTTGATTCCCACATTATCTCTTCTGAGATTCTAGTAGAAAAAGAAAGAATGATCCATTTGGAAAGAAATTCTTTGGAGCAGTGGGAACAATGCCAATGAATTGATAACAAGTTGGATGCTCAACACAGAAGGATGTTGTAAAAGTTGCAGCAAATGAAGATGAGGATTATGAAGAGCTTTTGTGATACGATTAACTGCTTACAGTTTTATATTGAGAAAAATCAGAATATGAAAGTAGACATAAGCTAATTAAGTCACCAAAATGCATAGAGGGCTGGTGAGTTGGCTTAGCTTGCTGGCAAACCTGATGACCTGAGCTTGATCCCTGGTATCCACATGGTGGGAAGATGCATACCAGGAGAGGAGCACATACTAATATACACAAAAATAAATAGGTAAAGTTGTAATACATAGGAACCACACTGTAAACCCCATCATACCTAATGCTTCAGGATGGCAAGAACCATAACTGGCTTTTGCATTTCTCCATAAGCAGAATTTAGCATAGTGCTTGGCACATGAATGATAAATAATGAGTGTTTACAACTGAATAAGTGAAACAAATTCAGCAAAAGAAAATTACCTCGCACCTTTTTTATTATTTGGGCTTAAATATCCCTTAAAAGTCCAGGTTTTTAAACTTTGGTCTCCAATGAAGTGTTAAAAGGGGGGTGGCCTTAGGGAAGTGATTGGACCATGGGGCTCTGACCTGTAGAATGACTGACCATTGATGAGTGTATGGCTTGATGGGTTGCTGGATGGTAACGGAGCTTTAACGGGTAGGGAGGTTTGTTCCAAAGGTATGTTCTGGCTCGGGTGTCCTGTCTTCCTCTCTCTCTGATTCTTGGTTGTCATGAGATAGACCTCTTGCTTCCACCATTGTGAACTGCTTCTTCATAAACTCCAAAGCACTAGGTCTTGCAGCCATAGACTGAGACCTGTAGACCCACTAACTGAAATAAGCCTCCCGCTTTAGTTGGTCTTCTCACCTCTTTTCTTTCTGTTTTGTCACAGAAAACTAGCACAGACCTTAATTATAAAAGTAACTGCCCTTGACTGCCCTTGGTGAGCTCTGGCTTATAGAAGCCTCGACTGTATTTGTTTCCCTTCAATAAAACCGTTCACAGTCCTAGGTTCAGTGTACCGGGTTCTGCTGACTCTCCATGGGAGACCTTGATTTTGGGGATGTGGGGATGTGGGATGGCTTGAAAGGGAGAGCTGGAGGGTGGGAGGAGGGAGGAGGTGGGATCTGTGGGTAATATGTAGAGTGAGTAGAAAATTTCTTAATAGAGAAAAATTTTTAAAAAAAACACCTTTCACAGAACACAGTTTATGTAACACCATCTCATTTTCCCTTGACAGGATTTTTTTTTAATCCCACCTCATTATGTGGCACAGTAGGTGCTTTTAATTCCAGCACTCAGGAGACTGAGGCAGGCAGACTACAAGTCTTAGCTACACCAAGAGTTTGAGCCCAGTGGCCAGGCCTTGTATCAAACAGAAGAGTGGGGTGGGTTTTACTGAAGTCACATTTTTATGCCTTGCAAAGTGCAGCTTGGGCTGCACTGTGAGTGAACAATTCAGTGATACCACATGGTTTGATAGTTATGAAGCCACAATCCAGCTTTAAATCCCTTCACATTCTTTTACTGCCCCCTACTTGAGGAGACCATCCACTGGCCTTCTGCCTGTAAAGTTAGTCTCAACTGAGCATTTCATACGAATAGAACCATGTAACATGATGTCCTTATTCATCTATTGCTTTGAAGAATTCTCCACACTGGAGTGTGGATGAGTGCCGTTCCTCCTATTGCCGAATGACAGTGTACGGTATAGAGCCAGCAAATTTTGTGAAACCAGCAGATGGACACTTGGATTGTTTCCAGGGACTATTTAGGGGCAGGTTGCTCAGAACATCCTTGTATAAGTCTTTGTGTGGACATGTGTTTTCTTTCCTCTGGGGTAGAATCCTCAAAGTAGAAATGCTGGGTCATATGGTAAGCTTTTGTTTAATTTTTATTTTAAGAAAAAGTTCACTATGTAACCCTGGCTGTCCTGGAATTTGAAACAATCCTCCTGCCTCTGCTTCCCAAACAATGGTATTACAGACATGAACTGCCATAACCAAGCTCTTTTTTTTTCTTTCTTTTTTCCTTTTTTTTTTTTTTAACTTTTAGGCATGCCAAAGTAAAGCCAGACGGCAGAGTGGTTTATGTTTGTAATCCCAACACTCAGAAGGCTGAGGCAGGAGGTTTGCCATGAGTTCAGGGTGAACTGGGCCAGCCTGGACATCAGAGTAGGACTGTGTCTCCGAAAAACAAAGTGAAATAAAACAAAATTGCAAAGCACTTTCCGGAGTGGCGGCAGTAATTCACATTCCCATCAGCAGGACAATTAATAGTCCCTATCTTCTTTATTGCCACCATTCTATAATGCCTTTACAGACAGCTTGCATCTACTTTCTAATTTGTATTTTCTGGTTCTGAGATAATGTCAATTGCCTTTTCACATGCTTCCTAGCCACTTAGTGAATTATCAATTTAAGTATATTGTTCATTTTTCAGGTAACCTGTCTTCTCATTAGCGAGTTTTAAGGGTTCTTTAGATATTCTGGCTAAAAGTCCTTTATCAAATATATTAAATGCAAATGCTTTCTCCAAGCTTGTGTTTTGTCCTTGAATTTCTTTAATTATATTTCTCGAAGCACAAAAGGTTTTCATCAGTTTTACCATTTTGTTCTTTCTTGTCTTCAGCTTTTGATGTGCTTGAGAACTCAAAGCCTAGCTAACAACACAGAAATGTCCCCCTGTGATTTCCCCATATATTTATTAGTTTCTCATATTCAGTTATTTGAACATGTTGGTTACTCTTTAAATATGGTTTAACATAAGTGTACACAGCCTCTTCTTTAAAAGAACATTCACTTGTTGAAACTCTTTCCTATTAAACTTTTTTTTTTTTTTTTAGGCAGGGTTTCTCTGTGTAGCTTTGTTTCCTGTCCTGGATCTCGCTCTGTAGACCAGGCTGGCCTCAAACTCACAGAGATCTGCCTAGCTCTGCCTCCCAAGTACTGGGATTAAAGGCATGTGCCACCACCACCTGGCTACTAGTTTTTCTTTATTAAAATAACTGACTGATCACAAATGTAAGAAGTCTCAGTTCTGTTCCACTGATAGATGTCTGTCACTCTACCAATAACATGATGTGTTGATTGTTGCAACTTTAGATTGAGTTCAGAAACTAGAAAGTCTAAGCCTTACTATTTAGTCTATTTTTTTAATTATTTTAGGTTTATTCATTTTGTTTTGTGTGTATGGGTGTTCTATCTTCACATATGCATGTGTACCATGTGTGTGCCTAGTATATATGGAGGTCAGAAAAGGTCATGAGACCCTTAGAACTGGAGTTACATATGGTTCTGAGCTGCCATGTGAGTACTGGGAGTAGAACCCAGGTCTTCTGGAAGAGCAGCCAGTGCTCTTAATGGCTGAGCCATCTCTCCAATCCTAGTTTGGTGTTTCTTGTTCAAAATTGGTTTTGCCATTCTAAGTCTTTACATTCCAAGTAAATTTTAAAATAGCTTTATTGATTGGGATTGCACTAAAATCTCTTTAGGGAGTACTGAGATCTTAACAAGATGGAGTCTTCTAATTCCTGAACATGGGATGACATTAGTAATTCTTTGCTATTTGTTTCTAAGTATTTTATCCTGGTGGTGCTTTTGTAAATACTCAGATTTTTATTTTAAATTATTTATTACTAGAATATATAGAAGTATATTTTTCTGTATTGAGCTTATATCCTAGAACCCTGCTAACCTTTTTATTAGTTCTAGTAGTTTCTTCATAAACTCCCTAGGGTTTTCTATATATTAGATCATAATATCTGTAAATAAAGACGGCTTTATTTCTAATGTGCCAATCAAGATATGGTTTTTTTTTCCTTATCACATTGACAGAAAGTATGGTACAAGATGGAAGAGATATGACAAAGTGGGACATTCTTAACTTGATCCTAGGGAGAAAGCATTCATTCTTCCATCACCAACACAGGGTCAGCTGTCTTTTTTTTACATATGGCCACTGTGAAACGAGGAAGTCCAGCATCTTTGATTGTCAAGGGGTTTGCAACCTTATAAATGTTTCTTACTTGTATAGTCAGAAGTCTGTGGTCAGATTTCTGACACCCTGAATCTGAAAGTGACAAAACTGTCACCTTGGCTACTTGTTTGCAGTCACTGACCACAGAATCAGTGGAAAATTAATACAAGAATTCTCAACTTGATATATATTTTTTAATGAAACAGCCTTTAGTTGTTGATTTGCTCCATGCTTTTCTAGTCTCTATCCCATTGATTTCCACTCTGTCCTGGCCCCCTCAACATGCTTAGAATTCAGTTTGCTCTCCTTCCTCTAGTATAGCGCTACAGAAGCTGCAGTCATGTTGATTTAAGAATTCTTTTCTAGGGGGCGGGAGAGATGGCTCAGCGGTTAAGAGCACTGGCTGCTCTTCCAGAGGTCCTGAGTTCAATTCCCAGCAACCACAGGGTGGCTCATAACCATCTGTAATGAGATCTGGTGCCTTCTTCTGGCCTGCTGGGACACATGCAGGCAGAATACTGTATACATAATAAAGAAATAAATCTTTAAAAAAAAAAAAAGAATTCTTTTCTAATGTTGGCTTTTAAAGCTATTACTTGGAGGCCAAGGAGAGGGCTTGGTGGGCAAAGTGCTTGCTACATAAATATGAGAACATGGCTTCAGAGTCCCAGCATCAATATGAGTCAGGTAATGGTGCCATGTACCTGCAACCTCAACATCTATGGAGACTAGTAAATTCCCAGAGCTTGCTGGCCTGTCAGTCTAGCCAACTGGTGATCTCCAGGTTCAGTGGGAGACTGTGGTAAAGTGTAAGTGAAAAGGGATTAAGGAAAACACCCAATATTGACCATTAGCCTTCACATGTTAGAGCATGCACACACACACACACACACACACACACACACACACACACACACATTTTTTTTCTCCAAGTGTTACTTTGTTTCCATCTCACAAAGCATGATATATTATATTGTTATTTTCATTCAGCTCAAAATACTTTCAATTTTTCCTTTTTACTCATTTTCTTAAACTATGGGTAATTTTGAAGCATGTTTTATTTATAAACATTCATATTTCCACAACTCTTCATTTCTTCCTGTTAATTCAGTTTATCATCTCTGGCCTCATCATTTCAACCTGAAGAACTTCCTTCAATATGTTTTTATGTGGTAAGTTGGTTCAACTACTTCCAATATGTATTTATTTAGACATTTTTTATTCTTCATTTTTTAATAGTCATGATGGATTTAATTCTAATTTTTCGTTAAACTCTTTCAAAATGTCATTCCACTGCCTTTGAGAATCCATTGTTTCAGATGAGAAATCAGCAAAAAGTTACATTAAATGTTTCCCTGAATGTGAGGAAGGCCTTTTCTTTTTTTGCTTCTTCCTCATTGCCTTTGGCCTCTAACCACTGAGTTAAAATGCATCTGTTTGTGGACTTCTTCATGTTTGTCTTGTTTGGAGGCTAACAGGACTTCTTGAATCTGTGAGTTAAATTTGAGCATCATTTCTCCTCTTCCTGAGACTACCATCGCATGCACGGTGACATGCTTAATGCTGACCCACAGGTCTCTAAGGCCGTGTTCAATTTTATTTTCTCCCTATTATCCAATCTGGGTAATTACTACTGATTTGTTTTCAAATGTGCATTTCTGTTTTCTTCTGTCTGAAGTCTGACATTTTTCCTTTGTTATGGTTTGGATGTGAAGGATCTCCCACCACCATCAGGAGACATAGGCATTAAAGTCTTGATTTCCCAGCAGGCAGGATTATTGAGAGGTGGCTGGATTGTGAAGTGCTGAAATCATCAGTGGGTTAATCTGTTGACAAGTTCATACCATATGGGTTAGAGGATGTAGGACGTGGTTCGAGGAAGTAGATCCCTAGGGTGAGTCTTTAAAGGCATATCTTACCCTAGCTCCTTACTGCCTCTTCCTTCCAACCTCCTCACCACAGGTTCACAGTCATGTGACCAAGAAAACCTAAACATGACCCTCTGAGACCATGAGCCAAAGCAGACCCTCCCTGCTCTTTCTGGTACCCTGTGAAAAGCTAGCTGCCTCTTGCCAGTTGGTCTTTCACTTAAATTATTATACTTTCCAACTCCTGGATTTCCTCTCTTTTTAATAATTGCTTTCTTCCTTTAGATTCTCTACTCACTGAATCCTTGTTATTCTGCTTCTGTTTAATTCCTTAAATGTGATTTCATTTCATTACTTTTAATATATTTCCAACAGCCGATTTGAAGTCCTTGTCTATTAAATCTAACCTCTAGAGGAACTCGAGACCATTTCTATTGACAGCTTTCCTTTTACAGAGTATGAGTCAAATTTCTTATTTACTTCTTTGGCTAATAATTTTTTATTAAATCCTAGGTCTCCAAGATAGCATATTTCAGCAGCTCTGTGTTCTGTCCACACCCACCCAAGGATTTTTGTTGTTATTGATTTGCTTGCATATTTATTTCTTAGTAACTTGCCTGAACCAGCTCTTTGAAGTCTGGCTCCTCCTAGCACCCAGCTGAAGATTATCTCTGCTTAGATTCATCTTCTTTATAGCTTGGCTTTCTAAGATCACCCTAATGTTTTCTTATAATGGTGTGTGTGTGTGTGTGTGTGTGTGTGTGTGCGCGCGCGCGCACATGTACATGTGTGTATGTGCATGTGTACATGTGCGCGCGCGCGCACATGTACATGTGTGTATGTGCATGTGTACATGCACAGATTTCACCCAGCTATGTCTTATCTCCTAAAATTTACACCATTAATCAAAATCACACCATGGAGCTGGAGACCAAGCCTTTCAACGTTGAATCTATGGCAGACATTTCAAATTCAAACCATAACATTACCGGTGTTTACTTTCTTCCAGGTCCTCTTAGGCTGCTTCACACATACCTCTGTGCCTAAGCACAGGTTCCACTGGCCACTAAAAATACTCCCCACCACAACCAAATAGCTGGTTTGATCCAGAGTACCACATAAATCAGGCATGGTGGCACATGCCTCTAATCTCACCACTTAGGAGGAAGAAACAGTGAGAGCAGAAACTCAAGGTCACCCCCAGCTACATGGTGAGTTTGAGACCAGCCTGGGCTACTTGAGACTGTCAAAACAGGGAGGACAAACACCAAACCTCACAGCTCCATGTCAAAACCTAGTCCTTATTCCTCTCTGAAGCCCTGAGCTCGCCCTTTACTGTCAACATTTCTGTCTGCATGCTGGTCTTCTGAACCTCCATCAGAGTTACCCATGAAGCTCTGCATATAGGAGTCCAGGGCTTCTCCAATCTATGTTTTGAACTCTTCCCCATTCTTCCCACTCATAGTTATCACCTCTTAGTATCAGTTTTCTCTATTAGTTGCAAGACAAAAGGAACCTAAGGAAGAAAGGATTTATTTGTCTCACAGTTTGGGATGATAAAGTCCTTCACAGTAGCAAGAGTGGCTCATGGCCATCTCTGCAAGAAGCATGGGGCTGCTTGTTTACACCTGAGTGGATAAGGAAGTATAAGCAATACAAGTGTATCCTTCTACAAAGCTCAAAGCCAGCTACACCCTACCTCCCTGAGGTTCCACAACCTCCCAAAACAGTACCACCAACCAGACACCAACTGTTCCAATACGTGAGCAAACAGGGGATATTTTAAGTCCCATACAAACTAAAAACTGTAAGCATGCATGCTCTTTATTTTTTTCCTTTTTGCTACTATAATTTAAATAAAAGACAGAGATTACTGGGCTCCTGCTCTTTTCACTTAATAATAAAAGCTGAAATATTTTCCATGGTTTTTTAATATTTCTTCATTCTTTTGGATAACTGCATTATATTTCATTTGTAAAAGTAGTATAGTTTATTAAGCATTTTCTTATGTTGTTGCTTTATTTTGTGTATATCCTTTCACAATTTCAAAAATGCATACAATATATTTAGATTATGTCAGCCCTACTCTCCTAACTCCTACCAGACACCCACCTGTCCTTCTCAACTTCATGTCTTCATGTCCTCTTTTTTTTTTAGACCCCACTGAGTACTGTATGCTGCCTGTATGCACATGGGTATAGGGCATAGGCAACCTACCATAAGCCATATCCCCAAATAAAACTAATACTCCCTCCCCAGCATTCATCAGCTGCCAATAGCTTCTCAGCTAAAAGTGAGGTTTGTAAGCCCCTCCCCTATCTATGTTGGAATGTTAACTGGCTTGGTCTTGTGTCAGTCTTGTGCAAGCAGTCACAGCTGCTGTGAGTTTATGAGTTCAACAGTTATGTCAATATCCAAAAACCACTATTTTTCAGCAGTTCTCCTCAACAAAGAAATCTGGACCTTTGGCTTCTATGAAGTTTCTGCCTGCCCACTGCCACCATACACATGTATACACAATGTTCCCCAAGCCTTGTCAGTGTGGGGTTGTGATATGCCTTGTCAGTGTGGGGTTGTGATATACATGTCCATTTAGGGCTGAGCACTCCACAATCACTTACTCTATGCACCTCAACCAGTTGTGGGTCTCTGTATTAATCACCATTCAGTGCAAAGATGAACTTCTCCGATGAGTGCTGAGCTATACCATAATCTATGGGTATAAGAATAGGTACTTAGTAGGGATTATACTATTTAGCAAATATTAAAATAGTATTTATCAAATAATTCTACTCTAAATCCTATGGCCTCCCAAGCCTCCCTTCCTGGCCAGGTTTGCAGTACCAGGCTTGTCACATTCCTCTGTTGCATGAGCCTCAAGTCCAATAGGGAAGTTATTGGTCACCACTCCCCATAAGATCCATGCCGCTGTAGCACCAGTGAGCATATCTTACCAGACAGCTGACCGGTATTCTACTGAAGAATCACAACAGGAAATCTCTACAAATAATCTGTGTGAAACTAACCAAAATCTCTTCTGCTACCAATGTTCCCCTGAGACTTTGTTCAACTGTCTGGTTAAAGCACTGTGATTCCCTACAGCCATTTCTCAGTCAGCTCACTCCAGGACCGACTAAAATCACTTTAGAAATGTGGTGAGAACCCAGAGAACATGTCCACCTTAGCAACCATGGATACATGGGAGCTTCCTCCTTGACAGCTTGGCAGAATTTGACATCTCCCATTCCTACTCACTTGTAGATACATGTTCTGATTCTCATCGAGAAAACAAAAAAACAAAAAAAAAAAAAAACAACCAGGCCCTTCTAGTGTTGTGCTTTAGTCAATGCTGTAGCAGTGTGACAAGTTATCTGATGCAAATACCTACTGGGAGAAAAGACTTACTTAGGCTCACAGCTTCAGGGACTACAGCTTACAGTCAGCTGACTCCATTGCTTTTTAGACCTGTGGCAAAGCAAAAATATCATGACAGGGAGCACAGTGGGGGAAATTGTTCATCTTATGGCAAGCAGGAGACAGAGAGGAACTTGTACCAGGAAAGGGGTGCCCCAAGTGATCTACTTGGCCCCACCTCTTAGTTTCTACCATTTCCAAATAACATTATCAAACTCTGCATCTACCAATTAATTAATCCAATGGTTAGACCAAGCCACCGGGTCCAATCACTTCCCCCAAACCCCACCTCCAAACATTGCACTGGGGACCAAGCCTTCCTCATAAGACCCTTATTGGAGGGTACTTTATTTCTAGACCACAATATACAGGAAAAGAATGCGCCAACATTTTCATCTTTCTTATAACCATTTTTAAAGGAATTTGCTGCTGCTGCTTCCTTCTGGCTGTAACTTGAAGGTTAAGATTCCTATATAGCAAAGACATTTGATGAAGCCAGACTCTCTTTTTCTTTAAGAATGTATTCTAACCATAATTATTATTGACAGATGAGTCCAGGATACCACATTTGTTGGTCACTCACCACAAGAGCATCAAGCTGTCTCACTCAAGAATGGATGGCCATCCCCAAGAGCATCAAGCCTTTACTGGTTCAGGAACCAACATACTCTTTTCTGGAATAGTAATGCATTCTAGAAGGCACAGAGAACAGGATGATACAGTGGGTACATGAATCAGACACTGATGTTCAATATGATAGAGAAAGATCAACCCAGGGATTAGATTTCTAAGTTTAAATTGAAGACCCATTCCTTTTTATCAATCTAAAGCCAGCTCCCCTATCTGGATCAGCATCTCTGTTTGCTCAGAATACCACTCATCCCGCCTCTCAAGACAAAGGCATTTGTGCGGACAGCATGGTTTCAAGCTCTCACTAAGCACAGTATTTATTCTAAGTGTTATTAAGATCACCACATGGTGAGGGCCTCCTATCTGCCTCTACCCCCCACTTCACACTCGCCCAAAACCATCCTGTGATCAAATTGGTCCTCCTCTGCCCTTCAACTGCCTCTCCTTTTTACACTCCTTTAATTGTGCTTGTTTTTGAAGTCCACAGAATTTATTATTCAGAAAACAACCTTCTCTGCAATATCAACCTTAATTAACTGTTCTTTTTCTATTGCTTCCCACCCTCCACTTCATGCATTTGAATTAAGGCACTCCAGAGCCCCTGGCCAGCACCCCTCCCCCATCACAGACCCATCAGAGTCTACCAGCCAACCATGACCAGATAAGGGAAAATGGAATTCCTTATCTCTGTCTGCCAATGTGAAAGGGTCAAGGTTACCAAGGGGAGACTTTCCAAAAGGAAAAAGAGGAAGAAAGATGCCAAGCCTCCCTGGTATCCATGGCAACAGAGGGTTGAATCATGGCGCATGCATCCCTGAGAGCCTGGCCTGCTTAGCTCTGTTGACATCTTTCCACTTCATTAGCCTCTTTATCAAGTGACTCTGCATGGGAGTGAGTATATTTTGGTGTCAGAGTGCACTGCAGATGATTCAAAATCAGACTGACCTTTTCCACCAATCCCAGTACCTTCTGGGACAGCAGACACCTGCACCCTCCTCTGGCTTCTTTAAGGACTAGCTAGCTCTTCCTTCTTTCTAATCAAAACTCTGTCACTGGGAGGCAGAGAGATGCCCCTACCCAGGAGCCCAGGAAGCCAGGACCCCAGCTGTCAGCAATGTATAGCACCCGAGCCAGGAGAAAGATTAATGACTTTGCACATAGAAAATGGATAAAACGGGCTCCCAAAAGACAATAAACATGGGGTGGACTGCAAGAAGGCTCTGACAGTAACAAATACTGACTGACATCCCATTGTGTTCCCCTTCTAGATGACTCTGAGCTGCCAGCAGAAACACAGATGCATTTAATAAGTGCTTCAGAGAGACAAAGGGGCCGTTGGGGGTTAAGATGGATCTCCTTTGCACGTGAGTGCACTCCAGTGTTTGTGAGTGTGAAAAAGAATGTCCGCAATCAATATCTGTCCCCTTGGAAATCCAAGGAGCGTACCCTAATCTCCCAATCTTGTCTCCATGCTTCAGCAAATATGTCACTGGTAGGTTCTCTGAGCCATGAAAAATCTCCTGCAACCAAGAGCTAGGGCTGAAACGAAATCAGCTAGGGGATACAGAACTCCTTTGATGATATTGACCTCTCTTTCAGGAACCTTATGCAGGATTGCATCAAGGGAAGTGACCTTCTGCAGCGGCCTTGACTCCAGAAACATGTTGGGCCAATGGCAAACCAGGGAAGTGGAAGCCAGGACAGTTAGACTGTCCAGGAGTTTCTGGGAGGACCAGGGACTTTGTTTTCTTTTGTTTCCAAATTCACTTACAAAAGGTGATATTGTGAAAGCAAGGGATTTGGGTCCCAGGGCACATTGCTGGTCACTTGCTCTCTCTTTGTACATTGCCCACCAGAGAAATGAATGAACTAGACCAGAAACTGGCTGGCTTCTGCTCATTCTTTCAGGGCCTGGGACAAGAGTCTTCTCAAGCCCCCTTCCTCCCATGCCCATGCCCTCCCACAAGTACACACAGAGCACTTCCTTCTATATTCAGTTCTGTTTACTCCGCACTATTCCCACCACTCATGGCACCGTGACCCTGAACCTAACCAGAGCCTAGTACCGCCTGCCTAAGGATACAATGGCCTCCCACTGAGTCCTCAGAATTATTCCCTTCCTGTCTACTCAATATGTGGTCCCCAGCCAGCAGCCTCCCCCTTCAGAGACTGCTTAGAGATGTAAATTCTTGGGCCCCATTCTCAATTCAGACTTGTGTAGCAAAGCTTCCAACATCTGATTCTCCCTGGTCCTTAGAATGGACTCCTTGGGATCTGCAGATCCCTGTGTCATCATTCCATTCCTTGAAGAGCATTTACTTTCTAGGTAGTCCACATGAGTAATATTCAAGTACAGTATGGCCTGTCACACTCCCAGCCTCTCAGAAGTCATTCCTTCCAGGTAGAAAGGTCTTAAAGGCAACTTCACTTCTAGGATTAAATTCATCTCAATTATCTCAATTAAAACCTTCAACACAGGGATGGCTCAAACAGTAGAAGTACATACTACTCTTGTGGAGGACAGGGTTCAGTTCCCAGCACCCATATGTGAGACAGCTCACATTGCCTGTGAGTCCAGCTCTAAGGACCCCAACACCTTTTTCTGGCTTCTTCAAGTACCTTCACACACATGTATATGCCTATATCCATACACATATGCATAACTTAAATTAAAAAAAAAAAACTTCAATATCCTTTTAAACACCGCACGTGCAGTTCAGGAGCTAGATAGGGTCTTGCATCTTACATCATCAGTGTGTGCTGATGACTACATACACACAGCGTGGTCACACAATCTGCGAGTGCATGGCATAGCTCCATAATAAGCTCACCACCACCTTAATGAGCCCTGACTCAGACCTCACTTCTCTCTCTGTTCTGTTCCCTCTTCCCCCCACCATCTTTCTCTCTCTCTCTCTACATATGCTCCTTACCTAGGCCTGGTTCTCTTGTTCCCATCCCCACTCCTCTTCCTCCTAATAAAGCTTGGATACTAGGTAGTCATGGCCATGCCTCGCAACCTTTCCATGTGGTAACCAGCACTGGTAATCATTCTTACACACATCCCTTCCAAAAAGACATCACCAACTTCTCCCACCTTAAAACTGGGGGAAATGTTTTAAAAATTGTGCTGGATCAATGGCTTAGTAGTTAGAGCACTTGTTACTATTACAGAAGACCAAGGGGTTCAGTTCCCAGCACCTATGTCGTGGCTCATAACCATCTATAACTCCAGCTTCAGGGTAGCCAATGTCCTATTATGACTTCTGCATGCCCCAAAGGACTGTTTGTGGTGATATTTTTTTTGTGTACCCCAATAAAGCTTACCTGGGGATCATAGGAAAAAGCCAGCCACTATATTAAACATAGAGGTCAGGCAGTGATAACACAAGCCTTTATACTTGCATTTGGGAGGCAGAGATTCATCCGGCTCTCTGTGAGTTCAGGGCCACACTGAGAACAGAGCCAGGCATGGTCACACACACCTTTAATTCCAGCACTAGTCAACCATAGAGGTCTGGAGGTCTGTACAAACAGACAGGAAGTGATATAGCTGGGTGGAAAGAGGAAAGTGACGTAGCTGGACAGAGAGAGGAAGTAAGATGGCAAAGAACAAAAAGGCATATAAGGCATGAGTATACAGGAATTCACTCTCTCTCTCTGTGGAGGCTGAGGAGTTGGTGAGGTGAGGTTGACTGTGGCTTATCCTATTCCTCTGATCTCTCAGTTTTCACCCCAATATCTGGTTTCGGGGTTTTTGGGTTTTTTTGGGGGGAGTTTGTTTTTTTTTAATTAATAAGACCTTTTAAGATTTGTCTTACATCTTTTACTGTTTTTTCAGAATGGGCAGATAGATTAAAAAGATGGATTTTGATGCATTTGATTCCATTGTTGCAGCCTTGTTTCAGAATAGAAATGGGAAATCAAGTGTTTAAAAAAAAATGAATTGACTGTGTAAAGGAATAATGAAATCAGGATAGAACAGGTCAGTATTTTACTATACCATGAATCTTGCAGCATCTAGCTTTCTTTAGCTGCTAGAAGTTTGGGTTAGTCATCTTTTCATCACTGTGATAACATAGCTGAGAAAATAATCAATGTTAAAAGATGAATATTTATTTGGCTCATGGTTTCTGAGGACTTAGTCCATGATTGGCCAGCTCCATGTTTTGAGACCTATGATAAGGTAGAACATCAAGGCAGGGGGGTAGATGGTGCAGCAGAGCTGCTCACTTCAAGGCAACAGGAAATGAGAAGAAAGGAAGAAGCTGGAAACCTGATGTCCTTTATAAAATAACATCCTTTTTGTGTGACTTTCTCTGGTGAGCTGTGAACAAAGATCTACTCAATCCAGAATGAGCACCAGTGACAGACCAAATCAACAATCCCATCAAAGTCAGACTTGGTAAACCAAAGAGTTTATTGGGGTTACTTACAGGAGTATAGGTTAGAGGTTGCATACATGAACAAGGACAGCTCAAAGCTAAGTGCACCACCAAAAAGCCCACCCCCTCACCACCAAAAACCCACCCAATGACTCACAAAAGCTGAATTCCTGGAGTTCATTCCCCATGTGCAGGCAGCCTGCTAGGTCATAGTGTCTTCTCTCTCCCCAGCAGTCTTTATTATTTAGATAATCTTGGAGAAGGGGGAACTTTATTAATCTTTTAAGTTTCAGAGACTTCCTAAGACTTGTGAGTTGTTTACTTCCTGAGCCTCCCTCACTGATGGGATGTTTCAACTCAGAACATAAATACTATATAAGAATCCACAATGACCTAGCTTTCTTCCACTAGACCATACCTCCTAAAGCTTCTATCACATCCCAATAACACATCAGCTGGAAATCACCTCTGCAGCACATGACTTTTAGGAAACATTTAAGAGTCAAACCATGGCATCCACCATTATTCTATTATAGCTCAACACCTTATAGCACCCAAAGCTAAAGGCATATGCTTTTATCAAGTACATGCACCTGCTACATACCACCAGGAGCAGAAGTCTTAGGAAGTCAATCCTCTACAGGTTTTCTGGATGCTGAGGTCACCAAGAAAGGCATGTCTCACACTAACAATGGATGATTCAGTGCTTTGTTCAAATGGAGAAGAAAGAGAGCAAGATTAGCTTCAATAACTACCACTGCCCCCTCCCCAATAGCCACCAAGGCCACCATCATAACTAATGCAAGGAGATGGTTTGCACATGCCCCCTCATGTATGATAGGCAAAAGATTCAGGCCAAGAGAAAAATCACCATGGAGTTTCCAGGTACTTCCCCCAACACACACACACACACACACACACACACACACACACACACACACACACACTTCAAAATAAAGACATTTACATAAAATCCCAAAACAAGGCTTACTCCAAAATAAGGCAGTCATCCAGGCTGTGAGGACTTTCAAGTGTACATGAGGAAATATTTCAGGCTTCAAACACACTTGTATGTGACAATGCAAAGGTTAACAAGGATACACCTGGCTGCATCCCCCAGCAGCTCTAACATAGACATGGTTATTACCCCTCTACTTTGCTATAATGCTATTCTATGTAACCCTGGTAGGGTACAGAACCCAGACTTTCACCTTGGAAATCCTGAGAGTGAAGATTCTGTCTATCCATCCTAGAAGCCAAACTTCAAGTGTATTACAAAGACCCTCAAGAGCCAGGTTTCTTCCTGGCAGCCAGCCATAGGGGCACAAATTCCTGGTGTCTAATGACAGGCCAGATGGTACCCTAGAGCACTAAGGCACTTCTTGGCTGAGTTGTCCTACTACAAAAGGATTCTTGACCTGAACTCTCATTCTAATTCTCTAGCATCTGTTGGCTCTCCAATGGGTTCCCTTTCTGTTTAAAATACGGAGTTGGCTTCTGTTGTTTGTAACCATGAGCCCTGACCGATGCATGTTCTGATTGTGCTAGACTGACAGATGAGTGCTTTTTCTATTTCCAAACATCTTCAGAAACTGCAGAAGCTCTCTCAGCTACCTGCTGTACCAGTCAAGGCTTTTAGTTGTGGACAAAAGAACTCTCCCTAACTGATTGAAGGAGAAAAGAAATGTAATGAGACATGCTGACCAATCTCTGTGAGTTCCTCTGGAAAGCCCTATAACCAGAAAAAATAGAAAAATTGTTCCATCTGCCAGACTGCTTCCAGAGGGTCCCCATTATTAAGCCCCTGATACAGAAGCCACAGGCACCACCAACAGTGCTGCGCACCATGTGTTTCCACCAGAAGTTTATGTCTCTGGGTATCAAATCTCTCTGCCTTTCCACAGATAGAAGAGTCCTCGGCAGGGCTGCTTCCTAACCTCAGTAGCACCTGGAGCCTGAGCCAGGTCCTTCTGGCTGGAAGGACCTTATGTTTTCAGTTTATGCAATACTTCCAGTGTCCCTCTTGAGAAGAAAGAGACTCAAAGGGTGAGATATTTCCTAAACATAGAAAGGATGCTGGGTGCCCAGGCAGCCTAATTAATGTCCTGTTACCTCTAAGGAGCTTGAGCACATCTGCTTGTATTAGAAACGCCTTGTATTGAAGAAATCTTTCCTGGAAGCTAACCTACCTCCCACCTTCAACAACACCCTAATTTAACCAGTCTTTCATTTGTTATCTTCAGTGGAAGTCTACATGAGTCTGCCATCACTTTCAAAGCTACACCCTGCCAGTATGTCCCGCAATGTTCCCTTACATTGGTTATGAAACAACAATTCTTTTCTTCTTCATCCTATATGACTCCTTGGAGCCACTCAATTCCAAAGCCATGCTCTCAACTATCTAGGTATCTTTTTAGATTACCTGTTCCTTTTCCTTCCCCATGCTGCCTCCCCAGTGCAAACCTCTTCCACTATGTGTTCCCACAAATAGCAAATTCCTTGTGTTCCCAGCCTTACCTAACACTGCCTCTTGTTCAAATCACAAGAAATTCTGCAGTAACCTAGTGCCGTGGACTGTTCAGATGTAAAACCCCAGCAACTTCAGGACCCCTTTGTTATACTTTGGCAACAGCGCACAGACAACTCAAATCCACTGGGATAGCAAGGCTTAAAGTGGGCACAGTAACTAGCATGGAATGAAACTCTACTCCAAAATTTATATAGTTGTATGACCTCAGGCAAGACAACTTTACCTTCCCAAAGCCTCAGATTCTTCATCAGAGATGTGGGAATACCTGCGTCAGACTCATAGAGCTGGTGAGAGAATCAAATGCTAAAATAATCTAAAGCCCAAGCATGGAACTCAATATATGCCATGTCCTAGAGATGACTTGGGGACCCCAAGTGACTCAGCGTATTGTTAACATATTAGAAAAGACTGGGCATAGTGGTGCATGCCTTTAATCCCAACATGAGGGGTAGGGGCACAAAGATAGGCAGATCTCTGAGCTCCAGGCCAGTCAGAGATACACAAACTGTCTCAAAAAAAAAGAAAAAGAAAAAAAGAAAAGAAAATAAAGAAAGGAAAACATCCCACAAAATTTCAAGATGTTATTTTCAGCATGGTTGTTAATATTATTTCATAACGAAGTAAAAATGCATGGGTACCACCTTGAAGGGCTTTCCTGGGAAGGTACTAGTGAGTCTCCTGAGATTGCTGTGAAAAGGAGGAAGGAGTGGGCATCCATTGCAGGCATTTCCAGAATGGTGGCAATACAGAAACTCCCAGAGCTAGCTTTCAACCCTTGTGATTTTTTTCTTTAAGATTTATTCATTATGTATATAAGTTTCTACCTGCATGTATGCAGGCAGGCCAGTAGAGAGCACCAGATCTAACTACAGATGATTGTGAGCCACCATGTGGTTGCTGGGAATTGAACTCAGAGCCTCTGGAAGAGCAGCTCTTAACCTCTGAGCCATCTCTCCAGCCCACCTGGTGATTTTCACAGAAGCAAGAATTTGGCCACACAGAAACCAGGATCTTAGCCAACACATTTGACAGGAGACCTTCAATCCAGTGTCCTTTGCCTTGTCGACACAGGCTTCCAGACTAGATTTCAGAGACAGGCTGTGTCTCCCAGCCTCACCCACCCTAATCAGGTCTCTATGGAGGCACCCAAGGTTTGAAACATACAGAAAAGCTAGCCTTACAGTAGCCTGAACTGGTGACCCCTTAAAAATAATACAAAGAATCAAAAAATGTCCACACCAACAGTTCCTCCCTCTCCCGTTCACCTGTCCCTGGGTCTGATCCCCAGCCCCCTTGTACTGATCTCTAGAAATTTTAAAATGTAAATACCAACTTAAGAACTACTTTGGAACTATTATTAACAACATACTGAGAGGTAGCCCAGCAGACCCCTAAGAGTCAGAGCTTGTAAGGAAAACATGCGGTAGTGGAGACTTAAATATAATTTGAAGAGAAAGGTTGGAACAAAGCATATGTTTTTAAAAAAAGATCATTTTTTAACAAACCACCAGGTGCAGATGAGGCAATCTGAGGAAATTTAAAGAGTAACTATAGCCATCCCTTCTTTCAGGCTCAGCCAAACAGTCCTTACCTTAGAAAGTCTTCCTTGGAACCCCAAGATTGACTAAGGCACCTACCTCTGAGGAATTCATAGCGTTTTGAGCCTCCCTGTCCAATACTTCCTTTTCAATAGCTATGATCTCTGGAGAGGGCAAAGGCAAGTCCTGGTGCATCACCAGCAAGAAAAGGCCTGGCTAGACTTCCCTTAGTTTAGGGAGGCTACCTCAAGTATAGGCAATCCACCTTAATGCGTTCACAAGCCAGAGTTGAGAGACAGCCCATTAAGTCACAGTGACTTTTTGAGATCTAGTGATCCCCATAGTCTTTAAATTTGGAGAAAGCTGATAGAATGCATTATCAACAAGGTGGGAAGACATTAAGACTCTTGCCAGCTAGCCAAGGAGCCTAAGGCTCAGGGGTAGCAACTTCAGGAACTATGAAGAGGGACAGGTAGTGGCAAAATCCTAGGGAACCTATCATGGAGCTAACTTTGTATAGCTGGTACTGTTTATAATTCACTTTCAAATTCAGGCCAACATTTGAAAATAAAATTTTATGTATAATGCTTTTATTTATACTTCAGATATGAATGAGAAAAGTACCTGTGGTCTCCATCCATAAATATATGAACATATATGAAGAAGGGGTGTTGATGGCATTCTTGGGGATAAAGGAGAGCTGTACTCATATGTCCCATACAGAACTAAGACTTTTGAGGACATCCAGCCTACTGCCTAAATCCATTTCTCCCACTCACTACCTTTTTCTTGGCTCACAAAATAAAATCTTGCAGCCCTACTGTAGACATCCACAGATTTTACCAGGAATTCACAGCAGGACCCCTAAAGAAGGAAAACTGAAACAGACTGAATATGCCTCCTTAACCCCTCCCCGCAAAGCTCTTTACATGGGCCTTAGTGTCTACAAGCCAGTTTGGTTAGATGCTATCGATTTTCCATGGGAAAGGGAACTAAGGAAATCGAAAGATTGTGGGGAATTCATAAAGGCCAGACAGAGGCAAATATCTCATTTCTCAGTGTTATCCTTTTCCACAGTTCAAAAATCAATTAGTGATGAATTTCTCTGGAAACTTCTTAAACAATGTTATTTCATTAAAGATCTGTACAAGTGCCATCAGATTTGCTTTCCAGGTGTGAATTAGAAAATTAGCCTCATCCTTTTAGTAATATCCTCCTTGCTAATGTTACAGCAGTCTACACAATGTCTAGTACCAGCTGAGTTGGAGCTGGTGAGAAGCACATAACTCCCTCCTTTCCCCTCTGGCTGCATAAATGAAAGCAGGGAAGATGGAAAACATGGGCACCTCTTGGAACTGGAACAGGAGACAAAACAAAGGAAAAACCCAGAAGCCAGGAAGAGAAACTTCAGAGACAGATTTTCATGGCTATTGCCAGCAAATAACAAAAGCAAGAGCTGGAGAAAGAATAAGTGACTTTTTGAAAGGGTCCAGGAGGGAGGCTGGGGGCCAGCCTGTTGCCACAGCAATGTGTTGTATAGGAAAAGCCCAGATCTGTCTATCCATCTAGGCCAACATGCGCCATGGAGAGCCTACTGAAGAGGACACCAGGCTCTGGGTGAGGAGGGTTCACTCTCTGGCCACAATGCCTGGCTGACTTCGAGGCATCAACTGCCTTCTTCCTGCTCCCCCCAACATAGGGAGATGAACCCTCATTAATTCAGACTAATTTGCTGGAAGGCCAGCAGAATAGACAGTAGGAAGATACTTGTAAAGGATTCCATTTTATCACTTTCATTTACACGTAGTAAAAGGAGCTAAGTCTGCCTTTGATGAATAGATAAAAAATGATCAGGAGTTAGCTCATTAAAGCATGATTTAAAAATAAATTAACGAACAGTTTTTATCGATGGAATAAAACTCTGTTGAAACTGCCCTGTGGTCAGAAGAGAAGACAAGAAGGTTGCCCCCCATGTCCTCAGGGCCTGTGCAGTCTAGCTAGAAAGGACAGATCAGTAAGCAAATGCTTGCAACAGGGTAGTGTGTCTGTGATCAGAGATCAGCTAAGACAAGTGGGGTGCATAGAAGGGGTGGCTTACCCAGAGGGAACACCTTGGCAGGGGCAGGAACCACATGACCATTCCAAGCACAGACTTCACTATGTTCCTCATTTTAACTTAGTACTACCACATGCTTTTTCTGGATGGGAAGATGCTGTTGCTCCTCTGTTCCATTGTAGATGAATACAGCACCCTAATGACTCCCCAACCCCAACTGATAGAGGAGTCAAGGAAAGGAATTTAGTCCCCTGGACTCTAGATCCTGCACCCCATTCAGAATCTGATAGAAAAGATAGCCATCTGTGCTCTGTACACATGAACAGTTCACGTATAAGTGGATGGTGTTCAGAAGCCTCAGGAAACAGGGGCTGGCCTGAGGATCCCCATGAAGAACTCCTTCTTGGAGTAGACCTGCTCTGTCCTTATACTGGCTGGTGCTAGGAGACTCTGATGATGCTATTCTAAGTAAATAACTGGCCACTCTCCTTATAAGTCCATTTGCCCTCATGCTCACGAGCCTCACATCCAGAGATGGAACACAGATTATTCAGCCCTATATCTGAATGTTCTTGAATGTATCAAGATTTGAACTGGAGTATATATCTCCTGGTGACTGTAACAAAAGTGGACTTTGCTGGGGTCCTGGGGATCCAGTCACAGGCTCATCTTGGAAGGAGGGTTTGAGGTCAGAGAGGCTAGGGAGCTTGGTGGAAAGAGGCAGACAAGGGAGCAAAAAGCTTCTTTCTCCTATGTCTCAGGATATCTCAAGTGATCCCCAGATCATCTTCCCAAGCTCTGAGACCCTACTGAGAGCAAGTCCACCACCCCTTCTGCTGGAAGCATGCCTCCCACCCCCCCTACCACCAGGTCAAGCCTTTCTCTTAGTCCATGGGAACAGTATGGCTCAGTACCTTGTTTACAACAGGTTTTTGATAAATACACACTGAAATGTTATATGGATGTTCATTTCTCCCTATTGTGGTTGCAAAATCACCTCTTGATATGACAAAGAAAAGGATTTGAAAGAGCAAAAATCCCTCCCTTATACAGCAGTGATTGCTCTGTCTTTCCTTCAGCTTAGTTTAGCAAAGCTTCCCTACATGCCTACCCTAGGCTTGAGACCAGTGAGTGGGATGCAGGGATGCAGGATGGAAAATTCACTGGGCATGTGTAAAAGTGGCCCTATACAAGGTGCTGAAGCCTCAGGCTTAGAGGAAGCAACAGCTCCTAAAACAGATTAGGGATGGGATGAAGCAGCAGTTTGCAGAGGAAGGAAGGAAGGAAGGAAGGAAGGAAGGAAGGAAGGAAGGAAGGAAGGAAGGAAGGAAGTGATTCTTGCCTCCCTGACTATAGACAGGAAGCCCTTGCAGGCTCCAGCTCCCTGTACAGGACCCCCTGCTGCCCACGACTGGCAAGGTCTGTGCAGGTTACCTCCAGGCTTTCAGGAGGCCCAATGCCCATCCTGTGGTTCTTGGTGAACAGGCTTGCATCTTGCCCCACCCACAGCCCAGTGAGGACACTGACTAGGAAAAGGCAGAATTTAAATAATCCCACAGGAAGGAAATCAACATCTCTTAGAGACCAAATCCTAGGACCAGAGTAGAAACTGAACATTCTAGAAGTGATAATTGGTCTCATTTATCTAAATTTAGAAGGTCTGGAAAGGGAAAGAGTAACTATTAAGATGTGTTATTTAGAAGAAGATAAGCCTTTAATCAAAGAGATGAGTCAAGCCAAAACTCAGGCCAAAATCCTGCTCAAATCAGGGGTTTGAAATCTCTGTTCCTTTGGGGATAAAAGTCAGATTTTATTTAACTTGAAAAATAAATGAGAACTTTTGTGAGAATAAACTCCACCAACAAAAATAGGCCATCTGATAACCATGGTGGGGGGAGAATACAAAAGTCATTAGCTGAAAATCAGAAATGTTTTTAACAAAAATGTCGCCTGTGAGCTGAGAGATAGCTCTGTGAGCTGACAGTCCTTTACAGTCCCCAGGGAAATTATGCAAGTCAGGTGGATTAGGTAGCAACTACCTTACTCTCCTGTACCCACCCTACCTTCGTAACCCCACATGGCTTTATCATGCCCATACCCTCCCAGCCTCAGTCTACTGAACAGCAAAGTGGATCAGCAGCTGTCACTTTCCTCATCTTCGGCTTAGTTTAGCAAAGCTTTCCTACATGCCTACCCTAGGCTTGGGACCAGTGAGTGGGATGCAGGGGTGCAGGGTGGAAAATTCACTGGGCATGTGTAAAAGTGGCCTTATACAAGGTGCTGAAGCCTCAGGCTTAGAGGAAGCAACAGCTCCTAAAACAGGTTAGGGATGGGATGAAACAGCAGTTTGCAGAGGGAGAAAGGAAGGAAGAAAGGAAGGAAGGGAGGGAGGGAGGGAGGGAGGGAGGAAGGGAGGAGGGAGGAGGGAGGGGGAGGGAGGAAGGAAGGAAGGGAGGGAGGGAGGGAGGGAGGGAAGAGGGAGGGGGGAGGGAGGGAGGGAGGGAGGGAGGAAGGAAGGGAGAGAGGGAGGAAGGAAGGAAGGGAGGAAGGAAGGAAGGCATCATGATCCAAAGGAATATCCCAACAAAGGAGAATGAGTTGGAGAGATTGCTCCATGGAGAAAGTGTCTGCTCTACAGACACTAAGACCTGAGTCTAGATTTCCAGCACCGATGTGGAAAGCTGGGCATGGTGGCATGTACCTGTAACCTCAGCTCTTGGAAGCAGAGATGAAAGGATCCTGGGGTTTGCTGGCCTGTCGGTCTAGCCGAATTGGTGAGCTCTGGATTCAATGAGCAATCTTGTCTTAGAACAAGGTGGGGACTAATAGAGGAAGCTATGTGGGCATTCAACCTTGCTCACATGTGCCAAGCAGGCACTCCACCATTGAGCTACATCCCTAGCCCTTCTACCACATTCAGTTTTCTGTCACAGCCTCATTAAGTTGTCCAGATCAGCCTTGAACTCTCTCTATAGCCCACACAGAGCTTGACTTTGCAATGTTCCTGCTTCAGTCCCCCAAGTAGCTAAGATTACAGCCTGTGTCACCAAGCCTGGCTGGATTTGGGTTTTGTGAAACAGAATCTTACTTTGTAGCCCAGACTGCCTAGAACCTGGGATTGTCCTGACTCAACTTCCTAGGTTCTGGAATCATAGTATGTGCCACCATGCTCAATTATTTTGGTATAACAGTAATTTTTAACAAAGGGTTAAAAAAAGAAAAACCAAACAGAAATAAATATATCTCTAAAAACATTTTTAAAAACATTATGAAAATCACTGTATCCAACCTCTTGTTGCAAGATCTCAAAGCAGAGCCAGTGGGGTTCCTGTAGGCATGGTGCCAGGGAAAGCCTAAGTATCTCTCAGCCCCTTATCTCTCTTCACTAAAGCTTGACTTATAGCCACTACACACATACTGTAAGTGCCTGCTGAGGATCTCTCCTTGTTCATGTACCTTTGTGTCAAGTGACGCTCTAGGTCAGTGGTTTGAGACCCCATTGGGGATGAGCAATCTTTTCACAGAGGTTGCATATCAGATATCCTGCAAGTCAGATGTTATGATTCATAACAGTATCACAATTGCAGTTATGAAGTAGCAACAAAAATAATGTTATGGTTGGGGGTCAGCACAGCATGAGGAACAGTATTAAAGGGTTGCAGCATTGGAAGGCTGAGGACCACTATTCTAGGTGCTCTGTGTCAGGCACAGTTCAAAGGATGAGCTCCGAGCCCACCAAGTATTTATTCTTTGTCACCAAGTTCAAAAGGACAATACTCCTTGGATCATCTCAATGACTCATGGACTTAGAGGGTCCCAAGAGCCGGGAGAGCCATCTGCACATACAGGTACTATACAAGTATGCACACCAAACGTGTCTGGAAGAAGCCTAACACTTGGTACAATGCATGTGCCACATTGGTCATTATTTCTACTGACTGAGCTTCTGGGAATTGTGCTCCTTCTGAGAATCAAGATTTAGAGCTGGAAACTAGGTCAGTCACAAAAGAAAAGTCTCGGAATGCTGTAGAACCTCTCAGTGTCTTTATGTGTTCCCCTTTATTCTTCTTCAGGACACATATCACAATCTGACGATACATTATATATCTGTATGTCTGTTCATCTCTAACTCTCTGAACTCTGTAAAGGGTTAAAGGGTCTATACATGACACTAACCTCAAAGCCTAGCTCAGTTCCTGATGAAAGGGAAGTCTCAACAAACATATATGGAACAAATGCAAGAGTGCACCCATCACCAGCTAGACATTTGGGTAATGTCTACTAACTCCGAGGAGGAGAATGCACAGATGAGGAACAGAACAACTTGCTACTTTTATTCACTAGCAAAACATTCCATGAGAACTCACACTAGTTCAGGCATTGAAAGAATAATTCAAACTGGTGTGTATATTGTGGATCATACTTGTAATCCCAGAACTCAGGAGTCAGGAAACTCCCTGTGAGTTTGAGGTTAGCCTAATCTACAAAGCAAGTTCTAGACCAGCCACAGTAAGACCCTGCCTTAAAACAAAACAAAACAAAAACCCGATATGTGAATCTAGGTATGGTGGCACACACCTGTAATCCCAGCACTTAGGGGGTGAAGGCAAAAGGATCAGGAGTTCAAGGTCACCCTCAGCTACATATCAAGTTTTAGGCCAACCTGGTCTACATATCACCATGTCTCAGTAGAACAACCACCACTGTAACAACAGCAATAAACTCTAACATACAGGCTACAAAACAGATAACTCAGTTCCACACAAGGGGAGAGGATATTGGAGCCTTCGAATAAGGAGGTCCAGATCTCAGACGTTCTCCAATGTAAAAGGATTTCACCAAAATGCCCAACGCAACCACACAGCAGATGTGGGAGAGGAAGATGAAAGCTATCGATTGCCATAAATAGCTCTCCAAACCCTCTCCTTCACAGCATCAATCATCTCAAAATAACTGAAAATTAAAAGAAAGTCCCTACTCGGTACAGGGGATACAGTGACTTTAAAAGAACCAAAATGCCAGGCAGAACTGAGAGTTTTCAACCTGAATACCAACGAGGAAGGTGGAGGGAGTCGTATTGATGGAAAGCGTGTAGCTATAAGAAAAGCATTTGATATAGTGGCATAAAGTGTTACACTCAAAATTAATTCAAATTGGCTTAGTAAGGAGTGCTGCCACATAAATTTAAAACTGGCTCAAAGTCTGCAAACACAGAGTGATGACAAATGGAAATATATTGAGCTGGGGGAGGTAGGGGGCATGGGGGTCATCTTTATTAATGATCTGAAAGAGTGAGAGTAAACAGCATGTTAATGAAACTTGCAAATGATGCTAATTTGGGAGGTGTTGCTCTGATCGCTGTGGACACAGAGGGAATGTAAATGAACCTTAAGTGGTAATAAATATGAAGTGGAAACAACACAATGGTATTCCTGCTAGGAAACATACAACTATTCTAGATGCCCTGGCTTGCCCATCCTCACCACAGAGCTCTCTGTCCTTTGTGTTTGGTGGGTGGGGTTGATGGTAGAAAAATCACCCTAATTCAGAGAGGTTACATCCAAAGACGCGCTTCTTACTTATACAGTTTACTTTAGCTGGCATTTAAAACTCCACAAAAGGCTTTTCTTTGATTCAAAGCAACTGTGGTGCTCACCCTTGGATGGTAGGGCTCCATAAATTACAGTGCAGGAGAGACTGTTAAAAGAAACAACCAAATAATGAGGAAATGGAGAGATTGATTTATGAGAAATGACCCAAAGTGGGTAGAGTTTGGTTAATTGATCTCTAAGTGGTAACATGATAATGACTTACTGTGATCTCTTTCTGACAAATAACCAAGGGAAAAAATATTTAGTGTCCCACAAGGAACTTCTTCATCCTGCCTGGTGGACAGTCCTGTCTCAGAACTGCTAGTCCACTGAGTTTTACCAGCCCACTTCTTAGGGGTTCACATCTGAGCAGCCCACATCCTGAATCCTCCCCACCCCACCCTCTCAGCATTGCTGGTTACTCTCCTTTTTGCCCCTGGCCTGATGGAGCTCCATGAATGCAGTGACCAAGAATGCCCTAACATGGCAGAGGCACACTGGCATTGGATGTCAGCCCTCGCCAAAAGACGGATGTGGGAGGCAACCGGCCCAGAGTTGCTTGCCTCTTGCTTAGCCTCCTCCTGCTGCAAGGAAATAAATGTGAATGCTCTATGCAAATAGCTATGGCTGTATGCAAATATGAGTTCTGATACTGTTTTTATTTCCCAGCAGGTTCAGCCACCAGATTTATGGCTTCCAGCCGGAGATCTGTCTGGGCTGTGTCAGTGGCAGTTTGTAGATGAAAACTAACAGATCATGTCTCAGGCTTCCTGCAACTCAGAATCCTAGAAAGAAGCCCACAGCCTGTTCATTCAGCTTCCTCATTTTATACATGAGGACAAAGAACAGAATAGGACTTTGCTGTGTACATGTTTGCACAAAGAGGTTGCCCAACGTCACATGCCACTACCTCAGCAGTAGCTCTTGTGGCTTTTCACATGTCTCCCAGTCCATATTTTAGATGAAGGAAACTAAGGCCAATCTGGCTAACTCACAAAATGCTACAGAGCCAGTATCTTTGGAAAAATTTCCTCTAATCCAGTAACCCTCAAGAAACCTAGGGAGAGGTTAGAGAGACGATTCCATTTGTAAAGCACTTTCTGTGCAAGCATGGAGACCTGTGATCCATCCCCAGAACCTATGAAGAACAGCTGAGTATGGTAATCCCAGAACTAGGGGAGGCAGAGACAGGCAGATCCCTGGGGCTTGCTGGGTAACCCAAAGAGCAGCTAGAGATCTTGTCTCAAAAACCAAGACTCCTGAGGAAGAATACCTAAGGTTGACCTCTGGCCTCCACAGGCATGCACATACCACACATGCAACCACATATAAACATGTGCACATAGATACACATAGATGAATGAAAAAAAGGAGGAGGACAGAAGGGAGGGAGGGGGAGAGAGAGTGGGAGAAGAGAGAGAAGGGAAAGGGAGGAGAAGGAGAAGGAAGAACCAGGGACCATGGAACCATATGCAACAGGGTGGAGGGAGCTTTTCTAATGCACAAAGTAAGCAGCTCAAACCTGGGACTTCTGCATGGTTCCTAAACAGATCTGAAATGTGAATCTCCTTGGAGAGTATGGTGCATGCCAACATCAGCATGTGTGATGCAGACACCTTGGCCTTTCCCACATCTTTCTCATCTTGGATGTGTCAACACACTGGGCTGTTGTCATTGTGTCACTCGTAGCTGCAAGGGCTCCAATGCCTGTTCAGAGAGCCCGATACTAGAAGATTCAGCTTCTTACACACAGGCCAGCACCACAGAACATTCAGACCACATAACCCTTTATTGGGTTCTCTCAGCCACCCCGGGAGCCACGCAGGAAGATTGGTAATGGCCATCTCCCTTTGTTCAGTGAGCAAATATTTATTGAGCACCTATTGTGTGTCAGATGCTACCAGAGATTCAGCAATAAGAAAAACCAGCAAGGTTCTAAAATTATTCTGTGTAGAGAAATAAACAGAAAACAAACAAACGAAAATACTCAAAACAAATATTTGAATAGGCAAGACAGTTTCGGATGGTAGCAAATACAACCAAGAAAAGAAAGCAGGACAATAAGATAGAAGATTCTAGATGGGGAAGACAGTTGAAAAAGCCAGTGGCATCTGGTGGTGTCCCATGATAAGAAGGAACCAACCAAACATGGAAGTTCTGTGTTTTGAGAGTCAAAAGCAGAGAATGTAAAAGCCATAATAAAGTTGGGCTATGTGCAGAACAGGAAGTACTGTGGCTTGATGGTAAACAAAGAGATGCCCAAGTGGTAGATAAAGTCGAAAGGAAACTAAACTAACAAGCAGCATTTAGGGTATGTCAAGGAGTCAGGCTCTTATAGATGACAACCTAAAGCTCATAGGGTTTCAGAGTGTTCCAAACATCACTAACCAGACAATGGACCAGCCAGAACCCACACCCAGGAATTATAACCAATGTTCTTCTCTTATCTATAAAAGAAAGACAGCCCAACCCTGTCAGCCTGGACCTTCTCACCCACTGGGTGGGAAAGGGGAATTTCTGTGTAGACCTAGAATACCTCAAGAAATGGTTGGCTCCAAGCCAAGTGGGACTGCCCTTTCCAGCTTCCATTAAAATAAGATGGGCACATAAGAACACATAGATTCTAAAACCTCTCCAGATGTATCTTCATACATTCTAAAAGAAGTCAACACCTGCCTTGGGGAAAAGTCCCCCTGTGCAATCCATTTAGGCCATCAGCACCCAAGAACAATAGTCAGCCATGGCTCTCTCAGTCTGGTTGGGGGATGTAGGGAACAAGAAAAAGAGAGATTGTTCTGTCCTGCTAAGATTTTATCCCCAGGCAGAAGGATGTTAGAATCCAGCCTCTGCCATGATTTATCCCTGCCTCTCCATCCTCCATCATTGGAGTAAGTTCAGAGACCCATACATTGCACTATAGTATGCCATCAGACGCCACTGTCCCATCTGAGAACATTGTGTACAACATGTTTCCACTTTCCAACTCTCAACCCTCTTTGAACGCCTGCTGGCCCATGTGGTGCCCTGGCTCATAACTGCTTGTGAGCTTCCTCCTTGCCTGTTCCATTCAGAAACTCTCCTGTAGCATCCAGACCTTAGCAACTATACTTCTCTCCTAATTCTGGAGAATCAGAGCAGCCTCCTTCTAGGACTTGGACTTGGCCTAGTGAGCATCCCATCAGGGATCACAGCTACCATTGTCTTCCCTGGACTATGCACCCAAGAGGCTCTCACTATACACCCAGGGCCACCTCATTAGGTCAGTACCTGAGACTACTCTGGTTGCACAGGGTAAGGGAATCAGACATCATGGGTTTTCCCACAGGGAAGGCCTCTCTAATAGTTCTTCTTGATATCTAAGACCAAACAGGAACCCAGATTTGTGAGGAGAGGAGGAGGAACACCTGCTGCCGTTCTAAATTTCCAAGTTCACAGTGCTTTTATGCCTTCAGACAGCAGTCCTGAGTGCCATGATAAACCACATTGACTGTTAAAAAGCTGTCCTAGGATTTGCATTGAAGTTATAAGAAGCTAAGGGAAGAAGCTGCATTCCAGACTGGGCATCTCCTAAAGGTGGACTTTGCTTCACTTGGCAAGATCTGCACCTCCCCAAAGGATCCTCCAGGAGGTCAGTGGAGTGGCCTGCTAGGGATAGAGTTTTGCAATCCCAGAGTTATCAGAACATGGCCATCATCTACGAAAGCTATAGGTCTTTAGAAAACCCACTGCAGACATAACAACGGTTCTATCCAGTGGCCATGGAACAAAACTCTTTCCAGTCAGAAACATCAATTCAGAGGCACACAGGACTCTCTCTGCACACATCAGAAGACGGGCTTGTTGCAGTGTGGTCCTTGAACCAAGTGATGGCAGTGGAGTCAGGAGGCTGGGGTAGCAAGCAGCAGTCTTCCCTGGGTATGGAGGGAGAGTGACCTTCAGCTCTGAGGACTCTATGAAATGAATCCCAGATACACAGCATCCTCAGATGTGAATGCAGGTACCAGATGGCCATCCCACTATAGACCCTCAAAATCTGGTTAAGCATTATCTCTCATTAAGTCTGTGAGGCTGTTTGCGGATGAGGTTAGCATTTGAATCAGTGGATTCAGTAAAATAGAGATGTGGATGTGGATTGGACTGGGGTGTGTACTACAGGTATGCTGGCTCTTAGGCCTTCAGACTTGGAGTGAAGAATATGGAGCTTTCTAGATCTCCAGTTTGCAAACACCACATCATAAGACTTTTACCTCCCACAATTAGGAGTCAATGCTTTGTAATAAATCTTTTCATATAAATATATATGAATATATATATATGAATATGTATTTGTATACATATATATGCATATATGTGTGAATACATATATATGCATTGCATGTGTACATATACATATATATTCACATATCCATAAGTCTTTAAGCCCTGGGGAGCCACCGGTGGTCAGGGCACATTTCAGGAGCATAGTCTAGATCCACGCATAATGGAAGATCTGGAGCATTCTCTCACTCATGATTTGAACATAAAAAGTAACTGATCCACAAGCCTGGGGCTAGAAGCAGGAAGTCCAGGTTCTTCCTGGAGCATCATCCATAGAAAAAGCAGTTCCCAGAGACCTCAAGGCTATGCTCAGTCCCTCTGCTTAGACAGACAGCATCTGATACTACCACCACCCCACCCAAAACCAAAGCTGAGGAGGCAAGGCATAGTCAGGAGAGGTGGAAAATCTCGTGTGCCTAGGACAAACTTTAGCCTCAAAGACAAGCACAGGAGCCTGAATGCATGTTCTAAAGGAGAAGGCGGCTCTGCCCATATCCCTCGGGTGCCCATTAAAAGACATATTTAGTACTAAATTCTTCCATCATGCCTAGAAAAGGAGTGGCTAACTGTGTAGCCACTAAGATACATCAGCTAAATCTACTCCATTATCCTCAAAGGAATTTGATTTCATTAAAATTCACCTTGGTTGGCTTAAATGAAGCAGTCTGTTTTATTGTGGACGTGGGGTTCTGGGTGTGGCTGTGGCTTTTAATGCTGCTTTGTTTTCAAACTCACTGCTGGCTCTCATCTGGATTTAAATTGAATCACTCTGCACAGCAGAGATCCTCTTCATTGTTTAAAGGCTGATCTCTCTCTCTCTCTCTCTCTCTCTCTCTCTCTCTCTCTCTCTGAAAAGCACAGGAGCACACTTGTTACTCTTGTACGAAACAGCCCCATTTTACTGGCTGAAAATCAATGTATGATTGAATCCAACTCTTGCTCCTCTCCAGAATTCTTAAAGCCTTGTAACTGAGGGCCAGGCATCATCGTCCCACCCCATGTGTTTTCCTTCAAAACCTGAAGGGAAAAAAATCCATTTTCCAATTACTGGAAAGAACATTGGGGAAATGGCTCTAAACACTTAAAGAGAGGGTCAGTATCGCTGGGGAACTGAGGAAACCATCCTAAAACAAAAAATAAATAAATAAATAAATGCTCAGCTTCAGGCTGAACCAGAGGCCTCTTCTAGAAGGTTCAGCCTGCTGGACAAGTCTCAGTCTGGAACTTACTTTGAATCCAATGTTAAGATGCTATGTCTCCTATATGTTTTAAATATGTGGTCTGGAAGAGCTAGCACCCTGCTATAGAGCATCCTTCTAGAAGCCTCCTGACTTAAGAACTGAAGCTATTGTGAACCATCCTCTCTGATGGTAGTGAACTTCAGGACACAAGAGACCAGATGGTCATTGCCCAGTAGCCCAGCATGAGGAGACACAACCAAGTCAGGCAGACTCTCCTGTCTGCCATACACTTGTAGTGAATCCAGGATTTGGGGGGAAAAAAGCAGGACTAGGAACTGCCACATTTGACTTCTACTTCCTCAAAGATGGATTGTTCAAGCCTAGGAAGGCCCTAAAGAGGGAGGTCTTGCCCTAGCTGCCCCTGGCTGGAATGGGAACATGCCTGTGGGGGACAGTACAGAGTACATTTAAAGGACACTGAAACAGTTGGCCTTGTGCCTGACTCATAAAAAACCCAAAGAGAAGACAAAATGGATGAGGAGGGTTCTGGAAGACTCTGGCCTTTCGAATGTAGGTGTTAAGTGTTGGGGATGGAAGTGAGAAAAGAGTCTGCCCCAGGCTGGGAAACATGACTGCCACATAGAAGGCCAGTATGTTCATCAGATAACAGGACAAATACAAGGCAGTGGACCTAATTCCAAAATGGTGTTTCATGCCAGTTTTTGTAGTTTGAATGTGAAGCACCCTCCACAGGCTCCGTTTTTGAACAATTGGTCCCCAGCCGGTGACACTGTTTGGGGCAGGGGATGGGGGTGCTGTAGAACTTTTGTTGGGGGAGGCATGGGTGGTGGGTCTAGCTCAGTAGAGGTAAGCCTTTGAAAGTTAGAGGCTTGCTCCACTTTCGGTCTTTCCTAGAAAAGGTAGAAAGCAAGCTATTTCAAGGCTTAGAAGAGACAGGGTAGAGGCAAAGTGGACAATTAGGAAGGCATTAAGGAGACTGGGGGTGTGAGGACAGAAATGTACCAAGGTAAGAAAGAAGTAAGACACAGAAGTGCTCTCTGTTTCAGAGACAGGGAGATGGTGGCAGACTGGGAGGAGACTGGTCCAGAGACACCAGGTACAGAGGAACTGTGGGTGTTCGAGACCAGACAAAGCATTCCAGTTTCAGCCTTTCCTGCACGCACAGTTCTGCATTGTGTTCAACTTCCTGATTTCCAGCAGTGACCCATGAATCACACTTAAAGCTGCAATTACTCCCTGAGAATAAGGAGCCGGACAGTTACCCATCTCTTTCCCTCAGACACATCTCCTGCTCCTGATCTACTTTTCCATGGCTGTGCCCTACAGTGCTCTTGGAACAAATACACTGGGCAACCATGCCCGGCCAGTAGGGAAGCAAGGGAGAATTAAACTCAGCCAAGTGCAGCCGACAGGGAGTTACACCACGTTGCCCTGACAACTAATGGGCAGAGCTTGGAAGAAATAGATGGAGATGGCTGAGGTCAATGGGTAATAAAATCCTAGTTAACGGCTGGTTTTTCTCCCCTTCATTTCTGCTGATATAAACATGAGAGGAAAGAAATCATAATTGGAAGGCAGATTCCCTTAGAGATGGCACCAGGCAGGAACAGCAGATTCTAAGCATATGGCCCTGTCCTGAATTGAGGGTTAAACTAGGACAAATCAAGAGCCTCCATTACCCTGCTCAGAAATAGACACTCTCAAGTCAAAACCTAAAGGCTCTGAGCAGGACAGTCAGCTTTTACTGAGTCCCTACTGTGTACAGATTATGGGCTTAGGAGGAAAATATCATCAGGTAGGCTCAAGACACAATACAGCCTTCTATGGGTCAGCTGCAAATCTCATGTCTGGCATTTTCTGCCTAAAGGACCCTGAGTAACAGTCCTTGCCTCATGGGTTGTTGTTTGATCAGGAGGATCAGTGTGAAGGAGGTAGCACTGACCTCACATGTGCTAAGCATGGGAAGAATGGTACCCCACCCTGACTGTCAATGTCATCACTGAGACCTGCCTCCACAAAAGCACTAATCCCAGTGTTTGACTGCTGTGGGATGTTCTGTATATCAAATGTGTTGATCTGATTGGTTAAAATAAATAAAATGCTGTTTGGCCAATGGACAGGCAGGAAATATAGGTGGGACAAAAGAGAAGAGAATTCTGGGAAGTAAAGGCTGGGGCGGAGAGACACTGCCAGCCGCCACCATGAGAAGCAACATAAGCTATGTGGCAAAATATAGATTAATAGAAATGGGTTAATTTAAAATAGAAGAAGTAAATAACAAGAAGCCTGCCACAGCCATACAGTTTGTAAGCAATATAAGTTTCTGTGTGTTTACTTGGTTGGTTCTGAGTGTCTATGGGCCTGGCAGGTGAGAGAGATTTGTCCTGACTGTGGGCCAGGCAGGAAAACTCTAACTACATTTGACACATGTAATCACAACAATCTTTGAAGGTAGTTACCACTTGGTTACATATGAGGAAACCAAGACACAAAATACCTGCCCTAGATTGTCCAGGTGTTAAGTGACAATCTGCTCACAGAAGCTGGGCCACACTCAGGAGACATTGGCTGAAGGATCAGAAGTTCAAGGCCAACCTTAGGTGCATAGTAAGTTCAAGGCCAGCCTGAGCTACAAGAAACTCTAAGAAAGAAAGAAAGAAACAAAGAAACAAAGAAAGAAAGAGAGAGAGAGAGAGAAAGGAAGGAAGGAAGGAAGGAAGGAAGGAAGGAAGGAAGGAAGGAAGGAAGGAAGAGAGAGAGAGAGAGAGAGAGAGAGAGAGAAAGAAAGAAAGAAAGAAAGAACTAATAAAAGAAAGGAAAGAAGGAAGGAAAGAAGGAGAGAAGAGAGGAGAGGAGAGGAAAGAGCAGAGATGCAAAAATAATACAGGCACAATGCTTACATACCTTTCCATGTATAGATATAATAGCTCTGGACAGACATAAACATGATAGCTAACTTATAAAATTATAGAATTGCTTGCCTCTAGGCCAAGAATGGAGAAGTCCTACTAGAGCATACATTCACTGTGAATTTTGAACCACTGGGAGGAATTGCCTATGTTAAAAATGAATTAATTAAATGGAAATTTTAAAATAGAGGAGCAGGGCAGGAGAGGCCACTTGCAATATATTAATTTCTGCAAACATTCCATTGCATGTGAAAGAACATGTTCCCTGTGCTCTCACCCCTGACATGATTGTGGAGGAAACACTCTATAAGCAGGTGACTAGAGAGCGTGGTGACAAACGTCCGGGGAAGAGAAGTGAGTGGGCTGCCCAGGCCCTGAGAGGATCGTGAGAAATCCCACACTGAGAAAATCCGAACAGCCTCACAGAGCTGAGATTCCTGATCTTTCCAGAACTGTGGTCCTGAGTAATGCCATGCAAGTTGAACTTACTACCAGGCGCTATGCAAGGCTCCATAGACATGTTTTCCAACCAAATTCTTAACGATATCTTTATGAGGTGGGGCCTATTACATCATCCTTTTCCCTGGCTGAATCAAGGCTAACGAGGTGACGAAGCTGCCCAAGGACACAGGGCTGAGTGAAGGACCTGGGATATGAAGGGAGCCTCCTAAGAAAACCCTGCCCTCTGCCACCCTAATCCTCTAGCTACAGCTCCTAAAGTCACTGGAAAAGGATGGGGGCAGACTAAGATGGTCCCTGAAGCCAGATGCAACTCCTACTGAAGGGCTAGGCAGAAGACGAGTCGCAATTAGGCACGCTCTGTTAGGTGGAGACGGAAGACACTAGACAGATGATCCTTGAGTCCTATCCTTGAGTCCTCACTGTGTGCTGTCAGGGCCAGCTTCTCTGGGATTTCATTCTAGAATAAGAAGACTGACGAAGTCTGTCCCCTGTGTCCTTACAACTTATTCTATGAAAATTGTATTTTTCTCATCACCTAATAAGCTTTATCGCTTCAAGCCCAACTGGGATCTGGCCTCAGAAATCACACTGGAGCCTCAGTTTCCATTCTCAATTCTGCAACTGCCCTTATCTCCTGAGTAATAGCTACTGGGTATGACGGTTTGTATTCATAACGGAAGTAAAGAAGGCTACCAGAGGAGCATGCACAGGAAATGCCTGGGTTGCATGGCTTGAAAGTGCGTACATTCCAAGTGGCACACGCCAGACTGAGGCCAAAGCTCCATTTGTCCTCATATCACCCATATGGTGCTCTACAGAGGAACTTCAAGTTTGGATATTGAAGGTGAGAATCTGGTTTTGGCAAAAATCTGGTGGGAGACTATCACAAGTAGAAATGGGCATGATAGAAACAAAGGCAAAGTCTGTATCCCAGCCTGAGATGGAACAGAGTCTGTACAGGCAAGGAAAGGATCGGGATGGTCCAGACTGAGGCTAAGGAAGACAAGGCAACTGAACGCAAGATTAAGGAGCTGTGGTCTCAGTACAGCGGGAGTGGGCAGCCATGGGAGGCCTCCTGGGATAGGGGATACCTTAACAAGGCTCTCCCGGAAGAAAGATTATTTAAGAATTATTTATCTGCTGAGGGGTGACAATCACAGTATTCCTTGTTCCAAAGGGAAAGCTGGCGTGACTAAGGCAAAACAAACAACAGGGAAAAGAAAATCGTGACCTGCTTGGGGACTGTCACTCATTCTTCCTCCCCATTCACCACTGCAACTGTGAATCAACCACTAAGAGCACCAAGAAGAGCAGTATAACACGTTACTTCCCCCTCAGTCACCTGCTCCAGGACAGGTGGCCTCAGAGTGAACACCAGGAATCAGGGAGAGAGATGACCAGAGGCATCAGGTTCACGGTGGCCTTCTGGTCTAGAAGAAGAGGCAGGAGACAGAGAGTAGCTGAGCTCTGCTTACTTCTCTAGACCATCAATCTTTATCCTTCTTTGTGGCCAGGGCCAAGCATTCTTCCTTTGATCCCAGACTGAAGGAGTGGTCAAAAGTCCCAGACCAAAGGACAAAAGATGGGAACCAGATTGGCCATGGGCGGGTGAATCAGATGGTATTTACTGTATACCCAATAAAAGATGCCATTATTTTAATAACCAGGCCTTGACACCATCACATTCTAGCCGTGCCCAGCTCTTGAACATTTCCCCTTGATCTGGTTTAACTGATAGGACCATTCTAGGATCTCAGCAAGACAGACCTCATCATCTCCATCTGGAATTAAGTTCAGGAGCTGCTTCTAGAAGGAACTCTCCATCACTGTCACAATAATGAGCTTCTTTCTAGAGCCAATATTTGTCCCCAAATGGTATCATTGCCTTACAGGAAGCAGAGGTCACAAGGTGTGTGACTTTCAACCCAGACTTGCCCATGGTTTCTCAGTGGCACACTCTCATATAAGTGGTATGCACATCACAAGCAGGCTGTGAAGACCTGAGAGAGAATTCCATAACAGCCTTCCTCCCTATACCTGACATACCCAGGAAGTGATCACATACAGCTCTGATCCTTCTCTGGGCCTTCTTACCTTCACTGATTGTACACACACACACACACACACACACACACACACACACACACACACCAGAGCATGAGTCTTAAACAACTTTCCCTTATGACAAGCTTGAAAAAAGAAGGCAAATGATAAGGCCAAACATTAGCTCGGGTGGGCCTGAAGGCTGAAAGCCATACACTGGGCGATGACTGAAAACCGAGAAACAGGCACTGTGCCTGACTACTCAGCTTTCACTCATCCCTCCAGCACCAGCATCCCCAAAGTCCTTGGGAACCGGGCCCCTCTATGAGTGCTAATCCTGGCTCCTCTGCTTAGGGATGGGCATGTGACCTGAGATGCCAAGCAAACATTCTATCTTGTAGACCACAGTGATTGGTTCAGAGATGGCCTAAGTTCACCAACAGGATTCACTTTGGTTTGTTGTTGTTGTTGTTGTTGTTGTTGTTGTTGTTGTTGTTAAAAAAGTTTTCTTTCCAGCAGGTTTAAAGTTAGGAGTCTATGAATCTAAAAATATAAACTGAGGACCATTACGTGGACAGAGCCTACGCATGATCTAACAGCAAGGACAGTAGAGCTGAGAATAGAAATGGAAGCCTCCCAATAACACTGCCTGAGTCCCTGAAGGCAGCCAAAGCTGACTGTGAGTTACATGTGTGTTAAAGCATCACACCTGCGTAACTAGTTAAATGCACTACATAATCCTACATCTGAATCACCACTGCACAATGTGTGTGTGTGGGGGGGGGGGGCGTTGCTTACCTATGCACAGGTGAGAAAAGGAAGATTATCAAGAACCTTTCATCAACAATTTTCTGATGTGTCAGAACTCCACTGAATACACACACTGCTCCAATGCACCTTACACACATACACATGCACATACCTGCACCTGTATGCCACATACCCACACATCCCCTACACATCCACAGCTCTGGCTCTGGAGAACAACATCATTCAGACCAGGGTACCATGTGGCCTCTTTGGGGATCTCACTTCTTCCATCTACAGCCCACCACTTCCAGTACCGCTGCACCCACCTATAGTTCTCCCCACAAGCTCTTCCCCCTCACTTGCTGCCAACCATACCTCCCTCTCCCTCAGCCACACAGAACAGATCCCCTCGCTCAAAAAGCTGTCCCTGACGCATCCCATGCCTTCCCTGCCAAGTTCCCATCACCACTTGGCTATTTTATGCTTCCAGAAGGAATAATTTGCATTTGCACCCTGCACGGGTTTGTACATGTTTGAATGTTTTTTTAGAGGCAGCATATTGAACAGGATGA
Organism: Onychomys torridus; assembly: GCF_903995425.1. Taxonomy (NCBI): domain Eukaryota; kingdom Metazoa; phylum Chordata; class Mammalia; order Rodentia; family Cricetidae; genus Onychomys; species Onychomys torridus. Next base: position 94,229,923 of record NC_050449.1, on the reverse strand, counting down.
GGAAGCCAGGCTGGGTTCAAATCCAGTTGTACCTTTAGACACTGTGAGATCCACTATGGCATGTGGAATCCTTGTCTGTGGACAAGGGGAGCTTACCACTAGCCACCTCCTTCCATGTGAGCTCACAGAGAAGGAAGGGATGGTTCCTTCAGTTTTGAAGATCAGAGGTCTTTGGCAGTGTGGCAAAATTATAATGGTCTCAGACTCCTGGCCCAGCCCTCTTGTCCAACCCACTCTCTGGGCTGTTTCTTCTGTTTGCTGTGCTGCTGGCTGTCCAGTCAGTGGCTTACTTGGGAACTACCCTCTGTGAGTTGAGAGCCTTGGGAGTTACCAACTCTCAGCCACCAGCGGTGCTGGAAGACTGAGTTTCTATATCACATCCATTTAGGCTGGCCCCTTCCTGTATGCCACACTCATTGGGAGCTAGAAAGAGGAACTTTCAATGTTGGACTTTAATGGCCCCCACACCCAGTTCTCCATGGAGGAATTAGGAATTGCCAATCTGAACAGAGAAATATGCCAAATAATTTTGCTTAAAGTGAATTTATCACACTGCTAGGCAGGAATATAAAGATTCCAACAATCCCTTAAAAGGATTGTGGAAGAAACCAGGTCAACTGGTGCTCTCCCAAAGACAGTAACTAGACGGGGTTCTTTTGTCTTCCATGCTGGAGAAGGAGCAGGGGAGCTACAGAAAGAATGTAGCTGATAGAGATAGTGTGGAATAGAGTGCACTGCTTCTCAAACATCTGCATTTCCTCCCCAGCTTCCAGGTGTTCTCCGTCAATAGGAAAGCAGTAGCACCTATTGTGTATCAGACATTATGTGAGGCTCTAGCTATTCGAAAATCAACATCCTCAAAGTAGTCCCCCAGTACACTTGCCCTGCCCATTTCTCTACTCAAAGGAGGTCTCACAGGGGACGAGAAGCAACTGAACTCATCCTTGTGAAGAAGTGTAACATCCTGTCATATATGAGAACTGGGAGGGGGCTACCATCAAAGTTTGGGTGAGGGAAGCAATGCTTGAACTGAGTCAGAAGTCGGAGGTAGATGCCCAAGGGTGGGACAGAAAAAGATGTAAGACTAAAACAACAGTCCATTCATTCTGGAATTCATCTAATCTTGCTGGGTAGGAGCTCTGAGGTGAGGGAGGGGGAAGGGGCAGGAATGTGACAGAACAAAATTAACTGAAGATTAGCAAGTAGGTCACAATGTCCAGAGCAGAGAGTCCAAGAAGGAAAGAAGCAGGTCCAGAGGGTCCTGGCCCCAAACCTGCATGCTGAGCTGAGAAGCACAGACTTCATCCTGAAAGCAATGGGAGCAGCCCCTGAGAGGGGGCCCTGATGTGACCACATACAAATTCTTCAAATAATGGTTGCTGAGAGGTAGAAAACCCCAGGACTTCACAAAAAAGGCAGCTGAAATGAGACAAGGACTCAAGACGCTGGTGGAGGAGACCTCAGAAACAGCTTACCTCCATATCTAAGGCTACTCTGTCACTTTCCTTCTTATTCCACATCACACATAGTGGTTTTCCTTGGAAATCCTACCTAGAGCTCTCTTCCAGCCTCTCCTCTCTGTGTGCAGTGGGTTCTCAAAGTGTGATCCCCAGGGACCAGCAGCAACACTTGGGAGCTCGGTAGAGATGCAGGCTCAGCATCAGCATCACTTGAGGACTTGGTAGAGATGTAGGCTCTTGGGCCCAACCTGGTCTTCTGGGTTAGAAACTCTGAGGGTGAGACCCAGTGATGCTGTCTCAACAACCTCTCCATCATTCTGATGTTCAATCAAGTTCAAGGACAACTTAGGTACAGTTGGGAAGGAGAGAAACAGAGGACAGACAGGGGTAGAGAGGGACTGGGGACATAATTGAGTTTGTAGAATTCTTTCCTAACATGCACAAAGCCCTGGGCTCCATCTCCAGCACTGAAAACCCTGAGCATGGTGGTGCACTCCTAAAAACCAGGACTGGGGATGTGGAGGCAAGAAGATCAGAAGTTCAAGGTCACCCTCTACTGCACACAGAGTTCAAGGCCAGCCTGGGACACATGAGAAACAGTTTTGTTTTGTTTTTAAATAGGAAGGAGAACAGGTAAGAAATGGGAGAAAGAGAAAACAGAAATGGAAAGAGAAAAAAATTTGAGTCCCAGCACAGAGCAGTTGAATCAAAATTTCTGAGCAGAGCCCATGGACGTGGACTTTTAATGTGTACTTGAGACTGGAAAAAAAAAAACTGCTGACCTAGAGCAGGTACTTCTCTGACTTTAATGGCCTCCCATGAACCCCTGGGGACCTTGTTAAAGGTGGAAATGCAGATAGTTCTGCATTTCTGGCTAGGAACTACCGATGCTGCTGGTCTGAAGACCCCAGTGCCCTTGGTTATAATACCATGGAGTCTGCAGCACATCCCACCATCTTCATGATGCAATGATTGGAGACCTTGCTTTCAATCACCTTCTCCAGGGGTCCCTGACTGAGTGTCCATCTCAGAAGAAAGCTTAGTTCTGTGTGTAAGAATACATGGGGAAGAACCACCGTTCTGTGATCCAAGTGTCCTCTAGTTCATTTAGCCTGGAACAGTGTGCTCACATTCTCACTTGCTAGCACCTCTGACCATCACCCCCCAAACCTGCAAGCTCACCCCCACCTGGAATTTGTGCAGCTGGTCTTATTGAACCGAAATGTACAAGGCCACATGTGTCTCTGACAACTTTCTTCTTAGTGGTTTCAAGCCCCATTCTAGCCTGTGAGAATCACTCGAGACCACCACCGCATCTTGGTTACAGAATTTTCTTACCCAGTTATCTACCATCTACAAGTTTAAAAACCATGTATGAGTTATGTGGTAATTAAGAAACCCTAAACTGAGGCATCAGAGGGGAGGCTCAGTCTTAACCTCCTATGTAGCTATAAGAAGGTTCACAACTTCCCTGGTTCTCACTACGAAGGCTCTATGGTTCAAAAATCTACAAATTGCAAACTATTGAAGCATTTCGGTCCTAAAAGCAAACTTCTTAGTTTACAACCTTGTTTTACCACTTAAATGGTAGATGACTTTGAGAAAACCATACAACCTTCCCACATATTAGTTTCCTCACCTATAAAAATAAGTGCTATTATAAATATTAATATTACATAAGCCAATAAGCATACTACTTGAGAATATAGTAAGTATAAAAATATAAAAGTAAATAATTGTAAGTATATAAGATAAAGCCTACAACAGCTAAAATGATAGTGTCTGGCTTCATGAGGTTAAAAGTATTAATAGAATAAATTCATGCAGTGTGCTCAGCTCCAACCTGGCGTCTAAATATATGCCCAGTGAGTGCTACTATTTTACTTAAGACAAGCATCTAGTTTTTAAAAGTATTAACAGTGTAGAACCAGGAGAGACTAAAAATCAAAGGCTGACCCTGTAATAGTTCTCTGGGAATATGGTAACCAGATGTCCTGTTTGCTGAGGCACTGTCCTTGTTTACTTCATGGCCCCAGTGAAGTTATTAATAGTGTCACATGCTAGACACAGAGGTATGCTAGCAGGAAAGATGGGCTGTCCCCTGGGACACAGTGTTCTTACGTGTCTCAACCATCCTGACCAGTGACTGGGCATGTTAGTGCAAGAGCCTGCTGTCTCCACTAACAAATGACCCTTTGAACACTTGGCTTTGGCTCTGGAATCCTCTACCCATTAGACTAAAGAGACTCTTGGCAGCGTCTGCTGCCCAATCCCACCTCCTCTTCCATTCTCTTCTGCAAATGCTCCTCCCCTTAAGCCCATTCTAATTCCACTTCAGAGCCTGCTTCCCAGAGGGATCACTTGAGTCCTGCCCACTTCCACACACACACACACACACACACACACACATGAGCGGATGTAAATGTTAGATCCATCCTATCTGGAGACCTTGGACACTGCCTAGATCTCGCTGTTCTGACCACAGCAGTGAGCAATTATGTTCAAGATGGGATGTGCTCTGTTTTTTCCACCTTCAACACAGAGATAATGTGATTTTAAGGTCTCTCTCACTCAAGCCAGAATCACAAAGGAATGCTATGTCCCCTGGTATGTCTACATGGAAGACTCAGTAGCACTCTATCAGAATATGGGATTCATTTAGTGACTCCACGGTGGGTTCAAATGATCTTTCTATCTTTCCCCTGAATTCATAAGCAAGTTGTTTAATTCTCAACTGTGTGTGTGGGGGGGGGGTGTCTTCTGGCTTCATATGAGTTATCTTATACCTCTCTGTTCCCTCCACAAAGTATCCACAGTCTGTTTCCCCAGCACGCGGGGGCAGTGGGGGGGGGGGTCATCATTCCCCCACTTCTCAGTACTCAGTATATCTTCCAAGTCCTTCTCTGTCCAGCCTATAAGGGAATGGCATAGCTCCCAGATATGACCTCTTCTGTTCTCCCATAGACACCTCCTCTTGCTTTATCTCCTTGGTTCCTTTGACCTGAGTGCCTATGTTCCTCCTCCATCCTGCCCTCTCAGTCTGCCCTCCCCTTCCCATGTTCCTCTGCCCCTCTGCTAACTCACTCTTCCTCTTTCTGATGAGGCCTTTCCTGACTCCATCATAGCTAGTCATTCAATCCAGCAGACCTAGGCTAGCACCCCAAGGTTCTCCTGCAGCGTGCATCACCTTGGGTGGTTTCCCACCATCCCTAGCTATGTCTCTGGATCTTCAGGAAACTCTCCTCTACCTGAGTCCCCCCCCCTCTCATGACCTACAAGAAGAGTAGATCCAGTGGAAGAATGGACCAGGGGCTAGAGAGGCAGAAGAGGTTTGTCAGCCTCCTCAAGCAACCTGTAGGCTCCATTTCTACTGCAGAATGGCATGTTTCTGGTCCTCCAAGCTTCAAAGCAGTCCACATCTGACATTGACAGTAACATCTTCCAGACCCACTGTACCTAGGGCCCAAGAAAACATCCCGGTGCCTGCCTGCCTCCCTGCTAGAAGGTGCTAATCTCTTAGCAGATCCTCTCAGCAGAAGGCCAGGGCAAAGTGGAGATTGGAAGACACAGGCCCACTTCTTCAATGTTAAAATTTCCTCATGGGCTGTGCTCAAACCCTCCTGTTCCTCTCCTGGCAGGCAGGCTCCTCTCTCATAGATTAACTTACTTCTCACACAAGAAGTAAACAAATTCCTCCTAACTTTCCTCATCACTCACTGACCACCCGGTGTCCAGTGTCCACTGTGTGCCAGACAGAGCTGGGCACCCATGCCTCAGGCTTCGGGACCTCACAGTCTAGCTATTCTACTGGCTTCAGTGGCTCTGAAACCCTGTCCATTTCTTTCCTCTTTCCTTCGGAGATTAAATCACCTACTGGCAAGTGCATTACAAGATAGTCTATCAGCTGAAACTGGTAGAATCCTTCTTGAAGGGACCATCGCCGTAGCTCAGTTGCAATATTCATTTATTCACTTGTTCGTTCCACAAATATTTGTTTGGAATTTATTATGCACTCAGCATTGTACAGACACCTAGCATAGCGCTAAACAAAGTGAACCTCTCTCATGCATCTCACGGTGACTCGGGGAGAAGCTAAGCAAACAAACCCATGCTGACTTCATTGTCATGAACAGAGAAAAATAGTTGGGAAAAAAAAAAGTAAGTTGCAAAGAACAATTATAGAAATACCTGGGCTCGCTCGCTCTCTCTCTCTCTCTCTCTCTCTCTCTCTCTCTCTCTCTCTCTCTCCCTCTGTGTGTGTGTGTGTGTGTGTGTGTGTGTGTGTGTGTGTGTGTGTGTGTACACATGAATGCATGGGAGACTGTGCAAGCCACAGGACACTGGAGTGTCATTCCATAGATGCTGACCACTTTTTTTCTTAAAGGAGGTCTCTTCTTCACCTGGAATTCACCAATTAGGCTAGGCCAGCTGACTGGCAAGCCCGAGATCTGCCAGTCTCTGCCTCCCCAGCACTGGGGATACAAGTGCACACCACCACACCCAGCTTTTTTTTTTAACATGTGTCCTTAGGGTTTATGCTTGCAGAACAAGCACTTTACCAACTGAGTCATCTCCCCAATCTCAAGAAAGCCTCTTGAGGCTGAGTCCTGAAGGAAGGCCAAGACTGACTACAAAGGAGGGGAGGCATACCTCCCACCTGCCACCTCTGGTAACCCTGTTCTTTTCTATGGAGGACATAGAGCAGAAATTCCTTCAGCCTCTACTGCTAGTTCTCCCTCCTCTCTTTAGTGATCTCAGCTCTGAGGAGAACTTTCCTAAAGCTGGGTGCTCCTCCAGAGCCAGTCCTCAGAATCACAGATGTGCTCTCAGGTCCAGGAGGGAAGTTTAGGCAGCTTAGGACCCTATCCCCAAAAGCCATTGGTTGCTGTACCACACAGGTGCCTCCAGATAGCAGTTCTGCACTGACCACATTAAGAAGGATTGTGGCAATAAAGTTCGAATAGCCATCTGGAGCAGCCATGCACTCTCCAGGGCCAGTTGCTTGGTCATTGATGACTGCTGACAGATGTGAGCAGAGAGAGGTTCTCAGGGACAGGAGAGGGTGACTGTCTGAAATAGAGGTCAGTTAGAAGGGGAATTCCAGCAGTAGCCAATCCAAATGGCAGGATACCAGAATAATAGCCAAGAAGCCATGGGTGAACTCTGCTCCCGCCATAGATACCATCTTCAAAAAGCATGAGAGGGGTTATTCAGAAGACAGCTTGCCTCTCCTTAGATAAACACAAGGACTCATAAAAGAATATAAGAGAGCTGATGTCCTGCCCCTGAGCAATTCCCTGACTCTAACACCAGAAACTTCATCTTTTAGAGGCCCAGCAAGCCTGAGCCCAAACTCCAGCGTTGCCATTTAACTGGCTGTTTGACCTTGGAAACTGCATAAACACTCTGTATAGTGATATTTTATTTGTATTGAAATGTGATTTTATTTGTATGTTAGTAAAGTTGCCTTGAGGTCAGAGCAAGCCAGAGCAGAAGCTGGGTGGTAGTGGTGCACGACTTTAATCCCAGCACTTGAGAGGCAGAGCTAGGTAGATCTCTGTGTGTTCAAGGACACAGCCAACATGGCAAACACACACCTTTAATCTCAATAGAAGACCTGAAGGTCTGTACAAACAGGCAGTGACGAGGAGGTCATGTGGCTGGGTTTACAACCAATGAGAAAACAGAACAGAAAGTCTATAAATAGGACGCACAGAAGTAGGTCTCTGGTGGAGAGGAAGAACAGCAGAAGCAGCGAGGGGTAAGGTTTTCCGCTCTTGCTCTGACCTCGTGGTTTTTAACTCTGCAACTGGCTCTGTGTTTCTTATTTAGCAAGACGGTTACATCTACAACTCTGAGCCTGTTTCTCCCCTATACAGCAAACACGATAATCCCTCCCTTCACCAGCCTCTAGGACAGTGGTTCTAAACCTGTGGGTCATAACCCCTTTGGGGGTTGAAAGACCCTTTCACAGGGGTCACCTAAGACCATCAGAAAACACAGATATTTGCATTACAATTCACAGCTGTAACAACCTTACAGTTAAGAAGTAGCAACAGCATTAATTTTATGGTTGGGGTCATCACAGCATGTGGAACTGTCTCAAGAGGTAGAAGCAGCATAAGGATGATTGAGAACCGCTGATCTAGGAGGAAGAAGTGGTATAGAGGGAGTTGAGTAACACACACACACACACACACACACACACACACACACACACACACACACACACACACACACACACACACACACACACACACACACACACGCACACGTGCGCGCACGCACCCTCTGCCCTCTCAAGGCCTCATAAATACACAGCATCATACTCTTTGCCAGTGGTGGGTGGGGTTGTGGTTGAGAATGACAATTAGTGAGAAGCATTGAGACCCCTCATATTCCAGTCCTGATCAGGGGCTTCCATTCTACAGCTAAGGGCCTGTTGTTCTTCAGCCATGCAGTCCTCCAGAAGGCAGGACATGCTTCCATCCCCCACCTCGTGAGAGGGAATTAACGGGAGCACACGCTCAGGTGTCACTATGATTTATGGAGTAATTAATAAACAATTAAGGTGTCTCTGAGCACAATTACACATTTTATTCCAGCCACCTTCCGTGGTGATGGCTTGGTTTGCTCACAATCAGGGTAGGGAACAGTGACTGGCCTGTGGTGGTGGAAAATCTGGATGGATGTCAGGGTTATATGTAAAGCCAGCATGTGGGGAGGACAGTAAAAGGGATAATGGCCAATGTGCTGTCCTCAAAGGCATTCGAGGGACATGTCTCTGTGAGGGCTGTGCACCAACCAGAAGATAGAAAACACCCTCTCCAAGATCTGCACACAGGCTGTCAATGCTGGCCACAGGTGGCCAGACACCCAGAGCCACCTTGTGACCCCCAACAATGCACTGTCCAGGCTTGTGTGCAGCACAGTTTCTTACTGGCACCACCTTGTGACTCCCCATCACTCCACCTCTCTTGAGGACAGCAGCCTCCCCAGCACTGTGGCCAACAAGGCTTCCTCCTCCACTAGCAATCTGGTGAGTTCCCAGGGAACAATGTGGGCTACGTTCCCCCCAGTCTCCCCACACTGTGGCTCCATCTCCAAGCCCCTTCCAGCTGCCTTCTAAACATCACTGTAATCTGCTTGCCCTTCCTCCATCTCAATACCCTCTCACAGACTCCCATCACCTTCAAAGTGATGACTAAAAGCTAAGGCAGCCTCTATGTCTGCCACTCTAACCATAGTATCTCATCATCTCCCCTCTTCTGTGATGATATGGCATTAATCCTCTTCCTCATTCTTATGACAAATCCTCTCTTGGTCACTCTGTATGCTACACTGGACACAAACACTCTTCCTCCATTGGGCCAAATCAGCTCCTCCTCATGTTTCTTCTGATTTGATGGGGTACAAAGTAGAAACCTGCCCTATCCTCACATATATCCCACAAGCCCCTGCCCCCACCAGCCAGGCTTGATGCTCTCATGGCTCATTCCTTTCACTAACTCAAATCCAAGTCTATCAGCCAGAAGCCAGTCTCCAAGTATCCTTTTCTGAGAACTCTTCCTCTGTCCATCTGGCCCACACCAGCCACCCCCAGCAGCCTCCCATGCCGGGGTAACTTAGCAATGCTGTGCTCTGGCTTGGTTTTGCTCACTGCATTTGACTGTGAAGTAAGAAAGAATAGAGGGAAATAGAAAATCACCCACAGGGTCAGGCATGCCTGGTTATAATTCTCCTCTGCTGTTTGCAGACCGTACAACTTTAAACCAATCGTGTAAACTCTCTTGCATTAAAAAAGAAAAAACAACCCATAGCAGTCATTATTTCAGAGAACAAGTAAGTTAACATGCTTAACATAGTTGCTGATACATGGTAAATGCTCAATAAAAATTAATCCTATAATCATACACACACGCGCACACAGAGAAAGAGAGAGAGAGAGAGAGAGAGAGAGAGAGAGAGAGAGAGAGAGAGAGAGAGAGAGTCTTCATGAGCTGAAGATCGAACCCAGGGCCTTGTGCTTGCTAGGCGAGTGCTCTACCACTGAGCTAAATCCCCAACCCTATCATCAGAATTTAAATGCTACAAAAGCAAAGGATGATCCAAATTTGTCTCAAACCTAGAGACAGGCACTCAGAAGTCACTCTTCCATCAGCTGCCACACTGGCACTGGCCCCATCTTTCACTTCTGGATTCTCTTTAGCAACTATTGAAACATTAACATCTATCTATGGAAAAATCCCAGAAGCTCTCTTGAAAATTCAGGCCTCAACTGCCTGCCCCAGGAGATTGGCACCGGAAACTCTGGGTTACTTTCCCTACCTGCTAACCAAATGACAAATACGGTTGACAGCTTTGAGGGTCATGACCTAGAAGGCATGCAGATTGATTTTGATGTCATCACAGATGATGGGGACCATGCCAGCCTGATGCCAGGGACCTTGAGCCCAAGTATCCTTCAGAACATTTCCCACAGCTCCTCCCATCTCAACACACTGTGGGCATCCCTCCCATTCCCATCCCTGCCCATGCACACCAACAACATGACTATAGGGACATGCGTTGTTTGCTGACCTCCCTTGCAGAAGAAAGCAAGTTCCTTGCATTTACACAGGAGGCAGTAGGCAAGGAGGATCATAGACAGAGGTAAAACTTTGGGGCTTGAAAGATTAAGTTGACTCTGTTTGGACCTTTTCTTTTTAAGCACTGTATGTATTTTAGCAATCTCATCTCACCTAACTGGGATGTGTTTCAAGTATATTCCTATTGTGGAAAAGGACTCTGAGAACCCCTAAGTGATTCTAGGGGATAAAATGTCTTCCATTTCAGTACTGAATCAGTCTTGTAACATTCAAATCACCCTCTTTTTTTTTTTAAACTGTCAGCCTGCCCTCTCTTGAGTGAACCAGTGTAAATACGTGATACGCATGATTTTTCATCTAAAAGAGAAGTCATCAAATTAGATTCGGCCTGCTTCTCTGCTATCCCAGGAGCTAGGAGTTGGTCTGCTTTTGAGCAAAGGGGTTCCAGGTCCAGTACAATCTTGTACTCAGTGACTTGCTTTTGTGTGTGTATGTGCAGTTTTAATACTGAGTACAAGAATCAAACGAAAAAAAGAAAAGCAAATGCAGGCCTGTGTGGCGCTCTTGTCAGGTGAAATATGGGATGCCCACACAGTAATTAAAACATACTTATATGTTTTTATTATTTATTTGAAATTCTAATTTAATTAGGCATCCCATATTTTAATTTACTGGACCTGGCAACCTCAAATGCAACCTTCTCAGGGAAGGACTGCCACACTACTCTCTATTTCTCCCACTGGGGATCCTATTACAACCCAAATTTGTTTTCCTGGGGCCCCTTCACATACACAGAAGATTACATTTATTAGGACCAACTCGGTTTTCAGTAAATATGTCTAAATGCAAATAAGCATCAAACCTTCCGGAGCCTATCTAATGGCTTTAACAGCTCTCTAACACTCCCCCGCTTTCCGCCTGTGCTAATGTGCTCTGCCTTACCACACCAGGAGCACACACACATTCATAAAGGGAAAAATGAATATGTTACTGGGACGATGCGATGGCCACAATCATCCCAATGATCCCCTCCAAGTTTGGACATTGTGAATGGAATGTGGGTGAGGTACTAACCAGTGCCTGGGTGTCAAAAATGGACTGAGAGATAACCCAGGGTGGATATAGAATTCTTAGACCACGACTTGGTAAACACTTTTCCATGGCTATGACCTCCTGTTTAATGATGTACTATTGCTACCAAGATCCTGCCAGTTTTTCTCCTTTCCCCTAGAGTCACCTCACGATGCCCAGGATATGTCTGGGGCAACATTCTGGAATAACTCAAGACCATATCTGCCATTCTACTGTTCTCTTTTCAGGGGGCATTTCTTCCATCATTTTTTCATCAATTTTTGTTTCTCCTTCTACCCGTCTAGAGTCCCCTATTTTTTCACAAGAGATTTCTAGGCTAGATGTGGGGGGAGGGGTGTCACTCAGGATCTCCACCACCCTCTTCTCCAAGCTTTTACTTTGTGGCCCCTTCTCCCAAATGATCTTACAGAGCACTGGCTTTGCTTCCTGCAGTGACCAGTCCCTTTATAGGTTGCTTTCCTTTTTTTTTTTTTTTTTTTTTTTTTTTTTTTTTTAAGTAGGAAGTAGCTTTCTATTGTTTAAGAAAATCAATGTTATTCCCTTGTTTTCCTTGAGAGTCCTTACTTCTGTTTGACTGAGCTCTCTTCTGCCTCATCATTTTGTTCTACCTCAGCAACGGCCACCTGTTTTCTGTGTTCACTAAACTCCCTGAAGTGGTGATGGGTTTTCCTTGGTTTACTCTTGATTATATGCTTCCCGAGCTCTCGGACAGCATGGACTGCTGAGGGTCTCTCAAGCCGGAAGGCACCAGAAAAGAAAGATGGGTTTTTGCCTCCTGGTAGACTACTGTGAATAAGCTGCCAAATCCATGCCAGCTCCTTCCCTGTTGTGGGGAAGGAAGATACTCTGACTCTGTATGTCCCCTGATACAGGACACATGGCCAGTCCTCAATTACCTCATACATCCCTGTCATCAACTGAGGCAGTATTCCCAGGACCTACACACCCATCAACAGGTACGGCTCTGAAGAACCTATCGTAGCATCATGGGGCCCTTTAAGGAGCTGTGGAATCCCCATCTTTTTCAGTTTGTAAGAATGAAGAGGCATTATCTGTGTTGGTAACTCTGCCCTTGCCTAAATAAAACTCTCAACATCACATCTGCTTTTAGGGTTGCCAGCAACTGCTTTACTCCATGGAGGGAATTGTCCTATAAAGAATATCACAGTCTGGTACTGGCCTAAGAAAATCAGCTTCCCCCAGCCACCTCCATAAATATTACATTCTAAGACCTCCTCATTACAGTCCTGAAAAAAAGAGAAAAAAAGTAGTCTTCCTGGAATAAATGAGTGAATAGCTCCTTTCAAGGCATGTAGGGGAGAGCAGATGATCTGAGTTTAGAATCTAGGGACTTCAGTCTGAGGCCCAACATTTAGTATTTTATAAATATTAAGGGGCTGTGTCATTGTGTCTTATCTCTGTAACTGTGTTACTTGAGCAAGACTAATTCCAGGCCTGGTCCTGAGCTAGGCCTTTCCAATGCTCTCCCCAGTGGCAGATATTTTTGTGCAGAGCACTCCACTCAAACTCTTTAGGGAAAGAGAATGGTGATAAATCAAAGACTGAATAACAATAGCAGAGCCTTCACCATATTTTCATAGCATGTTTATGAGGCCATCATATGGAACAGAGCTAAAGGGCTTACTGAAGTCAGAATATTTTACGTCTATTGCTATTGCCTTATCTTCCAGACCTGTCACTCTGACATTGGAGGAAATTAAATTGATCAGATGTGATTGGTTCCCTGCACAGTTGCACTGGTTTTCATCCAGTACCCTCCGGTTTTCTGGTATTTGTAAATTAATTATTGGATGATTTGTTGCAATATCTCTCACAGGATAACAGTGCCTGTCATAGCACATGACATTTATAATATGTTTTTGAGTTTCTTGGCAGTGTGTTCTCAGTAAATGTAAATTATTATTGTTGGCCTCTATCAAAGGTGTCGAACGATGGGACAGGAGGATGAGTACGTAGAATGAGCTCTCTCTCTCTCTCTCTCTCTCTCTCTCTCTCTCTCTCTCTCTCTCTCTCTTGCTCTCTCTTGCTCTCTCGCTCTCTTGCTCTCTTGCTCTCTCTCTCTAGACAGGATATCCCACTCATCAAGAATTCTCTCTGGGGGAAGGAATTATAAAAAAAAAATAATCCTTATCCCCATGTAATTTTCAAAGTACATATACTTTTTCTTCTTCCTTTTACTCCCTTGCTCCAAAGCTATAAACCTGTTTCAGAAATATTCACTCCTACCTTTGGGGTACAGTTAACCATTTAACCCAGGTAAAGAAACTTCTGCCTCATCCTAACACCTGTCAGTTCAGGAATCTGGAAGTGAAAACTGGAACCTCAGATCCCAACTGAAAATTACCGACAGAAATTTATGGCATCTTTTCAGGGTCTGCTGTGAAAAACAGAATGATGGTCTAGACAGAAAGTAAATTAGGGCAGTGGGGTCCTGGATAGCTGGAGCAGGTCATACAGACTTGAGTCTTGGCTGCCCAGTGAAGAGATTTGACTTGAGCCTCCTTCTGAGGAGTAACAGATGTACTCCTAGACCAAAGGAAAACCAGATTTTTCAATCACCAATCAAAAAAAAATAATCTAATGACTATAACATCTATTGAGAAGTCCATGTGTTTAGCCAGGAATTGTGTCTTAGTAAGGGTTTCTATTGCTATGAAGAGACACCATGGCCATGGCAACTCTTACAAAGGAAAATACTTAATTGGGGTGCCTTACAGTTTCAGAGGTTCAGTCCATTATCATGGCAGGCCACGTGCAGGCAGACATGGTGCTGGAGAAAGAGCTGAGATTTCTATATCTTGATCCACAGGCATCAGGAAGTGAACTATGTCACTGGGTGTAGCTTGAGCCTAGGAGTCCTCAAAGCCCATCCCCACAGTGACACACTTCCTCCAACAAGGCCACACCTACTCCAACAAAGCCACACCTCCTAATGGAGCCATTCCTTATGAGGGCCATTTTCTTTCAAACCACCACGGATGGGCTAGGGTGAAGCCTAGCAGGTTCTGAGTAACACAGTGAAGGCCTTTGGTGCTGTCACTCTTTGCCTCTCCTGTTCTTTGCTGCTTCTCCAACCTGCTTTAGGCTGTGACTTTACAGTACTCTTAGTGACCCATAACACTCCCCTCCTTCTCTACCAAAAGATCTGCTGGGCAATCCAGATTGTGAAGAAAACAAAACTGGAAGACATGTGGGGGCGGATAATAATGGCTTGCTGCTTTGCAATCGAGCTGGAAATGTGAGGACCATACAAAGGTCATTCAAGCTGTATGGAAGGGAAAATGACCTAGAAGTCCTCTCCAAGTGATCAGAGCTGACCAGGATGATTGTAGACATCCTTACTTTTACTCATAATTCATCTTCCCACCAAAGGAAGAGAAGTGGTATGGTACTAAAAGAGCTCAACACTGAAAGTGTGACATATTAGAAGGAAGAAAATGCCTGGCTCTGCACCAATGCTTGGTCTCCTGAACTAGAGACAGAATGAATGAGTGAATGAATGAATGAATGAATGATAACTATCTCCCCCACCCCAAGTATTTGGAGGTCTAGGAAGTTGCAAGTTGGCTAGATGAGAAGAAGATAGCCTGAGTTCCATTCTGTTCGCATCAGAAATTATACACTGAGTGATTCTAACAAATTTTTTGATGATGGATTTTGTCATGGAAACCATACAAGCAGAACACAGTGTCTCTGGGGTCTCTTCTGAACTCTTAAGCCTCTCAGTTTTCCCCTTTGCCTGTATCTCCCATGGTGACAAGACTGTGGTGTCTTTACAGGATTAAGAAATAGCCTAGTCAGCATCCACAATTCCTGCTGGCTAGACATGAAGTCTCACTCCAGATAGAGGCTTGTATTTTCTATCAAAGAGTACTAATTCCTTCCCAGACTGACTTCCAAGCTGTACTCCAGACTTTCTCCTCTAGCAGCCCTTAAAAATGGACAATAAAGGTTTGTTCTCTTTTGGTTTGTCTTCAGCACCCCACCAGAGGAGGTGTCACCTTCACAACCCAAATTCAGCTGAAACTTGCAAGCTAATCACATAGTGTGGTGTCCCTGTGCCCAGCAGGAGGTCCTGTCTAAGCTCCAGAGCTTCCCTGTCCCAGATGCTCTGGCCCACTGAACTATCAACACAGTCCAGTCAAACATCTGCCAGTCTGCCTGCCACCTGCAGGCCTGGGAATGACACAGTGATGGAGTGTCCATGAAGTCTTCAGAGAAAGGAGCCAGCTGAATGACTTCTGGAGGAGTCAGAAATTCCTGGTTCCAATATAGCTCTGAGATTTACAAGCTAATGGTGTCACCTCTCCACGCTTCAATTTCCTTTCCTGTAAAACAGATTATAATGCCTGCTCTGCCTTTTGCAAGGATCAACTGTGGCTCCAGATGTGAGCTGAAATGCCTTCTCAATCAAGGCTCTTTGGGGGATGTGGAAGCATAAATGTCAGAGAGTTATTCCAAAGCTGACACACCAAACTCCCTTCCAAACTCACTAAACTCTAACCCTAAATCCAGGGTAGGGACTAGAATGGGAGAGGTGATTGACAGGATGTGTACCATTCTTAACCCAAAGCCAGTAACTCTGGAGAGAAACGTGATGAAAATAAATAAGAGTGTGCACACAAGAAACCCAAAAGTGTCACGTCTCAGAGACAAGATCCTAAGAAGTAGCTGAGCCATCTTTTCAGGTGAGAACAAAACCAGATTTGAGCTTTGTTGAGGATGATACCTAAGGTACATGGCTGCCCCAAGCCAGCCTGAGTTATAGTGAAAACACATAACCATCAGGACCTTCCAGGAATCCTCCTTTTCCTACAATCATGCCCAAGGTTGATCAAATCATTTATGTACATTCAATGTCCCAGAACAAAATTTATTAACTAAACTCCAGTCATCAGAATCACATGAATCATGTTTTGCTCCTCCATCCTCAGGGATGGAGCTCCTGTGCTGTGTAGACATGATAGTAATACATTAACCACTGCCTGGATGGCCACGACTGCTGGCTCTCTGCTTAGCCTTCAGATTAGTCTCCAGGGAAGCATCATAAACCAACCCCATGGATCTGGCTGTCTATCCCTTCCTCATGTCAGAGAGGCCTGGAAGTCATCAGCCAGAGATTCCAGATCTGTGATGGAACTCAACCTCAGACCCTGAACTCTGCCTGTGTTTACCCATATTTATCACCCCACAGAAGGCCAGTAACAGCTATCTTGTATATCCAGTATGGTTTTTGAACACTGTCTTAGTTACTTTTTTCCAATTCCTGTGACCAAACCATTTGGAAAAAGGTAACTTACAGAAATAAGGGTTTAGTTTGGCTCAATGTTTAAACATTGCGGTAGAGAAGGCATGGCAGTAGAGGTTCCAGGTAATAGATCACATTACAGCTACATCACAAAGGACAGAGAGATGAGTGCTGTTGCTCAGTTTACTTTCTCCTTTCTTCCTTTTCCATGTAGTCAACAACTCCAGGCTGTGAGATGGCATTGCCCACTTTCGGGGAGGGGGGGGGTGGTCTTTCTTTCTTCCTCAGTTTCCTCTCTGGAAACATCCTCACAGATACTTCCAGGAGTATATCCCCTAGGTAATTCCAAATCTAGTCAAGGTGACAGTGAAAATTAACCATCATAGACACTTCCTTAAAGAATCCTTCAATCACTGGGAACTTGATGGTGAACATTCCACTGGTCCCATAAAGCCAGTGCATACATGTAAAATATATTGTATGGCAACTTTTATAATTTAAAAATAATTAATATGTTGTCTTAGTCACTGTTCTACTGTGGTGAAGAGACACTACTGTAGATGGATTTTTTTCTTTGGGACACCAGCTCACAAATAATGACATGGAGACTTATTATTAATTATGAAGGCTCAGCCTTACTTTAAGCTTGTTCCTAACTAGTTCTTATAACTTAAATTAACCCACATTTTTAATCTATGTGCTGTTACATGCACGTCCTGCTTCCTCTGCTTCCAGCTGTCGAAGCCACCTTTCTCTTCCCAGAGCTCTCTCTGTCCAGAAGTTCCAGCAGCTATACCTCCTGCCTTGCTATTAGCTGGTTAGCTTTTTAGTAAACCAATAACAGTGACATATCCTTACACAATGTAATCAAATATAACACAACATACCACAACAATGGCAACTCTTATTTTAAAAAGCATTTAATTGCCGGGCAGTGGTGGTGCACATGCCTTTAATCCCAGTACTTGAGAGGCAGAGGCAGGCAGATCTCTGTGAGTCCAAGGCCAGCCTGGGCTACAGAGTGAGTTCCAGGAAAGGTGCAAAGCTACACAAAGAAACCCTGTTTTGGAAAAGAAAAAAAAAAGTATTTAATTGAGGCTTGCTTATACTTCAGAAATTTAGTCCATTACTGTTATGGTGGGAGGCACGGTTATAGGCAGCCATGGTGCTGCAGAAGTAGCTGAGAGTTCTACATCCAGATCCTCAGGCAGCAGGAAGACAGAGCTACTGAGCCTGCCTTGGGCTTCTGAAACCTCAAAGTCCATGTCCTGTGATACACTTCCTCCAACAAGGCCACACTTCCTCCAACAAGGCCACAGTTTCTCTAACAAGGCCACACCTCCTAATCCTTCTAAGCAGTGCCACTCCCTGATGACTAAGCATTCAAATATATGAGCCTATGGAGGCCATTATCATTCAAACCACCACACATGTTTTAGTTGAAATATAATTACATCACTTGCCCCCTCCCTTTCTTCTCCCTAGATCCTCCAGCTACCCTCCCTTTAGCTCCTTCTACATTCCCCCAACTCTCAAATTGATAACATCTTTTTATTTTATTATTGTTGCATAAATATACATATATGTGTGTGTGTGTATATACATATATACAACTTGCTGAGTCTATTTTTGTTTGTATACATGTGGTTTTGTTTTGTTGTTGTTTGCTTTTTTTGAGACAGGGTTTCTCTGTGTAGCTTTGGAGCCTGTCCTGGAACTCACTCTGTAGCCCAGGCTGACCTTGAACTCACAGAGATCCATCTGGCTCTGCCTCCCAGGTGCTGGGATTAAAGGCGAGCGCCACCACCACCAGCTTGTACGTATATAGTTTTAAGGCTGACCACTCTGCATTGGACAGCCAATAAAGGGGCTCATCCCTGGAAGACATTCTTCTTCTTCTCCCAACAGACAGTAGTTATCTAGAGTTCTTTGTTTAGGGGTGGGACTCAATAAAATTTTCCCCTTTCCACATCAATACGTCCAGTGATCTTGCCACTGGTTTGATCTTCTTTATGCAGCCATTTCTACAAGAGATTCTTTCACACCAGACTTCCTGGTATTTTGGTTCCTACAACTTTATTGTCCCTTCTTCCCTGAGCAGATACAGGAGCTGTGATATAAATTTATCCTTGGTGGCTGGGCTCCCCACAATCTGTTGAGCTCTGAATTGTGACCTGTTATGGTTTTCTATAATGGTCTCCCATTTACTATAAAGAGAAGCATATTTGATGGGGAGTGGCAGCCACACTTATCTGTAGTGTAATATAAGGCTAAGAATTAGAATGTGGTAAGGAATTATGCTGATCTATCAAGGTGACAGTAGTATATTCTTTTCTGAGGTCCATGACTTCACTAGCCTGAGCAAGCTGACTAGGTTTCCAGTACCAGGCATGATTTCCCTCCTGCTGAGTGGATATTAAGTCCAATTAGACAGCTGTTGGTTGCCACAGACACATGTCACTTATTGTACCTTTATGTGTATCTTGCCATGCTGGTCATTGTGGTTCACAGGTTGCAGCTGGGTAGGACTGTGTAATTGCTTCCCTCTTTTGGCAGCGTACATAGTATTTTGGGGAGCCACGGTAGTGAGACAGCAAGAAGGAGGCTTTCAGGTCAGATCCTGCTCAAATTATCAGAGTCCTGTGTCCTAAATGTACAATAGCAATAGGGACCCACCCTCAACCCCTGAGAGGTGACCAAGGGCTACACTGATATTCTATATTGTTTGGGGAATCACTTGGACTACCCTAACCAACCATTTGAAAGGAGATTTCCCATGCCTGGACCTGGGGGTTTTGTTACTTTATGGTTTTTCTAGAGAGTATTGTCAGCTCAACTGGATTATCTTCCTTTAAGACATGTATGCATATATATGTATGTATATATGTATGTATTGTATATAATTTTAAGTAAATATAAAATAATATGACTTCTAAAGGCTTTATCAAACAACTTTGGTGTTATTTGTCCCTCACCCCTCCTGCTCCCTTCTATTGTAATGACCTCCCTCTCCCCTCCCCTGTTGGAGCCTCCTGCCTGTTATTCCATTGCGTGGTTTGTATCACTTGTATCTTGCTATCCCTCTCTTGCTCCTACAACTATGGTTCCTTTATACTTTCCATGGCAGTTTTTAAATCGTATTGAGTTTGACTCTACAGCCATTCTTCTTGAATCTGGGCTGATATAACAGTTTCAACCAGTACAACATGGTAGAGGTGTTGCTGTGTGATTTCTAAGGCTAAGTCAGAAAACACCACCAAGCTCCTTTATGTCTCTCAGAAAACTCCAGGAAAATCCAGCCACCATGTCACAGGTTCAACTGCCTTGGGATCGAGATAGCTCAAGCTGAACTTCCAGGCAGCAGTGAATGCCAAATACAGCCTTGTAGCTGTGCCTTTGGGGACATTCAGCCTTATGAAGACATCAGGCAATTGCAGCCCCAGCCAGTTTCTTCCTGTGATCATATCAGAGATCCCCATGGAGGAACACTCAGGAAAGTCCTTCTCAAATTTCGATCCAAATAAAGTGGTGGTTTAGAGTTACTAAGTCTGAGGATAAGTCATCACACAGTAAAAGTAAGTTAAATATCTACTTCTTATTTCAAAGTTACAGTGTTTAGGGGCTGGGGATATAGTGCTAACTGCACCAATTGATAATAAGACTACCATCATAATTTTGAGCCAAATTTGAAACAAGCTTTAATTAAAAACTTGTCAGGTTAATGGACTCTGACCAGGTCCATTCCAGGGTTCCCAGGAAGTGGCAAAAAGATATTTTTTGCAGAGGCTTAAAAAGGCAAACCCATAAGGTTACTGCATTTCCAATCAAGTCCATCAGGGGCAAGCATATACCTATATCCTGATGTACTTCCTACTTGTATATCTCTCACCTACATCAATCAGGGACAAGCATACATCCTGACATATTTCCTGCCTATTTACATCCCTCCTACATGTGATGGAGCATGTCCAGTGCAGCTGGGTCAAACAAACTTGTTTAGGGGAGTGAAAACATGTGGATTATCTCCCATAAACAATAGCCACCAGCATTTAAGGAAATACCTGCCCTCGGGCAAGGAGCTTACAGCTTAGAGACATTTTTGTTTTTTGGATCTGGGCTCTCACAGTAGCTTAGTTGGTAAAGTTTTTATCTGGCATTCAGAAAGCCCTGGGTTCAACCCCTAGCACTAAATAAAACTTTATGATGATACATGCCTGTAATCAGAATTCAGGAAGTAGCAGCAAAAGAACATGAGGATTTGAAATTGAAGCTCATCCTCAGCTGCATGGTAAATTGAGACTAGCCTGGGGTGCATGAGGGTCAGGTTTTTTGGTTTTGGGGGGGGTTGGTTTTGTTTTGTTTGCTCAGTTCACTACATCCCAACACATTATCATACTCTACATATGGGAATAAAACTTAATAAACCTGCCTAGAAGCAAGTCTGATAATACTAAGCTAAAATTGTCTTTAAAATGCAATTTTAAGAAGTGGATCAAAAGCTCATATGAACTCATGGCGACTGAGGCAGCATGTACAGAGCCTGCATGGATCTGCACCAGGTCCTCTGTGTATAAATTATGGTTTCTGGTTTAGTGTTTTTATGGGATTCCTGAGTGTGCAAACGAGTGGGTCACTGATTCTTGTGCCTTCTCTTGGGCTCTTTTCCTTCTATTTGCTTGTCTTGTCCAACTTCAAAGTGACTGGTTTTATCTTATTATATTTTATTATTATTCTTAGATGCCTGTTCTTTTCTAATGAGAGACAGAAGGGGGTGAGTGGGTCCAGATGTGAAGGGAGGTGGGGAAGAACTGGGAGAAGCAGAGGGAGGAGAGACTGCAGTCAGAACACAATATGTAAGAAAATAATGTATTTTGAATAAAAAAGGAAAAAATACAAAAAGACAAAGAAATGGATCAACTATAAAAATGGTCATTTGTATTACTTATAACAAAATATTAGGAATAACCTAAGTATCACGCTGAGACAGCAATTAAGTAAACTACTACATGTTCATAAGAAACTGCTTTATAACTGTTTCAGAACAAAGTTTCAAATAAATATAGTGACAAAGTATTCATGGTTCACTGGAAAATAATAGTTTAGGGAGCAAACAGCATCTTTCTTATATTTAAAATTCTATCAGGTTGTTCTCTAAGATGGTGCTCAAAAAAAAAAGACAAGAACCCTCTGAAGTCAACCTGGAGTTGAATGTACTTACTCACTCATCAGAATGGGAAGCTTTTATTCCGAAAGTTTTAAATAATTTCTATGGGTGAGAATTAAAGTTATTGGAAAAACTAGGAACCTCGGGAATATTGTTCATACTGAAGGCTTCAAGAATAAAATTACAGTTATTCCTGAGAAATATTTGTCTCAGTATTTCATTTGAAATACCCTGCAAGAAGTACCTTCAGAATAATTGGCTTTGTGTGATAATATCTGACATGGAGATGAGTGAACTTCGTTACTTCTAAATAAGCTGAAATGAAACTCAGTCAAAGACTGAGGACTCTGTACTCATCACACCACATATTAGGAGTTTGCTTATTAATAAAATAAGTCATGTCTACACATGGAAGAGACACCTAGAAGTGGATTTGTTTGTGTTAATAAAGATACATTATACTCCAAAAACTCATGTATCTAGAATTAAAAACTCAAATTACAAAACTGATTATGAGTAAACAGCACTATGGCTCCTGATTTTTATTTTATTCTACAAGTTTCCATATTTTACAAAATCTTTACAATCAGTATACATGACTTTTATAATCAGTAAAAAGAATATTTTAAAGAAAAATGTGCAAATAGGTAGCCCTCAAACTGCCAAGAACCTGGAAGAAAAACGTCTGTAAGCCAAAAAAAAAAAAAAAAAAAAAAAAAAATACCAGCTACTTCAAGAAGGTTTACAGAACCACTAGCCACAGTGACAGCACAGTGACAGAGTCCACACCTCCCAGATGGTGATTATCAGAGAGGCAAGTGGGGGGGGATCATCATCAACACAGGAGGAGAAAGGGCAGATGAGCCAGAGAACAGAAAGCTCAGAAACCACACTGGAAAGTGAAAAGCTGATGGGAGCTGGGGAGGAAATAAGAAGGTGGAGGCCATCCAGCCATGAGTCCAGATAAAGCTTCTACACAGCTAGCCACATGTCAGTGAATGGAAGGCAACATCTCATGTATGGTCTACCACAGAGCCATAGAAAAGTAGCCAACCAACTGTGTGCTTCCCCATCTGGAAGGCAGAAGTGGGAGGAGCTTGAACGGGGCCATGGATTAGGAGCTCATGGAATCTCCCTCAAGACACATATCAGAAATATGCAGCTTCTAGGACCCACTGTCCTATATGATAACCACTGGTCCCAGGAGTTATTTAAGTTTAGTTTAACTAACATTAAATATGCATTTTTGTGTGTAAGTAACATGAGCTTGTTCTCAGGATGACAAGATACTATTTTGACTTCTCTGTGGTAGAATTAGATCGTCTCTAGTACATTTACAAGATTGTGTACCACTGTCTGCTCTCAGGTAGACAGTTTGTTTTGAAGACCAGGACTTTCATTGTTGTCTCAGCTGACTTCAAACTTGCCACCTTTCTGCCTCAATCCCTCAAATCCTGAGATTATAGGCATTTGCTAAATACCTGGTTCTAGCATATGCAATATTTTTATTGTTTGAGCATGTCATATATACATAAAATATGTTTTGATCAAATCTACCTACCATTCACTTCCCTTCAATTCCTCCCCAATCACTTCTGCCACCACTTTTATCACACACACACACACACACACACACACACACACACACATACACACACACACACATTGAGTCTACTTAGTGCTGTTTGCATGTATGTGGGCATGAGAGGACTATCCACTGGAGCATAGGTAGCCTCTCAGCATCTTCATCCCTAAAGAAAACTGACTCACCTCTCCTAGCAGCCATCAATTGCCAATAGCTCCTCAAGGAGTGACTTCATAAGCCCCACTCTGATCCATACTGGGATTTTAGTTGGCTTGCTCTTGTGCAGACCTTGTGCATGCATTCACAGCCACTATAAGTTCATGTGTGCAACTGCCCTATCATGTCCTGCAAATACCATTTTCCCACAGATATCCAGTAGCTCTGGCTTTATAGTCTTTCCATTCCATCTTCTAGGGTGATCTTTGAGCCTTGGGGGCAGGGAGTATGATATTGCTCTCCCATTTAGAGCTGAGCACTTAACAGTCTCTTATTCTCTGTGTGTAGACCAGCTGTGGGGTCTCTGGCTTAATCACTATCTACTACAGAAAGAAGCTTCTCTGATGAGGGTTGAGAGATGCACTAATCTATGGTATAAAAACAAGAAGTTAGGGGCAGTTTACTACTGTGTCCATTTAGCAGAATAATGGTATGAGGTTTTCTCCTAGGGCCTATGACCTAACCACTCACTGTTAACAGTACCAGGCACAATTTCTATCTTGTGAAGCAGGACTTCAATCCAATTAAAAAGAGGTTGGTTACTCCCACAACATTCATAAAATTTAAAATGTTGAACTCATTTGTGTCACACTAGCCATGTTTCAAGTGACTAATAGTTTCATGTTGGATGGAAAAGAAGAGGGACATGTCTGTCATTGCAGAAAACTTCACATTACAGCTTTACACAGTGTCACTTTGGGGGGATTGCTTAGATTACTTGGAGTTTCTCATAGACTCTACAGAGTCAGCAGAGAGGAGGGTAAGGACAGATATAGTTGGAATTCAAAGCCCACAGGTCAACTGAAACCCAACTCACATGATTATCAGATGCAGGACCTTGGGCCTATTACTTTCCTGAGTTTTGATTATTCTATCAGATCAATAATATATATCTCTGGGGACAGTGACAGAGAGTAAAGTGGTCCATAGAATGCAAACCAGCACAGAGCAGTCACTCAGGAATCCATGGCTGTTATATGGAAGAACCAGAACAGCTTTTCACGGGGTATCACCTAGTATCCAAAACAGTCAGACCTACTCAGAACCAGAAACATAGAACTCAGAACCAGCATAGAGCTAAGAGTTCCTCAGCCTCCCTGCAGGTTCACTGAAGGTCACTGGTCTTATACCTACCATATAAGTATATACCATACCCTTCAGGCCCCATCCTACAGATGAAGTAACTGAGGCTCAGTAGGGTATCTATGGGTCAAACCAGGTCCCCAGTGTCTCACACATTCTTGGTCAAACATCACATTCAAGGGGCTTTTGGAATCACAGTCTAAAGTCTTTCTTGGGTTTTATTCATCCATAAAGAATTTGCAGGAAAATGGATGAAATTGAAGATCATCATTTAAGAGAAATAATTGCCAGACTCAGAAAGGCAAATATTGTGTGTGTTCTCTCCTACATGGAATTTAGACTGAGAGGGAGAGAAAAGAGCAGGGAGGAGAAATATTGAAACAGAGAAGAATAGAAGATAAACCATCTGAGATGAAGAACAAGGAATAAAGTCAGGGGGAGGGGAAGAAGAGAGGGTAATGAGAGGTGAATATAATAATTATATTACATATATATTCAACTGTCATAATGAAACCCATTATTTTGCATAATTAATATATGCTAATAAAAATTTAAAGATGATAAATAAATAAACAACCTCCTCCTTGAGCAGACTGTGTCTATCAGGGGAGATGAGCCGATTGGTGTGGTATTGTGTTCCCCCCAAAATATTGTGTGTTCCCCGAAATAAACTTATCTGGGGTCAGAGAATAGACAGCCACTAGATACAGAGCCACAAATGGTGGCTAGAAAATGGGAAGAGTAAGCCATAGCAGAAGTTGGGGGGTGGTGGTGCACGCCTTTAATCCCAGCACTTGGGAGGCAGAGCCAGGCGGATCTCTGTGTGTTCAAGGCCACTTTAGAAACAGCTAGGCATGGTGACACACACCTTTAATCCTAGGGAGTGGCGCAGAAAGTAGAAAGATACATAAGGCGTGAAAAGCAGGCTCCAGAGTTAGTTAAGCATTTGGCTAGGATTAGCATTCAGGCTTTGGAGTAGCACAGTTCAGCTGAGATTCATGTGAATGATGACTCAGAAGCTCCCAG
This sequence comes from Onychomys torridus, assembly GCF_903995425.1. Classification (NCBI taxonomy): domain Eukaryota; kingdom Metazoa; phylum Chordata; class Mammalia; order Rodentia; family Cricetidae; genus Onychomys; species Onychomys torridus. Next base: position 94,204,440 of record NC_050449.1, on the reverse strand, counting down.
CCTGAGGAAACAGGATCACCTGAGGAACTAGCAAGGTGAGATAACTGTGGCTTGTTCTGCTTCTCTGATCTTCCAGCATTCACCCCAATAACTGGCCTCAGGTTTGATTTTACTAATAAGAACTTTTAAGATTCATGCTACAGATTGGAACCCTTGCAATTGGGTGGTAAGCAGAAGTCTCCTGCTATCCCTAGGGAAAGATGAAAAAGAGCTCAGAACAGGCCCACAGGGTCATACAGAGAACACAGATACCACTTCCAGCCGTCATCTACTGGGGAAGGAAAAGGAAAAACCAAACACATGGCTTGTGAAAATGGAATTGGATGTCCTCTCCAATCAGGACTGAGAACTCTGACCTCCAGAAAGAGGGATGAGATGGAATCAGCCTTCCAGGGAGGGCAGGAAGGGTAAACAGAAGCAAAGCTGTTCCCATTCAGTTATGACATAAAGCACAGTTAGGGAATGAGAGAGCCAATTTCAGTATGACAGGAGAAAGCATAAAAAGGATATGTGGGACCTAGCCCTGCCTGGTCACATTATAAGTAGTCCAGGGTTGGATGAGCACTGCAGCTAATTAACAGTGGCGGACCCTTTAAAAAAGAGCTCTGCTTGTTTTTATGAAGGTGCTGAACATAACTAGCAGGATTTAAACTCAGGCTCTCCTTACTCATTTATGTTTCCCTATAACCTGCTCCATTTTCCCCCAGGTTCCAAACTAATGAAATGCTTATTTAGATGCTAGGGCCATCTGTGCCTGGTGCCTGCCATGCACATCCCTGCTCTCTACCCACAGGTTGATGACATCCTGGAGCATGGGGAATTTCCCAGAATGTCCCAGTCTGGGAGCCCAGTTGTGTGGGGAGTGAGAGTCTGAGAAGAAAGGTCAGGCACTGATGGTCCTCTGCTCCAAGGGGCTGGCTCCTACCGCTCTGCCAGGAAATACTGACAGCTGGCAGGCAGGCGACCTCAAATACCAATGGATGCATTAGCCTGCACAGGGAACAGGGCCTCACTCTGGCACCATAGGTGTGGGTTCCACACACTAATGACCCTTGAGGCCCAGGTTGCCACTCCCTCCTACCCTACCTTACTTCTTCTGTCCATACGGACAACACAAACCCATCTGGCTTCATCCTGTCTGCTTGGCTGCTTGCTCAGGGATCGTTTCTGTCCATTGGCCCATGTGATTTTTAAACATCAGGTGGATTATATTCTCTTCGATTAATAAAGTTGGCACTAGGGCCTGCCTGTCACTATGGGTCCTTGTACACTCTCCTGACAAGTGTTCCCTTGCCCCCCAGCATTGGCAGCCATGGGTCCCAAGACTTGTGTCTGTCCGCAGCACTGACAGGCGAGAACAGCTGGCAGAACACTTGTAGCCTTGCCCTTGGATGAGCCCTGTGGATGGCAGGCTCCTCACTCATGCCATCCTTGCAGCAGCCTGACCCCACTGGGACCTCTACCCCAGCCTAGCTTGGCAAACAAGATTTTCCTGTTCCTGTCTATTTTTCTTCCCTAAGTCCCAACTTGCTATATGACAACAATCAAACATCAACTCCTTAAACATGCTTCACTGTCCTGACTCTGGCCCCTTCCCTGCCTGGCTTTTCTAAATGCCATTCTTCAAGGGTGTTTGATATGGGCTTTCTCTGTGCCTGGCATTGCCTGGGTCATTCATCCTTCCACCTGGCTCAAGGAGGGCCAGGATCCAGCTGTGCTCTGCCTCATATTTCTCCATACCTGGCAAAGATAGATGTTTGGGGAGCAGATGAGTTGCTTGCATAAGAGGAGACAGCCAAACAAACAACCAATAAAGACAATATGAGCAGTTACTTTATTTTATTTTAAGGCAAGTACCAACTCCTTTGGGAGCTCAGAAAGCAAAGCAATTAATTTTGTCTGGGTGGGATGCATTCCAGGCTGAGGGATATCAAATGCCCAAAGGCATGACCAATGTGTAAGTATGCAGTGAAGCCAGGGAAGAGGCCATGAGCTCTGCTGCCCATGTTCTTGCTCTACAACACATCTTAGGGCCACAGAGAAGTTGGCTACAATTGTTCCTGTGTAAGTGGCAATTGTAAAATCAGCTTGAGGGCTGATGACATGCCTCCAGAGGTAAGGGTGCCTGCTGCCAGGCATGACCATCTGACTTCAGTATCAGGACTCATGTTCTATAAGAACACCAGATTGCCTTCTGACTGCACATAATTGACATGGCACACATGTGTACACACACACACACACACACACACACACACACACACACACACGCACGCACACGCACGCACGCACACGCATGCACGCACGCATGCACACACACAAAGAAAGAAATAGATATAAATAAAGTATTTTTTAAAATCAGCTCATGAGGTTAGCTAGATTAGCTTTCCTAGGAAGCTCTGAGTCCCTGTGGAATTCTTGTCTCTGACCCTACTCTGTGTAAACTCCTAGGCTGAGTTGTGAGGTCAGTTCTTCCCCATAAGGAACCTGTTGTGGGATATTTGTACACTGTGTGAAAATGTATTGCTGTAATTTAGATGTAATAAAAAGCTGACCAGCCAATAGCTAGGAGGAGGTTAGGCAGGACTTCCAGGGATGGAGAGGACTCTGGGGAAAAAGGATGGAGTCACCAGACAGAGAGGAAACAGGAAGTGCAAGATGAAAGTGGGGTAATGCATATGACAGAATGTAGATTACTATAAATGGGTTAATTTGAGTAATAAGGGCTAGTTGAGACAAGCCTAAGCTAAAGGCCAAGCTTTTATAATTAATAAGAAGTCTCCATGTTGTTATTTGGGGCTGGCAGCAGAAAAGAAAATGTCTATGGGAGCCCACTATTGAATGAGAAAAAATATTGGATGAACAAGGACAGTAAGGAGAATTTCTGGTGATTCTGACAGTCCTGGGCCCCTCAGCCATATTGGCTCCTACTGCTGTGGTTTCTGATTGTAGGAATGCTAGGAAGTCGATGGACCACAGTTCTCAAGCATATGATTTGTCCCTACAAGGGCTAAGAAGACCAGAGAAGAAATGGAACATAAGGTCAAAGTTCCCATTGGCATAAGGAACCAGTCTGATGTTCTAGAGCAAAGAGACTCTCCTCCCAACTCCAAACCACCACATAGTATAATTCTGTCTTCTCCATGAAGGTTGGCTTTCTCTATGAAAGTGGCCCCATCTAACTCCCATTCCACCCACAGTGAGTTCCTCCCCCATTCCTGTCTCCCAGTCTTTTGGGGACTTTGTTTGTTTGTTTGTTTGTTTGTTTGTTTGTTTTGATCAGCTTTTTGAGACAAGGCCTTACTGTGTAACCCAACCTGCCTGGAACTCAAGACCATCCCACCTGAGCCTCTCAAAAGCTAGGATATCAGGCATATGCATCCATATCCAACCTTCTTTCAAGTCTTGTCTCTTCTGAGAATTAGAAGGAAGAGAAGGAAGAAGAGAAGGACAAGCAGAGTGAAAAATCAAAAGGAAAAGAGAAAGCAAGTCTGAAGAAAGGATTTTTTTTAAAGAACAAAGAAATGAGAGGGATGTGACCCAGCTTGGCTTTTCCAAATGTGAAAGGCCTATAGACTTCTCCAGGGCCAGGACTAGCAAGGCTGTACTGAGAGGTCCTGAGGAGGATGAAGACAACTATCCCAGCCTCCTTCAGGCCCCCTCCAAAGCAGCCTGGTGCCATGAACCTAGAATACCATCCAGCTAGGAAATGGGCCTGATTTTCAAAGGCTTCTTTGGATGCCTCTCCTTCCTGAAACAGAATTCTAAGTGATGTTATTGGTCTTGCCTGACTCTTGGGAAGGGCATGGAAGGATTCGGAGACCCAACAGTTTACTGGCTTGTCTCCTGATTCACGCGATTCCGCACTTCAAATTGCTTCAGTTCAAACTCCTCATGATTTTTCTGGGCTGCTGGGAGGAGAGTGTATTGATTCTGTGTTTTGATAAGGTCAGCAGTGATCAACTCTGACAGTCAGGCGGATGGTCTGTCCTCTTCCCTCTCCACTTGATATGGCGGCACATGCAGAGAAGGAGAAGGAGAGAAAAACAGGGCGGGGGGCAATATCCTTTGTCTCCATGGTTCTGAAAACCTCTTTAAGCCCCATCAGCAAAAGTGGGCTCATCTGGGACTGCAGCCTAGGAGAAGCGTTAAGGGCACACTTGATCTTTTCTGCGTGCGGTTTCATTTCCCTTTCCCCTGAGTGTTCCTGCCCTGCAGCTTATTCTCCTGATGGTGACTCATTTTCCTCCAAAGAACCAATTAAGTTCTTCGTAACATCAGCAGACTTACGATGACACTGATTAACGTTCAGAACCTGTAGGACTGTTCAGATAGAGATGACTAGGAAGGCATAGAGAAGGTCCCTCTGAGGTTTCACATAGTTGATTTGAGCTTGATGAGAAAAGTACTTGGATTTTTCTCACTTGGCCCAGGAGGGGATGCTGCCTGGAGCTCCCTCCCCAGAAAGAGACTGCATCTCCTCAAGAATGCCAGGCAGTCTTCCAAACCAATTCTATCAGTCAGGAGCTCATACTCCTTAAAGCCCGATAGGATTTGGATATAAAGTCATCCCTCAAAAGACTGGTGTGTTGAAACTATGACCCCCGCATGGCAGTGTTATAGGATGAAGAAGGCAGTAACTCCCTCTTTGGGCCCATCACTGATGAGTTTATGTTGAATGGGCTATTGGAGATAGAAGGAAGGCACTGAGCATGCCTTTAAGAATATGTTGTATGCCTGTTTTCAACATGGAGCTTGCAAGGCCTTTGTGCTGCCCTGCATCAAGCCAACAGAACGGGAAGCTCATAGGGGGATATCCTTAGGAATGTTCCCTCCACCATGCTCTTCCACGTTTCTGCCCTGACACAGGCAGGAAAACAATGCTGCTAGCTAGCCATTGACTCTTTCTTTTAGGTTATTTTTGTCAGACACTTTGTCCCAGCAAAGAAAGGCTGACTAACACAGAGACCTCTCAGAGTCATTACCTCCCAGTCATATGCAAACACTGTCAGGATATATGTGGAAGCTTCGCTAGATAGGAAATCCTGAACCTTCATCAAATTCACTGCATGACACGTGACCCAAGGGAGGTTAAGAATGTTCCATACAATCTTTTCAAAAGCCCTTTGAGGAAAATTAGTTTTCTCCAATGAAGTGTCACTGGGTATATCAGCCAAAGATGGGGTACCAGGAGTAATTAGTTGGCTGATTAAAAAAAAAAATTAACTCAATGGTAATTTTGTGAACTTTCATTTCATTTTGCTTTGTTTGGGCATTTTTGAATTGTTGGTCTTTTGCTTGTTTGTTTTGATTTTCATTTTTGTGTTTTTGTGGGTTTTTAGTTGTTTCTTGTTTTTTGTGTGTTTGTTTTGTTGAATTTTTGTTTTCATTTTTTTTCAAGAGAAAGAACATAAAGTTGTGTGGATAGAGAGGTGGGGAGGATTTGAGAGAAGTTGAGGGAGGGAAAAGCATGACCAAAATACATCGTACGAAAAAAAATCTTAAGCCACTTGGAATTCATCAAGCTTTCCAAATCACCACTCACTTGGCAATGCCACTGAAGGTGGCCTGAGATTCTAAGGTCTATAACAAAGACTGATTGATGTCTTAAATAAATCTGTGTGAGTTACCCTAATGTTCTAGTGGCCTGAAGAGCTAGTTGCCTGACTAGTTATTTAATGGGCCTGCTAACCAAGATAATTAGTACTCACATCACAAGAAGCAAGTGCCCCTGTGTGAATGTCAGTTAGACATCAGCTGTATAACTCCACTCAAATCCAAGTATCATTGGATCTAAACCAATTACAATATATTCAGAGCCACTGACCAGCTTAGTTGAAGGGGATCAAATCACAACATTAAACAACAGAAATCAGAGCTACTTCTAAATGGAAGCCTGACTATGGTAATGAGTGCTTCAGGCACTGAATCCCATGGAACACACAGTCCTTTGAGGTACCTACATCTCCATTGTACAGATGAGTTTGAAGGTCAGAGAGAGAATGTGTTGATCATCCCAACACTGATGTGTGGAGATAGTGAGATCTGAGCTAATGCTGGTGTGATCCAAAAGTCCCAGCTTTGGAAGCCACACCATGGGAAGAACCCAAACGTAGGACAGCTCAGACCTGACGTGCTCTCATTTCTTACTGGTGGAAAGCCCTAAAGAATGAGTGTTCCTTGCTGGTATACCAATTTCCTTTGAGTGGTGATTAGAAACTTATATTGTTTCTAAACCATGCTTTCCATTGCCTTTAACACACGGCAGGCCACTGTGTTGGTCTGCACCAGCCACCAGGAAGGGAAAGGTCACAGAGGACATTTTCTGCTGGTCCTAGAAATACCTCTCTTCTGCTCATCTTCCATTGGCTAGAACTTAGTCATGTGGTTACATGTAAGTGCAAGTGAGGCTGAGGACGTGCAGTCAGGTGTATATCCAGGAAGAACAGTTTGATTGAACTTTAGCCTCTGCTGGAAATGGAGAGGGATCAGGTTGCATAGCACAGGTGTAGTCTGCAACATCATTTCCAGTCAATCATCTTGCATCTTTGCTTTCTTGTCCCTGGGGCCCTTGGCAAGAAAGCAAGTCTTTCTTTGCTGCAGCAGTCTCCCTCCTGAGGATTTACACACCAGTGGAAAGACGACATGACCAAAGGTCCACATGGACTGGTGAATCAAGTGGATGACCATTTTACAAGATTTTTCCCTAAAGCTGTGGATCAGTAGCCCTCACAAATGGTAGGAGAATTTCTGGCCTCCCCATTTTAATGGTGTTTTAGACTCTTCCCTGAAAGACTGGTCTTATCACCCTGAGAACTTGGACATCCTCTTTGTTGGTTCCTTTATATGTTCACTCTATTCATCATCATAATTCTGGCAATATTGTTCTGATGTTTGACAATGGGACTCACAGTACCTGGCCTGACTCTGTGGACATCCTGGTCCCTTCTGCAGAATCTCTTCTCCTCCTAGCAGTTTCCTAGAGCTTAATTCCCTCCAGCCTCCAAAGCCCATCATATAAAGTAGCCTGTACCACATGAGAAGCTATCATATACCACACATAGTCTAGGCAAAAGAGCTATGCTTGAGCCCACTTGCCAACATTTCCAAAGCTCAGTCCTCCTGTGTGAGAACCACTGAGGATCTCTTCATTGTCCTGGCTGAAGCTTAATGTAGAGAGACTAAGGCTCTGAGAAGTGGAAGCCTGCTCTTAACAGCCCAGAATAAAATAGATAACATGATATTTTAAGGAACTAGAAAAACTAAAATCTTCACCTTAATTTCAGGGTCAATTGGCCTGTCTACCTGTCAGTCTGTCTATTCTAATAACCTTGATTTACAGAGTCCCTGATAAAAACAGAAACACTAGAAATGTCTTCACCTGTGATATATTTACTCTAACTTCATGACCAGTGGCTATTTCCAGGAAGGCTATAACTTAGCCCTACATAATAATGCCTGAGGCCTGACAAGCATTTGATGAACATGGGAAGGCAGAGAAGGGAGGAAGAGCCAGATAGGATGGGAATGAAAGGGGGAGGGGGAGAGGGAAGGGGGACAAGAGGCTTTTTCACAACGTATTCCAAACTGTTCTGATTAAAAGGAGAAGTCTTATGAATGCCTCTTTATCCCCAGTGAAATAAAACAGAGCCAGAAAGAATAGTGTAGAATTGTCAGGTCATCTACACTGATGGCTGCCTCTAAGCCATAGGCATGCTCAGGTCCTCTGACCAGCCAAAGCTTCCTACCACCTAGCACCCACACCCCTCTCCCATACCCTGCTCCTCATCCTCAGAGACAAAGCTGCCAATCATTTCCAGGAGTGAGCAGATACTGGGGCAGCTTATCTCAAGACCCCTGGGGTATATGAACATGTCCTCATTGACCTTAGCTACCAGTAGCCTGTCAAATACTTATTTAGCAAATATCTTCTAGGCCCCCAAATTAGACATAGAACCAGAAATTGGCCAGCAGGCACAAAACACCACACTTGTGGGCTCCAGCTTCATTACTTTAAAATAGCAACTCCAGGCAGAACGTGTTATCTGGTCTACAAGGGGCAGCAGGTTAGGAAAGCCAGAAGGATCAGCGTGTCTGTTCCAAGTGGGCTCTCTGGGGTAGCAGATCCAGAGACAGAAAACATTTCTCTTTCCCTTTATTGTTCAGCTTTTATTTAAAGGGAAAGTCCCCAAATGGAATAGAGAGTGCTCGGGTTGTTTTAAGGGCATCCTTCCTTTCTGTGACACCACGAGCCTGCTCTCCATTTTTCCAAGCTCCAGAGAGAAACTCCGCTTGCCAACACTTGAGTGATTTCACCTCTAGCGTTTCCATGGTGATGCACATCCCTGCACAGCCTGGAGAAAAGGTGCAGCTCCAAGTGACGATGAATATGAACGATTGCCCGGCAATCTCCCTGGGGTGGGGATGGGCTCTCCTGGAGGAGCTGGGTTCCACAGAGGCCTGGGTCCACATGGCCTCTGCCCTCAGGTAACCTGAGGTAGACTTCCCGTGCTTAGGATGAAAACCTTGGCTGGCAGGAGTTCCAAGGACTAGTGAGGGAAGGCACCAGCTTATCCAGGAAGAATACACAGAGCATCTCTAATAGGGCAAGCAGCAAACAGTATGCTGTTCTAGACTATAGAGGGTCTCTGTGATACCTGGAGCTTAGGGGTCATTGGCCTTTCTCCCAGCTTGGCCCACCTACAGGTTGCCATCACATTATTAAGACACAGCTATCAAAAAGGAGCAAAACATGATAATTCCTCTAGAATCCAAGACTGGATTCTGCTTCCTAGTGAGCTTTTCACCATAAGGTAAGGTCTGCAGCATAGATTCTCCCTTTCTTCACCCTCCAACGAGGGTTGTCATAAAGCTATCACCAAGAGGGTGCTTGTTATATGCCAGAGACAAGGTGCATTGCCTGCGTTCCCATAGTCAGGTAACTAGGTAGCATCATCTTCATTTTAGAAAGAAACAAGCTGGGAGAGGTTAACTGACTTACCCAAGTCACAGAGCAAGCTAGCGATGAAGCCACGATCTGAATGCAAACAGTCTCAACTGCAAGGCTTACATCAGGCATACTGCTGTGCTGCAACAGTCAGGGCTGATCTCAAGCCAGCTGAGGACAGTTACACACCGACTTCTACAACTTGATTTGGTTCAGCTTTCCATCGCTTACAGCTGCAGCTGGAGGCCCCGCTCCTCCCACCTCTTCTATACGTTAAATATGTGTTTACTCTTGACTTAGTCGAGTGTGCATGAGAGTCATACAAGACAACTGTCAACCACTCCATATTTCATTTGAGGAAATGGGAGCCATAAGAGACAAGGCTTGCTCAAACTCCAGTGAGTGCCAGAGACTAGTTTGCAACTCATTTCTGGCTCTAAAGCCAAGGCTTCTACATAACTCTGTTACAGTTTTCACAGCATTTCTTTTCATCTCTACTTGCCAAGTTCTAGGTTAAGTGACCAGCTCTCCAAGCTTGAGAAAATACAAGAACCTGGTAGGATGGGGGCACCAGTGCCCCTCTTCTACTGCCACCTGCCTGGTCACTCTAGCAGGCTCTCATGGGTATAAATGTGTCTCCACTGACTCTACCTCCTTTTCCACCAGTGTTAATGGAATATCTATTGTACAGAGGCCCTGCGCTAGGCACAAGGGACAGAGAATAAAGGGTGCAAGCCCTGTGCCCCCCCCAAGTCAGTCCTTGCAGACGCCCTAACAGGCAGGACCCTACTGAACTCTCACAATAACCCCCATGGGGCTGGGGCTGTGCCAACGCTCACTTCTTAGCAAAGAAACTGATGATCAGAATAGGTAATCAATCAGCCCTCAAGGTCATCCAGTAACTAAGTGGGAAGCCAGTGTAGGAGCCAGGGGATGCACCCACACCCACCTGATTCTGAGGGCCGGATTCTGAGCTAGGCAACCTGTTGAGCTCTCGGGGCGGCTTGCAGTGAGAATGCTGGGAGAGGAACAAGTGAATCTGGAGCTTGAAGAGGAATGCCAGAGCAGGGGGGGGGGGAGACTTTGGTGCAGAAAAGAAAAGGGTAACACAGCAAGGGTTCCAGACTGGCAGCCTTAGCTCCTGAAATGAATTCAATCAAAACAGCATGCATATGTGGGGAGTTGTTTGTTTTCCAAGGGATCATGGTCACCACTTTTCTTAGATTCTCCAGAGTCCCTCACACACACACACACACACACACACACACACACACACACACACACCTACCAAAGCAAAAAGGGACCACTGCCTTCCAATGATACACATGAACCGAGAGGAGATCCATAGGAGAAAGCTGTCCCTTTGACAAGCAGAGTGGTGGTGGGGGTCTGAATTCACACAAGGTCAACATGAGGACCCCATAGAGGCAAAGCTGTGCTATGGAGCTCAGATCTTTCTCAGCTGGCCCTCTGCACCTCTGGCTGGTACACCCCAGACCACAGGAAGTGGAAGAATCTGCCAAGGCAAGAAGGAGGGAGGGGAAGAAACAGAGCTCTGCTCAGACCAGAAGTGACCTTTCTGCATTTCATTTGTAATCAGCACCTACAACCCAGACAGTTCCTCCTGCGGGAACCCAGATCACCTCAGGAGACAATGCTTCCTCCACCCCCAGCTCTCTCCCTCAGATTTTGCTGCTTTTCCAGCTACACACGTAAGGGTCTGAGCTAAAAATCAGACTCTGTCAGAAAGGCTTGTGCCTGGAGCATTTGGTAGAGCATGTGACTAATCTGCATGATGCCCACTGTGAAGATGGACAGAGTGAGGCCTTGTGGGGTTAAACAGTCTGAGTGTTCTGCTGCAGCAACCACTGCAGTCCCCACTCCAGAGTGGGTCTCCAAGGCGGGGTCTCATCAATAATAGCATAGGAGAGTGATGCCAAGTTCCCAGAGGGGCAGGGGCAGACTGCTTAGCTGAGAGAATCAAAGGATTTGCAAGACGATTCTGTTTGAACTGTGCTCTGCTCACTGCTGGTGCCCACGTTTACAAAACCAGCTGGACTCAATGGCATCATCCAATTAGCGTGTGCCAGTACCAGCTCCCTGGGGCCAAAATGAAACAGGCAGGGTGAGATCAAACCCTAGTCCCATGCTTTTAGAGTAGATGTCTAGAGGCACATGGAGCTGCCAGAGGAGGCAAACTATGCCCACTGTAGGCAGCTGACAGTGCCAGCACAGGCCAGCAGCTCTGGCAAAGGTGGGGACTCAATGATGTTCCATGAGGATGTTGTCCTCTGAGCCTGGCCGTGAGCCAAGTCCCCAGAGAGTCGGAGATAAAAGACAGTTTCTCCTCTGAACAACTTCACAGTCTAACAGGAGATATACAGCCTATTGAGATACAATTAGATAGTTGGGGATTTAGCTCAGTGGTAGAGCGCTTGCCTAGCAAGCACAAGGCCCTGGGTTCGGTGCTCAGCTCCAAAAAAAAAGGAGATACAGTTAGAAAGGCCGAGCGAAGGAATGAAATTGAATGAATAGAGGACTATGGGAGCACACAGAAGGGTGCCTGATTCAGCTAGGCAGCAGAGGACCAGCCTGGAAGACTTCCTGGAGGAGGTGATAGATGTGTTGATTCTCAGTAACAAACTGGTACTTAGCAGGAGCCTGTACTGAGCTGCCAAATTATGGAGTGTGGTCAGAGCAGAGGAAATGATAGAGGGCAAAATAAAAAGCTGGAAATGAAGGTGCTTTCCACCAGCTCTGGTGGCACTCACCTGTTATACAAGCACTTGAGAAACTGAAGCTGGAGGATCTCGAGTTAAATGAGAGAAAAGACATAGAGATAGAGGCGGGGAGGGATTCCTAAGTCAGTAACACACTTTAGTTCACACCACCTGAAGACATTATGGCTGTAAATTAAGTTTAAAGTCGGCGTGGAATACATGGCGGCTGTGGCGGGCAGGGATGGGTGGGTGGGGTATTCTATTTAAAAAAGATGATCAGGAAGGGACACCAGAGTTGCATTTTAACACTACTCTGGCAGGGCTGGGGGTAAAGTGCTTGAGTGCAAACATGAGGACCTGAATTTCCATCCCCAGTACCCGTGTAACCCCAGCACTGGTAAAGCAGAAACAAAAAAGACTCTGGGAGCTTGCTAATCAAAACAGCAAGTTCGAAGTTCACTGAGAGGCTGTGCCTTAAAATATTAGTATTATTATTACTGTTGTTGTTGTTCATGTAATCATTGATGGTGGTATTAATGATATACTAATTTATATTACTAATAATATAAATAATAATTTATATTGTTATTGATGATATAAATTAATAATAATTATGTGGATAATGATAGAGGAGGATGCTTGAAATAGACCTCTGGCTTTCACATTCACACATACAAACACTTTCAGCAGCAGATGAATTTCATGACTACCTGTTGCACTGACCTGCAGAGATGTGCAATGACCTCAGACCAAGGAGCAGCTATGAGCGAAGCATAAAAACCCAGACTAGGATGTGTCCAGGAGATGGAACCATGAGAGAGGTGAGTGGGACTCATTCCTTCAGGAAGCTTCACTGAGAAGAGGAAGGACAGTGACTGGGGAGCCAAGGGAACTGGAGCAGGATGAGACTGGGGAGGTTTAGCACAGGAGGCAGCTGCCCATCCTCCCTCCCTCTTCTCCCTCCCATTGGATCCCACTGGAGACTCAGAGGATAAGAACTTCAGAGAAGCACTGAGTAGCGTCCAGTGCTGGGGCAACCCATTTGGTGCCCTTGGAGGAAAATAACAAAAATCCCACCAGGCAGAACAGCTCCAACCACTTTCTCTGTCATTGATCCATGCTCAAGCACTTCTGCTTGACCCCCACCTTCCCTCCCTGGAGGTCTCACTGAGCTGCACGATCATAAGTCATTGGCCTAATAGCTTTATTAGGGATAAGAAAGCATTAAGCCCCAGCTTAATGAAGCCAGGCCTGAGGAGGAGCAGGCAGCACACTTGTCACCTCACTTGCATGACCTCTTGGGAACCCACCAGAAAATGCTCAGTCTTCATGGCGGGGGTGATTAACCTCGGACAGGAGCAACTCTGGCCGTAAACATGTTGCTGCCTTGTTTTCTTCCTTAAAGGCTTCCAAAGAAGAACAAGCGTCCCACAGTAACATGTCATCACCAGGCAAATAGAGTCAGGTTGGAGAGAGTGCCTGAAGCCTTCCTGCTCTCAAATCTCTGCCTTGATCAATAAAAGATCACAACCAGGCAGCTCTGAGCTTAATTATTTACTATTTCTGTGCCTTGTCTATGAGAAATTTTCTAAAGAAATCCAACTGCCTGCTCTGTGCCATATGGAGTCAATACCCTGTACTCTACTAGTGTTAATGAATTAATTAATCAACTAATGGCAGTAAAGGTCTGTGGAGACCATGGATGCTTCAGTCCCGAAGGGAACACTTTTCACTTGTTTTGGCAATAACTTTAAATCATTCCTTCCTAAAAATCCTGAGTAATTTCTTAGTCAAGAGTTCATTAGGTTATATATATATATATATATATATATATAGTCAGTGTCGATTATGTTGATAACATCTTCCTATTTTGGTTTTCATGTTATTTCCACTTTATAAAGCCAATTCCCAATTATCTGCGAAAATGAAAAAACGAGAGTCCACAGAGGATGGAAGTTCCTCCTCTTGGCCAGTTAGCAGCCAGAGCATTCCTGAGGTCAGGAGTTTCACTAGTAAACCTGCCAGCACCCTGCCTTCTTTTGCCCTTTGAATACAAACTGAAAAGTACTGAAATTGGGCATGAAATCTAAGAAATAAAAAGAAAAGAAGCGTCAAACCAGCTCCAAACTTCTGCACCAACAACATGTAATTAATACTACATTGACGAGACCTCAAGTAATATCAGTCACTCCAAAGGCAGGAAGGATAGCTCAAGATCTTCCTCCTAGCAGTAAAGGAAGCATAGGAAAAGAGTAGCCAGGCTGCTGGAGGAATTAGAACTTGATTTTGAGGAAGTCGAGGGGGCTGAAAACACTGTCAAAGGAAACTACAGAACCTGGACTAGAAGTTTCTTTTGAATAAGAAATCACGACTGCACATTGATGTGATGAAGGCCAGCGGGAGGCATTAAGCAACCTGACAGTTTTTACAAACCGTCAACATTTCCAGAAGAGTAAGGAAGGGGCAACCTGGTGGGAAAAGAATGTCCAGTCTAGAGCCAGAGGGAGGGGCTCAGAGGAGTGGCTGAGATGAGGCATGAAGAAGTCTCTGATGGTCCTCGCCTAGTGAGCTGCCAACTGGAAAAACTGAGGGGCCATCAGAAATGAGGGGCCTCATTGTTTTAAAACCACATTTTATTGAACGTTGACAAAGTCAAGTTCTGGTCTGAGATGGGATTTGAAAAATGGTCGAGCCCTTTTCTCAAGTTTATTTCAAGAGTTAGACTATAAACAGGTGGTAAAACGGCAGAAATAGAATCAGAAGAGTGTGTATTACCTCCAGCTCCGCTACCCAAGAGGATGTGGGGCAGGGCGTGCAAAAGCCAGAGCGGAATAACAGGATGGGGTTCATGCCAAAGTGCTCATTTGTTCTCTCTCTCTCTCTCTCTCTCTCTCTCTCTCTCTCTCTCTCTCTCTCTCTCTCTCTCTCTCTCTCCCTCTCTCTCTGTGTGTGTGTATCTGTGTATCTATGGGTCTCTCTCTCTCTCTCTCTCTCTCTCTCTCTCTCTCTCTCTCTCTCCCTCCCTCCCTCCCTCTCACACACACACTTTCCCTCTCCCTCTGGTTATTTCTCATGCTCTCTCTCCCCAAAAATCTACTGAGGAGAAACTCAGAGAATTGGAAGGGCAAAGGAGGCTTCAGTTGCCAGGGATGAGAGATGTGCTCTTGGCATAGAAAACAGAATTTAGAATGCATTTTTCCACAGAAACCTTAATGAAGATGGTAATTGAGACCCATCAGGTGGGCAGGGTGAGTGTGAAGACAACCAACTCTGAGGCCAGGGAAACCCCAGGGTCCTGGTTTTACTATACACATGCTATGTGTCCTTGGGCAACTTACCCAACATATCTGACATGAAGTTCTCTTTGACATGAAGTTCTTCTGAGAATTAACATTGAGATAACATAAAGACCAGAGTATAGTCAGAGTATGCACATCAGCACTGACTTTGTTAGTATACTTCTTAAAGGGCAAGGCTGCAGCACATTGTAGATTATGCAGGCTTTTGCGGGCTATACTTTGAACCTAACTACCATTGTTTCTGGGGAGGGGGGGAGCACTCTGAGTTCAGGCAACCCAATTTAAAAAAAGAGTTATACTCCCAAATTAATTTACAAATTGAGCACTATCTGTTCTTAATTTTAGCATCCTTTAAAGATCTAAGATCACTTGATGCATTTAAGAACATAAAATGTGTTATGTATAACTTTGTTGCTCATAAAATTATGATCATGTTTGAGATATGTAGAGAAGTAAAGAGTAGAGAAGAAAAGAAATGCAGGAATATATGGGGGTTATCTTCTTCTTGCTCCAGCTTGACGAAGAAAAAGCAAAAGGCAATAGTATCTGGAGGCCTCTCCTTCCTTCAAGGGGTCCTAGCTCCTTCTCATACACGAGTGATGTCAATCAAGAAAATTCCTGCAGGGTGAGAACCTGTCAGAGAACCAAACAGGTAGACAACTGAAGATGAATTCCCATGAAGTACTGCAACAAAAAGCCACTCTGGTAACCTACAGAACACCCTGGCCTCCATCAGTTCAAAAAAGGCTTAATGATACTGTCTCACATAGCATGAGGGATACACTGAGGCTCAATCATGTCATACAAGACCCAGGTTCTTCCCACCTGCCTTGCAGCTCTGCCAGGCTAAGCACGTTGTCCTTTGTCTCTGTTTTTGAATTCTTATTATGGTAAGATAGGTGTAGCAACAACAGCCATCTTAGCCTCACATCACAATGCTAGAGAGCCTAGAAGGAACCTCCTCTTCTCCTGTATCTTTAAAACTAAGGAAACCATTCCCAGAAGCACATGCTCCAAAAAGCAGATTTTTTATTCTATCTCACTGGCCAAGGATACCATTGCATGATTCTTTATAAACTAATTGCCAACAAGGAAAATGTATCTAACATGGTTGATTTATACTAATGAAGATTTACCTATCGGGATCAAGGAGAGGTCCAACACCTCTGGGCATCTGAATAAACCAGATCTACTAGGAAACATGGGAGATAGCAAACATGCCCAAACAAATGTTGTTCCAGAGTTGTTTTCTTCCAGTGAGATGTGACCATCAGCCACCATGGTGACCTACAAAACATCTTGGCTTCAGTGGGTAATAAAACACAACTATCTCTCTGCTAGACAGTTTTTCACTTACAGACCTGAGAATTCTAAAACTCATGTCCAATGATATTTCTGTAGCCTCTTCTATCACAGGTTTCTTAATGAGCCAAATTAGAAAGCACTATGACAGTCCTTCAGTAACATATCTCGGTGTCCCTCCCATACCCCAGGACATTCAGGATATACTCCTTGGCACAGCATCCCAAGGTGTCCAAATCGGTGGGGGGTGGGGGGACCTGGAATGAGTGAGAACAGTCTCCAGAGGTCAGAAGCAGCCAGAACAGTCCAGAACACTGGCAGAGGTCAGAAGCAGCCCCCACCCATCTCACAGAAAGGAAGCCCTGACCAACCCTGTCACCTGGCAGACTCCACTGTTAGAGGACCCTGCATCGCCATACATTATTTTTGTATTTTTCTTTTGTTCCTTGAGTTCCTTTGTCCTTTCTACTACACTCTTGCTATTATTTCTACTTTTGAAAGCAGTTTAAATATTTTGAATTCTCCTTATGTTTATCTGATTTTGCTTATACATTTTCAGATTATTGTGAAGTTGGTTTTTTTTTATCTCCTGATTTTTTATCTCTATTTTCTAACCTTCTTCTGTCTCCTGCTTGCTGCTCCTTCCATTTTAGTTCTGTTTTAATTTAATGTGAACTTAGTTTTTAACCTCTTGGTTTTTTTTAATCTTCTCCTAACAATCTTCTGTCTTCTGCTTGCTGCTCCTTCCATTTCATCTAGATTCTCCTTTATTTCTTCCTTTTCCATACCACCTTCCTTAATTCATTATACTATTGCTATTATACAGTTGTACCCTTAATCATTTTTAACTTCATAGCTTAATCTATATTATTTTACCATTTTCTACTCTATGGTCATTGATAGTATCTCAGTTGTCTTTAATTAACTTGAAGTGTATTTCTGTATCTGTTTTAGTTTGATGGTATTGCTGTTACAATGTTTTATCACTTGTATACATGATCAATGACTTAAAAAAATGATACAAAAAGTTAGATAAATGGAGAAATACCTAGAGAATAGAGTAACATAGATAATAAAGTCAATCAGGAAACAATTTGTAGGAGGGAAGTAAAATTTTTTTAATGTTATAAATAAAAAAACCCAATAGATTAAATAATATGCAATGAAAAACATCACTGATAGACTAGACCAAGCAGAAAGAGGGTGAAAAATGGAAGACATAGTCAAGGAATTGTTAGATTCAGACATCAACAAACAAGCAAAATCAGTGTGCCCACAACTTCTACGAAATGATAAGGAAACCAAATGATCGAGAATCTATGGGGACAAAGAAGGACCTGAGACATAGATAGATAGATAGATAGATAGATAAAATAAATAGATAAAGGCATAACACCTCTGTTGTGGGATGAAAAGGGTAGATTAATGAACCTACTTTTAAAGAGCAACTTGTTTAAAAATGTTTTACATTGCTGTAGATTTTAGTTTATTGATACAAATTTAAAGTGAATTTTGTTATACTGTATATATATTTCTACTCTCATTTGAGGTATTATGTTTATGTAACTCATTTAGATTGTAATAAATAATTAAGAAATACAGATTAACAATTAGTCTTCTATGATAGTCAAACTTGTAACATGTTAGTTAAGTCTTCTAGGTATACATAGATATATTTCAGATAGATAGGTAATCTTTAAACACTTCAAAGACCTATAAAATATGACATTTAAAATGTTTTAAAAAATTTAGACTTTCTGGACAATGAGACACATCTGCTCCTGGCAGCACAGATTTACTTCAGAGAGGAGGATGGGCATCAAAGACACTCTATATGAAGTTTATCTTCACCTTGCCATTTGGGCAAGAAACTGTTCTTTCCTGGACTGCTTGATCAGATGACCACTGAACTTTGCTTGACAAAATGGTCCTTCAGGTTCCTGCTTCACAGAGGAAATTGCCAGACATTCTATAAGACACTGAGAAAAGTGACTAAGAGACTCTAGATCAGTGGGCTGAAGACAGATGCCCCAACTTTACAAAAGAACTTTGGATGACTGTCCAGGGTGCCCACTGTCTCTGTCTACTCTTGCAAGACCCCTGAAAGTTGCTTGCGTCCTTCTCCCATTTCTCAGTTAATATATCCTTCTCAGGCCTTTGATGTAGTTAAAGACTAGATAGTTATAATTTTCCTTAGTTATGATTTTTAAAAAGTTATATATAAAACCTTAGACTCACAAGTATAGGATAGATAGGATATCTTCTTTAATTTTGCCAAATATAAATAGACTAGATATTGTAACTGTAATTCTTGCTTGATAATTGTTTTGTTATCTGTAATTTCACTATGTGAAAGTTAAAACCTTCCTTTTTGAAAAAAAGAAAAGGGGAAGTGCTGTGGGATATTCTGTTTGTTAAATGTGTTGCTCTGATTGGTTAATAAATGAAACACTGCCAGTAGCCAGGCAGAAAGTATAGGTGGGACAAGCAGAGAGAAGAATTCTGGGAAATGGAAGGCTGAGGGCAGAGGAGACACTGCCAGCTGCCGCCATGACAAGCAACATGTAATGTACCGGTAAGCCACAAGCCACGTGGTGAAGTATAGATTAATAGAAATGGGTTAATTTAAGATATAAGAACTGCTATCAAGAAGCCTGAGCCATTAGGCCAAAGAGTTTAAATAATATAAGCATCTGAGTGATTATTTTATAAGTGGGCTGTCAGACTGCCAGGGCTAGGCAGGACCCAGAGAGAAAACTCCAGCTACACAACTCTATTCTGCAAAATTATGGCAAAAAAATTCCCCAAATCTAGGAAGATAATGGATATCCAAACACAATCATTATTTAGAATGCCAAACAGACATAACCAGAGAAGACCCTCTCCACAATTCACCAGTCAAAATACTAAAACCACAAATAAAGAAACCATATTAAAGGCTTTGAGAGAAAATGAAAACTCATAAACAAAAACTATGAGAATAACATTGGACCACTCAACAGAAACTGTTAAAGCAAGGAATGCATATAATGATATCCTTCAAGCCCTGAACATAATTGCCGACCAAGATTACTAGAGTCTGCAAATTTATCTTTTGAAATTGACAGAGAAATAAAGTCATTTCAAGACAAACAAAAACTAAAGTAATTCATTAGCACCAATTGAGCACTGTAGAAGATACTTAATCAAATTCTACACAGAGAAGAGAGGAAATGTCTCAATCATGAAGGGGGACAAAGTGATAAATTTCATGAAAATAGAAATACAAAATGACCTGAAAAGAATCAATTATGTCCAGCTCAATAAACCAGCAAACACTTAAAATGAATAGAAAGACAACAAACAATAACTCAGTTGATTAAAAAAACAACTCAAAATTATAAGAATCAGCAAATCTCTACAAATCATAACCTTCTATCTAAACAGCCTTAACTTCCTGATTAAAAGATGCAGACTAGTTGACTGAATCAAAAACAACATCCAACTAAGTGTCTCTAAGAAACACACTTGAGGGGTTGGGGGAAGGGCAGCTCAGTCAGCAAAGAGCTTGTCACACAAGTGGGAGGACCTGAGTTTGATCCCAACACCCCTGGAAAAAGTGAGGTGCGGTAGAATAGGCTTGAAGGATATCATTTTATATGTTCCTGGCTTTAACAGTTTCTGTTGAGTGGTCTGATGTTATTCTCACAGGTTTGTTTATGAAGTTATGATCTTCTCTTGAAGCTTTTAATATTGTTTCTTCATTTTGAGGTCTTAGGATCTAATGTAATCCCAGAACTGGGTAGGAAGACACATGAGGATCCACAGCTGGGACTTATTGCTCAGCCAGTCTAACCAAATCAATGCACTCCATATTCAATGAGAGATTCTGTCTCACAAAATGTACAAACATGAGTGAAGAAACACCTGACATTAACCTCTAGCCTCTATGCACATGCAGGCACACACACACACACACACACACACACACACACACACGTGTACACACAAGTATATACATACACATACACATAAATAAAGGAAAACCTTCACTGGAAAAGACACATAGAGACTAACAGTAAAAAGATAGAAATCGGGGTTGGGGATTTAGCTCAGTGGTAGAGTGCTTGCCTAGCAAGTGCAAGGCCCTGGGTTCGATCCTCAGCTCAAAAAAAAAAAAAGATAGAAGTCAATACATTAAGCAAATGGTAGCTTAAAACAAGCTAACATAACAGTTATTATAGCTGATAAAGTAGGCTTCAAGCCATAAACCCATGAAATATTAATAAAAGGAATAATAAATGAAGATATAACAATTGTAAATACATATGCACCAGGCCTCGAGACTCCAAATTCCATGAAATAAACATTACTGGTTATAAAAAGACAGATAGGTCCTAACACAATAATAAGCAGGAAACGTCAATGACATACTCTCCTCAATAGATAGGTCAAACAGACTAAAAACAACAAAGGAACTCCAGGGTTAAATTGCACCATACATCAACTAGACTTAACAGGTAACAATTATGAAATAGACATTCTTCTAAGAAGCCTATGGAAAATCTCTAAAACATATCACTTTCTATTACATAAAACGAATCTTTCATTGCTCTTCCACTCCATTCCTATTCCAGCTAAACCATCCTGTTCCCTCATGTTCTCATCCCCTATTCCCTACCCTCTATTGCCACCCCCATCCCCAGTCTACTCAGGAGATCTCATCTATTTCCCCTTCCCAGGGTGATCCATGTGTCCCTTTTAGGATCCTCCTTGTTAGCTAGCTTCTCTGGAGCTGTGGGTTGCACAAGTGAGACAGTTGTATAGCTTGGTCTGTTTAAGGGGCTCCTGGCAGTGGGATCAGGATCTATCCCTGGTGCATGAGCTAGCTTTCTGGAGCCTATTGTCTATGGTGGGATGCCTTGCACAGCCTTGATGCAGGGGGAGGGGCTTGAACCTGCCTCAGCTGAATATATCAGGCTTTGCTGACTCCCCATGTGAGGCCTTACCTTTTTGGAAGAGGGGATGGAGGGTGGGATGGGGGAAAAGGCTGGGGGGAGTGGGATGAGGGATTGGAGGGGTATCTGTGGTTGGTATGTAAAATGAATTAAAAAATTCTTAATTAAAAAATAAAAAATAGGCCGGTGTTGGTGGCACACGCCTTTAATCCCAGCACTCGGGAGGCAGAGGCAGGTGGATCTCTGTGAGTTCCAGGAAAGGCATAAAGCTACACAGAGAAACCCTGTCTAGAAAAACCAAAAAATAAAGTTAAATTAAAAATAAAAATAAAAAATAATCTTAACAAATGCAAAAGAATTTTTAAAATTCTATCTTATCAGTTTATAGTGAAATAAAACTAGAAAACAATAGCAAGAAAAATTATAAAAGGCACACGAATACATGAGCACTGGATGATATACTTTTTGTTTTTAAATATTTATCTTAATTCCTTAAGAATTTTATATAATTGTGATTATATTCACCCCAATTACTTTCTTCAACTCTTCTCAGAATCACCTCCACCTCTCTCTCTCCAAAAATATTGTGTCTTTTTTTTTAATAGCCTATTGACTACAATATGTACTATCTGTATTTCTGGGTGTGGGGCCATCTCCTAGAACTTGGTCGGCTTACCAGAAGACATATCCTTAAACAAAACTGACTCTCCTTCCCCCGAAGCCATCAACTGTCTATAACTCCTCAGTTAAAAGTCAGGGTTCATAACCCAACTCCCACTTCATGCTAGAATATTGAATGGCCTCTTATGTAGGCCTTGGCAAGCAACCGCAGCTACTATGAACTTATAAATGAAGCCCAGAAGACACTGTTTTTCTCCTGTCCTCCCTAATTTCTGACTCTCACAATCTTCTACTCCCTCCTCTGAGTCTTGGACAGGGGGCGTCATAGCAATGTTCCATTTGTGACTAAGCACACTCCACTGACACTTGCTTCTCCACACTTGCACTAGATGTGAGTCTCTACATTAATCTCCCATCTACTTCACAAAGAAACTTCCACGGTGAGTCTAAGAACTGCGTTAAGCTCTGGATGGAAAGATACAATTTTGGAGGGCAGTGTGATGCTGTGTCCAGTTAGAAGAGTAATAGAACAGGAGTAGTTTATCCTTGGGGCCTGTGCACCCCCAACCACTGGTCCTTGGCCAGATTGACAACAGCAGGCATGTGTTTCCTCCTGTGGAGGGGACCTTAAAACCAATCAGAAAGGGCTTGGTTATGCACCAAACTTTTGTGCCACTACTGAACCCATGGGAATGTTTTTCCATGCCTGTCATTACTTCAGGTCACAGGTTTACAGCTGGGTAAGACTGCTGATAGCTTTTAAACAATACACACTTTAGCGATAAATGAGTCAATGAAGAAGTAAGGAGGAAATTTAAAAGTTACTGGAGTCAAATGTAAATTAAAAGACACTCTAGAGGCAGATAAAACAGTTCTAAAAGGAAGTTTATAGTTATGAGTGCTTACATTAAAAAAAATCAGAGAGGGTAGGTGAGATGGCTCAGCAGGTAAAGGCACCTGCTGCCAGTCTGAGCTCAATGCCCAGGAACCCACATGATGGAAAAGGAGAATCAACTCCTCAAGGTTGTCCTCTGACCTCCACACATGTGCCAACATATATACTTGAATGCATACATGTACACACAAAATAAGTAAAAAATAAAACTTAAAATCGGAGAGAGCTCAAATAAATAAATTAACAATATGCCTCAAGGTGCTTGGAAGGGAAAAGCCAAATCCAAAATCAGTACATTAGGTTGAAAGAAATAATAAAGATCAGGAGAAAAGTTTATGAAATAGAGACTAAAAACAATAAAAGAGCCAACAAAAAAGAGTTTTCCCTTAGAAAAAAAGACCATCAAACTCTTAGCCAAAGCAACAAGTATGAGATAAGACCTAAATTAATAAAATCAAAGTTGAAAAACAAAAGAAAGAGACATTACACTGGATATCAGTGAAATGTACGGGGCTGTTAGGTAATACTTTGAAAGCATTTTTCAAAAATCTGAAAAATCTAGAAGAAATTTTTAACAAACTTTTAGACATATATGCTCTACCAAAATTAAATCAAGAGGATATGAGCAATCTAAATAGATCTATAATGAGCAACAATATTGAAGTAGTAATAAAGAGCCTCTCAACCTAAATAAATAAATAATAAATAAAAGATAACACTAATGCATTTCAAATTATTTCATATAATAGAAATGGACAGAACAGTATTAAGTTTATCCTATGGTGCCAGCATTACTTTGATACCAAAACCAGAATATGGACAACACAAAACACTAATTTTCCTGAAGATCACAGATGTAATATTTCTTAATAAAATACTTGCAAGCCAAATTCAAGAACACATTGAAAACAGCATATACTATGATCAAGTTGGTTTTATTCAAGAGACACGAGAATGTTTCAACGTTAATAAATAATAAATATTATACAGTATATAAATAGACTCAAGGACAGAAATCACTTGTCATGATACAGAAATCAAGAGATGCAGAAAATGTCTCTGACAAAGTTCAACATTCCTTCATGATAAAAAGTCCTACAGAACATTAGGAATGGCAGAAACATACTTCAAAATAATAAAGGCTATACTCAACAAACCTATAACCAACTTCATAGTAAATGAAGGGAAGCCAAAAGCATTTCTTCCCTTCTCTTCACTCTTACTCAGTATAGTCTTGAAGTCTTAACTAAATCAGTAAGGCAAAAAAGAATGGAAACGGGGGTCTAAATAGAAAACAATTCAAAGTATCCCTATTTTCAGAGGCTGTAATCTTAAAAGACCTTCCAGACTTTCCCAGGAAAGACTCTCACAAAATCTCACCCACAGCTGAGGAGCTTTGACCATTAAAGGCTATTGGGGCAGAGGGAGTCTGTTTTCTTCAGGGAAATGGTCCCTATTAGGATGCTCATTCTCCTGTGGATGGCCCTGTACTCATGCACATCAGGACAGAACAGATTGGATTGGATAGGCTATAAAAAGAGGGCATGAAGTAGAAGGATGTTGTAGTGGAGGGGTCTGGAAAGACTTGAAGGGGAATAGGTGGTTTATATGATCAAAAGTATTGTATACATGTATGAAATCCTCAGTATTTTTTTAAAAAACTCCCCCAAAACTCTTCAATATGATAAAGTAGTAAGATATAAAATCAACTTTAAAAATGACTAGCTTTTCTATATATTGGTAATGAACTAGCTTGTTGATAAAGAAATCCAGAAAACAGATCTCATTCACAATAGCTTCATCAAAGTAAAATATCTAGTAATAAACCTAACCAACCTACAAATTCACTGTAATCCCATCAAAATTACAAGTATATCCTTCACTACACTAAAAAAAAAGATAAATCTAAAATTCATATGGAACCCTGGAAGACCCTAAATAGGCAAAACCACGCTAAGCAGAATGCTAGAAATATCCAGAATTTGAATTCAAATTATACTACAGAGCCATACAAGCAAAGTACCATGGTACTAAAAACAGATGTGCATACCAGTGTAATAGAATAGAGAACCCAGAAATAAATCCACTCAGCTATCCATCTGAATTTTTTATGAAGGTGTCAAAAACATATATTGGAAAAAGGGTAGCCTCTTCAACAAATAATGCTGGGAATAATGGACATCCACATGTAAAGAACAAAGTTAGATCCCTGCATCTCAACCTTTACAAAAATGGCTTAAAGACCATGATATAAGATCAGAAACTCTAAAAATGCTAAGGAAAAATATAGGAAAAAACTTCAAGATGCAGGTATAGACAGCTTTCTTTAAAAGGCCTTCAATAGCACAGGATATAACCCCAAGGATTAACAAGTAGAATTGCATGGAATTTAAAGGCTCCTCTACAACAACAACAACAACAAAACAAAAAAAGAGGGTGGTGAGATAGACTAAAGAATGGTAGGAATCTATGAGGAATTCAAAAATTTAAACACCAAAATGGAATCATCCCATAAACAGATCTTAAAAGAAGAAATATAAATAGGAAATAAATATTTGAAAAAATGTACAACATTCCTTAGCCATCAGAGAAATACAAATTAAAGGTGTTTTGAGATTTAGTTGGACGACAGTTAGAAATGGCTGTCATCATGAAATCAAAGGATGACAAATGCTTGTCAGAATATAGAAGGGAAAGAATCCTTATAGACTGCTGGTCAGGCTGTGAACTGGTTCAGCCACAACAGAAGTCAGTATCGAGTTTCCTCACACAACTAAAGGTGTAACTAACATGATCCAGCTACTCCACTCCTGGCTATATATCCCTACATATTCAAGGGAATCTAAGTCTGCATATTACATATATGCTTATAAATCACACTTATTGCAGCACAATTCACAATAGCCAAAATGTGCAACCAATAAATAACCTAGATGCCCATCAACTAATAAAATGGGTAGGATATGTTGTATATACACACAATGGAGTTTTGTTGGGCTCTAAATACAAAATTATGTCATCTCCAGGAAAAATTATATGGAGATTATCATGTTAAGGAAAATAAGCAGACTCAGAAAGACAAACCACATTTTCTCTCATGCAGAATTTAAACACTGATAGGTATAAATGTGGGTATGGATATCAATGCTATAAAAGTAGAACTAGGTACTATGTGAGGGGAGGAAATACTCTAAAGGCAGAGCAAAGGGGATGAAATGTAAATTTCTCAAAAGAAAATAAAACTATCGTAGATCCAAGGGCATTCTGCCGTGTCTTTTAGAGCTGTCAGGTCTTCTGAGATGAAGCATTAGTGGGCAGCTACTTTCCCTGAGTGGCTTTTGATATTATTGGCAGTAGCAGCCCTGAGCTTCCAGACACTCTACTCTCTTCTTTACTCTGATGATGATATTTCACATTACATTAGGGAATGCACCATACGGTCCAAATGTGAGAGCAATGAAGATTTCTTCTCCTCTCTCCTATCTGCCACCCCCAAGTGAAAAGACACCATCAACCTATAAAAGGCAATAACCTCATTCACTCTAGTCACCTCTGCCCTTTAGCCCATGATGTGTTCATTCTAAGCAAGGAGAGAGGAATTTATGGGAGCATTTAGGTTCAGATCTGCCACCACCTTTAGCAATCTCAATTAATCACTGAGTTAATCACTCCTGTTCCTTCAAAAATGGGCCAAGTTAATTAGAATGAAGGTTGCTTTAAAATCCTCTCTTTAGATGTCCTACAATTTTCTGAAAAGAGTCCCATAGCATGAAAAATTGAGACCTAGGGCATTACAGCCAGTGGAAATTTGCAAAAGATATTTTAAAGGTAATGTATATATAAATCCATTTTCTTTCCAGTTTTAGGATACTTAACTTAAGGAAACCAATAATTGTTTATAGTGGGGAAGTACCAGAGAACCAACTATTACCACCCTTTACCAGTCACACAGACCAAATCAACTTTCTGCAGACATAGTAGAAAATACAAGAAAGTTCTTCTAAATACCTCTGCCTGCTCAAAAATGCTGGAAATGTCTTCCACCTACAAGATCCATTTCTTCCAAAAAATATAGATAACTTAGAAGAATATTCCCTAAGGAAAAAAATAACACTCTAATGATTTGAATCAGAATTCATTTATACAATTAACCATTAATGGGATTTTCCATGAAAATGGGCTTCCATTGAAGAAAAGAGATACCCGGGAAGAAGAGAAAGACACAAAAAGAAAGCCTAGAAAGAAATAACAAATTTTTCTAGATCTCTTCACAGAACCCAGGCCAATCCCTAGCAAAAGAGAAAACACATCAAACAAAACTGCTCTTACTAAGGAAATCTGAAAGAAGTCAGAGCAGAGTGTTTCACATTCAATGAAAAGTGCTATGGCGTCCCTAGAGACGTGATCTGTCCACTAGGATGTTCATGACCCTATGATATTCTGCCCACCCATTCTTACTAATCTAGTAGTTTATACTCTGATTTATCACAAGCCCACTGCCTTCTTCTACACTCCATGAGCTAAAAATTGGTTGATATTTTACCTTTCTTCCAATTTAATGGATTAGCCTCATGCCACGTTAATGGAGAACATGGCATTCCTGGGTCTGAGATGACAGATCACTTGTTTACAATAGTAGCCAGAATTTTAGCATTTTTGTGACAATTTCCCATGTCTCAACTCCTACAGAGTACCATGAAGAGGGCCCAGCTGACCACAGAGCATAGCGGGTTCTATCACAGAAGAGGAATTCTGAATTTAGGGAATCTAAGTCCTTTACAATAAACTTAGGCAATGCTATTCTTCTCTACAGTGAGACATCTTCTCTATTTTTTAAGATTATAGTCAAACCTGACATCACATAGAAGAAGAAATAGTATCTCCCAAGGATAGTCTCTATACATTCTCAGAAAGATTATCTAAAATGGAGGACATGAGGTACCTCACTTATGGGTTGTGAAGAGACCCAGGGAGGGCAGTATCAAACAATACCCATTGCTCATTTCTCAGCATTGGGTCATCTGGAATATTGTCCCATGAGTACCCTACTCTGTTGGCCATTCCAGTTACTCAAGTCAAAATATCCTAAGATTAAACCCATTATTTATCTCAGGTGGCATCTAAGACCAGTAGTGACAAATTCTTAGGGTAAAGCATTGAAGTATTGATCTCAACTAGGATCCTCAGAGTCCCAGACAATCAGTTGAACAAATATCATAAACCATCATGGTCTACACTGGGTTTTCTCTTTGAGTTTTTGTATTGAGCTTTCAATTTGACCCAAATACTAATCCAAACACATCAGGATATGCTGGTGATTGCATGGACTCCATTTTAGTCCACCAGAAGATCTAAGGCACTTCTGTGAGCCACAACAATCCTAAACAAACAAGCTGAGGCTAATCTAAATGCCTTGTAGAACCAAGGTAGTATCCTTAAGCTTTCAGATAATATCAGGAGACAATATCACCTTATTTATTGTTTAATTGTAATCCTAGAGAGAACTGCCTATAAGGTACACCCAATGACTCATGGGCTTTCCACTAGGAAGCACCACTGACAAAGAAAACATAGCTTACTATAGGGAATCAGAACAGTACAGAGGTCTGAGAGATACAGTGTCAGCTTGTAGTGTTTCCTCTAACATGTCCACTCCACAATGAAATTCTTAGTGAACTAAGAAGCTGATCTATCTTTCTGGTGATGGGTTATAGGTGGGGGGAGGAATCTAAAGAGATAGAATTATTTTTCTTGATTACTCTCCTCTACCGAATCTTTGTTTTATGAGACATCTAACAAGCCCAAGGTTTATCAGCCAACCCTGCTGACATAAGTGTGTTAAACTAGAGTCAGGTCCTCAGAGTCTAAGGCGTCTGATCTGTCATCTGTAGGCATCTGCTAGGGCTGATACAACAAAATACAGACTGGCCAGAACACCTCAGAAATCTATTTCTCACAGTCCTGAATGCTGGGAGGTCAGAAGCTCAAGGTATCAGCAGATCTGATAGCACCTGAGGCTTCTCCTTTGTAGAGTGTCTCCTTTATACTATGCTCTCCGTTGGCCTTCTGAACTGTGCATGCCTCTGGGGTCTCTTTCCTTCTTCTAAGGACACTGATAATGTTGGATTAGAACCTCACTATTGGGACCTCATCCCAATGTAACTGCCTTTATTTTTCTTTGGTTCTTCCCTTCGTTAAGACAAGGTCTCACACTAAGTTGCCCTAGTAGCCCTCAAAACTCACTATTCTCCTGCCTCAACTTCCTGAATAACTGGTATTGCAGGCATGTGCCACCATACCCAGCTTAATTACCTCTTCAATGGCTCTGTCTCTAAGTAAAATCACACTGGGTGGGTCTGTGTTTCAATGTAAGAATTTTAGGAAGACACATTCACCTTAATACCCCCAACATGACATCATCTGTTTAAAAAAAAATGTGGTTGTTGAAGAGTGACACACTGAACTCACTCTAGAGCAAATGGCACGTAGGGACTCCTGCTAATATATAGTGGAGATTGTCCATGTTAGAATGAGCCAGTCAGATGTTTATAGCATTGAAAAGAAATTTTTGACATTATCCAACACTATCATTGTCTAAGTGCCATGAATACAACAGCTGAATTCAGGGTCTTTTCATTCTGCAGATCTAAAGACAGTGATTTAGCACACATGTCCATCAGTCCTAAAAGCTGGGGACCCCCTCTTGAAATCCCCCAGTGTATGTTCCTCTTTGACAGAACACTATCCCACTTTAAATCATGTTTCTCTGAAATTAAATAGATAGGAATAGGAATTAGGAAGAAAGGAGGGTAGGATTGTTTCTCGTTCACTTTTGATTTTCAGCATCATGGCTCACACAAATGAACTTCCAGTGTTTTCTCCCCACCTAATACTCTATCTCAGACAACAAGCTACCTCAGCCTTGGGTACTCCTTCTGAGCATCCCTTTATACACATCACTCTTTGCTTGCAGCCAGGGGATTTGCACCCTTTGCTGACTTAAGCTTGGCTTACAAAGCAGCAGCCTTCTCTGAAGATGCCACCTTAATCCAAGACATCTGTTGTGCCAGGGGGCAGCAAGCTACAGCCTGTGGAGCATGCCAGCTTGCTTCCTACTTTTGTAAATAAGGTTTTATTAGGACAAAGTCACATCCATTCATTCACATAATGCCTGTGGCTGGTTTTGTGCTGCAGTAGCAGAGATGAGTAGTTGCAACAGAGAAAGCATGGTCCACAAAGTTTAGAATATTTACTATCTAGCCTTTTGCAGAGAAAGCTTGCTTATCCTTGTGCTATGCCATTACTGACAGAACATCATTTAAGTCCTTGCCTGATTTCAACCAAAGAGCTCAGATTTTCCAGAGTAGTCAAGCTGCTCAAAAGAATATATCTAGATTGCTTTGATTCACATTCTTATCCTGTAGCTAATCACCTTTATTAACATTGTACACCCAGCCAGGACAACTACATCCCAAATGTCTCAACTATGGATTCCCACAGGAGTTTGCATTTTTTTTTTTTCAGAGAAATCCTCCCAAAGGAATCAAAACTCCCTTATAGCAGCTGTAACTCAGCAAAAGCAAAAGATGAGGAGGAGGAGGGGGAGAAAGAGGAGGAGGAAGAGGGGGAGAAAGAGGAGGAGGAGGAGAAAGAGGAGGAGGAGGAGAGAGAGGAGGAGGAGGAGGAGAGGGAGAAGAGGGAGGAGAGGGAGGAGAGGGAGGAGAGGGAGGAGAGGGAGGAGAGGAAGAAGAGGAAGAAGAGGAAGAAGAAGAAGAAGAAGAAGAAGAAGAAGAAGAAGAAGAAGAAGAAGAAGAAGAAGAAGAAGAAGAAGAAAAGGAAGGAAGGAAGGAAAAGAGAGAAAGAAAGAAAGAAAGAAAGAAAGAAAGAAAGAAAGAAAGAAAGAAAGAAAGAAAGAAAGAAAGAAAGAAGAAAGACCTTTTTGGCGAATGGGAGGTTCCCTTTGGATCTAAATTTGACATTACAGATTACAGAATAAATTGAGCCATGAGAGTCCCAGCTATTATCATCCTACCTCAGCACACCCATCCCTCATCTTCTAAGTGTTCAGCATTGGCTTAATGATTTCTGCTCATTTTAATAGAATCTCCCTCCCTTATGCCTAGAATAGGTGTACATCTTTGCAGCTATTATCTGAGTGGAGTGGAATCGTATTGCTGCTCAGAGCAAACCTTAGCACTACCCACTCCAATGGAGACATTTTCAGCCTGACCACTGCACTTAAAAGGAAGATCCCCTGCCTTTGGACAATTAGCACCAACTAGAACACCATTTAAGATGCTGACTTTGAAGTTATTTCCTGAAACTCATCCTGAAATCATTCTCCCCCATCCCTATTCATTCTCACTAATGGGCAATAAAGTAGAGGACCATTTATAGTCCAATTGGCCATACACTTTAAAGAACATGTTTGCTACCAATTTCATATACTTTCCCCAGACACCAGTCAGAAGACTATGAGTTCCTCATCTTTTCTTTTTCAGAAAGGCATGTTTCTGTCCACATCCCATCCTCATCACCAGTAATACTAAGATTATGAGAGAGTCTGAAATTAT
This sequence comes from Onychomys torridus, assembly GCF_903995425.1. Lineage (NCBI taxonomy): Eukaryota > Metazoa > Chordata > Mammalia > Rodentia > Cricetidae > Onychomys > Onychomys torridus. The sequence goes on along the minus strand of NC_050449.1, from coordinate 94,173,146 downwards.
ACCCTACTTATTAGCTAGCAAGTTATCCTAGTATATTTCATGGATGCTGCTAGAAGAAAGAAGACTTCGGAATAAGCAAAATAAAGGACTATTTACTACTTGTATCACTAGCAGTAGACATCAGTATTATCTGCATTATAGTATCAGTTCCTGCCTGAGATGCTATAAAAAGAACTTTGATCTTAAGAAACCTGAATCTGCCCTTCACCCTTAAGGATGCTACTATAGTTGTCTTCTGAGATCATTCACTATATAACTAACCTTGAACAGGTGGTTCAGAAGAATGCAAAGTGCCTAGGTCAGATTATCCACATAAAGTTGGGCATGCTGGTGTATTCCCATAATCCCAGCACTCAGGAGGCTGAGGAATGATAATCTCAAATTCAGGGCAGGCTGATGCTATCCAGAGGATCCATTCTCAAACACACAAAAAAGAAGAATATGTGCATAAATATGGCAGAGCCATTGAGGGTTATCTTCCAACAGAAAGGAGATTGAGAACATTTCACTGTATCTGACCTCAATGAAAGGGAAGAATACTCACCCAGTATTCATTCTGTTGCTATTAGAAGGAATACTCACAACAGTTATGCCATATATTCTATATTGTATGATTAGTTACACCCTAAAGATATTAAACTATATGAACTAATAAAATAGTTCAGTAGCAATTACAAAATAAATACATAAAAATAGCTTTCCAATATGCCAGTGAGAACTAGGTAATTAGTTAGAAAACATAATGGGAAAAGATTGCATTCAATCTTTTGAAAAATAGCATTAAAAAGTATAAAACATCTACAAAGTTATAAAAAAATATACAGGACTAAATAAAAAGGACCATAAATTTTCACTAAAGGACATAAAAATAATAATTGAACTGGTTGAGGAACATTCTATGTTCTTGGGTGGGAGAATTTGTTGTCATAATGATGTCAAGTCTCCCAAAACTGATCTACACAGTTAATGTAACTCTAGTTCCCAAGACCTGAGCATTAGAATTCAGAGATGGAAGGACTGCCATGAGAGCGACACTTGCTTCCTTGTTAGAACCCAGGTGGACAGGGTTCATCAAATGGGCAACCTAGCTAATTTGACAGTTTTGTAGAACAAATTCATGACCTGCAACTATCTGTGACTTAGGAAGGCACTAGCATCAAGTTCTATGCTGCACTCCCCAAATCCTTCCATAAAAGCCCAAAGTCAAAGAATAAGGACCATTCTTGCTTGAATATTATTGGCATATATGAATTATACATAACTGATTTATTGTGACATTACCATACATGCTCATAAAATATTTCAATCACATTCCTTCCCAACACTCTCTTATGTCCCCCTGCTATTCTCACTAATTCCCTTCCACTTCCCAATTAGCTTCCCTTATACATTTGTTTGTTTGTTTGTATTTACTTCTCTTGTGTGTGACCCAATGAGTTTCATTAGGATTATTTACAGGAGCATGATGAAGATTTGTTTGTGGGTTGTTTGTTCTTGCTATTAATTCTTCAAGAATTTTATATAATAAACTTAAACATATTCACCCCTTACTTTTCCCAGGTTCTCCCCAATATTCCTCCCCCTGAACTTTGTGTCCTTTGTTTCTTATAACCTATCAACTCCAGTTTGTGCTGTCCTTATACTTCTGGCTGTGGCCACAGGAACCACATCCTTAAAGAAAACTGACTGTCCCTCCCTCAGAAGCCATCAACTGTCCACAGCCCCTCAGTTAGGGGTGAGGGTCCATGAAACCCTTCCCATTCCATGCTAGAATGTTGACTGACTTAATAATCATGTGCAAGCAGAAACAGTGGCTGTGAATTTATGGGTGCATTTGTGCAACTTCTGTAGGTTTATGGGTGCAACCCCTGGCTCTTAAGATCTTTCTGCTGCTTCTTCCAAGATGGTCTCTTAGCCTTGGGGAGGGGTTGCTAGCTAGATGTCCTATTTGTAGCTGAGCATGCCACAGTCACTTAGTCTCTGCCCTTTGACTGAGTTTCTGCAGTAACCACCATCTACTGCACAAAGAAACTTCTCTGATGAGTCTGGGAGCTGCACTAATCTGTGGCTAGAGAGGCAGAGATTTAGAGGGCACTTCAATGCAATGTCCATTTAGTGGAATAACAGTAGTAAACTCATCCCTGGGGCCTGTGAGCTCCGAAATCATGAGCTCTTGGCCAGATGTACAGTACTAGGTATGTGTTTTCTCCTGTATAGTCTTAAATCCAACCAGGAAACAGCTTGATGCTCTCATATCATTTGTATTCTATTGAAGCCATGGGCGTAGTGTGCCATGCCAGTCACTATTACAGTTTACAAAGTTCATAGCTAGATAAGACCGTTGTTAACTTCCCTAGCAGTCTGCATAGTACCTCTCAGTACTATAGGAGCTAATCAACAGAGATGAAGCTTCCTGGTTAGGACTGACTTGATTTCTCCATGTCCTATGATCCATGTGTATGGTGTTTTCAGCAATAGGGTCCTGCCATCAAGTTCTAGCAGACACCCAAGAGCAATGCCAATATCCTCTCTTGCTTTGGGTGGTCTCTGGGACACCTCTGACCAACAACTCAAGGGAAGGTATCCCACATCTGGCACTGGGATTTTTACATGGTAACCTATGGCTTCTGAAATGAGCATAACCCCCTGTGTAAGACAACTCCAATCAAACTTTTTATATGATATGCAATCTTCTAAAATAGTAAGTTCCCATAATATTTTTTCACATCCTCAGTTTAATCCCCTCCTATGCCCTACCTCCCATCCCTCTCCCCATTTAAAGCCCCCTCCTCATTGTTTGCCCTCCCCTTTCATGTTCCCTGTGTTCTGCTACCTCGACTAGCTTCCTGAAGATCTGCCTTCCCCCTTCAACTGTCAACTTCCCTTTCTAGTTTCCTGGATTCAACAGATGCTCCAAATTAAACACACAAATCAAATATTTAATGCTAAGATCCACTTTAGTGAAACAATATGTTTGTTTTCCTGGGTCTGTACTACTTCATTTAGTACAATGTTTCCAGTTCCATCCATTCACTTTCAAGTTTCATGATCTTGTGTTTCATTGCAGCTGAAGAAGATGTCCTCCCTGTATTTAGGTACCACATTTTCATTATCCGTTCATCAGTTCTTGCCGTCTTGGTTGTTTCTGTGTCCTGACTATTGTGAATGGAGCATCTGCAAACATGGATAAGCACATGTGTCTATAAAGGAAATAGAGTCCTTTGTGTATGTACCTAGTTGTGGTGTAGCTGGGTCATAGGAAAGATGTATTTCTATTTTTCTGAGTAACAACCACACTGACTCTACAGTGACAGCATCAGATTGCACTCCCACCAACTGTGCAGGTTTCCCCACACCCTTGTCAGCATTTGGTTTCTTAATCTTAGCCATTTTGACCTGGTTAAAGTGAATCTCAAAGTAGTTTTAGTTTGCATGTTGAAAAAAAAAAAAGAGTAGGGAGTACACTTCAGGATATAGGCTTAGGTAAGGACTTTCTGAGTAGGATTCTGGTCACCCAGGAGATCAGACCATCAATAAGTGGGGCTTTGTGAAACTAAAAAGCTTCTGCAAAGGAGATTCTTAACTGACTTAAGAGGCAGCCTACAGAAAGGGAAAAAAAATCTTTGCCCGCTATATATCTGACAGTGTCTAGAATACACAAGGAAGGACCTAAAAAAAAAAACTAAACACTAAGAAAACCACTCAGTTAAAAAGCCACAGTGGGCTGTGAACCTGAACAGAGAGTTCTCAGAAGAAGAAATACAGATGGCTAAGAAATGCTTTTTTGAATGAGGATTTCTTTAGAGGATCATGGGAATCTTATCATTTGCTAGACCCCTAAAATAAAAAGTATCTCCTCCTCCCATCAAATACTAACTGATTAGGGAGGGGAGGGGCCCCTTTGATGACAGGATACTGGCAGATCATAACTTGAGAAGATATTGTACAGGTAATCACAGATGCTGTGAGTTCAAAAGTGCAACAGCTATATCATATCTGGAAGTTAGAATTCCAAACTATTCCTTTTCCCATTGCTCCTGTTCTTGTATTCTTTCTGGCCCCTCTTCTGAGATGTCCCCTCAGTCTTGCAGTATGGTGACATTTTATTTGTGCCCTAACAAATAAAGCTTGCCTGGGGATCAAAGGAAAAAGCCAGCCACTATAATAAACATAGAAGTCATGAAATGGTAGCACACGCATTTAATCCCAGGACTAGAGAGGGAGAGATTCATCGGGATCTCTGTAAATTCAAGGCCCCACTGGGAACAGAGCCAGGCTTGGTGGCACACACCTTTAACCCCAGCACTAGTTAACCATAGAGGTCTGGAGGTCTACACAGACAGATAGGAAGTGATAGAGCTGGGCAAAAAGAGGAAGTGATGTAGCTGACCAGAGAGGAGAAGTAAGATGGCAGGGCACAGGAAGGTATATAGGCGTGAGTATACATGAAGTAGCTCTCTCTTGGGCTAAGGATTTCCTAGCAGTAAAAATTTGTGACTGGCTTGTTCTATCCCTCTGATATTTCAGCTTTCACCCCAATATCTGGCTCCAGGTTTTTTATTAATAAGACTGTTAATAATTCGTGTTGCATTTCAAGAGGAGTGAGATGACCTATTGGAGGCCAAGACATCAACAGTCACTTCATTCTCAATTACCTGATGCTGCATCCACCACCGACCAGGACAAAAAGAAGCTTCTTGTCCAAAACTGGTTACTAATCTACAGGCATAAACATAGTTATTTAGAGTTATTTAGAAGACAATTTAACAAGAACAGCATGTCCATTTGGCAAAACAACAACAGTAGCTTCCCCGACTAGGGGCTGAGATCTTCCTGGCCAAAATTTTGGGTTTGCAGTACCAGATAAAAATTCCCTCCTGTGGAATAAGCATGAAATTCAATGAGAAATAAGTTAATTACCCTATAACAAATTTGCTACTAATCTACAATGGGGCCATCATACCTGGCAGATTGGTATTCTCACACACAGGGCCCACAGCTGACTAACGTCATTGATAAAAACTCTCCCCAACAGCTGAGATAATACTTTTGGCATTGTGAGGGCTAGCCAACAAGGAGAAAATTTAAGCCCAGTTTCAACTTGATTTCTTTATGTTCTACAAGCAATGCACGTGGCCCAAGCTCTCATGTTTAAGGCTTTCTCTAAACCCCAAGTCCCAGAAATGAGATTTCTGCAGCATATTCTATGTATAATGGATAAAAAGGCAACTGACCTAGAATTGATTGTGTTACCAACCCCAAAGAAGCTTATGGAGCTCCAACAAGGATTTTGTTTGAAACTGTGTTCCAAACTTACAGAGTCAATTTTTATCTGGAAGTCTATTCTTATTCTTCAATTACAACAGAATTTTGCTTACAAAAAAATACAGAAAATAATTTGGATCTCCTCCCATGGGGGTGTTGTCTTCAGATTCTTCTATCTTGATGGTCATACATACACTTAATTTCATACCTACTTGTGTCTCCTCATTTGAGATATGAAAGAAGTGCCCTGGAAGGTGGCATAGCACAGCAAATCCACCTTCCCCATTTGCCAAAAAGCAGCAAGAAAAATTTCCATCTTTTTTAATGGTCAGAAAATAATTTTCATGCTCCTTAGTTTCTATAGACTTTATTAGCATAAAATCGCAAAGTAAATAAGTTGTAGAAAGTCTCACCTCAAGGGCTATTTACATGGCATGATTCTGGATTAGTTGAATTTTCATTACTGTAACAAAACACCTGACATAAATAATTAGTAACAAAATTTTGTTTAGTCTCATCATTTCAGAGGTTTCCATCCAAGGTCATCTGGTTCCACTGTTCACAGTGTAAAGGAATATTCCACAATCAATACAGACAGAAAACAACTAGGTCAAGATGTACCCTTTGAAGACATACACAGTAGCCTACTTCATCCAACCACCCCCCACATCCTGATAGTCCACTGATGAAGTCCGTCCTTTGTGATCTGATCACCTCTCAGTAGCACTGCTAGATGAAGACCAAGCCTATGACACATTGGTCTTTCAGTAGGACTCTTCATATTCAAACCACAAGTTCCAACTCTATTACATTTGTGCAGCACAACTCTATAATCTGTAGGGCTGGCATGAAATAAAAATGTTTAAAAACATATAAAGACAACAAGAGCAGTACATCATCTGAAACATGAGGTTTAGGCAAACACCCAGGTCCCATATCCATATTTACATTTTAGTACTGCCGAGGGTTTTCAACATAACAGTAAATCCCGCTTTCCATGGGTCTTACAGGATTAGACACTGATTTGGCATCAATGGCACGGAAGTAAACAAGAGGAACCAATAATTCGTCCAACTGCTCAAATACGAATTCAGACCTGGAGTAGGGTAATGTTAGGTGGGGGACAAAGATCTGTGTATAGTTAAATTATTGTTGAAACAGAAAAACAACAACAAGTGACTGTAATCCCAGCCCTACTGCCCCAGGCCTCTGGGTACTAGATGATAACTGCCAGAGATACAGGACTTAGAAAAGACAATCAGATTATCTCATGTGGATTTGCTAAATAACCCCAGGTAGGAGAGCCATAGGAGAGACTCCTACATTAGGGAAGAATCTCTCTCAAACTGACCACTAGAAAGTTCCATATAGCCTGAACACACATTCTCTTTGTCATATGATATTTTTAGCTTCCAAGATCAGAGTAAACTGAGCCTGTTCAGGGTGGTATGGCTGTAGATATCAGATGAGATTTTTTAAACTATAAAAGCTCATTTGAAAACTCTGTATTTTGACCCTCTTATATAATTTTTAAAAAACTAGAATTTTTGGGTCCACATACTTTCATAGCAACTATTAGCTAGAGTTGGAATACTACTGGTACTGGATGTGACATAAGTCCTCCAGGTCTCCATGGGCTCCAGTCCTCCCTAACACCCAGCACCACCCTGATTAGCATGTGCACGATACTTTTCTGCCCTAGCCTTGTGTTTATTTATGCTTTGGCTTGCTGAGCTCTTCTGACTTTAAAGTATCACTGAAAGGCCTAACTTCTACCATAGACCATCTGATTGAGTACAGTTGTAGTACAATGTACTAAAGTTGCTAGAACCAACTCTTAGACTTTCTGAAGGCTCCATGAAAATAGGTATGAAGTATAAGCTAGAGAAGGAGGAGGAAGAGGCTAGATAACAGATGATAATAGTAGTTACCCTGTTAAGGACTTGCTAGTTATAATTTTTAACACTATAAAGGTAATATATTATTTATATGATTTCATGTAATCCTGACAAATGGTGTAGAGTCCTAATACAGACACCATCCTACATAGATGACACCTACTGTCACCCACCATCAGTCACAAGTGACACCTTCCCTTCCCCCACTATGTCTGTGCTCACCAAGCCCTGCTATGCCAGAAGGATACTATAATGTGTTCCTCCAACAATCAAATGATCCAGCTGCTACTCTTTCTCCAACTGCCTGGGTTGCCACTTCCTAATAAATCCTGGGTCCACTTACATTGTGACCTCTTCTTAATAGAATCTCAGAGTGCTATATCCACTGATTAGAGATCTGCTCTCCTAGCCCAGCTCTTTGTCAGAAATTTTCCACAATAACTATGGGTCACTTTCCAAGGCTAAGCAAGTGGACCAAAGGAGGTATCTCTAAGGGGTACCCAGAAGCCAAAGTTAGTCTCACCAATTTCTCAGACTCCAGATCAATAATAACTTGTCCTGAGAGGATCTCTACTCTTAATCCCCTAGGACCTGTTTCCTCCTAAGACACTGCTCTATCCCTATGAGTTTCTTTCTTCAAAACTTAGGTATACTCTAGGTTCAAAAGAGCCTCTCGGGTACTGTCCTGTTTGGTTGGTTGATTGGTTGGTTGGTTGGTTGGTTGGTTGGTTGGTTGGTTCGTTGGTTGGTTGGTTAATAAAACACTGACCAAAAGCAACTTTAAAAAGAATTTATTTGGCTTGCAAGTCATAGTCCAACATTGACAGAAATCAGGACAGGAGCTTAAGGGAGGAACGTAGAGGCAGGAACTAAAGCAGAGACCATGAAGGAAGGCTGTTTACTGACTGGCTTGCTTTAATGGCTTGCTCATCTTGCTTTCTTATACAACCCATTTGCCCAGGGGTGGCATCATCCATCATGGGCTGGGCCCTCCTACATTGTCATTAATCAAGGAAACTTTTATAAGCATGACCACAGGCTTGTCTCATGAAGGCAACCCCTCAATTGAGGTTCCCTCTTCCAAGGTAACTCTAGTTTGCATCAAGTAGACAAAAACTAACCAGCACAGGTGCCTAATCTTATAGGAGCAAGGCTCAATCCATCTCTGTTTGGGGCACAAACCTGAATCGGTTTGAGACTCACATACTGAGGCTGTCTACAAGTATACTATAGAGATGCTTCTACAAGTCTTACCAAAACTCATACTCTGAAATGTCATCTTTCCAGAGCTAGATGGACTCATGAGTTGTTAGACAAGATCACAGTGCCTGTTAGCTCCCAAAGTCCACAATGAAACTCTCTTTTTCAGGTGAGGACCTCCCAAGTGTGGGTTCATCAAAGTGGGAACATGATACCTGCTTGGCATTTGAGCAGCTTCATGGTCTCTCTCACCTCTAGCAGAATGGCTCAGGCAACAACAGTCTGGAGAATAGGAGTTACAGTCAGTAGAGTAACCGGGTAGACCAATACCCTCGTGCGCTCTCACAAAGAGGGCCACTACTGGATACTCAGGTTCTGTCAGCACTCGGAAGGTCAAATTGCATGGTCTCTTCTGAGTAAACACAGAGCATGGACCAGCCTAGTGTATTTTCTTTCAGAGAATTACTTTTAGCTCTGTTGCTTGATGAATTGCTTTTCTCCACTTGAGGGAATGTTTCAGTCTAAAGAAGCCAGTGTATGTCATCCAGAATCAGATCATGATGGCTTGAGACCTTAAAGGAAATCTTTCAAATTCTTAGTCTCGGTGTTCCTTTCACAATAGCCCTTATCAGTTACCTTATCATTCAAAAGCTACTGCCATTAGGTGATCTCATGTTACAATTTCCCAGTTTACTCTTGTTCTACATTAGCTACATTTGTGATGGCTGCTTCCCGGAACATGAGCAAGGACCAATCTCGGTGACTTATGACTTACTGCCCAAAGGCAGTATGCTTTCATTCTTATGGCTTCAATTTCCCAGAATGGCATTTTTTGTCCTTGTTCTCTGAGAGGAAGCAGCCAAAAGGAAAAGGCAAAAGGCCTGAAAAGGAAGCTGAAGAACAAGAAATACAATTTCCTGGGAAGAGAGCTCTGCATTCCCAGCTGTAAGTGAATATACAAATGCCTGGCCTGCCTATCTTATGATCAAATTTTAAAATCTCTGTGTAAAACAAAGGTGCTAAGTGAGTGTGATGGTGGTATCCAGTAAGGGGAGGCCCAGCAGAGTCCTGAGTAAGCTCAGAGACTCTGAAGACCCTTGTTCTTAGTGTTGTATCTTATCATTTCTCTTAATTGGGGCTTAAAACAACGTGTGCCCTCCACTCTCACCCATGATGCACTCCAGCAAACAAAAAAAGCTAGAACTAGACAGGGGAGGAAGGAGGATGTCGAAATTTGAACAGCAAGCCTGGCACTAGCCACTTCTTCAGTTGTCACGTTAGGACGTGTGGTCTCAGCCACACCCCAGACAGAAGCAAAGAAACAGAAAAGCATTGGATATTGGAATCTCTCAAACCTAGGTCCCCCCATTTATTAACTGGGAGTGCTTGGAACAGTCATCATGCACAATCTCAAAATGGAACTAAAACACTTCCTACAAAGTTTTCCTGGGGGCTAGATAAGCTTTTTGGAGCCCTTAGAACAGAGCCTGATCTTTAGGAAATGTTCGGCAGAGGTTGACCTGTTTGTTTATAAGGTTGACACTTGTAAGCAGCTAAAAATGACAGCCTTCTTATCAGTCAGAACTACAGTCACTGTTTGTGATTTGTAAGGCCAAGCACTCTAACTCCTATAGGCTTCTGGAGAGGGCTCTGGTTATTTGTAGCACACTGGAGCCTTCTGAAATGGCAGGCACATGTTTTTGAACAATGCGTGCATTCGTGTTTCTGGGAAAACTACAGTTTCTAAAGGTATTCTTGGCCCATCAAATGCCAAGGTCTCTGTAATTGTGAATGTGACTCTCCAGAAAGCCAACATAGCCCAACCAAAGAGAGGTGAGCCCTTCCCTCCAGAATTGAGGTTTTTACAGCAGAGCAGCACACTGAGAAGATTCTGCTTAATATCTGGGCTCCATGGTCTCTTATACAAATGTCCTTAGGGGAAACAGCCATAATTAGAGTTTGAGAGGTTTTTTGTTCTTTTTTTTTTTTTATCATTCGTCTGCTTTGAGTTGATTTTATTTCGTTATTGCTGTTGTTTCCCAGTCTTACTTGATAACAGTAGACCATGAGAACACAGAGTCATCTGTACAACAAGAACAAGTAACACATGTGTCTGTGCACAGCAGCACACACACCCTCTAAGAACATTACACACTCTAATTTGTGTCCTTTATGTTAATGGGAAATAGGCTGGGAGATACATAACTTGTCTCTGGGAGTTCCTAATATTATTGAACACCATTTAATTAGGAGATGACTCTGTCCAGATACTGCCCTACAGTTTCCCAAACCCCACAACAGCCTCTAAGGTAGATATGATCTCTAAGTGAAGACAGTTGAGAGTAGGGTGTTACTAACCTCTGCCCCCGAATTAATAACTTATCAAAGAAGATTCCAATACTAACCCTTCCAACAATCTTGGGGGAAATTTCATTTAAAACTAGAAAGTATGAACAGCACAAGGAAAGGCATTCAAGGATAAATAGAACACCCCCTGAAAAAAGTGCATGGAGGAAAAACAAAGTGGAGACATTTCATAACAACTTGAAATGAAAAAGGAGAATCCTTTCTTCCAATTACTACTGGCAAAAGAAAAAAAAAACCACAAAATATTAAAGGCATAAAACAATGACCATTTTATTGCAGTCACAGATTATGTGGGCCAAAAATTTAGAAAGAGCACGATGAGGCAGGTAGCTTGTCTCTGCCCTGTCCTGACAGGGGTCTCACCTAGAGAAACATGGAGCTTAGAGGCTGTGGGCGTTTTCACTCATCTCTGGTGCAGTTTCTGCTTGCTGGCTGGACTCCCTGCTGGGGCTGCCAACCAGAACAGCTAGATCTGCTCCTCCATGTGGCCTGGGGTTTCTCACAATGTAGCAGCAACTCTAGATGGACTCCGAAGGACATATAAATTCATAATTAAAGAAGGTCATGAATTTAAAAGGCAGTGGGGGACTCAGGAGGAGTTGAAGCTGGAGAAGAAAGGACAGAAATTATGTAAATACTGTATTCATGTATGAAGTTCTGAAAAAAATATTGTTTTTTAAAACAGTGAATGTGTCAGTAGATGTCCCTTTTGACTTAGCCTCAGAAGTTCTATAATGCCATTTCTGGTACATTCCTGCTTTGGTTCAAAAGGGAAGAACACAGACATTCTCCAGGAGAAAATGCCTCAAAATGTGTTGCACACCTTAAATATATACAGTGTTTACTCATTAAAAGCTAAAATAAGGAGCCCCGGGCCTGACGATGGTGGAGAAAACCCAAGAGTGTGAATGAAGATCGCTCCTGGAGCCGTGGTGTGTGTAGAGAGTGAAATCAGAGGCGATGTGACCATAGGCCCTCGGACCATGATCCACCCCAAAGCACGAATTATTGCGGAGGCCGAGCCAATAATCATTGGTGAAGGTAGCCTGATAGAAAAGTAGGCCCTCATCATCAATGCTCATCCAGACAATATCATCCCAGACACCGAAGAGCCAGAACCCAAGCCTATGATCATTGGCACCAACAACGTGTTTAAAGTTGGCTGTCATTCCCAAGCCCTGAAAATGGGAGATAATAATGGCATTGAGTCAAAAACATACGTAGGCAGAAATGTCATCTAGACCAGTGGTTGCATCGTCGGGGCTTGCTGCAACCTCAACACTTTTGAAGTCATTCCTGAGAACACAGTGGCAGTCTGCAAAGGGTGCAGATGGAGTGGCCGCAGCCCCAGACACTGCAGCTGGATTTCTTGATGAAAATCTTGCCCACATACCACCACCTAAAGAAGACAACGAAGGGAGCTTCAACTCCAGTTAAGAATCAAGCAGGTGTCGAAGTAGTGCTCTGTCTCTGCAGGCTTTTGAAAGGGCCGGGAGTTTAACATCATCTTGACTTTCTGGTGGAAACTTGAGTTATGGAGAGAGGTGGGTCCCACTGTAACTACCTTTATAATTTATGCAGAATGTGTTGCTTCTTGTCCTTGTGGTAATTTATGGACTCAGTTTTTTCTTTTGTGATACAAAATGTTAGCCTTGCATTTATTATGTAAAGACCGTCCATGATGACATGTCATGTTATGTGTTTATATTCTAATGTAACCATAACTAAGTAAAAGTTTGGCTGCTTGCATTAATAATAATAAAAAAAAAGCTAAAATAATGTGGGCTGGAGTGATGGCTCAGATGGTGCAACCATAAATCCCAAATTCAGATCCTAACACCCATGTGAAGTCTGGGCATGATCACAAGTTCACCTGTAACCCCCACGCTGGGAAGAAGAGCACAGACAGGAGGATCACTACGACTTGTTGGCCTACAGTCCAGCTCCAGCTTCAGTGGGAGGTTGTCTCAGTGGAATGGGTCAGAGAGTGATGAGCAGGACATCTGACATCCCTCTCTGGTCTCTACTCCCACACTTCCACATGAGTACACACCCACACCTAAACATGCACATAAAGCGCGCGCGCGCGCGCGCGCGCGCGCGCGCACGCACACACACACACACACACACACACACACACACACACACACACAAATAAAAATCATCCGTATTGCAAATAAAACCTCACATCTTTTCTAGACTCAGAGAGAGAGATTAAATAGTGACCTAGATGAGAAATTGGCTGCTTCCAATTCACTGAGACTCTGGGCAAGGGTAGAGGATGAGTATTAATATATAAAGGGCCCATGAGCACACATAACTTCTATTTTTAAGTGTTTATTTGGCAAGTCAGAGTATGATGAATTCTCCATCACTCCTTGCAGACCAGAGATGGCTGATCAAGGCTGAGTTAAAACGTCTTTGAGTAGTGTCTATGGAGAAAGGCAGCTCGGGTAGTTTAGTCTTGTAAACAAGATGCAGGGTCAGGGACAGTTTGTCTATAACCTACTTAGGAAAAACTGTTCTTAAGAACTTTAGCACTTTAATCACTTTAATTGTTTGCATGCCAATTAATTGGCGCTGCTAATTATAAATGAGTTATCTGTTCATTAAAGCAGGCTCAGACGGATGTCAGCTCAGAAGCACTTAGCAGTGAGTGTGGATTGCTGTGCTGCCTGCAAGAAGGGGAAAAAACCTACATTCCCTTAAAACTGCTTGCATTATGACCTGAAATGTCTATCATTTGTTTTTCACTAATTCTGATTCATGCTACTAGGCTGGTATAATAAGATTTTAGTAAATAAAACTTGAACTACGAGTGAAGAGAGAGAGAGAGAGAGAGAGAGAGAGAGAGAGAGAGAGAGAGAGAGGAGGGAAAGGAGATAAAACTGCTTGCTTTCTAACAGTCTTGCATAAGGTCACAGAGCGCCTTCCAGCATGGAACTGCTCCATCCATCTCTTAGAGGCAGAACCACTGTGTCACATTGAAATGCCACTTTGTGCTCCAGAATCCAGTGCCCTAGAAGGCACAGAGCTCACAGAAATGGGAATCTCTCTAGACTTCTCAATCTCTACTCACACCTAAATCTTGAAAGTCTGCAATGTCAACTCATTGGTGTTCGAAATGGAACTTCTGGGTACGGACAAATTCATGTTTGCTTGTAGTCCGGCCTATTCTTTGTAACTAAGGGAGAAAACCCTGATTCTGTGCCATCTTGGCTCTCAGATGTTGTCAGCAATGAGGCTGGGGAGTTGGGCTCCCCTCCACACACAGCTGAAGCCAGCAATGTAAACTCAGATTAACCCTACCTCTACAAATGCTTGTCAAGCCAATGACTAGCTAAATTCATTGAAGAAGGAGAAAATTAGAGAGTACAAAATACTTTCTAGGAAGGCATATAAAATAGTTCCTACAATCTGATGAGGGTGCCAGACTGGTCCCTCAAGGCAGGAACGTGCGTGATCTGTTCAAGGAGGGCAAGGAAATGAGAGGCTAGGGTAAAGTGGGAAGACAGTGGGAGCACCTACTTTGCTTTTCTATTGCTGATAAAACACCAACCAAAAGCAGCTTGGGGAAGAGAGGGATTCTTAGGCTTATTTATCCTGGTCATAGTCCAGCACTGAGGGAATACAGGGGAGGAACTCAAGGCAGAAACTAGAGACCATGGCTAGTTCTCCATGGCTTGCTCAGCCTGCTGTCTTATAGAACCCAGGACCACCAGCTTGGAGTAGCACTGCTCACAATGGGATAGGCCAGCCCACTCCAATCATTCACCAAGAAAATGCCCCCACAGACTCATCTGCAGGCCAGTCTGATGGAGGTGTTTTCTCATGTGAGGTTCCCTCTTCCTAGATAACCCAAGCTTGAGTCCAGTTGAACAAAAATTTAACCAACTCAGGAAATAAGGACAGAGGGTGACAGACAGACATATAAATAGGTCAATGTGAGGACTCCCAGAGATGGAGGGTTTTAAACAAAAGAAGAATGTGGTCTTTGAGAAGAATCAGGGAGGCCAGCGGAAAGGTTATTGCAACAGTTCAGATGGATTGTACCGGACTGGCGATGGAGGCAGAAGTAAAGGGAAGTGGTCAGGGCATGGACATATTGTTCAAGTAAAATCATTAAGACTTCCTGATGAGAGATGTACTGTGTTGAGTGATGCTCCCGAAATTCATGTCCATCCTGGAATATGGCCATTTTGTAATAGGGCCATCACAGATGTAATCAGTTAACATGAAGTCAAGTTAGAGTAGGATAGGTCCTTAATTCAACATGACTAGTGCAATTAAAATAGAGGAAGAGACACATAGATAAGCAGGCAGAGGGAGCAGCAAATAATCTGAAGATGTGACTCAGAGAGGGAATACGGCTGTGTAAGAATGGAGGCTGGAGTTCCACAGCTACAAGCCAATCAAAACCAAGGATCGCCAGCAGGCACGAGAAGTCAAGGACAAGACCCACAACCCCTTCTCCCTCTGCTACTCCAACACGGACCCAGCCTTGGTGGTACCTGGTCTTCCTTCCATCTGCCTCGCTATGCTCACATGGGATGGTGTTCCTTTCCTCTGTCAGCTTATTTCAGCTACTGTTAAATTATCACTTCGCCAGTTGCCACCGTCTGACATCTCACAGAAAGATCCAGAAGCACATACAAGGGTTGTGTCACTTGGAGGTGCCTAGTGTCCCTGCAACTTGATATACCATTGCTGGGTGATAGCCATAGGAGGCCTGCCCTTTTCTGAATAGAAACAGAGGAGGAGAAGGAGTGGATGGAGGGAGAGAGGAGGTGGGGGAAGGGACCAGGAGGAGAGGAGGGAGGAAAAACTGAGGTCAGGATGCAAAAACAAAAACAAAATTAAATATGAAAAGAAAAAAGGCCTTGAAAGAAACAAAATGTTTGTTTGTTTAAATTTTAGACGGGCTCTTGTTAAGGCAGTCCAAATTTGACTTCAACCTGTGGTCCTCCTGCCTCAACCTCCCCAGTTCTGGAGTTACAGATGTATGCTTTTTTATTGATGAATATAAGTGACACTGTTAAAATGTCCCCATTACCAGTACTCTCCATTGATGTGCAGTAAATCACTTCTCAACTGGGTGACCTAGAACAGCCTTCTTTCATTTTTGCTTGGTATTATGGATAAGAAATACAGAAAGAGTTCAGCTGAGCTCTTAATCTCTGATTGACATACTTCCAGTTGTAGTGGCTATAACTGGAGCATGCTCTCCCAAGAGAGTTTCTCCTCTCATCTGGCCACCATCCCTGCACTCCCTGGGACTTGCTTCTGCAGAGCTGCATCTACCCAGGCATCTCATGTGGCATGGGCTTCCTGTGGTGCAAAATACTCAAGAAAATGTTATGTTGAGGATGTGCTGTCTTCTCTCCACCCTCCCCAACCACATCCTCTTAGGAAACTCTTACCAGGGTCACTTCCATTATGTATGTATGTATGTATGTATGTATGTATGTATGTATATGTATATATGTATATATGTGTATATGTGTATATATGTATTTATGTATATACATTTTTTCATTTTACATACCAACTACAGTTCCCCCTCCCCTCCTCCTGCTGCCCCCTCCACCTCCCCTACCCCACCCTGCATCCACTCCTCAGAGTGGGTAAGGCCTCCCATAGGGAGTCAGCAAAGTCTAGCACATCAAGTTGAGGCAGGACCAAGCCCCTCCCCGCTGCATCAAGGCTGAGCAACGTATCCCACCATAGGGAATGGGCTCCAAAAAGCCAGTTCATGAAACAGGGATAGATCCTAGTCCCACTGCCAGGAGCCCCACAAGCAGACCAAGCCAGACAACTGTCACCCACCTTCTGAGGGCCTAGTTCTGTCCCATGCAAGTTCCCCAGCTGTCAGTCCAGAGTCAGTGAGCCCCCACTAGCTTGGTCAGCTGTCTCTGTGGGTTTCTCCCTCATGATCTTGACCCCCCACTTGCTCATATAATCCCTCCACCCTCTCTTTGACCGGACTCCAGGAACTCAGCCCAGGACTTAGCTGTAGATCTCTGCATCTGTTTCCATCACTTACTGGATGAAGGCTCTATGATGACAATTAGGGTAGCCACCAATCTAATTACAGGGAAAGGCCAATTCAGGCATCCTCTCCATTATTGCTTGGAGTCTTAGCTGGGGTCGTCCTTGTGGATTCCTGGGAATTTCCCTACCACCCAGGTTTCTCCCTATCCCCATGTGGCTCCCTCTATCAAGATCTCTCTTTCATTTCTCTCCCTGTCCGTCCCTCTCCCAACTCAACCATCCCGTTCCCTCATAGCTTTCTGGGTGAGAAAACAGGCATTTTATCTCTTCCATTGAGATGAAGCCGCTGTGTGTTTAACATACCTAGTTTTCCTAGTAATCTCTGGGGCACAAGGAACATTGTGCCCCAACAACTTAAGATGTGCCTAAATATGGAATTCTTTGTATTTGAAAACTGAAAATGATTAAAATTTACTGTATTTCCAAGTCTGAGGATATATTTTAACATCTTGGAAAATTCTCAATTTTCTGTTGTTACCTCTTTACTTCATCATTTGTTTTCCATGCATGTGTTCGTGGTGCATGCATGTTCACATGTATTTAGGTACATCTCAATGGGGGGAAGCATGTGTATAAGTGTGCATGTCAAAGACCAAAGTTAATATCATGAGTCTTCCTTAATTATTCTCCTCTTTATATATTTAAGCAGGGTCTCTCTGAACCTAGAGCCCACCAATTTCAACTGGCATAGCTAGATAGCTTGCCTGTGGAGCCCATGTCTCTGCCTCCTCAGGGCTGGGATTACAGACAGGTGCCATTTCGGTCCTGAAACTTGTACGGCAAGTTCTTTGTCCACTGAGCCATCTCTCCAGCCCTACACCATTCTTTATATGGCATCCTCTCAAAAATCCTATCTCACACACCCAAGGCCCTTCTGTTGTTGATTTTTTTCACCCTTTTGGGGGGCCACCCACCCTGTGCCCAAATAAAGTCACACACAGAGGCTTAGTCTTACTTATGAGTGCCCAGCTTCAACTTGGCTTCGTTTCTAGCCAGTTTCTTTAACTTTTGCCTCTGGGCTTTTCCTGTTCTCTTACTTCTGTAAATCTTACTCCATGGCTTGCTGGTTGTGTAGCTGGGTGGCTGGCCCCTGGAACCCTTCTCCTTCTCTGGCTGCCCAATCTCTTCCTCCCAGATTTCTCCCTCTATATGTTCTCTCTGCTTGCCAGCCCCACCTGTCCTTTCTCCTGCCTTACTGTTGGCTGTTCAGTGCTTTATTAGACCATCAGGTGTTTTAGAGAGGCACAGTAGCACAGCTTCACAGAGTTAAACAAATTCAACATAAACAAAAGTAACACACCTAAGATAATATTTACTACACCCTTCTTTCTACTCTGCATGTTTCTTTATCTTGCCTCTTTATCTCTTCCAAAGATCTCCCAGTTCACTTTTCTATTGATCTTCAGTCTGCTACTTTACATTTTCAAAGTTTTCATTTTCTATTATTTTATGTTTTAACCTCTGTTATTTCTTTTCCCAAAACCGGCTGATAGTTATTGGTTATGTTTAATCACACTGTTTAAACCGTCTTTACTCACACTTTATTTAGAGAACACATTCAGTCCTGTGGGGAGTTCTGTTGCTCTGCTCACTCTAACTTGTGGTGAAATGGTTGCTGGTGTATGCTATAATTTGGGGGCTGTGATCTCATATTTGGCAGGGCTTTGACTGCAGGAATCCCATGCAATCTGGATTTAAGTCATGTTCCTCCAGAGAAGGGCCCCATAGTTTTACAAGTGAGCCTTGATTGAATATCCTGGACCACAAGAGAAAGTATAACAAGATCATACTTAGGAATTCTCATAGCCACCTCTCCCTAGGCCAAGCCAGCTCAGCACCGTCTTAAGACATTTTGGTTTTTTTGCTTTGTTTGTTTTTTGTTTGTTTGTTTGTTTTTGTTTTTGTTTTTGTTTTGTTTTGTTTTTTTGTTTTTTGTTTTTTTCCCAGTGGGTGGATTTCCATTCACCATTTCACTGAGAGTACACACCATGAGAGTTTTGTCTGGGGCAACACCCTGCTGCAGGAATGCCTAACACCTCTGCTCCTGTTCCTTGGGTTCTCAAGAAGCCCTGTGCACAACTAACACTAGCAGCTCCTGCCCATAGCTAAAGTACCTGCCCATTTTCATTGCCCATTTTCAGTGTCTCTATGTTTCAGTTCCTAGACTTTTCCAATCCTTGATTCCTAAAAGCTGCACTATGCACTCACTGGTTGGTTTCACACTTTCAGGTTGTTTTGGTTTGGTTTTGGTTTGGTTTGGCCACCAGAAAAGGCTTTGAGGGGTAATTTTTGCAAGTGGAAATTCCCATAGCAATTTCCTCTACCTTCTTTGAAGAATAAATTGCAAGTTGACTCTGGCTCATGTATTTGAGCAACCAAATCTTTTATTAATTTATTAAACAAATATTAAATATATAAAAATGTGTTTTGTATACAAAGACTGTGGGAAAGAGGAGATGAGAGAAAGAGGGAGAATGAGAGGGCTGGGGAACCAGACCATGGCCATGACAGTCTCTCCTAGTAGGCCTCCCAGAGACCAGGCCTTAGTTTAAGTTTACTGGAGCTGGATGGAGCTGAGCAAGCAGTTCTCAGGAAAACAACTCAAGAACAACCAGTCAACAAGAGTCCCACAGCCTTCTGCTAGCTAAAGACAACTTTCCCCACCCTGCCACTGGAAAGTCCCTAACCACTAAAACCACCTACCAATCCTATAACAACTTGTAAACTTTTGTTTAAACCCATCAATCAGCCCCCAGACTAACCTCTCCTCCCTGGAATTCCCCTAGCCCTGCGTAAAAGGAGCCTTTGAGATTCTCTCAGGGTCTCCATTAGCCACTTTGTCAGATGGCTGGACCCCAATATGTTGGTAATTTTTTAATAAACACTCTTGCTAATTGCATATGTGACTGGTGGTCTTTTATGGGACTTCTTTCAGACCCTAACAGAGAAAGGCTATAGGAAGAAAGGAGGGAGAGAAGGAAAGGAAGTGTTAGGCTAGGCAACAAGAAATCTTTTCAAACTATGCTAAATACTGGTATGGCTTTCGTTTAATTTCTTGCTACACTGTTCTTCAAGCATTGTATGAGCATGGGTGAGGTCCACAGCTGCCAAGCTTCTCTCAGAATTAACACATTCCAGGGAATTCTTGGGGCAGACTCCAGAATTAATCATCTTGAACCAGGAATGGAAGTGTGGGTCAATGTAGAGCCCTTGTTTATATGTGAGGCTATGGGTTTAGTCCCTAACATTGCAAAAAATAAAAATGAAATCATAAAACTTGTGGGTATATTTTGTTAATAATCTATGCTAATAACTAAGAACCAATTTAACTTTATATTCATGATGGTAATATATAAGTCTAGATAGATTTAATTGGCCTTGCATTTCATAATTCATTTAGTGAAACATCAGAGGTGCAGATGAAATTTAACAAGAAAAAGGTAAAGACATTAGATAAAATTAGGTTTTTGCAATAAAAAGCTGTGGATTTCTATTACTCAGATTGCTTCTAACACAAATTAGCTTGGCTCATTGAAAGATGAGAAACTTTGTCTAGCAATTCCAAGCCTTCTTTGGATTATTGTCAGCTCCCACGTTTCCTGTCCACCTTCCTCTCTTCACACTTGCTGCTGTGTTCTGTCTGTACAGTCACATCCTTGTCTCCAAAGCACATTGGGGTTACCTCCACATCTTCCTTTTTCATATACTAAATACATAAATAAAAAGCCAATCTTACCACAGAATTAACAGCCAAATTAAATTGCCTGAGGGACTGTGGAAATTTTACCATACAGAACCCACACAAAAGCAAAGTAACATTGATTTTCTGTGCCCTGGTCCTCCAACCAAACTCTGGGCAACATGAGAAAGGGAGTTGGGTTTTCTAACCTCTCCCAGGTCTCCACAGCTGGCTTCGGGTTTGGTGCAGGTTAGAATCCAGGTAAATACTTGATGACAATGATTGTCCTGGTCATAATCATCATTATCATCAAAACTCTGGCTGTAAATTGAGCACATGCTTCTCAGGTGCAGTTTGGAGTACTGAAATAACTCAGTAATTATTATTATTGCCATGATTATCCTCCTTTTTATACATGAGAAAGCTAGAAGAAGTAATTCAATCAAGGTGACACCAACCATAAATAGTGGCTTGTACCACACTGTCTTAAAATCTTCTATAAGAGCAAAAGTTTTAAAGCTTCCCATGCAATGGAGAAACTAGAAAAGTTTGTTGCCCCTGTGGGTAGACCGACCCTGTGGGAACACAACTTGAGCAAGGGGCACTGGAAGGTGGCAGCCTCTGCTTGTGTACCCAGGGGAAGCTATGTGGAGTGTACAACCTAACAATAGTATGGGTGAGCCCACACATCTCTGACTTCAAACCTCACAACCTTTCCAGCTGCCGTGGCTCCCAATGATGATTTACAATCCCTCTGTTTGCCCCTAAAATCCTTCAGGGTTCTCTTGTTTTCTTCCAGGCTCTCCCAAGCAACTTGAACTTTCCCTTGTGGACCGTTTCTACCGCTTGAGCTTTCGATCGTGGTTCTAGTCATTTGTGACCATCTGCTGACAAGGAGGGCCCATGGGGCTGGTGAGAAGGTTCGGTGCATAAAGGCACCTGATGCCAAGCTTGATGACAGGAGTTCGAGCCTAGAACCCACATGGTGGAGGGGGAGAACCAACTCCTGCAAGGGGTTCTCTGACCTCTTTAGACACACAAACACATACAATAAGTAAATCTTTAAGAAGGATATGTTAAGTGGTTCCCACAGTGTTCTCTCCTCTTCTCTTCACACTGGTGGCTGGAATGGGGAAAGGGAGTGTGGCCGGGGCAGCTTCACCTTTCCTACCACAGCAGTTTGATTTCACAGCGTGGCTACAACCAAATAAACCGGGCCTCCCATCCCCACCGCAGAGTGGCACCAGGCCTGCCCAACAGCAGCCCTGCACAAGGACTCACTAACGGAAACCCTGACAAATGGCAAAGCATAAGCAGCAATAGCAGGCACTGGGGTAATAATTTATTTTTAATGCCATGCTGTCTTTAACAGTGCAATTTCCTCCGGGGTGTTTGCTTTGAGATTGCAAGATAATTACATCTCAGAAACCAGGCTAATTACAGTTAACAGCCTGAAAACCAAAGGAACCCTCCCCTCAAGCCCCCCCCATCCTTTTCTTCCACTAGACTACTACACAAATTCCAGTTAAACCATGGAGCATCATTCAGGAAACCCATTTGACGAGTGCTTAGAGGTTCATTCTCCTTTCCTCGCAGCACATGGATCACTCACAGTGGTGTGAAGAAGCGGGACCTGGTTACCACAGCCTTGGTGATTCGAATAAATAGTGATGTGATCAAAAGAAATAATGACAACAATTCCCCAACATAAATGAAGCCTAAATGTTTCTAGGGGAAATCTGGGAGCAGGGGTGAGCACGTGTCTGTGTTGCATGGATGAGGTTACCGGTGGCCTCCAGACACAGCTGGAATAAATAATCAACCAAACTGGGTCATGTGTAGAACTAAGGACTGGAAAACGATGTGAGAACTCATCCAGTCAGTTGCCATCATTCCTTAATATTGAAAATGTAAAGCGAGGTGTTATGACTATGAGAACCTCAAAAATGACAATGCCACGGCTTGGTCGTTCATTCAGAAAATACTCCCTTATCTTTTCATAGATACTGAGTGGGGTTATGCACGTTAATGTCCTTTTTTTTTTTTTTTTTGTCATCTTTCCACTCCTAAATTGTAATGCATTTCCCAGACTGCTGTGGCATGGATATGGTTTGTCCTCCAGGGACTCATTTGCTGAGGTTGGGTGTACAGTGTGGTGTGTTAAGGTTGTAGAACCTTTAAGGGAACAGGTCTAAAGGAAGGTAATTAGGTCAAAGGCACCCCTCTCAGGAGGGATTGATGGAGGTCTTAAGGAATTGGGTAATTTTAAAGGAGTCCTGATTCCTCACCTGAGCCCTTCCTCTCCATGTAGTACTCACTCCTTTTACATATAATTCTGCCTTGGCCATGCACAAATCCATCATCAAAGCCAACTAGATGCCAGTGTCATTCCCACAAGCCTATGAACTGAACAAACCTCTTTTCTTTATAAAGTACCTAACCTCTGGAGTTTTGTTACAGCCAACTAAAACACTAAACACTAAAACTTCACTGTGTTTTAGCTGAGATAAAGACTCTCTTCTGCGCTGTAGAGATTTATCAGTCAGCAAAATGTTTGCCTTGAAACCCTGAAGACCTGTGTTGAATCTCTATAACCCATGTCTAAAGTCTTGCATGATGCATGCCGGGGAGGCGAAGGTCTAAGGTTCCCAGTTGCTGATCATGTAAAGTCCACAAGCAAATGGCGCATCTGACAGTGACAACTCCCTGGCGATACCGCCTGATCTCATTCATTCTTTTAACAAACATGTACTGGCTGCTGTGGGAGAGGAGGCTCCACCATCTTTGTTCCCGTTTGCTTGGTCTTCATCTCTTCCAAAGAAAGAAAACTACTCATCTTGACTGATGACGACACTTGGTGGGAGACACACATCGCACCAGTGGGCAGGATGTCCTTGCTTTTGCTCCAAGAGTCAGGACCCCTTTCCTTCCTGCCTCAGACCCAGGTAGCTACTGGTGCTAGAGAGGTGTGTCTCTCACTCTATTAGCCATTCTCTGCTACTCTGAGGATTGCCTGGGAAATGTTACCAGGACTTTGTTGTGGAATATTAATTTAAGATGTGTTACATTTGTTTATGCTGTGGAATATTTGT
The DNA here is from genome assembly GCF_903995425.1 of Onychomys torridus. Lineage (NCBI taxonomy): Eukaryota > Metazoa > Chordata > Mammalia > Rodentia > Cricetidae > Onychomys > Onychomys torridus. Next base: position 94,149,594 of record NC_050449.1, on the reverse strand, counting down.
TCAATGATGCAAAGATGTGTTGCATTCTTTCATGTCACATTTGTTTAACTCTGTGAAGCTGTGTTACTTTGCCTGTTTAAAACACCTGATTGGTCTAATAAAGAACTGAACGGCAAATAACCAGGCAGGAGGATAGGTAGGGCTGGTAGGCAGAGAGAATACATAGGAGGAGAAGTCTAGGAGGAAAAGATTAAGGAAAGAGAAAAGGAGGAGAAGAGAGGACACTGGGGGCCAGCCACCCAGCCACACAGTAAGCCACGGAGTAAGAAGTAAAGAAAGGTATATAGAAATAGAAAAAGGTAAAAGCCTGGAGGCAAAAGGTAGATGGAGTAATTTAAGAAAATCTGGCTAGAAATAAGCCAAGCTAAAGCCAGGCATTCATAAGTAAGAATAAGTCTCTGTAGCAGGAATCTTAAAAGTTCTTATTAATAAAATCAAACTTGAGGCCAGTTATTGGGAGACTGCTGGAAGATCAGAGAAGCAGAACAAGCCACAGCTACCTCACCTGGTCAGTTCCTCAGCTGATCCTGTTTCCTCAGACTGGAAGCCTCTCAGTCCACATCCAGAATGAATCTCAGCTGAACTGTGCTGCTCAAAGCCTAAAAGCTTAACCAGCCAAATGTTTCTAGTTTCTGGTCGTTATGCCTTATATATCTTTCTCCTTTTTCTTTTTAGAGTAGATTCAGTGATCTACCCATTTATCTTATTATTTCTTTATTTGTGATTTATTTGGGAGCTATGTGTGGGCCACCCAAAGAGTAAAGAGAAAAAAAAAACTACAGGGCTTCTCTTGGGATAGGCCATCTTTTTCTGCTCTTCCTGAGCCATTCCTGAGCATTATGGTCCTAAGATTCAGGTTAGGGGTGATGGGGAAGTGAGATACACTTTATCCTCAAAACCTAAGCCATTCTCCCAACCAGTTTTATCAGTCCTAAATCAGCATTACTGACCACATGCCTGAGTTAGACTTTCAATTCCAGCTTAGCTGCTATTATTATAAATTTAGCTCCCCTATCAAGATCTTGGGGAGGTAAGGGGAGCTAGACAGGATATGATTTGACTATCAAGCCATGGAACCATCACAATATCCAAAATCACTAGACAAACTCCCTTCTCCAAAACTCATTGTTCCTTGTGTCTAGTCCTTGGCACAAAAAGACAAGAAGCCCCTTGAAGGGGCTCATGAGCTAGAAGAACATATTGCCTACGTTGCAAGTTAAGATTCCATCATCATTATCTAAAAGAAATTGTGTCTGCTATGAAAGAACATTTGAAATGAATTCTGTGATGTTAAAGGGGGATTTTATTACAGAACTTTGTAACAATGAGATCAGGGTGACTAAGTAACAAGTTGTGGGAGACTTGTTTTTTTCAGATGGGCCTCAGAAAAAAATTATTCACCATAGAAGGGGAGAGATTAAATGGGAAATAAAGGAAGGGATTCTCCTACAGGCCTGCGACATCCTCACACAGTTCTGACGAAGGTGAAACTCCCGACTGTGGGTTGACCGGCTTTTCTGTAGAAGTGGCCAAGAAACTGCCCACAGCCAGGAGGCTCTTCCTGCCCACACACACACCCCCACACACACACCTCAGATTGGATAGTGGGGTTCGTTAGTGTCCATTATGGTCATAAAGGCCAAGTTTCTACTTGAAATGAAGCTGTGAGGGAGAATGACGTGCTAGACATTTAAAGCTGCTTTCTTCATGAGAGTTTTCGTGTCTCATCCTTCATTCTCTTGAACAAGTTTAGGGCAGGTAAAGGGCAGGTTTGCTGTGTAACAAGAATACTGTTTCTGAATTGTTCTCATAAAGTTGGGTCAGCAGTCAGCCACAGTTAGCCTGTACTTCCGTGAGCAGAGAAAATCCCATTACCGGGGTCTCTGCTGGTCACATAAAATGGGCAGGCCACAGTGGATAGCTCAAACTAAGCAATCCAACTGCAACCTCACAAGATTAAGCAGAGAAAAGAAGGAAGCATCTAGTAAAACACTGAAGCAGAATTTGAGTGGGATCAAATTTTAGTTGATAGCAACAATGAGAAAGGGAATAAAAATGGTTTGTGTAGAATTTTAAATACTCTCAATATACCGTATTTGAAATTTGGGTTTTTGTTCATTCTCTAAATGCTCTAGACAATTTTTAAATATTTTAACATATCTTAAATATGTTAAACATTTTACAGTATTATAGACAATATTTAAACAATTTTGAATAACAAGGCTGTGTTTTAGATGTGTCTCCTTCGGTTTGTGTGACTTACATCATATGCTTCCATTAAACTCATCAAATGGTAGTCCATTTAAGCTGAAGGGCAAAAATGCAATAAGAGACCTGCATCCATTAAGCTCTGATGGGCTGGCAGATGACACCCCCTTTTAGAAATGGTCCAGGGACAATTTTAAGTAAGGAATAGCCTTCCCTAGTCCCTTGTTCCCCAACTGTCTTGAGTTCGGTTGTAATCCTCTACAGAGATGCTTGGGGCAAGCCCACCAGGTTGTGTAACCGCAGTGTGATAACCACTCTGCCTGAATCAAGTTTCTGCCTCACTGCTGTCACTGATGATTTTCTGTTTATGCATCCATTAACTCGAAAAGCCTGTTTTCCTATAATTGGACCTCAGATGCTCGAAATTGGCTTCATCATGGGCCTTGATAGACAGCACTCTTGTCATTGGTCAGTGCCTGGCTGCTTTTATTTAGTTATTTTTAATAAGTTATTAAGAATTCATGAATGCATCATCCAAAAACTAAAAGGACCTCCATCCAGCCATAAGCTTCCCTCCATCCCACTCCACCTGCCTACCTCCTTTCCCCATTCCACGTAAGCATCCTTTTGAATCTCAGGTTAATTCCCTCACTGTCCTCTGCATATAGTTTCACATATTAAATATTAATATGTATACACATATTCTACATTAGCATTTTAACTTAATTTTGGTATCTTGCTTAAAGTAACATTTAGAGAATTACTTTATCATAAGCATGATATTGTTTAGATTTATCTATGTTGTTGGAACTTGCTGCAGTTTGCTTGTTTGGGGATTTCTGTGACAATCTGTAGAATGACTATGCTACCATTTAGTCTCTGTGACCCAGTGTTAGGCATTGGTTTTTGCTAGAGGGAACAATGCTGCTGTGTTATTACTGTATGTGTATCCTACTGCACATGCCCCAGACTTTCTCTTGGGCATGTGCTAGGAAATAAATTGCTAGTTGGAGAAAGCATGAATCATCTGCTTCTGAACACAGTGCTAAGCTCTTCTTGGTATCAGTTGCCTTCTCAACATCAGATGATGTCAGACTTTCCCAAGGTTATTGTCTTCCTAGTTGGCAGTGTCAGACACTGCATTTTTACTTAAGTAAATAAATGTATAAAATAACCTTTTGCTGTAGTTCTGGTTTTCCTTTTCCTGGTCACTAATGTTGTTGAACATCCCTTTACATATACACTTGCCATACAATAGGAGGGGTTGCCTGGTTTTTTGTTCTTTCCACATTTCTACTGGGGTGTGTGTGTGTGTGTGTGTGTGTGTGTGTGTGTGTGTGTGTGTGTATTAACTTGGAGTTCTTTACATATTTCAATGTTAATCCTTCATAGTTCTGTATATTCTGAATATCCTTTCAAGTTTAAACTTGCTTTCAGTGTTTTTAATATCATTAGATGGTCGATCAACTTGGAGTTGTTACAGGGGGAGGGATTCCCCCAACTTCACTTCTTCTATGTAGATAATGGCTAACTTTTTTTTGGTGACTTTCTTCCTTACTGATCTGCTGTCATTGATGAATCATGTGGTACTCTGTTCCTTTCGTTTTCTTGTCTATCCCTGCACCAACCCATAATTTCTTTGTTCCTATTTTTCAGAAATATTCTAAATATTTTTGATTATTCATCTCCTCCTGTAAAGTTTTAAATAACTCTGTAAAGCACCAGTTTTCAAGTGTTCTGTGTCTATAGGTGAAATTAAAATCTGGAGGTTTTCCAAGATTTTTTTTTTAATTCTTTGAGAAGTTCATATGTGTTTACAATGAAATTTGATCATATAAATCCTCCATCTCTCAGTTCCAACTCTCCCATATCCTCCCAACAGCTCCCCGACAGCTTCTCTTTGCTTTTATAACCCACTAAGACCCACTGGTGCTGTCCATATGTGCACAGGTGTGGGACCATCCACTGGGGCATGAGAAACCTACCAGTGGTCACATCCTCAAAGAGTGATTCTTCCTTCCCCAGAAGCTACCTATTAATCACAGATTTCTAAAGAGATCTCTCATTTGAATGCTCCAGATGTAGTCTATTTGATCATTAGAATTTTATATACCTGTTTTCTCTTTAGTTTGCTTTATAGTTAAATGGAGAAATGTAAATGACGTTGTTCTTATACCAAGCCACCTTATTAAAGTCTCTTATTACTTGTAATAATTTGTAGATAATTTGAATTTTCAGCATAAATTATCACTAACTGCAAACAGTGACTTTTTATTACCTCCTTTCCCACTCTCGTGCCTCTGATATCATCTTCTTACCTTATTGAGCTGTCCAGAGCCATCAGTATAAGTGTTAAGGAGGAGTAACAATAGAGAGCATTATCTTTTTCCGATTTCTTCCTGCTCAAGCACACATCCTAGGAGGTCCCTTCAGTTCTGTGACTTATTCCAAACACTGCCTGAACTTATCCTGACACATATCTACTGTTGCCTGGATCTATTGATTTTAACATTTAACAAACACCTAAAACCCCATGTCCACTCATCTAGTCTCATCTCTCACCTCATGTCTTCCCTCCTTAATTGTATAACTAGGGATGATACCACCATGCATATGATACAAATGGGGGAAAAGAAATCTCTTTTGACCCTGTCTTTTCTACAAAATGCCTTCCTCACCACGTGTATTTATTCTGGTTCATTACTTTTGTTCGATTCAACCTCCTTCCCAGCCATTCTACCCACCCCCTCAGCTCTCATCTATCTTATTATCTATCATGTGTTCCTATGCTGTCAACTGCATCCAGTCTTGCTTTCTATACTCTCTTCCATGCCTGGCCAGAACAACCTCCCTGAACTTCAAACCTGTCATACTATACCTATGTTAAAAATCTTCTCATGGTTCTCCAAGATTGAGAGGACAATCATGAATCTGTTTCCCAAGGTCAAGCACCTACAGGTAGGCTTTTGACACGGTCCCTAGGGCACTTCAGCTTTGTCGCCTGTTCTCCCTGCCCTAACTCCATCCCCTGGCCATCGTGGGCCCTGTGAAGCTCATATCCTCTCTTAGGAAGCTCATATTCTCCTGTGGCACTTTTCTGCTTCACTGCCTTCATTCCCATCTCAACAGGCCTGCTCAGCTTCAGCACTAGACCTCAGATGGCCTCCTCTGGGAAGAAGCTTTCACTGTGCTGTTTAGTCTTTCCTGTGGTCTCCCACTCCTCTGTTGTGTTTCTGTGTGTGGCCCCAGAGGCCAGAGGGAGACATGGCACAATGTTAGAGCAGGGTGGATGCTTTAGAACTTTGTAGCAAATCAAGGTCCTGTCACTCAGATTTCTGATCTCCATTTGTTGAAAGTCTGTTTTTCAGGATTAGAGAGATGGCTCAGTAGTAAGGACTGGCTGCTCTTTCAGAGGACTGGAGTCCAGTTCCCAGCACCCAGCTGGCACCTCATGACTGGAACTCCAGTCCCCGGGGATCTAATGCCCTCCTCTGGCCTCCTCGGGCACTAGGCACACAAGTGGCACACAGACATACACACAAGCAAAACAAACATAAAGTAAAATAAAATAAAATCCTGTTGTTCAAAGCTCTTCTTTATGCCTTCCTAATCTCTCCCTGACACTGCTTTCTTCTACAACTCTCCATAGCGTATCCCACAAGACGTGGCCTCTTGTCTAGTCTTCTCTATCAGCTGCTTAAAGGCTGGGGTCATGCCTCATCATCCATCTTGGTACTCTGACAACTGTATACCAGAGCCTAGCTCAGCACTGATCCCAGCTGGACACCCAGGGTAATAAAAGTCAATTCCCTTCTGGAACCACAGCCAGCAGAGAACATGCTTTGGATTCTTTTGTGAGCAGTTAGTGTTCAACAGCTGGCATCTCCACCTGCACGTCCTTCAGCCTCCATCTTCACAGCGACGCTTCAGTATGACATCAGAAGTCTCCTGGCGATGTCATTTCTCTTATGGAGATCACCATTGGCAAGTCCTCTCCATCTTTCCATTCTGTATTCCCAGGCGCACCCGTGTGCTTTCTTGTCTTTATTCGGGGCTTTTTTTTTTTTTAAGTGAGAAGCCTTGCTATGGCATTTAGTCTAGATTTTCCTCTCTTGAATATCACCCCGCTCCTCCACAGCTGTTTTGAGTATCACACTCTGTCATTTAAATATTAATATTATGGAAACAGAAGAGAAAAAAATGTCTTTCATCAGCTATGCAATGTTGAAGGAAATTAAGATTAATAAATGGTGACAAGCTCTAGAGAGGGAATAAAGTTAAATCGCCTTGGACTATTTTCAGAAGTTGTTTGAGCAATGAGTATATCTTGTTGAATGCCCCGTAACTGTGATCGTTCTAAAGACCTGATTTCTGAAGACAGATCCGAAGTGATAACTCAAGCCCGGGTTTTCCCCTCAGAGCACGCGTGCTCTGCCTGTGTACATGTGGGGAAAGCTTTGAAGGAGAGAAGCTGGGAAGTGTCTACAAATTAGGTCTTCTTGATCAAATCTCAAATAACTACTGTCTAGAGGAAAAGCAAGCTTGAGGCCTAAAAAAAATTTTTATTAGTACTGGGGATTAAATCCAGGGACTTGGGCAAGCCTTCTGCCACTGAGCTACATCTACACCCTCTAGACCTGCATTTATTTAATTTAAATTTTTTGAGAATCTCATACATATGTGCTACACTTATATCATTTCCACCCATCCTCCACCTCTCCAGCTCCTTTCATGTCCCTCCCCACTCCTTTTCAAGTTCATGAAATAGTCTTTAAATATTGTCTTTGTCAGGGTCACCATAGCTGTGATAAACACTATGACCAAAGAGACCTGGGGAGGAAAGGGTTTATTCAGCCCATGATTCCACATCCCTGTCCTTCATCAAAGGAAGTCAGGACAGGAACTTCAACAGGGCAGGAACCTGGAAGCAGGAGCTGATGCAGAGCCATGGAGGGGTGCTGCTGACTGGCTTATTCCTCATGGCTTGCCCAGCCTGCTTTCTTACAGAACCCAGGACTACCACCAGCCCAGGGATGGCACCACCCACCATCAATCATTAAGAAAATGTCTTACAACCATATATGATAGAGGCATCTTGTCAACTGAGGTTCCCTTTCAGATAACTCTAGCTTGTATCATGTTGACATCAAACTAGCCAGCACAGTAATATATTTATTTATTTAATTTATATCCTGATGAATCCATTTAGTTTTGTTTATATGTGTATGAGTATAGAGATGACCACTCGGGATCAGTTAGCTTATCAGGGGGCTATTAGTTGCCAATAATAATTAGTTGCCAATAGTTGTTCATCAAGGGCTGGGACCTTGTGAGATTTTTTTTCCCCATCCATGTTGGAATGTCACCTGATATCACTGTGGAGTTCTTATTTAGGCAACTGTATTTTTGCAGTTTCATGGATCCAGTGTCCCCGTCATACACAGAAGACATGATCTCACAGCAGATGTCCCGGTCCTCTGGCTCTGATGATCTTTATGTCACTTCTTTCACGTTGTTCCCTGAGCCTTGTGGGTAAGGGTTGGTGACAGATGTATCACTTGGGGGTAGGAACCCCACACTCAGCTGTCCTTTGCACTTTGACCAGTTGTGGATTTCTGTAATGGTCTCCATCTGCTGCAGAAAAGGGCTTCTTTGATGAGGGGTGAGAGTTACACTCATGAGTGGACATCAGAGTCAGTCTCTAGAATGCAGTTAGACATGACAGTGTCTTATGAAACTAGAAGGAAATTATTATTATTATTATTATTATTATTATTATTAAGTAATGTAAATTTTTCACTCTTCAGCTAGGTAAATTACACTGGCATACCCCTGGTCATAGCTGGACTTGGCTCAGTTAACCACAGAGGGAGAGGTCCTTCTATGTCCTGTCTAGGATTCTCACAGCTTCTCCTCTGCTAAAGTGTCAATGAACATAGTAGGCAATGTGCCCCCCCATAGCTCCCTGGACCAGCAATGTCAGCACCACCTGGGAACTTGCTAGAAATGGGGATTCTCAAGGTCCAGGCTGAGTCTACGTGCTAAGAAACTAGAAGTGACACCTCTGTAGCTCCTGTGCAGCTTTCCAGAAAATTCTTCAGGTTCAAAAACCACTGGCTCTCAACCTTAGTTTCACATCTGTATCACTTGGAGAGATTCTTGTAAAACACTGAAGCCAGGGTTCCATCCTCCAAGATTCTGACTGAACAGGCATGGGTGAGGCCACTGTGCTGACAGGTACTCAAAGTTCCAGATGATTTTAAGCACAATTGGGTTAAGAGTTTGCTTCAGTCTGTGGCTTCTCTTCTATTTTCCTCCTTCCTTCCTTTCATAATTAGTGTACACTTTTTGTAAAAACTAATATATGTATGCAATGTATTATCATTTTCCCTACCTTCTCTTGCTCTCTGTCTTCCTCCCTCTCTCCCCTCCCAAATAGACACCCTCTACTTCCATGGCCCCCTTTTAAAAAAAAAAACAAAAGTCTAGATTACACATATAAGATAAAATAAGCAATATTTTTCTTTCTGAGTCTGACTTATGACTTGACATGATTTTGTTCTTTATGGCTGAATAACATCCCATTGTTTAGATATAATACACTTTCTTTATCTACTCATCTGCTGACTGGAATCTAGGCTGATTCCACAACGTGGTTATTCTGAAAGTGCACGTGGATATGCCATTATGTCTATGACATACTAACTTGGATGCCTCCACTTGTGTTCCCAGGAGTGGTAGACTAGAATCACATGATAACTCTATTTTTAGTTGTTTTAGTAACCTCTATACTGATTTCCATAATGGTTGGTCTGGTTTATGTCACTATCAACAATGTATAAGGCTTCCGTTTGCCCATATCCTCACTGGCATTTGCTGTTGTTTTCTTGATGAGTTCTAGATTCTGATTTCTTACTCTGGGGATGGCAATGACCTCAGAAATAGACACTTGGTTTCCAGTCTTTTCTGATCTGTCCTTCACCATCCTCACTCCTCACCCACCATGCAGGGATTCATTCAGACCCAATAGTTCTCAAACTTTAACATGTATGCAAATCACTGCAGTGCTTGTTAAAAGTAGTTTGCTGAGCCTTGACACAGACCTGATGTAAAGGTCTGGAACAGCCTGAGAATTTGCCTTTATAACAATTTCCCAGGTGATGGATACCACAACTGCTGGGTCTTCCAGCCCATGGTGCTGTCTCATGCTCTAACCATGCTGTCTCAGTGAGCACAGGAAACTGTCATAGCAATGACCTTGGCCTTCCAGGGCCTCCAGCTCCTGTTTTGTGGTATTCCTTACTGGTGACAGAAGCATTGTAGGGTCACAGTTGCAAGTGTGGCTTCGGGGTACTGATTACAGCTTAATGAACACTCTATGCATCAGTGCCTCGTTCATGAAAAGTGGGGTAACACACAACTTCCCTGGTGGGGATTCTGAAAGGATGAGGTAAAACGATGCAGCAGCGTGAGTAAAAGTGCCCAGCAAGAGGGATCAAAAGCACTCCCAGTTAGTAACAAAGTAAAGAGTTAGAAGGAACTGTAACCATCATAGTGCAGAGATAAACAGCTACAGTTTACAGTGCTCTCCTTCCTTTGGACGCGAATCAGTCTGTGCAGATAGACAGAAGAAAAGAAAATATACTGTGTTATTCGTACTTAGATTCACTTGTCCCTTTTCTCCTCACAGAAATTTTTAAAAAAGAGTTATTCATGGACCACTGTGAGGCTGATAAAGGATGCTCCCTAGACATGCCCAAGAATCACAGCATCTCCTGGTGGTGAATAAGCACAACCCTAAACAGGTTGAAAGAACCATGGTACAGCCTTCAAGTCCAGTACAATTGAATCAGGAAGCATTAAACTAGTTCATGGTTTGCCGCCACTCTCAAAATAGAAAGCAAATTGTTTATCATGGATTAATAGCTCTGTCCTTTTTCAGTTTCTTATTCCATAATGAACCACTTAGATTTTTCTAAAATCACCCTGTCCTATAAAATCACAGTCTTTCCACCCATGTTATGTTCTGTACCTGGGCGCCTTTCCTCCTACTTAAATCTGCACTCGAGAAAATTGTGTTTATTTTTAAGATTCACTCAGTCCTGTCTTGGAACCTCCTTTGTCTTCTGGCCCCCACATGCCCAAGGAGAATTTTGTCATCCTTTCTATGTTTCATCTTTGTGCCATGTAACCCACTATCATGTTGCTGAGTGCCAAGTCCCACTGACCACTAGCAGCCTCTCCCCACCACAGTACTGTGAGCCATGCCAAAGCTGGACCCCCACACGGAGCACAGTGCCTAATCTGTCATGGTCAAGGCTCCATGGCTAAGTAAACCAGTGAAGGACAGACATGGCTAAGGAGACCACTGGAAGACACATCCAGTGGATTGAGAATCTGTGAGCTGAAGCTGATTTCTGGAGAACTGTGAAGAACCAGGTCAGATGAGAACCAGGGAGGAAAGGAGCAGTCATGACAGCTGATTCAGATATCAGCATGTGCATAGGCCTTAGAGCCGGTGGCTGTCGGTAAGCAACAAAGCCTGGCTGCCTGTGTTAGGTAAGTGATAGTTCTCAAAACATTTTGATCTCAGAACTTCAAGCTCTTAAAAATGAATGATAACCCCCAAAAAGTGCTTTTATGTATATGACCTACAACTTTCCCTATTTACTATATGAAATTGAAATGGAAAAAAAATTTAATTACTGCCTGAATAATTTTAAACTAGTATGGAACTATTTTAAATAGGATGGTTCCATCATTGAAGTTCTTGCTGCACAAGCATGTGGACCCGAGTTTGGATTCCCAACATCCACAATAAACATTGGGCATGTGCCTCCAATCACAGCTAGTGGGGGCAGAGACAAGAGGATTCCTGGGCCTTGCTGGCTGGCTAACCTAGCTTACTTGGTGAGCCCTGGGTCCAACGAGAGACCTTGTCTCGAAAGTTAAGATGAACAGCAATGGAAGAAAACACCCAACATTGACCTCCAGTCTTCATATGCATGCGTACAGATATGTAAACATACACATATGTGCACACATACATACTAATGTATATACACAGATAATAAAATAATAAAACAAAAAGTATTTGAAATAATTACCTTCAAGACCACTTTTATTGAGAGGCATCACATTGTTTTGTACCTCTACAAGACTTTCCAACACCTGACTCCATAGGAAATGTCCATCTCTGTGCATCTGCTGTGGCAGTCAGTGTGCTGTGGTATGACTGAGTCATTACATCATCTCTGGGAATCTTAATTATCCACTGGAGAATAAATGAGAGTGAGAGAGGAAACAAGGTTCTAGTATGCTTATGAAAATAGTATTGGCCTTGTGGACTCTGTCAAAATGTGTCAGAGAATCCCCAGGGGTGGATCACACTTTGAGAACTGCTGGGTTAGAATATAGGTCATCTGTGGTCACAAAGACAGAAATGACAGTGTCTTGAATAAGGTAAAAGTATACTTCTCTCTTCATGATTTCCAAAAGTCAGCAGCACCCCTCATTCCCATCCTTATGTTATCCTTTCCGTTTTACCCTATCGTCCTGGAGCACACGGTCCAAAAACGGCGACATGATCCAAAGCCACCTCTGCATCCCAGGCCACCAAAAGGAGAGAGCTCCTCCCTGGGGAGGCGGAAGCTTGGGCAAGCCAGAGCTTACCTCACCAGTTCCCCAGAGGCCAGAGGAGCCGGTCCTGGTAAGGAGTAAGACTCACACATAGCAAGGTGTGTTTTCCTGTGTGTAGAAAATAAGAAAAGTGGCAGCTCACATAATGAGTCCCAGACAGGAACTGAGAGCAATCACAATGGAAGCGTGTGATATCAAAGGAAAGGTGCCAGACACCAACCAAAGCAAAGTCCTAATGAGGATCAAGACCAAAACCTCCCAACACAACTCCTATGGATGCATAATCCCAGTTTCCCCTCTGCAGGGCCTTAGTCCCAGCTACATCTGTGCCACTGTCCTCATTCTAACCACACTCTTCCGCTTGAAGGATCTATGCAAGTATTGCTTGCCCTAGTGTCTGTGTATCTGCTGCTCTGTCTCCTAGAACACTCTGCCCCCACCGCTGTCTGACCTATGCATCCTCACCTGTCGGGGCCGCAGAATAAATGAAGACCAGCCAAAGAGAACAAAACCCAGTTAGTGTGAGCCTGTTCTAGCAAGGCAGCCACCCACCGTCGCTTAGCTCTGGTAGACAGAGGCAGGCAGGGGAGGAAAGAGGCTCTAAAGTGGGGTAAAGGGAAGCCTTGGCTCTGTCTCAAATGGAGACTGTTGTGGAGAGGCTAGCTGAAGGGGGGATGCTATGTGATTGGTTGGGGGACATGTTTGGTGTTCTCTATTTAGTGGTAAACTGGAAGTAAGGGGAAACACTTTCAGTTACTAATTGAGTCCTGGTCATTTGAGGCCAGTCATCATAGGAGCTATTGCCAGGCTTTCTAAGCTAGTGAGTGGAGATTGTGGGCCAGAGTTCAGTTCTCTATATTGGCCATTTGTATACTCAGTCTCTTGGGTGTTAGCTGCAATATTTTCTCCTAGCAAGCAACTCTCAGACCAGGGCAGACCCCTGCAGCTCTCAGGTGAGGGCAGACCCCCTCCATCTCCCAGGTGAGGGCAGACCCCTCCAGTCCCCAGGTGAGAGCACACCCCACCAGCCCCCAGGTGAGGGCAGACCCCTCCAGCTCCCAGGTGAGGGCACACCCCACCAGCCCCCAGGTGAGGGCACACCCCACCAGCCCCCAGGTGAGGGCAGACCCCTCCAGCTCCCAGGTGAGGGCAGATCCCCTCCAGCTGCCAGGTGAGGGCAGACCCCTGCAGCTCCCAGGTGAGGGCAGACCCCTGCAGCTCCCAGGTAAGGCCAGACCCTGTCAGCTCCTGAGTGCAATGTTCTGCTGCTTTTTAACTAATAAAAAGAGTAGCTGTGGGCTTAGTTCTGTATTGTTTCTGCCCGCTGAGCCTGTATAGCATTCTAGGAGAGCCACTTACCAGGCAAAATATGGTTCTACTCTAAGCTAGAGATAACAAAGGTGTGAGCTGTTTCAAGTTTAGTCAATTCTCTGCTCACAGGTCCAACCTGTCTAAGATTTGACATCTGCCTCAGGGTGTCATCCTGAGGTCCATTTTCCCCTAAACATGAATCACTGACAGCATCCTACAAAATATTCCACTGGGCCCTGGTGCTGCCCGTTTAGCAAGAAGATTGCTTGTGTTGAAGTTCGAGCATAAACCTGCCAGCTCTAACATATCTTGCTGGTCTGACCCAATGATGACCCATAGTACTCTATGTCTGGGCTGTTTTCTTTTATTTTCCAGCCTCTGAAGATTGTCAGAATTCTGCCTGGCTAAGCAATAAATCCATCTTTTCAGGGATCAATTGTGGTGACTGGCTGCAAAACCTGGAAATCCAATTAACTATAAAATAAATTTTAAAAAAGGAAAAATCCACCAAAGCTGTGGCATAAGTCAGCTCAGAAATGTTCTGGACATTAAAATAAACAAGGAAAAACTTCAACTTCATTTGTCTTTTTTTTAAAAAAAAAAAAAATTCTTGTTATTGATAAATTTAGCCTTGGTTCCAATTTTATCTTAGCCCCAATTTGCTCAAATACAGATCTGTTGGGATGGCTAGCACTGCGCGAATTATACTCCACAGGCTCTCTCCAGAGAGAAGCCAACTCGGCTAGGATTACCTTGCTACCATATGTAAAACTTTAGGCCCTCTCTCCCTTCATCTTTTTACACCACATGTGTTCTTAAAGTGACATAAATCTGCTCAAACGTTATGTGGGAAATATGAGTTATTTTGGCTTACTGGGACATTTTTTAAAGGACAGGGTTTTCATCAATTGCATCAGTTGGCTGTGTGGAAGGCCTTATGCCTCACACTGCTACTGAGGTCTGCCAATCTGGAAGCATCACAAATGGAGCCAATGGGCATTGGGCAACTTTCCTGACATCGACTATATCTAGGACCTCAGGTTAGTGAGCTGCATACCCAGCATCTTGTCAGTGTCTTGGGAAGGACCCAAGAGCCAGGCAACCTAAGGGTGAGAGGGTGAGCCAGAGAAGGTACTAGAGGAAATATCTACTTTAGCTCCCACCAGTAACTGGAAATGTGGGTGTACTAGGGGATAGCAAGGGGGTTGAGAGGCCTTTTCATCTAGGATAGGTTAGGATAGCAGGACAGTAAACAGGACTCACAGTCAGGGTCCAGATTGGGGTTAGGGCTCCTCTGGCCTCAATCTTGAGCTAGCTTCCTTAGACAGAAAATGAGCAACAAAAATAAAAGCTTCCTTCAGGTCCCAGTGCCTCCAAGGCCAGGCTTAGCAAACAAAGGGAAATTTTATTATTATTTAAAAGATTCATGAGGCCAGGAAGAAGGTTCGGTGGGTAAAAGACCTTGCCACACAAGCCTGACGACCTGAGTTCAGAACCCCAGAATGCATATAAAAATCCAGATGTGGCAGCACTCATCTGTAATCCCAACATGTCTAAGGCAAGATGGGAAACAGAGACTGAAGAACCTCCAGAGACTTACTCCTGAAAGTTCTCCTCTAACCTCCACATGCATTCTATAGCACAGATACACACACACACACACACACACACACACACACACACACACACACACACACACAATATGAAGAATGTTCTTGCTTTGGTGAACTACAAACTAGCTTTCCTATTCTTCCTTTCTTACTGAGATCCTGCCCTGGTAGTCACTGAATTTTCCAAGCCTGGTCATGACCATTATATAGACAGTAGGAGTTGGTCAGCCAATGCCACCACAGAAAATAAGAAAACCAGATAGTTAGTGTTTCTTGAATTTCTTATCAGGAAAGGGAAATGATGCAATGTTATTTAAAGCATGATTCTTTGCATCCTATCTCTAAATGTTCCTTGACTAAAAGATAATATCAACAAATATGAGAAGCTCCTCTCAGCCTTCAAAATAGGCCCATGTGGAATGTTAAGTTTAAATCACAAATCATCCACTGTTTTATTGATTTGGTTTTGGTTTCTCTTAAAATATTGCTTTGTTTTTGAAATTTATTTTTAGAAGTCTATGTATCCAGAAACAAAGCCCCCCCCCCCCCCCAAAAAAAAACACAAACAAAAAAAAAAAAAAAACAACCATGATACTGAAAAGTATAACCATGGGGGGGCAGGATCACTAGTAACTACAGGATCTTTATGATTATAACCTGAGCTTGGTGTCACAGGGAACAGAAAACACGGCCTTGTGTATCACCTATTCAAGGAAATTACTAGAAAACAGCCCCAGTATAACACATAAATAAATTCACTCTGTTAGTCTTCAGTCCAGTAGACACATTATTTATTCAATCACTTATTCAACAGATAGTTCTTGGTTTGTAAGTCTATTCCAAGCACTTGCATAGCATTATGAAGACAGTGGTGCACACCACAGCCGGAACCTGACCTCTTTGAGTCTGTAGAAGATGATGCTTGCATCCACAGGTCATGGATACAACGGGCTGATTCCATGGGAGGCAGTAGGTTATTCCACATAGTGTAGACACACATCTTATTAACCTATGGCTGTGTCTTTTCATTTTCATCTAGCAATGTTGGCATCAAGAAGGCAGCAGATGCCTGAGGCTCTTATCTTTCCAATCCCTCTTTCTTCTCCAAGGCAGGTAGTTACAAGTACCAAATAAGTTTCTATTCTCACTGTGGGGTTTTTTGGTTTAAAACTGTTTATTGATCAATAAAAAAAAAAATAGGAAATCATGAAGTCATTGCCTGGGGAAGCTGTACTAGTAATTTTACAGCAGGCTAGATAGTAAGGAAAGATTACAAATGTTAGCAGGCAGGAGACTCAGTTCTTGCAGAAAACAAGTCAGTCTTGACAGAAATCCAACCCATATCACTGACCTTAGAGAGTCTGCACAAGGTCAATGCCTGCACATGGCCAATGCCTGCACATGGCCAATGCCTGCACATGGCCAATGCCTGTACAAGGTCAATGCCTGCACATGGCCAATGCCTACACATGGCCAATGCCTGCACATGGCCAATGCCTACACATGGCCAATGCCTACACATGGCCAATGCCTACACATGGTCAATGCCTACACATGGTCAATGCCTGCACACGGTCAATGCCTGCACATGGCCAATGCCTGCACATGGCCAATGCCTGCACATCACCAATGCCTGCACATAGCCAATGCCTGCACATGGCCAATGCCTACACATAGTCAATGGCACAATGAGGACATCATAGGATTCTGGTACCAGTCTGTTTACTAGCTATAGGAAGAAGTGGACAGATATCAGATGTACTTCCCTATGTTTAAAAGTAATAAACTGTAAGCAACTGACTTGACTCTTTAAAGAAATGCAAAGGAGGATGTACACAGGATTTAAAATAACATTTTGAAACAGATTTTGAAGTTGGTTTCTAAAATAGGACCATCACTAGAACATACTATTGCCACTGTAACGGTTTATATTAGTAACTCTGACTCACCCATTTTTGTATGCTCAGAGACGTAGATGTGTGTAGCTGAAATTATCCTGGTTACTGAGAACATTCATTCATTCTTTCAGCCATCCTTTCTTCCATCTGTTCACCAGGACCACTGCAGGTATGAGCACCCAGGGGACTGTCACTGCCTTTGTCTTTATTTCTAACAATGACCTTAACCTCATGGAAGAGCATTCATTCCAATGTACCATTTCCTTCACCCATTCACTTGGCTTTGTTTCCCTTAAAATTCTCTATATCCATCAGCCAGACCTACCTAAAATAACTGGAACAGAGATATCCAGTACCCTCTCCAGTCTACATGTACCCTTACCTACATCTTTTTCACTATGGCTTTGTTAGGCAATATGTTCTGGTCCTAAACAATCATCCAACCAACTGTTATGATATAAAGATGGACCTAGAGATGACTCTTTAAGAGTAAGAGCACTGGCTACCCTTCCAGAGGACGCAGGTTTGATTCCCAGCAGTCACATGGTGACTCACAACCATCTGTAAGTCCAGTTACAGGGGATCCAATGCTCTCTTCTGACCTCAACAGGCACCAAGCACACACTTGGTACACAGACATAGATTCAGGCAAAACACCCATACACATAAAACAAAATATTTTTTAATGTTTAAATAAGATTTGCCAAAAATGACATTGTTGTGTGGCTATAATGTATCTTCACCTGCTTTATGATCTTTTGTAGTCAGTGTGCTTTATCAGGACTTTAATGATGTGACTCATAGTATTTCCTTCCTGGGTGGTGATTGAGAAGCTAATAAACTCAAATCATCCCGGGCACAGCAACAGTAGCAGTTCTGTACTGCTTTATGGGATTCTAATTTTTATTTTTTCTATAACAGAATATGCTTAATGTCTATGTCTCTACAATTGTGTGTGTGTGTGTGTGTGTGTGTGTGTGTGTGTGTGTGTGTGTGTGTGTGTAATAGTAAGTTTGGAAACCATATCACACTCAGCGAATCCAGAAAATGACACAGAAATGAAATCAAGAAATCCCGATCACACTGATAAGTCTCACAAGGGGGTCAGCTCCAAGTTCCTGAGGAGCATGTGCTTTGCCTAGAAGCATAACAAGAAAGGCCTGAAGAAGATGCAGGCAAACGATGCAAAAGCAATGAGTGAAGGTGCAGAGATCACCAAGGCCCTTGTGACGACCAAGGCAGTTAAACCCAAAATGCCAAAGGGCCCCAACTGTAAGCTTTGCTGACTTGCTTTCACAGCATGGCACACTCTAACATCAGGAAGTAGTTTTGTAGCTACATGGCCAAGGGTTGCAGGCTTAGACCATCAAAATCCAAGGCCCAAATCAAGACTGAGGCTCCTACTCCAGCTCAGGCTCCCAAAGGTACCCAGACCCTGTGAAGGACCCATAGAAAAGGCTTTTATCTGCCAATGTAAAGACATTCAGACTGGTGTAGCACACTCACACACTATTTAGAGATAAGTGGTGTCCTGTGGTGTTTTGTGGTGGTATTGTGTTCCCCAAAATATTGTGCACCCTAATAAACTTATCTGGGGTCAGAGAACAGAACAGCCAATTGATACAGAGGCTAGAAAATGGTAGCACTCACACGTTTAATCCTAGCATTCCAGAGGCAGAAATCCCTCTGGATCTCTGTGAGTTCAAGGCCACATTGGAAACAGCCAGGCAAGGTGACACACGCCTTTAATCCCAAGAAGTGAGCCTTTAATCCCAGGGAGTGATGGCAGAAAGAAGAAAGATATATAAGGAGTGAAGACCAGAAACTAGCAGCATTTGGCTGGTTAAGCTTTTAGGCTTTGGAGCAGCACAGTTCAGCTGAGGGGCATCCAGTCTGAGGAAACAGAATCAGCTGAGGAATTGGCAAGGTGAGGTGGCTGAGGACTGTTCCGCTTCTCTGATCTTCCAACATTCACCTCAATACCTGGCTCCAGGTTTGTTTTTATTAAAAAGAACTTTGAATATCCCTGCTACAATGTTTCTACAAATAAAGTAGAGGTTGGGGTGGGAGAGACATAAAGTAGTTGAATAGAATGTAAAAGAAAGACCTAGCTACACATTGTCTATAGGAAATACACTTAACTGTTATTTGTTTCTTTTTGGGGGGCCCACCACCAAGCTCCCAAATAAACTCACACACAGAGGCTTATTCTTAATTATGAATGCACAGCCTTAGCTTGGCTTGTTTCTTGCCAGCTCTTCTTGACTTATCCCGCCTACCTTTTGCCTCTGGGCTTTTCCCGTTCTCTTACTTCTGTATCTTACTCTTACTCTGTAACTTGATGTGTAGCTGGGTGGCTGACACCTGAAGTCTTCCTCCTTCTCTCTCATTCCTAGCTCTTCCTCCCAGATTTCTCCTTCTATATATTCTCTCTGCCTGCCAGCCACACCTATCCTTTCTCCTATCTTGCTATTGGCTGTTCAGTTCTTTATTAGATCATCAGGTGTTTTAGACAGGCACAGTAACATAGCTTCACCAAGTTAAACAAATGCAACATAAACAAAAGTAACACACCTTAAAATAATAAAATAATATTCCCCAACACTTCAGCTTTAAAGAAACATATAGGCTGAAAGAGATGCAAGGGGAAAAGACGTTCCACATAATGGTGTAAAAAAAAAAAAAAAAAAAAAAATTCAAACCAAAACTATCACAAGAGACAAAGAAGGAACTTCTATAATGATACATCGTCTACCTTGAATATGTATCAATTATTATTAGCACCAACAGGGGAGCATAAAAACACAAAGCAAGCCTTGATAGAACTGAAGGAAGAATAGACATCAATATAACAGTAAGGTATTTCAACATGCCACTTTCAATAATGGTTATAACATCTTTAGAGATCAATTTGAATAAAGAAGAAAAAAAAAAGGACATGAACAGCCCTGTAGACAATGAATTTAACAGATCTGTACACATTCCACCAAACAGCAGCAGAATACACATTTGCCTGACTCACTCACTGAACATACTTCAGGACAGACCACGTATCAGGTCACAAAACAAGTGTTATAAAAGACGGAGCTCATTCCAAGTATCTTTACTGATCACAACAGAGTGAAACTAGAAACCAACAGCCGAAGGAAAATCGGAAATTTTACAGACATGTGTGAATTCAACAACACGTTTGAGAACAACCATTGGGTCAAAGGAGAAATAAAAAATGAAATGAGAAAATGTGTGGAGACCAATGAAAACGAAAACACATCATTAAAAACCACAGGTACACCAAGAGCAGTAAGAAGAAGTTTATTGCAATAACTGCCTACACACATGAGCATGTTTACACATACTCTTCCCCCCACCCCCTCTCTCTCATACATTGACTCAAGCAACCTAACAATATACTTAAGGGAAAATGTTTTTAAAGAGAAGAGCAAACTAAGCCTACAGTTAGCAGGGAAAAAAAGAAATTAACAAAAACAATAGAAAAAGAACAGTGAACTTAAAGGTTTTTTGGAAAGATACATAAAATTGACAAATATTCAACTAAACTAAGAGACTCAAATGAAGCCCAGAAAGAAGACATTCCACCTGATATAAACAGGATCATAAAAGAGTGAGACTATAAGGAAATAGATGGCATCAAACTGGATATCCTAAAAGAAACTCAAGAGAAAAAATGTTATAAACTCATTGTATAAGGTTAGCACGACCCTGTCATAAAAGGATGATAAAGACTACAGCAGACTTCTGGGTAGGTGGCAGATAGAGACTGCCTGTTTATGAGTTGGTAAAAGAGAGAGTCTGAATTTTAAAAAAGTAGACTCTATTCCAAAGAGAGAAATGGAGAAAGAGCTCCCACAGAAAGAAATCCACAAAGTGAGAGAATGCTAGAAAGCATCAGAACGAGAAAGGGGGTAGAACATGATGCAGAGGAGCTTAGGTGGCACAGCTCCCTGAAGGGGAAGAGGAAACAAATTGCTTCTAAGGGGAAAGCCAGGCAGTCCTATGCTCAGGACAGGCCCACAACCCTAATGAGTCTCAAATCCAGTTTGGGCTTTTGTGAGACAGCATCTCCTCCAGCACTATATGCCAAGCTCTACAACTCAGAGGCCAAATGAGTGTCGTCCTGAGAGAAAAATCTATTGCCTAAAACTGAAGTATCTCAAAAGCCTAAGATTAGGAAACATTCGCAAGTCAGGGAGTCTCAGTTCAGCTTGCCACACCCCCACAGTGAGGGAAGTCCCAGAAAGGCAGTTGCACAGAGCAAGAAAATGAAGAAGAGCAGATGCCACTGTCCCCTGTTGCCGCTTCCTGCAGCTATGATCAACTCCACCATGTTCTTCCACATCTCAGCTGATGGCCAGCCCTGGAGCTACATCTCCTTCCGGCTGCTTGCAGATTAAGTTCCAAAGACAGCAGAAAACTTTTGTGCTCTGAGCACCAGAGAGAAAGAATTTGGATATAGTGGATCCTCCCTTCACAGAATTATTCCAGGATTCATGTGCCAGGGTGGTGATTTCACACACCATAATGGCACTGGCAGCAGGTTCATCTATGAGGAGAAATTTGAGGATGAGACCTTCATCCTGAAGCATACAGGTTCTGACATCTTGTCCATGGAAAATGCTGGCCAAACACAAATGGTTCCCAGGTTTTTAGCTGCAGTGCCAAAATGGCGTGGCTGCACGGCAAACACGTGGTCTTTGGGAAGGTGAAAGATGGCATGAGCATCGTAAGCCGTGGAGTGTTTTGGGTATGGGAACGGCAAGACCAGCAACATCACCACTTCCAACTGTGGACAACTCTAATTCTTTTGACTCGTGAGCATCTTACCCATCAGACCATTCATTCTGTAGCTCAGGAGAGTGTCCCCACTCCATCTGCCTGCGATACCCTATCATCTCTACTCTCATTGAAGTTCTTCCAGTTCCATTTTTTCCTCATCCCCATCCAAATCTAGCTGGATTGCAGAGTTCAGTTTATGAGTATGACTAAAAGCTAAATAAGAAAAGAACATGAAGAAGCAATGAGGAGATGGAAACATCTCCCATCTTTGTAGATTGGTAGAATTAATATTATAAAAATGCTTAAATCACATAAAGAATTGACAATTCAATGTAATCACCATCAAAATCCCAATGGCATTCTTCACAGACCTAGAAAAAGAATTCTAAAATTCATATAGACGCACAGAAAACTCTAAAGAGCCAAAGCAATTCATAGCAAAAAGCAATTCTAGAAGTATCATGCTACCTAACCTCAAATTACACATAGAATCATAGTAACCAAAACAGATGGCACTTACATGAAAACAGACTCACAGGCCAACAAAAGAGAATGGAGGACCCAGAAATAAACCGACACAGCAACCAAATTTTTTTTGACAAAGCTGGCAAAAACATACGCTGGAGAAAAGATGGCCTCTAAAACAAATGTAGATGAATGCAAATGAGATCCATATCTCTCACCTTGAAAAAAAAAACAATTAAAGTGGACCAATGATTTTAATGTAAGAATTGAAACTTTGAAAATGTTAGAGGAAAACCATTTCAACATTCAAGCATAATCAAAGCCCCCACAGCACCAGAAATTTTATTACATGAAATTAATATACTTCTACACTACAAAATAAGAAACCACCAGAGTGAAGACAGGTTATAGAATGGAGAAAGTCTTTGCAAAGTATACATCAGACAGTGGTGTGATATCTAAGATATACAAATAACTGCAAAGTTGAAGCACACAAAAATGTGGTGGTATTGTATTCCCCCAAAATATTGTGTACCCTAATAAACTTATCTGGGGTCAGAGAACAGAACAGCCAATAGATACAGAGGCTAGAAAATGGTAGCACTCACACCTTTAATCCTAGCATTCCAGAGGCAGAAATCCCTCTAGATCTCTGTGAGATCAAGGCCACATTGGAAACAACCAGGCATGGTGACACACACCTTTAATCCCAAGAAGTGAGCCTTTAATCCCAGGGAGTGGCAGAAAGCAGAAAGATATATAAGGTGTGAAGACCAGAAACTAGAAGCTTTTGGCCTGGTTAAGCTTTTAGGCTTTGAGCAGCACAGTTCAGCTGAGAGGCATCCAGTCTGAGGAAACATGATCAGCTGAGGAATTGGTGAGGTGAGGTAGCTGTGGCCTGTTCTGCTTCTCTGATCTTTCAGCATTCACCCCAATAACTGGCCTTGGGTTTGATTTTATTAATAAGACCATTTAAGATTCTGCTACAGGAACCATTTCAACATTCAAGCATAATCAAAGCCCCCACAGCACCAGAAATTCTATTACATGAAACTAATATACTTCTGCACTACAAAATAAGAAACCACCAGAGTAAAGACAGGTTATAGAATGGAGAAAGTCTTTGCAAAGTATACATCAGACAGTGCTGTGATGTCTAAGATACACAAATAACTGCCAAGTTGAAACAAAAAAAAAAAAAATGAAATCATCTGATCGATAAATGGGCTAAAAAAATGAGTAAATAGTTCTTGACAGGAGAAATACAAATGACCAACATATACTTTAAAAAGTGTTCAACATCCTTAGCCTTTGGGGAAATGCATGCCAGAACTGTTTTGAGATTCCATCCCTCCCCAGGCAGAATCCCTATCATCAAGAAAAGCAAATGACTAAAAATGTGGAAGGAGGAAAAAGGATCCCTATTCACTTCTGGCTGGTAAGAGTACAAACTGTAGTGGGTAGCCATTCCAGCTTTGACCTGGAAGTTCCAACTCCCACTGAGGCTTCCGTAATGGTCACACCTACAAGGTGGGGCTGAGAGAGGACACTGAAGCCCCGAGTGCTGGATGCTGGGGCTCTCTTCCTGGACCCTGGACACTGGAGGTAGACCAAGCAGAGTTCTCCAGAGAACACTGCCAGACTGCGACACACCTTTCCTAGACCCTGCAACCTAACTATCCATTCATTTGTAAGTTACACCACTAAATAAACCTCCCTTTTAACTATGTGGAGTGGCCTTCATAATTTCACCAATAACAAACTTCCATGGCTACTGTGGAAACCAATATGGAGGATGCTCAACAAACTGAAAATTTACCTAGAAGGGCCCAATTATACCACTTTGGAATATAGATCTAAAGAATCTACATCAATATCCTATAGAGATATTTGCATTCCTAAAATGTAGTGATATACACAATGCATCTATAAAGAAAAAGGAAATCATAAAAATTTGTGTAGAAAATAATGGATGCAGCTAGAAATCACTATGTTGTGTATAAGCCATACTCAGAAAACAAATACTCAATTTTTTCTTGCATGTGTGAGATCCAAACTTTTATTTGTATATATATTTATATATGTGGGAATCCCAACACTAGAAAGGGGATCACAGGAAAGGTGGAGGAGATGTTAAGAGAAGGAGGAAATAGAGATGGTAACAGAATATGAGTAATAAGAGAGCACAAAATGTTTGACTGAGAAAAGAAAGGGAGTCAGCGCTGCAGCAGGGAAGGGAGAATGGAGAAGGGCAGTGGCAGAGGTGACCAAATGAAGACCAAGTACAATGACGCCATGTATAAAGTTGTCATGATGATGCCCACTGCTTTATAAGAGAATCTAAAAAATAATAATACTTTTTAAAAAAACCTTAAAAGATACCACAGGCTAAAATCCTAATAAATATAGATGCAAAACAATCCTCAACAAAATGCTAATAAACCAAACCCAATAGCACACTAATAGAAGCATACACTGTTAGCAAGTGGAATTTACCCTTGGAATACAGACACCATCTATCATAAAAATGAAAAATCACATGACTCTTCAAACAGATGTGAGACAAGTACAAATTCAACATAAAGACTTCCATTTCAAAAACTTAACAAACCAGAAACTCAAAGTATCTCAGTGCAACAGAAGTCAATACATGAAGACCCCACAACCAACAACAGTGCCCTACAGGGGAGAACTAAAAGTATTTTCCCTAAGATCAGGAGCAAGGCAAGGATTTCACTTTTTCAACTTTTATTCAATGTAGTAGTAGAAGTCTAGCCTCAACAATTGGGCAAGAAAAGGAAATAAATGAACATCCAAATTGGAAAAGAAATAAAGTGTTCCTGTTGACAAGCATGAGAATCATTAAATATAGAAAGACTCCAACTTAAAAAAAAATACCAAAATGCAGCCAACCATGGTGGTGCACACTTGTAATCCTAACAGTTAAGAGACCGAGGCAAAGGGTCACAAATTCAAAGCCAACCCAGACTACATGGGGAGGCTCTACCAAAAAAAGAAAAGGAGAATGAGAAAGAGATGGTGCCAGAAGAATTGATCAGTAAGAACTAAAAATATTATTTAATAAAGCTGCTGCACACAAAAATCAACATCAAAAACTGTGTTTCAATGCACTAACAATGAACCAAAAAAGCCCCATATCATCATCAAAAGGAATATAGTACCTAAGAATACACTTAACTAAGAGGCAGGATACTTGTATAGTGTACAAACCACAAATGATGAAAAAAGATGCAGATAGAAAGCATTCCCCCACACATGCTGGCAACAGCTACAAGTAGGAATAAGGAGAATGTTTGTCAATAGAGCCTTTTCGTAGGGAAACGTGTGACTTTATGAGTTCTCCACACATCTGCAAGCTCTCTTCTCACATGCTTTACCCTGCCAATCCTACAAAAGACAACACAAAAATGTAACAGAAAATTGTACTTTGACCAGTATGCCCTTCAGTAAAGAAATAGATCTTTAAAATATGGGTATATCCAGAAGAATGTCATTCTGCACTAAAACTGAGTAATATATTGACTTGTGGTGCAGAAATCTATATAAGACTAAGGAGATGGTTCAGTGAGTAAAGTGCTCTCTGCAAAAACAGCAAGACTGGAGTTGAGATCCCTAGAAGCCATGTAAATGGCAGACAGGCATGGTGCTCATCTGTAATGTCAGTTCTCAAGAGGCAGAGATGGGATCCTCCAAGCAAGCTGATCAGCTGATCTGGTGAGCTCTGGATACAACTGAGAGACTCTGTAAATATGGAGAACAATGGGAGAAAGCACCAGATGTCAACTTCTGGCCTTCACACACGTGTCCATGCACATTACACACACACAGGGTTGGGGGAGATCTAAATATGTATTACTGAGAGAAACTAATTCACAAAGGCTGCCTAATATATGGCTGCAACTCCATGACATTCTAGAAAAGGCAAAACTGTGCACAGTAAAAAGGTCAGGAGTTGTGAGGCAGGGAAGGAAGAAGGGGATAAACAGGCAAAATAGAGAGGATGTGTGTGGCTACTTTCAGGATGCTTAATGTGGATTACCCTCGTTGTAAATCTCGTGTGGATTTACAATCCAAGAGTGGACTATAATGTAAAGTACAAAGTAGGAGGTAACAATGATGTGTCAATGTAGGTTCATCGATTGCAAGAAATGTACCACTGGAAGGATGTTGCCGGTCCAGAGGGGAAGGGGAGGAGGGAGTGTCTAGGGTACCTCTGTGTCTTCTTTACCTTTTTTCTATGAAACAAAAACTGTCTTATTAAAAAAAAAAAGTCTTTCTCAAACTCCGATTAAAAATAATGACATCAAGCTGGGCGGCAGTGACACACACCTTTAATCCCAGCACTCTGAAGGCAGAGCTAGGCAGATCTCTGTGAGTTCAAGGCCAGCCTGGTCTACAGAGTGAGATCCAGGACAGGCATCAAAACTACACAAGAGAAACCCTGTCTCAAAAAAACAAAATGATGAGATCATTCCCATTCTGATGTCTTTGACTACAGTTACTGTTGATGAATTCTGGTCAAAGAACAAAAGAGTCTCACAAGAAAGTGGAAAAACACATAAAACTAAGGAAAACACCTCTACCAGATTCCTGTGTGGTTCTAGCCATGTGGCACAAGGCCTGGAGCCAACAGTGAAGTTCACCGTCCTCTGAACAGCGACAGTCACCTTGTTCTCACTACTTCATTCCACAGATTCCCATGACTCCAGTCACAGAACTGAGTTTACAGGGAGGTTTTAAGGATGCAGTCCCTTTTTGCCAGTTACTGTTGTGGTACACGAGGAAGCATCTTCTCAAACATAACAACAGTTTTCAGCTTGCTGTCTTCCTTTCTCTTTACAGATCCCCACGCAGCGGGTGCTCAGCAGATGATAGTGATTTGTGTGTGGTCACATAGCCTGCTGGAGACAGTCTGAGAATGATCACTGCAATCTCTTGATGCATCTGTCCTGAAACCCTCCCATGAAGCACATCTGGATCCGATAGGCAACAGCAAATATGACCCACTCATAATGCCTAAAGAATGCCATTCTCAGGGCTGGAGAGATGGCTCAGAGGTTAAGAGCACTGGCTGTTCTTCCAGGGGTCCTAAATTCAATTCCCAGCAACCACATGGTGGCTCACAACCATCTATAATGAGATCTGGTGCCCTCTTCTGGCATTCAGGCAGACCACTGTGTACATAAATAAATAAATCTTTAAAAAAATGTATAACATGTTAGAAAAAGAAAAAGAAGAAGAAGAAGAAGAAGAAGAAGAAGAAGAAGAAGAAGAAGAAGAAGAAGAAGAAGAAGAAGAAGAAGAAATCATCCCACTCTCCAAAAAGCAGCTTTCCAACTCCACTAGGCATTGATTTCTACTTCATGATTTACAGGAGTAAACTTTTTTTTTCTTCCCCTTCATTAAAGAAGCATGGGCTTGAAGAGTGGAGGGCTGATTTGAGGTCTCCACCTTTATAATTAAGTCCTAGTCTTGAACTGAGACCTCTTTGTGAAGGCATCTCTGTTGTCCACAGCAGGGAGATGGCTTTTCAGTTTGTGTCCTTTTGTGTTTTTTACCTGAAGTCTTGAGCATCTCCTACAAAGAAAATTCTAATATAATTGGTTTCAGAGCATCCAGAAGCCTTTTAATTACCCTCTGAAAGATGCTTAGACAACAGCTTGCTATTAGGTTAAACAGTGTCAGCATCTGTACTGCAAACACTCACAGGTTTATTACAGTTTGCCAATCAACATTTGTTTTCAAATGTTTTCTACAAAGAACCTTTTCTGTGCATACCTCTCCAGCCCAGTGGACAAAGTCCATCATGCCAATTGCAACACCATCTTCTCCCCTCCTTATTCCCCTGTGCTAGAGCCTGGAAAACTCAGACAGCATCATAAAACTATAGAGTACCTTGTGAACACTCGAGAACCAGTTATGCATTGATTATACAGCCAGCTCCCAGGCAGACCCTCTCCTCTCTTCTGGAATCTCATGCTTGGTCATTTTACTGCTCATTAGCCCCCTTTCCAGAGAGTGAGCAAGGGAAACAACAGAGGATGGACTTCAAACTCATTCATTTGCTCCCTGCTACCTGCTCTGGTTACAAGTTTACCAAGGAAGTGGGCTAAAATTATTAACTAACATGAAGTTTGAAGTCTGCCTCTGAAGCTTCTTTGTTCAAACTCATCTGTCATGAAGTCATCTATAGAATGCAATGCACTGGCCATGGGATTAGGCTAAAACACTCACCATGGTCATGTCGGCCAGATGAGAAATGATCATGGCCAATAGTTGAAGAAGGCTGACATTGCAAGAGTCAATATTACATGCAAAAAGTAAAAAGAGAAGTACCGTAGGACACAGCTATACTATTCTTGGCATGTGCCCAAAGGACTCTGTAACCTGCCACAGAGAAATTTGCACATCTGTGTTTATTGCTGTTCTATTCACAATAGCAAGAAGATGGAACTAACCTAAATGCCCATCAACAGATGAATACATAATAAAAGTGTGGCACATATACACAATGGAATTTTAATCAGCTGTTAAGAAAAAATGAAATTATGGGACTGGAGAGATGGCTCAGTAGTTAAACTCACATACTGCTTTTGCAGAGGACCCAAATTCAGTCCTCAGTACCCATATTGGGCAGCTTATAACCACCTATAACTTCAGAGAGTCCTCCAGCCTCTGAGGGTACCTGTAAACAAACACATACCCACACAGACACATACATACTCACACAGACATACATACTCACACAGATACATATACACAGAGAGAGAAAGACATACACAAAAAAAACTTTAAAATACTAAGATTAAAAAAAGTGAAAATTTCAAGAAAACTGATAGAATTGTAAAGGATTATATAGTAAGTAAGGTGACCAAGTCTCAAAAAGAAAAAACTTACATTCTCTCTCCTATATTGATCCTAACATGAGTGTGTGTGTGTGTGTGTGTGTGTGTGTGTGTGTGTGTGTGTGTTAACAAGGGTTTGGAGAGTGGGTAGAGATTGTGAAACTAGACTGGAGCCTGAGAGGGAAACCAGGAGCACTGAGGAAGGATAGGGGTGGGTAAAGGTCACGTGGTGTGAAAGTAGGAAGAGTCTTCTAGGGCTGGGAGGCACAAGAGGAGAGAGTGGGGGAAACACGTTTGTAGAGGAAAAACAAAAATAATTACTTTTAAAAACACATAATAAAATAGAATCCTTCATAAGCTAATAAATTTCCAAAATGAACAAATAGATTAACCATCTTAAATGTAGCCAGGTCAAGTATGCCACACTTATATCCCTAGCCCTGGGGAATGGGGGTTAGTGAGTGCTTGGGGGAAGGGAGTCACAAGATCAAAGCCCTCCTGGTCAACACAGCAAGGTGTTGAAGAAAGGAAGGAACCAAAACTTCATGTCATCTCATACCCCCTTACAGACTTCTAATTAAATTATAAGATATGGTGTCTTATGTCTAGTGAAATATCAAACAGCTCCTTTGTTTATCTATGCTGATTGCAGAAGCTTCACTATAGAGAAAGTCATACTTTCGGAAATAATCTTAATAACGCTCTCAGGAAAGATGGTTTTCAATGGTGGAGAATTTACATAAGCCACTAAGCAAACATTGCAGCAAGATAAACCAGGTAGTTAAATAAACAATTAATACTGACCATGAAAGATAATCATGGAAAATGGAAGATAATTAAGAAATGGAAGTTTGAGCTCTTCAAAACAGGTATTTACCTACAAATAGGTATATGCATATATGTATATAAATATATATATATATATATATATATATATATATATATATATATACTGCATTTAAAGAAATAGGCTGACTATCTTCCTCTAGACAAAAGATTCTTACTTCATGCTTTAATATTTGTTGGTTTACTCAGACCATTATTTTAATATTTCATCAGAAAATTATTTTCCCCTTAAGCATGTACTTTTTCTATTATATTCTAGTGTATACCCAAGGCTGAAAGCTCTTATGGAAGGAATACAGCTCTAATCTTTGAAAAACATGATAAGATATATAATTTACTGCAATTCACTTTATTATCAAATTTGCAAGAATATATCAAAGGCATAAAATGAGGTCTCCTGATACATATGCTACAGGCTCAGCCTCCTAAGTCATCTTACCAAAAACTCAAGGACAAATTATCCAGCAGAGCAGAAAGAGACTGAACTAGAAGTCAGCTGGCTTCTAGTTCTGCCTTATCACCCTATAGCCACGAGACTGGGGCCAACTGCTTCTCTTCTAAGGCCCCTACAACAAATGGTCACCACATTCCTCTAACTCTTAGCTTGTAGTCTATGGGATAAAAGAAAGAATTTGTACTAGCAGGGGAAAAGTCCAAATGAGCTAAGGAAATGCAAGCTCCAAGTTCAGTTGAGGATATGTGTGGCACTACATGACAGGTTGCTGGCCAGATACCTCTAATTAGTTGGAGTGGAGGGGGAAGGGCGGGCTCAGTCCAGGGTCTGCCACGCAGTGCTGCTATTTCATGAATTTTATAATTCCACCTAGACATAGCTAAGCTCTGAAACTTCTTTTGTATGTGGTAAAAGATTTGTGAGCCAGAATGCCAATCTAATAACCTACCCAATAGGGGCAGATATTTATAGTGTTTGAAGCACTCTTTGTAGCTATTTAGAGTGCCGGTTCCTATTATTAAAGTAACTAGAGCCCTGAACCAGTCAACAAAATGCTAGTCGGTGCATACAAGATTAGTTAGAGCTGAGCTGGTGCTGAGAGAGCAAGGAATCACATAAAAACTGCCAAGGTCAGACTAAAGAAAGTGGTTTACTTAAGTTGTATTTAATTTTTAATTGTGTATGAATGTATATATATACACATACACACATACTTGTGTGTGTGTGTGTGTGTGTGTGTGTGTGTGTGTGTGTGTGTGTGTGTGTACATGTATGTAGTAGGTGCACTCAGAAGCCATATGAAAGGTATTGAATCCCTGGAGGTGGAGATACAGGCAGTTATGAGCTGCCCAATATAGGTGCTGGGAATCTAACTCAAGTCTTCTACAAGAGCACTCAACCACTGAACCATCTCTCCAGACCAAGAAAGTGTTCTTAACCAAGGGTTTTGAGATATCAGCCTGAGCTTCAAGAGATCTGTAACCTTGTGAAAATTGTATGCAAAACTCCCTAAAATCATGGCTATCTGCATTCTTCCAAGAAGAGCATCCACTCTTAAGCTTCTTGAGGAGTCTGTTATCTCCAAATCACTCTGTAAACACTAAGAAACACTGAAGAATCAATGCAAGCTAGGAAAGGAGGCATTCAAAGCATATCTGAAGAGTCAACTAAGGAGCCAAAGCTGAGTCACAGGGTAAAAATAAGGAAGAGGCAAGCAGTGGCCTGGTCCAGTCCACATGGGATGCTACTGCACTGATTTCAAAGATCCTGCCCTTTAAGAGTCATGCCCATAAATCGTCCACAATGATTCAAGGGCCTCCAAAAGAGACCTTACCCACATGTAGAGTTCAAGGCCTGCTAACTCTCTGGGGCAGCGCTCACATAGCTCTTTCTGAAAAGTGCGTACACTTCTGCAGGATTGCTCACATTCAGAAATAAACATCCATTCCAGCTCCAATGGCAATGGAGCGCACAAACAACTCCTCTAATTGAGCACTGTCCTTCCATTTTGTCTTCTCTTGATTCTCCCATGGCAGAGGAATACCTCACAAAGAGAAGATGAGTGTTGGTCCCAGGAAATCAATGGAAACACATCATAATTACTTCATGAATGGTTGATCCACTGGGCTAAGGTTTAATTCATTCAGATTAAATTAAATTTAAATTCCATTTTAATCAAAGGAGCTACATTTCAAGTAGTCAATAGACAGACGCAGCTAGTAGTTACTGTACTAGACAACATATTTATAAAACACTTCCATCCTCACAGGAAGTTCTTATCTATATAATCTACCACTAAACTCCAAGACACCAACATTTTATATTAGGGATTCAGAGAGAAAGTCCACAAAGTGGGCAGAAATCACCATAAAGACCTTTGTGAATGATATGGGCTTCAGTGGAACCTTCATGAATAAAATGAAGCATTGGAAAGATCATGTCACTCAGCAGGCATGGCAAGAGCAAAGGTTAGAATATACAGGCTTGGATGGAGCCTGGCGCACACGCGTTCATGGTGAA
The DNA here is from genome assembly GCF_903995425.1 of Onychomys torridus. NCBI lineage: Eukaryota > Metazoa > Chordata > Mammalia > Rodentia > Cricetidae > Onychomys > Onychomys torridus. Next base: position 94,117,484 of record NC_050449.1, on the reverse strand, counting down.
TGGAGAATGCAGAAAGGAGGAGTGGACACATATCAGGAGGAAGGGGAATGAACGAATGCTAGTACAACAGAGAGTTAGGAAGTACGGACAAAGACTGCATAAAGGCCTCAGTATCTGGCACAATGAAGCAGGCATGACAATGACAGCTATGAACACTTGCCATCTCTTATTTAATGCTTCCCGTGTTTCCACACTCTGTATCAAGAGATTTGTATAAATTATTAAATGTAAATTATTTAAATGTACTCCTCATAGCACAAAAAGGTAATTATCTTGAACTCTGTGATAAGAATGACAAAACCTGAGGACCGGGGACATGGCTCACGGTAGAGCACTTGCCTACCATCGAAAGGTCCAACCTATAGGACTGACAAAAAAGACAGAACAGCAAAAGCTGACATTTGTGGGATTTAGGTAGCATTCCCCAGATGACATAGCAGGGCCATGGTAATCTGTCTAAAATCAAGGTCACAATGTTTTGACCCTCCTCTTTGCCTCTCCCTCCTCTCCTCCAGATAGAAGTAGTGTTTGTCTCTGTCCTTTGCAGTGCAGATCTGCAATTCCCAAGGCATTTCTCCCATTTCTTTCCTTTACAGTCGTCCAGTGCTTCTATCAGGGACTCCTAAAACATAAAGAATGCGCAGTACAGTAGAAGCCAGAACATGGCTGGAAGAGGCAAAGGAATGGCAGGAAATGACCCAGCCCTGTGAATGAAAGGTGTGGGGGACAAAGAAGTTGGGGGTTTTTGGTTGGTTGGTTGGTTGGTTGGTTGGTTGGTTGGTTGGTTGGTTTGGGTTTTGTTTGTTTGTTTGTTTGTTTGACAAAGAGGCCTCAATGGCTTTTCAATTGATGACTAAGCCTAAAGTTGTCTCCCTGGCTTTAGAGCACCATTTGCCTACAAGGTGTGCAGGGCAAGGTTCCTGACCCTGTGGGCTTCCGCTGTCTCTGTGGCTTCTGTCACCTCTCATTCCTCCAAGAAAATTGTTTGCCATTCTCTTCTGCAGGCTTGGGTTTCAGAGTTCATACATATGGAATCCCACCCTCCTGCCATGCACGTGCACGCACACACACACACACACACACACACACACACACACACACACTTTTAATCAATTCAGCTGACTGCTCATGGTGTATCCATGACTATAGATTGGAACAAAGGATTTCCACAGGAGAGAAGAAAGCCAACATTCACATCCATGCTGTTCTGCTTTTTCTATGAAAACAGGGTACTTTATTAAGCTAACAAAGCCTAACAATTCATCTATAATATTATAGATAAAAATTGGTTGCAGTGTTTAAAGCAAGATTTAAGGAAACACATATATCTCATTACCACCTTGACTGGTAATCCCTCACTCATTGGTCTAACCCTGGCACTTGCTCAACAATTAAACTAGAATCCAACCTGTGCCTCTCAGAGTTAAAATTCTGTGTGGGGCTGATACCTGGTTCTTTCCTTAGGGCATTGAAGATTTTAACACCAACAAATAGTCACGTGGTTTCTTTTTAGCTTTTCACAATTGCAGCTGCCTTCACACAGCTTATCGGGAAGAAGGTGCTCAGCTGCTGCAGTCAGCATTCTAATTAACAGTCTTGCTGTCTAATCACTCTGCTATTCTACATGACAGAGACTGACCTTCTACCCCACCCCACTGCCAGCAGCCAAGAAGAGAATGTGACCAGAATCCAGCCACATGATATCTACAGTATGGGACATATACACACATACACACAACACACATACACAATATACACATATATACACATGTAATAGACATACTGTATATATATATGCATATAATACACACATATACACACAATATACTCACACATATATACACAATACACACATATACATGCAATACACACCTATATATACATACAATACACACATACAACACACACATAATACAATAAACACATACATATAATATACACATATACAATATGCACAATGCACACATAAAATACACATACACAACTTTTCTGCTCTTCTAGAAGGAGAGATATGCTCCAACTCAGGAAAGACCTTCTCTGAAGAACTACTCTGTCTTTCCATGACAGTCAGGTGTTTGCCTATTGTTTGTTGCTTGTTTATTTAGTAAGAGCTGAGACTTCACCTGCATCATTGCTCTGTCTGTCTCCTGATAGTTAAAGCGTTTTTGAGCTGAGGTTGGGAGTTTTTCTACAGTACCTTATTTTTGTAGGTTGTCAGATGTAAAACATCCCATAGCTATATACAAAAACAGAATCCAAATGTGTACAGCATGGGAATCTGTTTTTCCCAAATTCCACAAGGAATGCTGCTTTTATCCCAGAAGCAGAACATGGTTGGGGGGGGGGGAGGGGGGGTGATGCCAAAGGTGGCTGGTAACTGTGGGAGTGTTGGGGTTGGAAATGATCATTTTGCAACCACTGGGGCAAAAACTGGTTCAAGCGAGAGGCAGCCATAGTTGCTCAATCCTGAAGGGAATGTTGATGAGGAACAGAGCATGTGCATGGTCTGCAAGAGTCCCCTTAAAGGTGCATGATCCAAACTCCATCACACTAAGAGGCACATGACTCTGCCTCCAGATGTGCCTCAAAGGTGAGGCCTGGAATGCATATCCTGCATTTAAGCACACAGAAACATCAGACAAACTCAAAATGAAGAGCATTCCTTAAGGAAGAAGTCGTCTTAACTTCTAAAAAAAAAAAAAAAAGCCAACATCTTCAAAGACAAAAAAAAAAAAAAAAGTACAGAAATGTTCCAGATTTGTAAAGACTAAAGAAACACAACACAGCAATGTCTGACACTAGACTGGATCTGTCTCTGGGAGTGGGAAGAGGATAAAGGACATTATTGGGTCAACTGAAAAAAGGATGGAATTAGATCAAAGTGTTGTATCACTGTTTAACTTAATGAAATTGATAACTGTATTATGGTTAAAAAGGTATCCTTACTCTTAGGAAATGTGTACTGAGGTATCTGGAGATAAAAGGCCAAGGCATATAAAACATTCACTGAAACTGTTAAGGAAAATGTGTGTGTGTGTGTGTGTGTGTGTGTGTGTGTGTGTGTGTGTGTGTGTGTATGAGAGTGTACGAGTACAGGACAGTAATAAAACAATCAGCTAAATGTTTACCAGAGGTGGTGAGGAGAGAGAGCAGGAGAGTTTCCCGTGTCTAGTCTGTTCACCTTTTCTATGAGTTATTTCCAAGAAAAGTTTTACAGCAACAACAAACCAACAGAGAGAGACCAAGACAGAGACAGACAGACAGAGGTGGGAAGAGAAGGAGGGAGACAGGAGAAGGGGAGGAGGGAGCGGGGAGCCCCCTCAAGGGCAGGGAGGACCAATCTGAATCCTCTGCCAGTGTCCCCCACCCCTGCACTTCTGTAAGAGGAAAGCCACCATCTCCATCATCACTACTTTGGCGTCAGTTTCTCTTCCCATCTTTTTAATAAGCACCATTAATAACTACATGAGACAAAAATGAACTTTTTTAAATTGTTGTCTTAAAAAAAACCACTCTGTCGGGGAAAGAAACAGAAAAGATACACACACACAAAGTGAGACTACAGGTAAATCCTCATCTTGAAATTACCAAGGGCAATTGTTGTTCTCTGACTCCCACATACATGCTGTGTCATGCACACACCCATACATAGATATACACTCGCATACAGGGGCAAGCATGCGCGCACAGCAGAGGAAGTTAAATTACCAATAATTTTACAATATAATTCTGGCCAGTGCCATCTATTGTGCCCCCCTAAAGTTACTGCCATGCAGTTTTCTTGTTCTAAGTCAGTGTGTTTTCACCATTTTTTCCCTCAGTAGTTAGAGGCTAGCTTCACAGACAACCATATGACCTTCATAGAAGATACCATTAGCCTCAAATTCACTCTGCTTCATAAAAATGATTTCTCTTTCTTCCAAAAGTTGAGTGTCATCAGTGGTCATAGCTGAGACCTAGTTCCACAAGAACTAAGTGAGTGTCTATTATAATGTCAATGTAAGTTGATGGCACTTTTGCCTGACCCATGAATTGTGTAAGAATAAATGACTGTTTGACTGATTATAGATCATTTTTATAGATTAAATTCTAAAATTACTGAATTCAACCTACAGTGTTTAATAGCAAATCTTTCCTGGAGCTGGGTCAATGGCTAAGACAGTATAGTGCTTGTTGAATGAGTATAAGGTCCTGAGTTCAAATTCCCCAAAAACACCCACATAAAAAGCTGGGCACAGTAGCCCATGCCTATAATCCTTGCACTGGAGAAACAAAGACAGAATAGTTTATGTGGCATGCTGATCACACAGCCTAGCCAAAACAGTGAGCTCCAGGCTAATGAGAGGCTCTGTCTCAAAATAAGATGGAGAATCATGGAGGAAAACACTTGTCATCAACCTATAGCCTCCATCCAAACATACACACACTTGTGTCCACCCACTCACACACAAAAACGCTTTTGTCTGTAAGCTTGAAACACTGGTATGCTACTGAACCAATAAGGTCCCATATGATCTGGGAAGGAGCCGACTGCCCTCAGTTTACTGACATCACAGAGATGATAGGTACACCCAGGGCACAACAACCTGTCAGTGCTACCAGAGCCAAGTGTCACTTTCACCCACTTGTAAACATGCTCCTAAAGACACACTCAAAGTTCACTCATTCCCTATCCTGTATCCACTGCCACATTCCCACATTCACCCACACTCACCCCTTCACAACCATTACCAATACCACAGGGGGGAAAAAAAGAGTGTTCTTTATATACTAGCAATGCTTAAGACCAGGGAGAAGCCTTTCCATCACAAAACTTCTCAGCCCCAACCATGCATGGTGCTCAATCTTAGTTCCCTTCAAGCTAGCTTTCTAAGATGTTATATTTTCTTTGTCTTTAGTCCAAGCTTAGTTTGTATTACAGTAACCTGAACAATTATAACAAACATATCTATAGATAAAATAGTTAAATTACAAAAAACGTATATAGGTTTGCTCACAGAACAGTACAAGTCAGGCATTCCTAGGCCAGAACTTCCATTCTGATTCAGGGATCTAGCCTCCTTCTAATTTGTGGCCACACTTTCCTCTAAGTCCCATGATCCTTTCTGTCTAGCTGACAGAAAGGGCAAGACCATGGAGAAGGCTCAGCTGCCTCTTACAAGCCCCCAACTCAGAAGGGGTACTGTTTAGGTCTATTTTTATGATAAAGGATGAAATTGAACCTCTTCCTTAGTTATCTCCAAGTTGGTTATAGAGAAAAATGTAAAAGTCAAGACGACAATACTCAAGCTGGAGAGATAGTGGTTAAAAGCACTTGCTGCTCTTCCAGAGGACACAGATTTAGTTCCCAGCACACACATGACAGCTTTTGACCATCTGTAACTCCAGTCTGAGGATCTGTCACCCTCTCCTGGCCTCCAAGGACACCAGTCATGCATGTGGTGCATAGATATATACATAGACACACCTAAAACTAAAATAAATAAATCTTTTTACTAAAGACTACAAGGGCTAAAATGATGGCTCAGGAGTTAAGAGCACTGGCTTCTCTTCCAGAGAGCCTGGGTTTTGTTTCCAGCACGCACAGGGCAGTTCACAATCATAACCCCAGTTCCATATGATTTGATATCCTCTTCTTGCCTCTGAGAGCACCAAGCATGACATACATGTGAGCAAAACACATAAAAATAAATATTTTTAAAAGCTTTTGGACTGGGCAATTTTTTAGATATGACACCAAAATATGTTTGATAAAGGAAAAATAAATAAGCCAGCCATTTATTTACTGTGTGTGTGTGTGTGTGTGTGTGGTGATGACATGTGTGCCAAGCCATTTATGTATGTCAGAAAACAACTTTTGGAAGCAGATTCTCTCCTTCTACCACGTGAGTTGCCAGGGCCAAACTCGGGTCAGCAGCATTGACATTAACCACTTTTACACTTTGAACAATCTCTAGTTTTTTAAAAAAAATGCTCTTCAAAGGACACCACCAAAAACATTTTAAGATAGCTTGGCATGGTGGGGTATGCCTGCAATCCTAGCACTTGAAAAGCAATACAGGAGTTTCCCCATGGTTTAAGTCCAGCCGGTCTACACAGGAAATTCTAAGCTATATTTCAATACTAAAACCCATTTCAAACTCCTCACCCCCTAAGAAAGAAAAAATGATAAGACAACTCAAACATTATAGAAAACATATTTTCAAATAATAATTCTAATAAGGAGCTTGTACCTACAATACACTAGGAACTCTTACGGCTTAACAGTGAAAAGGCTCAGGGCCAGTGGGATGGCTCAGTGGAAAGTGGAGCTTGCCACCAAGGCTGATGACCTGAGTTTGACCCCCATGACCCACATGGTCAAGGGAGTAAACTAACTCTCACAAGCTGTACACACACATACACACAAATAAATACATGTAATAAAATTTTAAGACAAATAAACCTAATTTTAAAATGGGCAATGGATCTGAGTAGGTATTTTTCCAAAGAAGTTATACAAAGGTTGGGACTTGGGAGATGGTTCAGTGGTTTAAAAAAATAGTTGTTATACAAATCTAGTACCTGAGTTTGATCCCCAGAACCCATGTAAAAAGCCAGATGCACTGGAGTGTTCCTGAACTCATGCTCAATTCAAATCCATTTCACTATATCAGATCTTTTCTTTGAGGGGGCCAGGATCTCATTATGTAGCCCTGGCTAGCCTGAAACTCAATGTGTAGATCAGGGTGGTTTTTAACTCACAGAGACTCACTTACCTCTGGCCTCCAGTTACTAGGATTAAAAGCATGCACCACACATCCAGTATAAATCTTTTTTAAGTTATATAAATGGTATGTGAATTATATCTCAATTTTTAAAAATAAAGTAATAGCCCTTGGTGAGTTTCTGCTGTAGACAGATTTTAAATCCCTCTCATGCCTGTGGATACCTCTCACTGTTCCCAGTGATCTACAACTGTGGTTCTCCATGTGTGGACCCTGAAAGACTTACCACAAAATTCTATGGCTCATTGCCTTGGGTGTCTTTCTGTCTGTGTCTTTTGCCTGCTGTGAGACCTTGGATTTCTTAGCAAATTTTCTGGCCCTCTCCTACTAAATCATGAACTTTGGGGTAAAGTCCAATAACATGTATCTCAACAAGCTGTTCAGGTGGCCTGATGCCCACTGAGGAGTTAGATTCATGGCCCACTTCTCTGGACAAAAAGAAATGTAAGATCTGTCTCCCTAGAACAAGTTTGGCTCTACAAATCCATGTTCTGGATATTAATGGCTCCTGTTCTTCATTTTGAACTCATTGTTCTTTTCCATTCTTTCTCTACACTCTTAAGCCATGGCCTGCTCTGTATGTTGCTATCCACTCTTGCCTTCATGGTTTTCCTTCTCCATATGGTCAGCATGATAGAGTAGATACCCCAATATTGGGTTTGGGTGAGAGTGCTGGGAGACCCTACTTCTTAGTGTTGGGACCTTGAACACTAACATCTCAATCTTCAGAGTATGTGTATGACTCCAGATTGCTATTGCCCTTTGGGTACATAGGTTCCTTTAAACTCTGGAGAAAGGAGACAATTGTCAGGCAAAAATATAGACATTTTGGACCTCTGCCTGAATAACTTGGATTATAGCACCAAAATTGCATCTTCAATTTCTAGCTCCTACCAGCGTAAGACTCATCACATCTCCAGGAATTTGTGACGATCCCCCACTGACCATACACACATCCCTCCCTGTACTCATCACATCTCCAGGATTATATGATGCTCCCCCACTGACCATACACCTATACCTCCCTGTGAACCTATTTCATTTCCCCTCATCTGCAGTTGTGCTCCCGACACACTCATGGAACAACTAGGCTTATGGTCACTATGTGTTTTATGGAATTTGCTGAGAAATTCAAGAGTCCAGGCAGTTGACCTAGTGTCTCTGAGAATCAGTAGCAGAAACCAATGACCTTATGGAAGCAGCTCAGCTCTATTCCTCCACGGGCAAATAAGACCCTCAAATGCTAATAATAAGTCACTCGTGTGGGTTTACCTAGAAAAATAGGTGACTTCTTCAAGCCATGTTAAATGTGCAGGCATGTGAGTATATATAAAATATCCAGAGACATGAAGATAAATCTCTCTCTGGCTCCCTTCCTGCAGCACAGAACAGAACTAGAGGAAAACTTAACAACTGAAAACCCAGAGCTAAGTTATCAGAAAGCAAATTAAAGCTGCTGGGTATTTTTGTTGAAACATCTCTACCTCTGAAATCTAATTTCTTGCAACTTTCCATATAGGATCCTGTGTTGTATTATTTATAAGAAAATAATATTCTGCCCTCCCTTGACAGCATTTCCAGGCTGCAGAAACCACAGCAGCCATGGAGTAACAGAATAATTTTGGTAATGTTTCCATAGCTACCTTGCTTCGAAGTGAGGCTTATTCTGTTTTAACGTCTACTGACCTATTCACATCCACATTTGAGGTATTTTCGATCTAATCCCTTACCTGCCTATTATTGTCTAATGTTCTTGTGATTTCTGTATTTAAGAGGCCCTAGATGCATAAATATGCTAAGCCTTCTAGTTACATGTAACAATATGATTTCCCCCTATTTCTTCCCATGTGTGTTCATTCTTTCCCTGGCAATGCAGACAAACCTTACAATTTTGGTAGTAAAGGCTGTTTAAGGTACACTGGTGCCCTCTTGTGGTCATTCTGGCTTTATGGTTTCCTTCCCAGAAGGCTCTTTTGCTTTTACAAAAGGTTAAAAAGAAAGACTACCACGAAACCCCATTGCTTACTGCCTTGGGTGTCCTTGTGTCTGTGTCTTTTGCCCACTGTAGGCATGGGGGATCTGTCTAGGACAGGTGACATCCTCTGATTGGCAGTGTTACAGATCTCTGCTTTTTCCTCCAAAGCAGGCATCATAAGGACTGCTGCTCTGGGTTAATCTTTGGAAAATGACCTCAAGAAGATGACAATGGACCAAAATCCCTCCTAAAGACGTGAAAATAAGAGAATCCATGGAACAAAGAGACAAGACTTCACTTCAGCCATGCACAGCCTATCAAAACAGTAGCAATAATGGGCAATACCATTTCAGAAGCTAAAAACATCCATTTAGTGCTAGCCCGGAAATCAAAGCAGAGAAATCAATAAAATTTTATTTAGTTGCATGTGACTAATATTTATTCAATACATAACTTTAAATGGGGTTAATGACAGCATTTGGGAGGTGGAAGCAGAAGGGTCATGAGTTCAAGGCCAGCCTGTGATACAGAGAGCTCCTGTCTCAGAAAGCCAAAAGGAAGGAAGAACAGAATACAATTCTAGCATTGTCCAAGAGAACTTTCTGTGACAGTGAAATGTCCTATGTCCATGTTACAACACACAATAATCACTCAGCTATGGTCATGTCTTGGTTTTGGTATCTATTGCTGTGATGAAACACTATGACCAAAAGCAAGTTGGAAAGAAGAGTGCTTATTTGTTTTATACGTCCACATCCTTAGTTTATCACTGAGGGAAGTCAGGACAGGAACTCAAACAGGGTAGGAACCTGGAGGCAAGAGCTAAGGCAGCGGGGCATGGAGGAGGGCTGCTTACTGGCTTGCTCCTCATGGCTTGCTCAGCCTCCTTTCTTACAGAACGCAGGACCACCAGCCCAGGAATGGCACCACCCACAATGGTCTGGATTCTCTTCCATTAATCACTATTTAAGAAAATGGCCTACAGGCTTGCCTACAGTCCAGTCTTATGGAGGCATTTTCTCAACTGGGGCTCCCTCCTCTCAGATGACTCCAGCTGTGTCAAGTTGACATAACATTAGCACGAACAACTGACCTCTTGTTTTGTCTTTGACCTCTTTTAAGTCTTAACTTTTCTTTTTTTTTTTTTTTTTTTTTTTTTTTTTTGGTTTGTTCACAAGATCTCAGATTACTAAATATCACAAATATAATACACATTACAAACTTACAATTCCCAGTCTTTACCAATTCAAACACTCTAAAAGTTCAGTCTCTGTAAAAATAGTCTCTTAAAGTCCATAATCTCCCTCAAATTTTTAAAGTCAACTGTGGGCACATATAAAATAAAAAAAAAATAATAAGTTAAATACTTTTTTTACTGCAAGAGGGAAGAACCAGGGCATGGCCACAATCAGAACAAAGCAAAACCAAACTCCAACAGTGTAAATAACTCAATGCGCAATATCTGGGATTCACTGACCATCTTCTGGCCTCCTCCAAGGGGCTTGGGTCACTTCTCCGGCTCTGCTTTCTGCAGCACACAAAGCTTGTCTTCTAAGTTCAGGCCAGCTCCACTCCGGGGCTGCTGCTGTTCTTGGTGGTTATCCTACGGTACTGGCATCTCCAAAATGCTGGAGTCTTCTCCTGCATCTGGCTGCACTTTCACCAATAGCCTCTCCCGGGCTCTCTTCATGGTGCCAAGCCTCAACTTTCCTCCATGACCCCTTCAATCCTGAGACTTCCACTGATATTCCAGCTACACCTTTCACAAGCGGCCTCTCCTGGGCCTCTCACAGTGCCAAGCCTCAGCTGCTCTCCATGACCCCTTCATACTTTCAAAACCAGTACTGCCTGGGTGACTCTTACACATGACCAAGTTTGGCTACCAGCATAAAGTGCAACCTTGGCCACCTCTGAACACAGTTTGAAGGTGCTGACTCTAAGGAAACCCTTCCCAGAAGATTTCACCTCAATGATGCTGGCCTCTTCTTAATCACAGCCGATTCTTCAGCTCCAGCTGGCCATACACCACACATTCTTCACACAATGGCCCAGTAGAGTCTCTGCTTCCCTCTGAAACTTCTGCACTGCTCCCAACACTCTTGTCTTCTAAGCTCCCACAAAACAACCCACTGAGCTCGCAACACTCAATGGCTTTTCTGGCTCAAAGTCCTTCCACAGTCCTCCCAAAAACAACATGGTCAGGTCTATCACAACAACCTCACTATCTTGGTACCAATTTCTGTCTTAGTTTGGGTTATTATTGCTATGATGAACCACCATGACCAAAAGCAAGTTGGGAAGGAACAGGAACTCACATCCATGGTCCATCACTGAATGAAGTCAGGACAGGAACTCAAACAGGGCAGGACCCTGAAGACAAGAGCTGATACAGAGACTATGAAGAGGTGCTGCTTATTGGCTTTCTCAGCCTGTTTTCTTATAGAACTCAGGACAACCAGACTAAAGATGACCCCACCCACAATAGGCTGGGCCAGCTTAAATCAATCACTACTTAAGAAAATGCTCTGTAGGCTTGCCTACAGCCCGATCTCATGGAGGCATTTTCTCAATTGAGGTTCCCCACTATCAGATGTCTCCAACCTGTGTCAAGCTGACATAAAATTGGGAGTACAGTAGGTTATGGAACAGTGGAATGTGGAAAGTGAAACTAAGGGACCAGATTTCTAATTTTATTTCATTTTTCATTAATTTTAATTGGCTACATGTGGCAGTTGGACAGCCCAGGTCTGGGGTGACAGACAACCCCAATACAGAGAGAAGCTTTAACAAGGCCCTCATGTTTGTCTCTGCCTTTAGGTCCACCCTCTAAAGTCTCCACATTCAGGAGCCACATCTGAGTCCTCTTGTCCCCCACATAACATGCATCACACGACTGAAACCCTAGTGAAGCCAAAGACCAGAATCTCAGAGAAGTGTCACACCCTAAAAACATGCCATCCAGCATCCAAAAAACTAATCTGAAGAGTCTCTGAGTTCTTTCTTACACCTGTCAAAACACCTCTGGGCCACCTCAGGTCATGCGTCCTGAGGGACTCAAATAAGAAATCCTCTTTTTTCTCCCATCACTTTCCTCCTGCCCCACAGCCTCTCATCCATGCAGCCTGGAAAACTTTCACATCACCAGACCCTGAGTCTCTCATCCTTCCTCCTTCTCCCCCGCCACCTTCACCTCCCCATCTTTCTCACACCCTCAGCCTCTAGTTTCTGAGCCTCATTGTGTAGAGAAGATCAAGAAGCAAAGTGCACAAAGACCAGACAGTCTCTAGATGGTAGGGAGTGACAGCTGGGGTTTTTATAGAATCACCCACCTCTCACACCGAAATATAAAAGGATCCCCCTTTGGTTCCCATTGTTCATTGTCTCCTCCCTAGCCTCTGCTTCTCCTCCATTTTTTTTCTACAAAAAATTTCACAGTGAGGATCTCAGATCAGTATTGCACCACCTAGGAGCTCATCCCAAATGCAAATCTATAATCTCTGGGCAAAAGGCCCAGGAAAGTGTTGCAATGTATCCTAGATGGATGCTTGTTAAATTAAATGTTAGGGATCACTGATCTAACAGAGCCACTGCCCTCTTGTGTTTCTTTTTCTTTTTTTTTTTTTTTTTTGGAGCTGTGGATTGAACCCAGGGCCTTGCACTTGCTAGGCAAGTGCTCTACCAGTGAGCTAAATCCCCAACCCCCTCTTGTGTTTCTTGGGGTGCTGTTCTGGGAACTTGACTAGACCCATCTGTGTCTTCTAGGAGATCAGGAAGTTGGGATTGAGTAACAGGAAATGTTCTAGGCAATGACAACTCAACATTCACACTTAGTTCTAAGAACATTGGCTGGGACAGTGTTTCACAAACTCCATGTGAATAGTGGCTTATAAGGAAAAATCAGAGATTTGGACATAAGGCTGTCTTCACCAGAAGACACTGGGTGCTCTAGACTATGGGAAGAAAAGTATGCTTGGGGACAAGTAGTTATAAGACTCCCCTCTTCATAATAGAAGGAAGTGCGATCTTCTCACAACAGCCAACACTGGCTCCTATCTTACTCATACTTCAACTTTGAAAGGCCAGAGTAATGGGTTAAGTTATGGCCACAGCCTATTGACAGTCCTGTCCGCCACATAACAAACATACTTGAGGGGTACAGTTTCTTTTTTTTTTTAAGCTGAGGATCTGAACCCAGGGCCTTGCGCTTGCTAGGCAAGCACTCTACCACTGAGCTACATCCCCAACCCAAGGGGTACAGTTTCTAGTCACACTCCAAACTGCCTGAGAAAAGAGGAGTCCTTCAATGTGGATATTATAATCTGCTTTCCCCTTGTAACTGTGAACTCAGATGAGGAACAATTCGGGTGTAGAGACAAAGTCACACCCACACCATTTTCGGCTTCTGAACCCCAAGATATCAGGTCTACATTCCATTACTTCATCCTGTTTCATGTTAGTGCTAGGCAGGCCTTCCTTTCGCTTAGCCAAAGTATGGCTTACCAGAAGAACAATTAGAGTGTGATTTCAAAATGGTACGAAGTCCAATACCCTGAAATAACCCTATACTGCTTTATTCCTTTGCTCTCTAGCAGACTGACTGCTGGACTATTCATTCTAATAAAACACAGACAAGAACTCACTTGCTGCTCATTACACCCAACATGGAAATTGTATCTGTGATCCACATTATGGCATGGCCATTCCAGGGATGCAAGGCAGTTCTACCCAGAAAAAGTTCATTCTAATTACTATCAGTATTGAAAAATCTCAGGTAGAAGTGGGCCCCTTTGTACCTTCTAGGCAGCCCATCCTTAAATCATTTACAATATATTGTGTTTATATTACTATTCAGATCCTGTAGTTTCTGTCTTCCTTATGATTTCTTCTATCATTCATAAGCATGCACAAGTATGCTTCTTAAATCATCAAATATACAAAAGCTTTTGCACATATCATTATAGAAGATCCTATCAGTTTGAGTACTTAGAAGTTACGAGCTCATAAGGTCAGTTTTATGTAGGTTAGATTAAGTTTATTAGTTCTGTTGTTAAGATGTGCTACATTGTTTAGTAAAGCACTATGTACTTCATCAATGAAATACCATTAATATCTATAGTATTTGTAGTGATCATGCTTTCACAATTCTGTAAATGTGTTATTTATATCATTTGAAGCTATGTTATTAGATGCTTTTAAATTTAGAAACAATTTCTTCCCAGTGAATTTTTTAGCATTACAGTGGCCCTGTATTGGTATAGTTTTCTTAAACCTACTTTGGTTAGGATGTTTTCTAGCATGCTTTTATTTTTGAGATTATAATTACATCGGTTCCACCTTTTCTTTCCTCCCTCCAAACCCTCCCATATACCTCTCCTTGCTCTCTTTCAAATTAATGGTCTCTTTTTTCATTAATTACACATGTGTATATGTCTAGTGTAACAATATATGTGTATATGTGTGTAGATATATGACCTGTTCCGCCTGTATAATATTACTTATACATATATGTTTTCAGGGCTGAGCATTTGGTGTTGGATAACCAAGTGGTGTACTTTTCCCTGGGGAAGATTCTTTCTCCTACTGTCAGTATTCTTTAGTTCTTTGTGTAGAATTAAGATCTCATGGGCTTTCTCCTGTCCATGAAGCATGTCTATGGTTGTTATTGTTTAGCTCATGTTTAGGTAGTCATGTTGGTGAGGCTGTATGGGTATAGCTTCTAACATTTCTAGGAAATACAGTCTCACAACAAATTCCCTGATCCTCTGACTCTTATCTGTGAGTATAAGGACAAGTATTTGGAATGTAGTTAGGGATTATGCTGGTTTAGTAAAGTTGGAGTTGTGGGTTTTCATCCATGACTTCATTAGCCCTGGATATTTGGCTAGGTTTCCAGCACCAAGCTTGATTTCCCTCCTGTTGAGAGTCTTAAATTCAATCAGAGAGCTGTTGGTTACTGCCAAGGTATGCAAGCCACTACTGCATCATTAATGGTTATCATGCTATAATGGTTACTGTTGTGGTTTACAGGCATTAGCTGGGTAGGACTGTTGGTTCCTTCCCTCCTTTGGAAGCTTGCATGGTACCATGAACGCTAGTACTCAGGAAAGAGATATTCAGGTCAGTTCCAGCTCAGGAATCTCTGGACCCTGTGTCTGAAGTACATGGTATCTTCAGCAATAGAGACTTACCTTCTCCCTCTGAGGAACAACTAAGGACAATAGCAAGAGTTTGTAACATTTTTATTAATAATGAGAGCAATACATATTTACAGTGTATAAAGATTTTTTCATAGCACATGAAGATAATGGCCTAAACTTCTGAACTGTAAGCAAGCTACCACAATTAAATTTATAAGAGTTGCCATGGTCATGGTGTCTCTGTATAACAATAGAAGCCCTAACTACAACAGTTGCTTTTATGATACTGTCTTCTCTTTAGCATTTTTCATTGTTGTATGTCTAGGAATAAATTTCCCTTTTTGTCTATTCTGCTCACCTTGTGCTTCCTAAATCAAAGGGCACCTGTCTTTCATCAACACCAGAAAATTCTCAGCCATTACATCTTCAAATATTATTTTTCTACAACTTATCTTCTGTTTTAGCCTTTGGATATCTCTTTTTCCTCCTATCTGTTACTCTCTGTATGTATCTTAAGTTCTCTTTCATGTTTTCTATGTATTCTCTGTGCTGGTGTTGAGTTCATTGATTTTTCTCTTATCTGCTGACTAATTTGGTGTTTAGAACATCCATTAGGTGGCTATTTTCATTAACTACACTTGTTGTGATTTCTATAAAATATACTTGTTTCTGTTTCCTGGTCCTGTCTTCCTAATGGTGTTTCATAAATTTCTCACATTCTTACTGGTTTTTACATAGTTGGTGGAAAATAATTCAACAGATACTGCAGGAGCCTACTGTATATCAATAAATGTGGATAAGATACAAATTCTATTGTCAGGAAGGTATAATCTAGTGAGGAAAAAAACAGTATGTGAATTAGGACATGATATATATATAGAACAGATATTTGGTTGGTGCGGTGTGGAAAAAATTAGAGGAGAATCTGACTAAGCATAAATAGGTCACACTAATTTTTCAAATGTTTATAGTGATTGGACTGGTGGGCAGGTAAGGACAGACAGGATGAACACAGGCTATGGGGGGAAACGCATGTATAGTAATTATCAGGAATCATTCGGGTTCCTGTGGCTGAAGCTTAATATTCTGGGCTGGATTGGGGAATGCAGTGGGTCAGTGGGCAGCAGTGTGAGGCCCAGTAAGCCCTGGGAAAGGGCCCAGATAGTATCCTACACACAGTGGGGAGCTAGCGTAAGAGAGGAGTGGCAGAGGACCATGTATGTGTCCCTCTGACACTAAAAAAAGGCACCAGTGAAGTGTCTGCTGAGCCAATTTATTTGGAATAGAGATATCTCTGTGCTCCATCAAGTAACATAAATGCCAACAGACTGAGGAATACATGGTCAGACCAAAAGCATTCAATGAGTGGGAGAGAGAGAGAGAGAGAGAGAGAGAGAGAGAGAGAGAGAGAGAAGCGAGCAAATGTCAGTGCTAGTCTGGACCATTAAGAAAATATTGAACCCTGATTGTACATTTTTTCAGGACCTAGCTCTTGGGATGCTCCTAGTAGTTTCAACACCAACCCTCTGCCCATTTCCATATTAAAATTGATATCAATGCACAGTGAGAGAAGAGAATGTCAGAGGACCACTGTAGCCTGGCTGAGGTAAGAGCAGCAGAATCCTAAAGAGTTGGTTGTCAGTGGATCTTGAAGAACCCACACTTACTTTCCCAAAGGCTCTGACCAAAAGCAAAACACATTGAGATACTTTGCAGCACTTTCCAGAGTCTAAGCTTGTACAACAGTTGGTCTTGGTTGTCATTTTGACTAGTTTAAGAGGTGTCTAGATGGTGAAATGCACCTGTGTGTCTGTGGGGGAGTTCCAGAGAGGACTGACATGCAGCAAAGCAGGGAGGGGACATCCCAAATATTCATGGCCCTACTAATAAACTGGTTTCTGTTGTGTGCTGTGGGATGTTCAAGTATGTCAAATGTGTTACTCTGATTGGTTAAAATAAAACACTGATTGCCCAGTAGCCAGGCAGGAAGTATAGGCGGTACAAGCAGAGAAGAGAATTCTGGGAAGTGAAGGCTGGGGAAGGGAGACACTGCCAGCCGCCACCATGACAAGCAAGATGTAAGGTACTGGTAAGCCACGAGCCACGTGGCAACTTATAGACTAACAGAAATGGGTTAATTTAAGATACAAGAACTAGATAGCAAGAAGCCTGCCATGGCCATACAGTTTGTAAGTAATATAAATTTCTGTGTGTTTACTTGGTTGGGTCTGAGCATCTATGGGCCTGGTGGGTGAGAGAGTTTTGTCCTGACTGTGGGCCAGGCAGGAAAACTCTACCTACAGTTGTGGAATATTCCTTTACACTGTGTGAAGACGTGTCACTATGATTAGTTTAATAAAGAGCTGAATGGCCAATAGATAGACAGGAAGAGGTTAGGTGGAATGTCTGAGAACAGAGTGGTCTCAGGGGAAAAAAGAGAGTTGCCAACAGGATGCAGAGGGAGCAAGACATGCAGGAGGAGAGGTAAAAACCACTACGGCAACACATAAATGAATAAAAATGGGTCAATTTAAGTTATGAGAGCTAATAGGACAAGCCTAAGCTATAGGCCAAGCTTTCATAATTAATAACAAATCTCTGTGTCATTTTTTGAGCTAGAAGCCCAAAGAAAAATCCACCTACAGGCTTCCCTGATAGAAAAACAAGTAGGAGGAAGGCACTATGCTCATGCCTGCACCTGTTCCTGATGCCATCCACTAGTAGATTCTAGTTTCTTCAAGCTTTCGACACAGACTCCATACAAGTGACTCTCCAGAGAACTTCCAGGCTTTCAGTACTAGATTGGAGCTGCTGAGGCATCCTGCTTCCTTGAGAGAGAACCTGGCCCTCTGTGCTCCAGCATGCACATAAGTTGGCTTACCCAGATTCTATTGTGTAAGCCAGTCCAATGAAATCCCTTTACACACATCCTCTTGGTTGTGTTTCTCCAAAGAACAATGCCCAATACAACATGCTGAGGTAATTATAAGAGGGCGGGGAGGGGGCTCTATGCTCATTGCTGAAGAGATAAAACTACAGGCATGACCTTCCTTGTAAGGCAGGGAGGGGTTGCTTTTCCTAGTCCCACTTAACAAGTGCAGATCACAGACAGGTTAAGTAACTTCCCCATACCCCTACAGGAAATGACTGACAGGATTCCAGGCAAGGCAGTCAACTTAACAGATCGCACTTTGTGTGTGTATGTGTGTGTGTGTGTGTGTGTGTGTGTGTGTGTGTGTGTGTATGTGCATGCTCAGGCACAGGTTTAAACTGAGAGCCTCCCATATAATAAGCAATCACTTTACCACTGACCTACAACTCCAGCTCCCCCTTTACTTTATATTTAAAAACAGAGTCGGGTTGGGGATTTAGCTCAGTGGTAGAGCACTTGCCCGGCAAGCACAAGGCCCTGGGTTCGATCCTCAGCTAAAAAAAAAAAAAACAAAAACAAAAACAGAGTCTCACTGAGTCCACACTACCCTTCAAATCATCCCATAGCCCAGGTAAGTCTTGAATTTATCATCTTTCTACCTCTGCCTCCCAAGCAGCTGAAATCGCAAGCCTGCACCACAAGGCTTAGCTCAGTCTATACTTAGCCTCTAGGCTCTGCTGCCTCCCAACAGTTCAGCAGTGCTACCATCGGCATATATGTTCCAGAAGGCACATCTCTCTGTCTACAGAATGCCACCCAACCGCCCCTCCCCCATCTTGTGCTGTGTGAAGCCAAGAGGAGCCAGCCCAATCCTGTCCATGAATTCTCTGGTAAACTGCTCCTCCTATTGCCACTCAATATGTCCAAACCGATAGCATCACACTCATTCATTTACCTAAGAAGATAGAAAGCTACACGGGGTGGGGAACCATTGAATTGCAGTGCTCACTTGCATACATGTAGCAGTTCATAAGGGAAGCCTGGTTTGCTAAGCTTGGTGATGTGGTGAAACACCATTCCTAAGTGGACATAGTGCCTATTCATCTTCTCCTCACCAAGATGTCAACTTCAGACTGCTTCTCTCCACTCTCTCCACTCCGTGACCTCCTTCCTCTTTCTTCTGCCTTCTCCCCTCCTTCTCCATTATGCTTCCATTTTTCTTCCACTTCTAGATTTTTCTCACGAGAGAGAAAAGTCCACTACATTAGCTCACATGTAGTGAGGAGGGGGAGGCATTGAAATTTGGAATCCAGTTCCCCAGATTGAAATGTCAACTCTCTAAGCTTCATTTCCTCTCCTGTAAGATGGAGATAATAAGACGCTTTGTCTTCTGAGTTCATAAATATTTACTGACTAGCTCGAGTGTATTGAGCACAGCGCTAGGCAGTGGGGACCCATCAGTGAACACTAATAATTATATGCCAATAATTGCAAGGGCGCTGTCTCTGTGTATAGTGTGAGCATGTGCCCTTTCCAGGAGGGGTGCACAGCTATGATGTACAGTGCACAGAAGAAGCCTATAGACTGCGCAGCCAGAGTGTGCACAGAAGAAGCCTGTAGACTGTGCAGCCAGAGTGTGCACAGAAGAAGCCTGTAGACTGTGCAGCCAGAGTGTGCACAGAAGAAGCCTGTAGACTGTGCAGCCAGAGTGTGCACAGAAGAAGCCTGTAGACTGTGCAGCCAGAGTGTGCACAGAAGAAGCCTGTAGACTGTGCAGCCAGAGTGTGCACAGAAGAAGCCTGTAGACTGTGCAGCCAGAGTGTGCACAGAAGAAGCCTGTAGAATGCGCAGCCAGAGTGTGCACAGAAGCCTGTAGACTGCGCAGCCAGAGTGCAGAGCACACATACTGCTTGTGCTTTCGTCTAGTGGTCTTTTCTCTTTCTCCCATCTCCTTCCCTTCTTTGTTTTCGTGTGTTTGCTTGTTTGGATTTGTTTGGGTTTGTTTTTGTGACCTAAATTCTAGATTTTATTCAAAATATTTACATAACCAGAAAATGTAGGATAGACTTGGAAAATACGGAAAAGATGAAACTTTAAGTAAAAGCACTTTGCTGCCAGGCTTGGCAACCAGAGTTTGAACCCATGTGGTAGAAGAAGAGAATTATTCTGACCTCCACATGAAACTCACATGAACATGTGCACACATGAGCATACACACACACACACACACACACACACACACACACACACACACACAATGTCTTTAAAAATTAAATAAACGTTTATTTGATACCTGTTGAGAATCCATAGCTGACAAATGCTGTTCTAAGCAGCAAGGATAATGCGAAAAGAAGACACATCCCTCCCTCTCTTCCAGGAACGGGACCTGAAGAGGAGACAGCTTCCCACACAGTGTCGCTGCGTGGTAAGTCCTTGACAGGCAAGGACTATGCAAGGAACAGCAAACAGGAAAGGCTCTGAAGCCAACCTGGGGTTTCAGAGCAAGCTTTGAAAAAGGAACAAGGACTGAGCCAAATCCAGGAGACAAATAGGAGTCGCCCCCACACTCCCCACACACCTACCCATCCCTCTGCCCCCACTGAAGTGGATGAGAATCCATACATACGGCCTGTTGTGGTTGGAATGCGAAATGTCCCTACATGGTCCCTAGCTGGGAGGTGGTTTTGGAAGGTCTTGGAAGCTTTAGGAAGTAGAAGGAGGAAGTAGGTCACTCAGGGCAGGCCTGGAGATTTGGGGGCCTAGCTCCACTTCCTGTCTGCTCTCTGCTTCTTGGACAAGACTAGCCAGCTCACACCCCTGCTGCCCTGCCTTCTCCACCAGGGTGGACCGTACACTTTCTTAAGCTGATTTTTTGGGGGGGGGGGGGTATTTGGTCACAGGGATGAGAAACAAACTTTTTCAAGTCCCTCAAAGCAACAGCGGAAGATCAGCCTCAAAGTAGTAAAAGTTGTTAGAGAAATATAGCAACATTTCAAATAGCCCAAACATCTGAGGATGGGGGTGGGGGTGGGGAGTCAGGGAGGAAGAATAAAAGATATACAAGATTACAATGGAATGAGGAGGTTGCACAAAGCAGGAAAGAGGTCTTGAAGCATCAGAGAGAAATTAAAAATCATTGCAGATGTTAACAAGAAATAGGCACCCAGTTGCCAACAGTGGGTGTGGGGTGGGCCCAGCAATATGAATCAAAAGCCTTAAAAACGCATGTCTCCTTAACCTTATAACTTGACCTTTAGAAATTTAGCCTAAGTGGAGATTTTTCATACAAAGATATCAACAAGGCATTATTTTCAAGTGGCAAAAAACTGGAAATAAGCCAAATTCCAACAGTAAGGTCATGGCCAAATGTGACAGACTCACAGAGTCAATTATGAACATTCCTCCAAATGGCATTTGATGATGGGGAAATGTCTGTGATATAATATGGAGTGTAAAGGATGGAACATAAATACATTTCCAATGGGATCCACATATTATTACAAATGTGTCTGTATATACGAATATGTGTATGTATGTACCAAAGAAAGACTGGACAGAAAAAAATCACCCAAATCTCAGTAGTGGCAGAATTATCAGCAGTTGTTGTATTCCTGAAGAGCCTTTCCATACTCTAAATTTATAATGAACAGTCTGTTTCAAATCTATAGTAAACATCAGAAAAGGAAACGCTGACAGGCTGTTTCTAAGAAATTGGGTCAAAGTTGGTTTTTTATTATTATTATTCTTTAGGCTTTCCAAATTATTTCCCCAAATTTCATGCTCTGACTAGTTGTTGCAAAAACAATAACAAACATCCAAACAAAACAGTGAGAAGCCTGTTTTACTAGAAACCCAAAATGTCTCAGGAGCGAACTGCTATCTTAAGGGATTAGTGATAGAGTCACCTGAGAAGAACAGATGTCAGCTAAGCAGAGAGTGTCCTGGCTCCCTCCCCTGCACCCGGGGCCAGATCACCCTTCTGTCTTTGCTGTTCCAAGCATCTACTTCTGAGAATGGGAAATCAGTATGGCTGCAAGGCCAGCCCATTAAGCTTACCAAAACACTCCTGGAGTACTGGGAGAGAACAGCCCACAAGGAGGAATCTGCAGGGCAGCTGACAGGGGTGCTTGACACCAAGCCTCACAACCTGAGTTCAAATCTCAGCACCACAAGGCAGAAGAGGACAGGTGCAAAATGCCCTCTGACCTTCACATGCATGCTTTGGCACATGTGTACCTAGACACAGGAGAGAGGGAGGAAGAGAGAGAGACAGAGGGAGTGGAGGGGGAAAGAACTGAGGAAGAGGAAGAGGGGAAATCTTCCTAAAATAAGGACTGGAATCCCCATGTGCAAAGGTCTTTTATCTCCTCACTATTCTATGGGGTTGCTTGTTTTGCATCAAATTGATTAACAACAGTTGTTCAGCAAACGCATCCCTGGCAGATAAGTATTCAGAGCCTTTTCTTCTGTGTGTTGGGGTCTATGGAGTCTGAAAAGCATTCTTGTTGGGAGAGACTGAAGCAATACAAGGGCAGTGTTTATCATTTGCAAATATCGCACTAATTTTCCCATGCTGCAGATCCACACCTTCCAGCTCTCTTTGTTCCAAATGTAGATAAATAAATAAATACACTTTTTTTTTTTTCCGAGACAGGGTTTCTCTGTATAGCTTTGCGCCTTTCCTGGAACTCCCTTGGTAGACCAGGCTGGCCTTGAACTCACAGACATCTGCCTGGCTCTGCCTCCTGAGTGCTGGGATTAAAGGCGTGCGCCACCACTTGCTTTTCTTTAGCCTCTCATGTCCCACAAGCTCCAGCTCGTTCTGAGCTTTAGCCTTCCTGACACTTCTTATGTTGTCTCAGGTCCCAACCAGCCACTAGTTCCCATCAAACCCCAACTCTGTGGGACTGTGTTTTTGCTACCCGGATTCAGCACCACACCGTATAGAGTCAAAAAAGGCCAAACCCTCTCTTTCTAACCCAGGCTTTCATCAGGAAATCCCTGTTTCCATATTTCTCCGATGCCCTCCTTGATACCTGACTTGATTGTTTGTTAGATCAATTTCTCCCCAGCTCTTCACATTTTGGGGATGGAACCTTTCAATTAGGTGTTTTCCTGCCAAACTGGTCTTCCCAGATTCACTGCAAAGCCCAGGTAAATCTCTGCCAGAAGTGCTGGTATCAAACGCCACAATCTAGAAATCAGAAGCCTGCTACCTAACAGAGGGTGTAGCCAATATTTCCATTTCCATTCCTCATTATTATTTACAAATGGTAGCATTGGAAACGGAGTGTGGCGTGTTGACAGGCTCTTGCCCACCTCTTCTCTTTACCTTCCTTGTCTTTTTTTCATCTGGGCCTCCAGAGTCAATTTTCTCTGGGGTTTCTCTCTCTCTCATTGATCAACAGCCCTGATATATCCTGGTGGGCACGAGCCACGTCTTGCTTGCCTGCTTGTTCTGGCAATACACGCCTGTTCCCTGCATCAGGCTACTGGGGTTCTCCAGAAGGGAGTTGGTCACCAGCCTCAGTGACTCACCTCTGCCTCACTGGGTGGGGACAACCTGGCTCCTGCCAGGGCTGACAGCCTCTGGCCAAGCTCCAGGAAAGTGACTTAGTATAGAGTGCTGATGGCAGATGCAGGTCACCCTACAATGCCCATGGGAGAGATCCCTCTCCTCTCCTAGCTACCCTCTGGTGAGGAGTCACTGCTTTCCTCTCTGGACTCTTAAATTGGTTAGGATGTGTTCACCTGCTCTGCTCGCCAGCACTGTTTGTCTCTGCTCCTTGGTTTCTTCCCTAAGCTGGAAGCAACACGCTTGGATGTCCTGGCCTCACATCTGTGTGTGCCTGCAGCTGTAAGAATATCAGCGACAGCCTGCTCTCCGAAGCGAGCGTGCGCCTGCTCTTTTAAATTTAAGTCCCTCCCATCCAGACGTTTCAGTAGCCCTCCCTTTCCATTTCATTGGGTCTTGTTGAGCCACGTGACCTTCCATTACCCAATCCATGACAGTATCCCATTGGACTCATCAGGCTCAGCACTGGAAAACAGAGGTTATCAGTCCCTTGGAGGAGTATAGGCTGTGGACAAGAGATGGGAAAATGAATGCCCACATAAAAGTAACGTATTTGAGAAAGAACAAGGCAGCAAAACAAATGCACTAGGAAAACAATCCATTGTGTGAGGCTAGGGCAAAGCAATTTCACATCACTTGCAGCTTCTAGCACTTACTCTAATGTTGTCAGGTGAGGAAGGACAGAGGGATGGAGAAAAGCCAGGAGGCAGACACACATACATACATTCACACACACACACACACACACACACACACACACACACACACACACACACACACACACACTTTTGAATAAACTCTACTCGTTCAGTGTAAATCTGTATGGCTGACTCCTCAGTATACTGGACCCTACTCCTTGTGTCCCACGCTTACCCCAGCCACCTAAAAGTCCTGTCAGGGAATTCTGGTCATCCCTAAGGACACTGCCTGCCGAGTGATGCCTTCTATGTCCACAAATAAAAATGCTTATTAGGCTAATGTGGCTGATAAAGAAAGTGCCTCTCAAGTCTAAGAGTATAAACATGCAATTATTAATAAAATGGTTGGATTCACTAAGCATTTGGAGGGATGCATGAGACAAAATTATATGGATTTGAGAGAGATTTAAGATGAATGTTGGAAACCAAGATGTTATGACCCAGTAACATTGTTAAGAAGCAGTAAAATAAACCAAATGTTGAAAGCAAAAATTGGTCTTTCAAGTCTGGGGGTGTATAAGGGAAGAATTTTTATAAGTCTTGGAGGAAAAAAATAGTCAAATGTACATGTGCATCCAATCCAACAGACCTTCCTTCTAAAAATAAGTTAAAAGTATGGCGTCCCTGGGAGAAGGATGGGGTCCTTCAATAATATTTGAGTTTTACATGCCCAGATGCAGAAGTTGAATAGCGTAACTGAAAATATTGTCATGCAGAGCAGCAAATAAAACAGATGTGTGAAATGACTTTGTGGCCCACCCCTTCCATAAACACATACTACACCGCATTTCAAAAGACTTTCTTAATGTTTAAAATACTATAATTTTTAAACAGTGTATCTGTGCTTGGTGAAGTACAATAACCATTTCCTAAGTATCTACTTTGTACCAGGGACTACTTTGGTATCTGTTTAAATCTCCTGTATAAATATGAATCAATAAATATTTAAGCACCATCTGAGGCAAGAGTATGTTTTTCTACCCACACACCCTCTTAAATATAGTCACACCAGTGTCTTGATTACTTTTGTCTGTTTCAGTGCTTGTTATAAAAAAATGGATATCAGAATGTTTGTAAATTTTAAATTTTTAGAAAAAGTATAGCTTTTACAGACCTTAAAGCAATCATCCAGAGTTTGTGTCAAATGGTCACATAAATTCACTAGGAAAAGAAAACTGTCATTTTTAATCAAATATCCTTAGTTACTATAAAGAGGAAAATATAATATAAAATCTCATATCTGACATTTTTACTTATAAAAATGATTGTGACAATGTTCGGTTGTCTATCGATTGATATGATAAACTGGTATTTTATTAACATATTACATGTATTAAGAATTTCTTTGCAAACAATGTAAGCCTGTTACTGTGTGCTATCTAATCTATGCTTACGAATAAGCTTTGCTAAATTTCACTCTGCTTGGAAGCCTTTAATAAGCTGAATTTTTATATCTTAAAGTTTAATCAGTTTGAATTATTTGCAGTTATAACTGTGTTGAGTAAGTGATTTGGTGGCCATAAATTGAGCAATGTTAGTTCTAAGTGAAACTGCTCTATTACAGATCTCATTGTTCAGTCATGTGAATATTACAGACAGAAATTATACATAGTGAGTGGAACTGTTTGTTTTATCTTTGCCAATACACAATGGCCACTTCTCTTTGAACACAGAGAACCTATAAAAATATCATTCTTTGGATGACTGTGGGTGCAGTTATACAATCTTTTGCTATGTTGGTCTAAGAAAATTAACATGGATTATTTAACAGTGGGATTTAGGGAGATCCAATCAGAATAAAATTGTGCTTTGGGGTGCTTGCTGTGAACTAACAGATTCCATTGCTATGGCTATGCATTTAACCATGGCTCTGGGAGTGCACACTTGTTTTCTGGGAATGCAATGCAGCAGGACTGAAAACCAGAGGAAGAGTCTCTGCCTGGTACCTTTGGAGAAAGGGAAATTGCAGTCTGATGGAGAGTGTGTTTAGATTACTCATAGAGGTTAGGGGATCCAGGGAAATATGTTGGACATAAATGTCTGTGCATGAATTCAGCCCAGGTCCGGGGAAATATACATTGGTAGTCAATTCATCCAACCCCCAGTTCCCAGTAGCCCTAGGCCTGTGGTTCTCAACCTTCCTAATGCTGTGACCCTTTAATACAGTTCCTCATGTTGTGGTGACCCCCCACCATAAAATCATTTTTGTTACTATTTCATAACTGGAATTGTGCAACTGTCATGAATTGTAATGTAAATATCTGTGTTTTCTGATGGTCTTTGGTGACCCCTGTGAAAGGGTTCTTAGACCTCAAAGGAGTCATGTCCCACAGGTTGAAAACCACTGTTCCACATCTTTCAAAACATTATTTCTAATGTCCCCTTCCTCTGATGCTTTCTAATTCATTTGAAAGGGTAACCTTTCTCATCTAGACTCTGACTGGCTATTGAGTATAACAGAAAAGAGTATACAGGTTCTGGCTTTGGATTTGAATTTTAGTTCATCTCACTTAATCTTGGGCAGATTACCTTCTGAATTGCCCTACTGGCAAAGTGAGGAGGAGGAGGAGGAGGAGGAGGAGGAGGAGGAGGAGGAGGAGGAGGAGATCCAGAAACAATACATCACCAGCCTGTAGTGTAAGGGGGCTTCATCCTCCAATAACCCTGGCTCACACCCCTACCCCAACATCATGTTCCTCTGGCCCAGTGCTCAGGCAAAGACTCCCAGTTGTTGCTCATCTCTGATATTTGTTAATGATCATACTTTCCTGCATAGGGTTTTCAATAGAAAAGCAAAACTAGATAAATGTGTAATAGATTTCATAGTGAAGAAGTTTTGTCAAAGAATAAAAGCACTGGAAGAAACAAAAAGAATTACCATATAAATATCCACTCTAATAATATTCATACTCTAGCTGTTTTCATTTCCTGGATATAAACCTGGCTGATGTCCTCTCCTAAAATTCACAGGACCGTGTTAAACTTAAGTGGCGGGTGATCCTAGATGACACTGGTACCTTCATTAGGAAAATGAGCTTTTTCCCAAAAGCTCCAGCAAATTTCTGCTCACCTGGCATTGCCCAAAATTGTCACAAACACAACTGCCCTTCATTGCAATACATTGTGATGATGGTTAACTTCCAGCCTCTACAATGGAAGCGGCAGAAGAAAGATAAGATCAGTTGTTGAAAGAGCCCACTTTTAAGACCTGCTACAAAATCTCCATTTGTGAGCATCTTTGCATAACTTGTTACCAATGTTGCTGTGCGGTCCAGCCAACGGCAAATTTCACTGAGAAAGCCACTGCCTGCCTTGACTTGAAAGCCCCTTTAATAGCTAAGCACCCCAAACAACCACTAAGAAGAATGTGACAGTTAATGTTAATTGCCAATTTAGCAAAATATAGAATCCATAGGGATACAGGTACCTAGGTATGTCTGTGGAGGGTTATCTTGATTAGGCTCACAGAGATGAGAAGACCTGCCTACTATAGGTGACTTCACTTTTAGGCTGTGATTCTGGACTGTATCAAAGGGGTGGGTGGGGGGTTTGAACTGAACACAGGACTCATGCTCTCTGCTTCCTTACTGTAGATGTCAAGTGGGCAGCTGCTTCAAACTCCTGTCGTCTCGACTTTCCCACCAGGATGGACTGAGTCTTCTTGAACTATGACTCAGAAGAGACCCTTTGTCCTTTACATTGTTTTTGTCAAGGTATTTTGTCACAGCAACAGAATCAACTAAGCCAGGAAGGACCTGTGCCCTGCAGGTCAAAGGAGAGACACCATAGTCACGGTCTGCGGAGGGTGTCTCTCCAGTGCCCATGCTTTTTCCTCTATCTTTGTGAAGATGCTGTTGGTTGCCTCTCCAACTGCCAGGTCCCTTTCTTCACAGCTAACACAAACCATAGTTTAATTTTGATAGCCACATTCCCAGAACCCATGGATGCATCACATTTGGACAAAACGGTCGAGGCAGAAGCTCTCTGGAAAAGTGACTAGTCTAGAGGTGGGCAACGTGATCCAGCTTTGGTGAGTAAGATGCACCCAGAGGAAGCAGAGAGGAAGTGCGTCAAGGGGGATAAAAAGGGTTTGCTGGATCAAGGCAGCCTTGTGAGAAGAAAGTGCTTTTGTTCCCGACCCACTTTCCTACCTTGGACGTGGTTAGGTGTGGATGTTGTGGTTGGAGTTAGGGTTCTTTGGATCAAGGTGATAGCTCTAGGGCAAAAAGCGATTTTCCCAGGTGATTGGCGCCTCTGCTGCCAGGGCACGGTGGATATAGAAGGAGCTTAAGTCCTTGATGATTATGTTGGGTGAGTCAAAGTGTCACACCTGGACCTGCCTACCTCTAGACTATGGCTGTGAGATGATCAGTTGTCCTTACTATTCAAACACTATGGGTGGAGTTGTTTGATACTTGCTACCGAAAGTATTTCTAACTGCTAGTCCATAAAAATCAGGTCAGAGGTCAGGCAGGGGTGGTGGCACATACCTATAATTCCAGCCCAGAAATGTGGGAAAGGGGAGGATCCAGAGTTCAAAAGAAGCCTTGGCTAAGGAATGAGTTTGAAGACAGCATGGACTACTTGTGACGCTGTTTCAAAGGTAAAGGAGGAAGAGAAAAGGAAAGAAGAAAGAAAAGGATGGGAAGACAGCTCAGCTGTTAAAACACTTGACTTGGCAGGCACAAGGACCTGAGTTTGATTCTAGAACCCAGGAAGAATGCCAGGAGTGGCAGCACTTGGTTTTTTTGGGTTTGTTTTTTGGGGTTTTTGTTTTTGTTTTTGGGTTGGGTTGGGTTGGGTTGGGTTGGGTTGGGTGTGGTTTGATTTTGGTCTTTCTAGACAGGGTCTCTCTATGTAGTTCCAGATGTCCTGAAACTCACTCAGTAGACGAGGCTGGCCTCAAATTCACAGAGATGCTTCTCCTCTGCCCCTCAGCCTCTGCCTCTGTCCCTCTGCCTCTGCTGGGATTAAAGGTATGCACCACCACAGCACATTCTTGTAATCCCAATGCTAGGGAGGTGGAGACAGAAGGATTCCTAGGGCTTGATGGCCAGTCAGTCTTACCTAATTGATGAGCTTGGTGAGCTCCTGGTCTGTTAGAGACTCTGCGTAAAAGGAGGTAGACAGTATTTCTGAAGTCCTCTGGCCTTATCACACATGTGTGCATGCATACTCACATATATGTAGACTCACACAAGCATACACATTATTTTTAATATCAGAGCAGAGCAATGTTAGCTGGCTTATTCTTGAATAAAAACCTGGGAAGTAGATGTCAATAAAATGAATAAACTAGCAAAGCATATATATTAATAGAAATGAGACCTCTTCCATGCCACCAGGCAGAGACCTGGAGACAAAGTTATACAAAGTAATTTGAGAAGTGACATCTTTATACAATACATTCTTCCTTTTTAGGAAGATAATGTATTTCTCTGCTATTTAAATCTTTCTGTCCCTAAATTACTGTTTTTAAAGATTTGTTTATATGTATGAATGTTTTTGCCTGCATGTATGGATACCTGCAGAAGCCAGAAAAGGATAACAGACCCCCGGTACTGGAGTTCCGGGTAGTTGTGAATCAATGCCGAGTTGGCAACAATCCTGGGTCTTCTTCAAGAGCAGTAAGTGCTCTCAACCTCTGCGCCTTCTCTAGCTCCATTTGCTATTCAAGCAACAGTATAAGCTCTATTTAGTCCTTGTTAAATTTGTTCCTCAGTATTTCATTCTTGGGGCTATTGTCTCTTTCAAAATGGCAGGGTTCCCTACAGATCTGCCTTCTAATATCCTAAAAACAACAACAACAACAAAAGAACACTTCGACCGCCCTGCCCCCAACTCCAATTTCAAACTGCCCCTTTTCCACCCTGGCAAACAACAACCACACTTAACCTCTCCCATGTTCATGGACCTTTGCTTGGACTGGTTTCTGGAGGTCATCCAACCTTGATGAACAAGAAAAAGAAAAGGTAACGTTTGGAATCTAGCGGGCTTGAGGTTAAAACATGTCAGCAATCGCTAAACATGAGTACATCAGATTAGGTCAAGAATTTGTGAAATGTTTGTGCCAAGTGAAATGTCAAAGCACAGAGTGTGTCAAAGGGGGAGAAAAGCCTCTGTGTCAGTCAAAATGTCACTCTGTCCTGCAGCAAGTCACGTATTCCTTTCTGTCTTTCCCATTCTTCTTGCTCCACATGTACTAATGTTGCCTCTGAATAATTGAAATTAATAGTGGCATTATCGGTGGCTTAGGGTAAAAACTAAAGAGCTAATTTAAAATCACTCAGTCAATTTGAACTCATTTTGAAAATGGAAATTGTTAACCCAGCCTTAAAAATAAGCCATTACCTGATTGTCCAAAGCGTTTCTACCGCTGCAGTTTATTTGTTCTGTTAATTTTTGTAATATGTATAGAAAAGGCACAGAAGAAGAGAGAAAAGAATGGACACATTTTTCAAATGCTGGACCCAAGGAAGTTGGAAACATGATGGAAAAGTTAAGCATAGGCTTGATAGGTCCAGGTAGCCCTCAATAAATGACATTCCAATGAATCATTGAGTTAATTATGAAGCAAATCTCCATAATGTTCATCCCCATTTTCCCACTGATTTTAATTGCTAAGCTAACAGAGCTTTCCAAAAAATGGTTCCTCTCTTTGCTACTTAGTTTCTCCTAAAGCAGCTTCCTGTTGCATAGGCATGGCCAAAAATGGGCAAGAGGTCCTGCTCTTAATGCTACAGTTGCCTGGTTAGTAAACTAAAAGATTTCTTTGTAGACATCAGGGTAAGGGCTAGGGTAAGGCTAGCTGGACCCCAGAGCACCAACATTTAAGGAAGTACTCGCTCCCTCGTGGGGCTGCCCCAGCAGCTGCATGAACATAAATGTTGCCTGACCAGCATCTCACTAGCTCCATTCTGGTGCTGGCTAGTCATTATTGATACAAGTAGAATAGGAAAAAGACAGCTGGGCAGGGTGGTGGCACATGCCTTTAATCCCAGCACTCGGGAGGCAGAGCCAGGCAGATCTCTGTGAGGTCGAGGCCAGCCTGGTCTACAGAGCGAGATCCAGGACAGGCACTAAAACTACACGGAGAAAGCATGTCTTGAAAACAACAACAACAACAAAAGAATGCCTCTATGAATCTGCTCCTAAACTGGGTTCCTAGCCACTTATACTAATACCAACATTAGAACTTTCACAATAAAAATTTCTCTATTTGCTAAGATAAATTCTAATGGTTCAAAATGGAGTTGACAATTGGAAAAAAATCATGTGGGACTTCCCTGTTCTGGTTTGGGTTTCAATTTTTCATTTGAAGCTCCACCTCATCTATACAGAGATGGCCACACTGAGGAAAATTCAACAAGAGAATCACAAATAATCTAGAATTCCAACTACTAAAAGATAAATATAGAAAAGTTATAATTTCCAGTGGTAATGTCTTTCTCATCAGTCTTAAGGATATTCTTCTCAGTGTCAGAATACCTAAGACAGAGTGCAAACTAAAATATTCCTGTGCATCCACCACTCAGCAAATAAAGACTGTATGCCTACCTACCATGTTTCCAGCAAGCCCTGTGGAAGCCTTCAAGAGAATAGTAGGGATAGGAATATGGCTTGATGTGTTTGTAGTGCAGGCATGCACAAGCTGGGTCCTTAGCAGCACTTAAGAGCAGTGTAGCAGTGAACATCTGTAATCCTTGCACTGGGGAGGTGAAAACAGGTGGATCCTAGGGGCTTGCTTGCTGGCCAGCCAGTATAGGCCACAATGAACTCCAGACTCAGTGAGAGATCCTGCAGCAAAAATCATATAAGGTAGAGGACAGGCAAGATGGCTCTGTGGGTAAAGGTCCATGCTGCCAAGCCTGACAGCCTGAGATCCATCCCTGGGACCCACAAGGAGAGAACCAACTAACACCTCTTGAAGTTGTCCTCTGAGCTCCACATACCTGCATGCACATATGTACATGTATACCCTTGTGCATGGGCACACATATAATAACAATACATAAATAAATTTAACTTTAATTTTTTTAAATAAAGTGACTGATAGTGAAAGACACCCAATCTTGACCTCTGGCTGATGATATGCTGCATGTATGTGCCCATGGACCCCCCCCCCCCCCCCATAGACACAGAGGTGGACACCTTCACACACACACACACACACACACACACACACACACACACACACATACACACACCACCAAACAAATTAAAAAGAAAGAAAAAAAGGATTCTAAACTCAATCCTTTCCATCACATACACAGCAACCATCTAGCTCAGGCACCACTTTCTCATACTGGATAAATGAAACTTGTCTGTGCTTCTGCTCTTGACTCCAGGAAGCAGGTTCTTCAGCCAGCAGTCAGCCTGCCCCCTCTGGAACAGAGAGTCAGGACATAATGTACCTCTACTCAAAGCCTACAACTGACTTCCTGCATGTCAGGGAAAACAATCTCAAACCTATCCTTTGAATGCTAAGGCTATGTGATCCCACCCACACCTCATTTATAATATTTCTCCCTTCTCTTTCCTCCCTCCCAACCCTCCAGATACCCCTCCCCACTCTCCTTCAAGTCCATGGCCTCTTTTTTCACTGTTATTGCATTCATATATGCATAATCTGTTCTGTCCATATAATGCTCCCTGTATGTATGTTCTCAGGGTTGATTGTTTGGCACTGGACAACCAATCAGTGCGCTCTTCCCTGGAGAAGGCCACCTCTCCCATTCCCAGCTTTCCTTGGGTGCCTACAGTACTTTGTGTAGGATTGAGGCCTCATGGGCTTTTCTCTATCCTGTTTGACATGTCCAGTGATGTCATCCTTATTCAGCTCATGTATGGACAATGTTGTTGGTGAGAGATTTTGAGTGTAGTCTCTGATGTTACTAGGAGACACAGTCTTACAGCAAACTCTTTGATCCTCTGGCTCTTACCTTTCTGGCCCCTCTTTGACAGTGTTCCCTGAGCCTTAGGTGGAGGTGGGGTGTTCTGAAGATATATCCACTGGGACTGGACTCCATAACTCTGCATTTTAATTGGTTGTGTTTTTCTGTAATGGTCTCCATCTGTTGCAAAGAGAAGTTTCCCTGATGAGAAGTGAAGACTGTACTTCTGTATGGGTATAAGGACAACTGTCCATAGATTGTTCTTACAGATTATACTAGTTTAGTAAATTAGTGGTTGTAGATTCTCCTTCAAAAACCAAGACTTTACTAGTGGTTAGCTGAGTTTCCAGTACCAACCATGGGCTCCCTCTTGTTGAGCAGGTGTCAAGTTCAATTAAAGAGCTGTTGGTAACCACCAAAGTATGCTTGTCACTATTACAACCAAAGGATTACCCTGTCGTGCTGATTGTTGATGTGGTTCGTAGGCATCGTGTCTCAGTAGGAATGTTGGTTACCTCCCTTTCCTTTGGAAGCTTGCATGGCATCTTCTGATACCACGAAAGCTAGTTCTCAAGGAAGGTTTGTTCAGGTCAGTTCCTTCTCAAGGGTCTCTGAGTCCTGTTTCTGAAGGTCATGGTATCTTCATTATTTTTCTTTAACCATCTGGCAAGTTTTCCATTTTGCCCTACTAGAATTGAAGCTCAATGACATTTTTACCCTGTTTTACTTATTACTATTTTCCAGCACCTACAGCACTGCCTATGCATATTTGTTGAATTAAGTGGTAGAACATGTAGGTCATGTCTTACTTCTGGTCACTATAGGAGACGATGTTCTTATGTCACAGGATTTTCCCTTGACTAGACAAGAGTATTTCAGGACTCTTACCCTCCCTTTGCTTTCCGATTGAACAGAGGAGGTACGTGAGAGAAACAGAGAGCTTCAGATGGAAACAAGATTTTTTTAAATTGTTTTATTGTTATTATCTTTAATGATGTGTACACTGGGGGGGTATGTGCATGTGTGAGTGCAAGTGCTCACCGAGTTCAGAAGAGAATGTTAGATCTCCTGTAATTGGGGTTCCGTGACGTTGTAAGTCACCCACCATGGGTGCTGAGAACCAAATTCAGGTTCCCAGCAGAAGCAGCACCTGCTCCTAATGGCTGAACCATCTCTCCAGCCCCTTAAAGATTTTCACCATGAATAAACAGAAGACTAGAATTGTGTTTATGGAGCCTGTGGTGCAACTATTTCCTCCGGGTTGAACATGACTTCTATGGTCTTGAATCAGAACGTCTGTGATCATCCACATAATATTAGGCCTGTTTACACTTTGGGAGATGCTCACATGGCCCTCTACTCCCCACAGTTATTAAGAAGTGAACAGCTTACTAGTGTAAGACACTTCAATAATATGGATGTCATCAGTTACAAGGACTCTTCAGTGGTACAGCTATCATATGTCTTACGTACCAAGGGCAGGACTCTTCAGTGGTGTAACTACCTAGAGGTTTCATAGGAGACTTTCAGATAATATACCTTCCTTTTTTCATCAATCTTCCTACAAGTAACCCCAATAAACTCATGGGTTTATCAAAGGGGATTTGGATGAAATAATTTCTTTGGTCTGTCAGTGTCCTCTATCTGAAGTGAATAGTTATTTTTATGTCTCTTCAGGAAAAAAGCATGAGGTAGGACCACACATCAATATGGGAGGGGTAGACTTGAGGAAACTGAAAATTAACAGTCTATTTTGGGATAAAAGTTTAATGCCTGGTATGTATCAAGTTAGAGATATCCAGGAGGATGTTGGATATGAGTATCTATAGTTCAGAGAACGTATATAGAAGAAAGTTAAAGTCATGGAACTAAACAAGATCCCCTGGAGATGACTGTAGACAGAGTGCTGAGGTCTAGCCCCTGATCAGGCCAGCATTTAGAAAACCATCAGTGATGCACTACCACAAAGGAAGGTGAAAAAGGACACGATGGTTGAAGGAACATAGGAGGCTGGAAGATCTTCAATATGAGAAACAGTACAGTGCATTTGATGAAAGGGGAACAACCCAATGAGAGAGGGAAAGTGACAATGCAGAGGAGAGCCAGTGTGAAAGTGGAACTCTAGAGCAGACAGGAGGGACCGGGAGCAGAGCAGAGGCTGAGGCTGAACTTGGAGAGCCAGGCAGCTCACCCACCACAGTGTGCACACCAGTCAGGGAAGGTGGTTGACAGGGGAGTGGAGCTTCAGGGGAAATCTCTTCTGGTTGCTTCTATTTTCTTCAACAACATACTGGACCAAAAGTCTTAGTGGAAATCTTAAGGCACACCTAGAGAATCAGGTGTTCTGAGGATGATGCTGGGTAAAAGTTAACTGGTGAGAGGTTTGAAATGTGAGACAGGGTGTCAGGAGGAGGGTACTGCTGTGAGTTCTTACTGAAATGACTAGGAGCCGGGCGGTGGTGGCGTACACCTTTAATCCCAGCACTCAGGAGGCAGAGGCAGGCGGATCTCTGTGAGTTTGAGGCCAGCCTGGTCTACAGAGCGAGATCCGGGACAGGTACCAAAACTACACAGAGAAACCCTGTCTCAAAAAAACAAACAAAACAAAACAAGAAGAGAGTAAGAAATGCGAGGTTGGAGGCTCCACAGTAGGAATAGGGAGTGAGGCAAGGATGGAGACAAACCACACAAGCGGCAAGAAAGGGTTAGATTAGATAGTCTTTTTCAATGTAATATACTTGTGATGAATGGCTTTAATTAATGTTTACTGAGTGTCTCCTAGATATCATGAAGCCTCTATAATAACCTCAAGAATTGGGCTGGAGAGGTGGCTCAGCAGTTAAGAGCACTTGCTGCTCTTCCAGAGGTCCTGGGTTTCATTCCAAGAACCAACTTCAGGTAGCTCACCTGTAACTCCAGCTCCAGAAAGATCCAGGAAGCCTCTGGCCTCCTAAGATATTCTCTCTCTCTCTCTCTCTCTCTCTCTCTCTCTCTCTCTCTCCCTCCCTTCCTCCCTCCCTCCCTCTCCCTCCCTTCCCCCCACACTCATAACTAAAAATAAAATACATCTTTAAAAATCAACCTCATCAAGTGGAGACTGTCTTATTTCATTTCCATCACATATGACAAAAGGGGGGATCCCAGAGCTGGTTTCAATGACAGCAATGGATTCAGGATTCAAACTCAAGTCTCATGATCCCCCAAACTAGGCTCTTTCCCCAGGCCTGTACCATTCTTTTCAGCTGAATCACCTTCAAGTTTTCACCCACGGCTTCCAGACACTGTCTGGTTTACCCAGGAAGCCTTAAGTTTCAACTCTCATTGTTTAAGCCTGAGACAGAAGTCTCATTCTGTGGCCAGAGGCTACAGTCTCCTGGGGGAATAAGCCTCTTCTTCCTCTTCCAGGCTAATGTCCCTTTGCAGGCTTAGAAACCAACACAATGTGGCAAGTCCTCCAGCCTCTGTCTGTTGGCTCTGTTTGCTCCAGGGGATAGCCTTACTGGCCTGCTCCAGTAGCTAGCTTTGCCTTGCTAGAGCAGACTTCCTTGGAAAATCTTATAGTCCAGACCAGAGAACGTATTGGTCATTCATCATGCTGTAACTTTTCTTCCATTTAAGTAAAAAAGCAAGACCTAATACCTTGTCCCTGTTTTTCCCAGAATGCTCCACTCTAAGACCAGAGTGTTCTCTCTCCAAGAGATGATTTATGCAAGTGACACAAGAAGAAAAATCGAGGCATAAACTTTTCCGCAGGACTAGTGAGATGGCTCAGCCAGTAAAAATGCTTACTACCAACGCTGACAACCTGAGTTCAATCCTCAGGATTCACGTGGTAGAATGGGAAAACTTGGCAGTCTTCTGACCTCCATGTGCATGGTGCTCACACATGCACATGCAGCACACACACACACACACACACACACACACACACACACACACACACATTGTGTGCATTCACA
This sequence comes from Onychomys torridus, assembly GCF_903995425.1. Classification (NCBI taxonomy): domain Eukaryota; kingdom Metazoa; phylum Chordata; class Mammalia; order Rodentia; family Cricetidae; genus Onychomys; species Onychomys torridus. The sequence continues at coordinate 94,080,607 of NC_050449.1, read as the reverse complement.
CATAATTTTTTGTTGTTGTTTCCACCAAAAAAGAAAAAAAACGTCATGCATGTCTCTTTAGCGCTGGAAGAATTTGCACGCTTTCTGCTTTGTAGTGACTCCACTAGAGAGGAAAGGAACCCTCAATGCCGCAGTGGAGGAAAGGACAGCTACAAGTAGATGTCACCGCCGACTAGTCTCCAAGGTCAGATCTGCCCAGCAGAGCACTCTACCATTGTTCCACACATGTGCCTCCTGCTTCAGTAACCACTAAGCCAACATGGATATCAAGCACCTAATGTGTAGCCAACACAATTAAAAAACAAAACTTTTCAAATTTATTTTCTTTCATATTAAGCCAAAGGTGGCTACTGGCTACCACATTGGACTGTGCAGATGAAGATCATAAACAGAAGCCTGCATCACTCATCCCTTTGACTGGAGTTACCAAACATGCCCACAAAACATTGTTATGAAGACCCTTGCCTGATCAGCTCCTCTTTTTGTATGTGTGGAAACCAGAGGTTGACAGTGGCTTCCTCTATTACTAGGATCTCTCACTGAACCTGGAGCTCACCAATTCCGTTAGACCAGCTTGTTAGAAAGCCCCAGGAATCCTCCTGACCCCTCCTCCCTGCCCCTGTGTTGGGCTCCCAGGTGCTCACAGCACAACACATGGATGGAGTCTGGAAACTCTACAGTCAGGTCCTTGCACTTGCGCAGTAAGCACAAAGCCATCTCCCCAGCTCTGTCAGCCCTTGTTAAGGAAGACAGAAAGTAATCACTGGGGGCTTAGAATGTAGCTCAGTTGGTAGAATGCTTGCCTAGCCCACAGGAAGCCCTTGCTTTGAGTTTCACATTAAAAAAAAAAAAAATCCAGACATGGAGGCACTTGCCTGTAATCCTAGCATCTGGGAGGTAAAGGCAGGAGGATCAGAAGTTCAAGGCCAACCTTGGCTATATAGCTAGTTCATGCCAGCCTGGAGTGCATAAAACCCTGTCCCAAGAGAGAAGGAGGAGGTCGTCACTGTTTTCAATTAAAAGATAAAATATCCATGGAGTCATGTCCTATAATTTCGACACTCTCACAAACTATGTAGACTAGGCCAACATATATTTACCACCTTCCAATTTCTGTAAGTTAGAAGTCTAAATACAGTGTAGCTCTCCTGAATTCTCCACTTACAGTCTCATAAGGCCCAAGCCAAACTATTGACTGGGCTGTGTTTCCTAGGTACTCCGAGATAGAATTCACTTCCTAGTTCCCTGCTATTGTAGTCTCTCTCTCTGATCCTGATACACAGCCTCAGCCTCAGATCTCACAACAATGCGTGCACCCTTGTACTGCTCTGGTGTCCTCCTCCGCTAGGAAAACACTCTACTTTAAGGGCTCAAGTAATTACACTGGACCCACTCAGAGAATCCATTTTAAAGTCAATTGATTAGTAACCTTAATTACATTTGCAAAGTCTCTCTTGCCCATTAGCATAATATAATTACAGGAGTGAAAATCATGAGCCAAAATTCTGCCTATCACAACCTTTAGTCAAGAAGAAGAAACAGGGCTGCGACCAATAATTTCTGTGTCTTGACAAGAAAATAGAATGACTGTATTGAAAGTAATTTTTAGAGCTCTGTTTGCCATGTTCCAGAGTCCTGAGTCATGCGTCTCACTCTAACACTGCAAGAAATGGGTCTCTAGAAGGATGCTTAGGTTTCAGGCTGCATTCCTTGTACTGCGGTCGTCTTCATGAAGCTCTCGGCAAAAGGCTTTCTTACCCCCTCTTGGGGAGCCTTTCCCATCACAGGAGACCCAACCAGCAAATCCAGCACCATTTCTGGTTTAGCCAGCACTGAGTTAGATATTAAGTCCTGATAAGGGCAACCCAGCCTGGAGGCTATTAATTAATGAATAAACCTTGTGTGCAAACTGAACTACTCAGCTACAGTTAGCAAATTCCAAGAAGAAAATGAAGTGGATGGAAAAATACTTCCTTCTAATGAGGTGAAAAGAAAAGCCGAGTTTTCAAGTCCTGAACAAAGCTGCCTGTGTCTGCCCTCCTCCTATGAGAAAGGAGGAAGATAACATTGAGCCACGTGTTCCAAGAAAGAGTTGAAGGAGGACCTGTTGTTACCTGAAAGGGATTCAAAGAGGCTGATTCACTTTCCAAGAATCAGTGTATGGGTGGTCTGGGAATTTGTCGGGAGAGAAGTCAGCTCACAAGGCCATGGTGTTGAGAACCCTGTAAAAAACAACCTGTGGTTTCTCTCTCTCTCTCCTCCAGCTAAGCAAGACACCTAAAGGAAAGAAAGCCAAGGGGAAGAAGGTGACTCCAGCCCCCACCATCGTGAAGAAACAGGAGGACAAAAAGGTGGTGAATTCTTTCTTTGAGAAAAGGCCTAAGAACTTCAGCACTGGGCAGGACATCCAGCCAAAAGAGATCTCACACCCTTCGTCAAATGGCCTCTTTACATTAGTCTGCAGTGACAAAGGGCCATCCCCTATAAGCAGCTCAAAGTCCCTCCTGCCATTAATTAATTCCCCCAGGCCCTGGACCAGCAAACAGCTACCGAGCTGCTTAAGCTAGCCTGCAAGTACAGGCCAGAGATAAAGCAGGAGAAGAAGCAAAGGCTGTGGCCCGGGCTGAGAATACAGTCACCACCTTGGTGAAGAACAAGGCGGCTCAGCTGATGGTGATTGCCCATAATGTAAACCCCGTTGAGATGAGGGTCTTCCTGCCTGCCTTGTATCAAAAGATGGGGGTCTCCTAACACATCATCAAGGGAAAGGCCAGGCGGGGCAGCTGTCCACAGGAAGACATGCACCACTGTTGCCTTCACATAGGTTAACTCGGAAGACAAGGGTGCTCTGGCTAAGCTGGGGGACGTATTAGGACCGATTACAAGGACAGATATGATGAGTTCCACCGCCACTGGGGAGGCAATGTCCTGGGTCCTAAATCTGGGGCTCACATTGCCAAGCTGGAAAAGGCAAAGGCTAAAGAATTCGCCACTAAACTGGGTTAAATGTACACTGCTAAGTTTTCTGTGCAGAAATATAAATTACAAAATTGAGAGGTAAAGAAGGCCTTCTACTCAGCTTACTTCACAGGTGGGGGAGGGGTGGAGAAACTACCTTGTTTAGGAAAATAACTTAAAAAGTTATGTGTGGAAGAGGTTACGTTCTGAGACAAAGAAGTAGCTAAACTCTGCTTTGAAAAATGGGGGTTGGGGGCTGGGGCTCCTAGAGAGATGGTTCTGTGGTTAAGATCATTTGCTGTTCTCCCAGAGGATAGCAGTTCTGTTCCCAGAACCCATATCAGACAGCTCACAACCATCTGCAACTCCAGCTCCAGGTGATCCAATGACCTCCCTGGCTTCTGGGAACACCTGCACGTACAGGGAGACACATGCAGAGATATAAATTAAAATAAAATCTAAAGAAACATGAAAAGAAGGTGGACATGCTGGTACATGGATGTCCAGAGTTCAGGCAAATTCAAGGATAGTCTGAGCTAGTGAGTTCATACCTAAACTTAAAAAAAAAAAAAATGGGTGAGAGGCACTCAATAATCTACATTATGTTGCTAATTGCTATTAGTAGCAGTTTAGGAAGAAACCAAAAAGGAAGCATAGGTCTACATGGGATGGAAGAGAACTCATGGAAAGTTGGAGATCAGAGCAGGGGTAACCAGGAAAACTGCCATCCCATAGGACTGTGCATAAACCAGGGGAGAGCAGCCTACTTCCTCCAGGGTGGGGCTTGAGGCAACTTTAACATTTACTATGAGGCCAGGTGACCCTAGTTGACTTCTGCTAGATGGGCCACTCATTGATTCAGCAGTGATCTTGCTGCTTTTCACAACATGATCTGTCTCACAGCTCATTTGACTTAATTTGCCACAATTTTTCCAGAACAGGTTCATGACTTTCCCCATTTTGGACCAAATTGGAAGCTTCAATGATGGGCTGCCTATCCAGCCCAGCATTGGGTGAGGTATACTCACCTTGGCAGTCCACAGCAGATCAGAAGGCCCACTGCCATCACAATAAAGTCTCTTAGAGAAGTCCTATCAATAGTCCTAAGTCCTGTGCTTTGGATATGATGCACATACACCCAAATATGGTCTTCAGTTAGCAGATCCAATCAATGAAGCTTAGAAAAGGCCTGAGGCGTATGTATTTCTCTTCTCTTTAATTCAGGTGTAATGATTCTAGCTTCCTTATTTGAGGCTGGCTTGTGATAAAGCACACTAAACAACCTGATAGCTATGTCCATGAGCAGAGGCCTCTTGTTGCTGAGCAGATCATAATGTGGGCAGCACCTAGCTCCAGGCACTACCCAGCACTCTCTCCGAATCCCTTATGCCAGCAGCCCAGGCTCCTAAACTACTTAATATTTCTTTACTTACCTCTCTCCCTTGGCATTCTTCGCCTCCTCCCCAAGTGGCGCTCCCTCTGGATGCCTGCCTTTTTCTCAGGACATCCCCCTATTATCCCCTTGACACCTCTTCCTATTCTTATGACCCTTCTGCTCGCCCATCGGTTCCTTTCTGCTCTGCCTTAAGTTCAATAGCACCTCAATGAAGAACACTGCCTTCCCTGCAGCCCAGGAGAGAGAGTTTATCTTCATGCATCCTCAGGCTCCGAGGGAATGTCTAGGGCATATTTACACTCGGATTCCTATTCCCAGTGTCCAAAGTCTTATTCTTCGTTCATTCCAAGACCTTCTACTCTTACAGCTGTTGTTTCAGTCAAGGCTTCCACCACCCTCTCTCTGCCCCTACTTCAGTCATTCCTGTGGTGATCAGCACCCAGAACCATGTCAACGGACAATGGTACCAGGTTTTTGGTTGTTTTTTTTGTTTGTTTGTTTTTTCACTTCTCTCTCTCTCAAGCTGAGGATCAAACCCAGGGCCTTGCACTTGCTAGGCAAGTGCTCATACCACTGAGCTAAACCCCCCCCCCCCCCCCCCCCGTTCTCTCTTTTAAAGGAAGCAAGCGAAGCTATGCTTGGTGGTGAAGACCTGGGATCCAGCTGCTTTAGAGACTGAGACAGGAAGATCACAAGTTCAAGATATACTGAGTTATATAGTAAGTTCCAGGCCAGCCTGAGTAACTTAATGAGACTTTATCTTTTTTAAAAAATTATTTTATGTTTTTAAAGAGCTGGTAATGCTACTCAGTGGCAGAACACTTAGAATACAAGTTTAATCCCCACTAACAAAAATAAGAGAAGGAAGAGGAGGAGTGGAGGAGAAAGAAAGAAAGAAAGAGAGAGAGAGAGAGAGGGAGGGAGGGAGGGAGGGAGGGAGGGAGGAAGGAAGGAAGGGAGGAAGGAAGGAAGGAAGAAAAAGAAAGAAAGAAAGAAAAAGAAAGAAAGGAAGGAAGGAAGGGAGGGAGGAAGGAAGAAAAAGAAAGAAAGAAAGAAAGAAAGAAAGAAAGAAAGAAAGAAAGAAAGAAAGAAAGAAAGAAAGGAAGGAAGGAAGGAAGGAAGGAAGGAAGAAAGACTGGAGAGAGAACTTAGTTGGAAAAGTGCTTGTCACATAACTGTGAGTGACTAAACTTAATCTCCAATGCCCACACAAAGTCTGGGTGTGGTGACAGCAGGGTAGCACGTACACACAATCCCAGAGCCTGGGAAATGAAAACAGGAAGATCCCTGGACCTCACTGGCCAGTCGGCCTAGCCAAATCAGTGAGCCCTAGACACCTACTCAGTGAGAGACCCTGCCTCAATAAAACAAGGTGGACAACACCCAAGATTGACCTCTGGCTTGCACACACACACACACACACAGGGGGGGGGGGGCAAACACACATGCACAAAAGAAAGCAAACAAACTACTCCTCTGACCTCATTCCGAATGCTAATCTGTGAGTATTCTGTTCAATTTGAATCCACCTCTCATTACCTTCACTGGCTTGCCTTAGAACTTACTTTTTTTTTAAGACAGGATTTCTCTGTGTAGCTTTGGAGCCTGTCCTGGAACTTGCTCTGTACACCAAGCTATCCTCAAACTCACAGAGTGAGTGCTGGGATTAAAGGCATGTGCCACCACTGCCCAGCTAGAACTTAATTATTAAACCAGTATTTTAACACTAATTTCTATCAATCCATTTAAAGATAGCAACACTCGAGAATATGAAAGTTCATCTATAAGTGAAATACTAAAAATAATAAATGGTGTTCTACAAAAAAGAAACACTAATAGTACTATTACTAATATTGACATTATATATATAATCTTGAGATTTTTCTGCCAGGCTCTGACTAACATTTAACAACAACTAAGTCTGGACAAAAGCATGTGAAATGCCTATAGATTAACTCTGCTTATATTTATAGAGCTAAAGATGTATATTACCTTCTAATTTGATTTGGACCACTGGAATTTGGACCACTGGAATATATCTCAGTGCCAAACTATCAAAAGCCACTTATATCCAATCTTCTTACCGAACTATATGTCCTAGTAAACTTTCCATTACTGTGATAAAGCACTGAGCAAAAGCAGCTTGGGGAGGAAAGGGTTTGTTTCATCTTACAGATAACAGTCCCTCACGAGGGACTTCAAGGCAGGAAACTAGAGGCGGGAACTGAAGCCGAGACCACAGAGGAAGGATGCTCACTGGCTTGCTTCCAGGTTTGTGGTCAGCTACCTTTCTTATACAAGTCATGTGTAGCAGGAATCTTAAAACAAATCTAGGCCAGTTATTGGGGTGAACGCTGGAATATCAGAGAAGCAGAACAAGCCATAGCTATCTCACCTCACCAGTTCCTCAGCTGATCCTGTTTCCTCAGACTGGAAGCCTCTGAGTCCTCATCCAAATGAATCTCAGCTGAACTGCTTCTCCAAAGCCTAAAAGCTTAACCAGCCAAATGCTGAACCAGGCAAATGCTTCTAGTTTCTGGTCTTCATGCCTTATATATCTTTCAGTTTTCTGTCATCACTCCCTGGGATTAAAGACGTGGGTCACCATGCCTAGCTGTTTCCAATGTGGCCTAGAACTTACAGAGATCCCAAGGGATTTCTGCCTCTGGAATGCTAGGATTAAAGGCATGAGTGCCACCATTTTCTGGCCTCTATGTCTGTCTAGTGGCTGTTCTGTTCTCTGACCCCAGATAAATTTATTAGGGTGAACAATATTTTGGGGAACACAATATTACCACAGTCATGCCTGAAGATGACACTGTCCACAATGAGCTGGGCCCTCCTACATCAATTAGCAACCAAAACTGCCTACATGCATACAGGCCAATCTGACGGAAGCAATTTCTTAACTGAGGTTTCCTCTTCCTAAGCATGTCAAGCTGACAACTAAGATTAGCCATCACACTACATTAATACTTCAACTCTCTGCAGGAAGCTCTGGCCACAGTTAAGGACACTTTGCTTTTGGAACAGGAGACACCATTATCTCCTTGCTTCTTTCTTTCTTCTTCCTCCTCCCCTATAAACCATGGCTCTTCAAAGTTGAGGTCCAGAATCTTTTTAAAGAAATATAATTCTTACCCATGATAGTGATACACTCCTGCAATCCCAGTGCTCTTAGAGCTGAATGAAACAGGGAGATAATGAGTTTGAGGCCAGCCTGGATTACACTGTAACAGGCTAGCCTGGACTACATAGCAAAATTATCATTACTCCTTCCCCCAAAAAAGACAACTGTCAAAAGTTTTCAGGCAGCCAGAGTTAAGAAAATGGTTGCTAGGAAACTATAAAAAGGAATAGTAATTAATGCAGGGTTAAAAATTCCAGACAATACAGGAGAAATGGTGAGTCCAGAGGGACTCAACAAAACAAGACAGAGATTTGGGGCCAATGCAACAGCCTCTGCCCAGTCTTGAGGACCACAGTTAGGGCCCTCTCAAAGAGTTGGGTAAAAAGAGTGTGGGCGTGTGAGGCAGAAGACACCAAGGCAGAGCAGTAGAGGAGCTTACGCCAAGCCTCAGGAAACAACTGGTGGCATATCAGTGTGTAAAGCAGGCCCCATTCACAACAAGGCTGTCCCCACCTCATCCACCAGGCCATCTGGGGTGTCTGAGAGCTGGGCACCTGGCAGGAGAAGTCTCGTGAGGGATTCGCTTACTCTCTGTTGGATGGTGGCTATGGTGAACCTGGCACCTCCACTGACAGACTGAAAACACTCAGAAATTTATATCTAAATCCCACCAGTTTGTAGGACTGAAACTATGGATCTACCAATCTTGCCTTGAAGAGGGTGTCACCAATGGGAGCAGCTTTAATGGTATGTTCTGGCTAAAGCTACAAGTTTATTTTCACTAGCTGATCATTTAATGGAAACTTGGTGTGTACTAAATTCAGGGTTAGGTGCAGGGGTGGGAGGTCAAAGATAAATATAAGCAAGATGAAAATATTAACACATATGTATCCGTCGCCTCTGTTCCCCTTTGTGAACACCCCCACCACTGAAGGAAGTTTTTGCCCATATATTCCACTCTGGAGCTGTGCTGTGCTGATCAGGAAAATGAATTTAAAAAGAGCACTGTAAGAAATCAAAGCAGAGCATCTAATAAGGACTGCAGCCAGAGATGAGAGGGTGGGGAGAGCACAGATGATGGGCGACCAGCAAGTGAGTAAATGAAGCTGGTGTAGGGATGTGAGAAAATTAGGAGCAGATGGGTCCGTAACGGACTTAAGTAGACAAATCAGTTTAAAGGGCCAGAAGAGAAACAGAGAGATGGCTCAGCAGTTAAGAGTACTGGCGGCTCTTCCAGAGGACTAGGGTTCGATTCCCAACACCCACGTGGCAGCTCACAACTGTCTGTAATTCCATTTCCAGGGGTTTATCTGGCCACCATGAACACTAGGCATGCATGTGGTGCACAGACAACATGCACACAAAACACTCCTATGCTTAAAAAACAGTAAATTTAACATTTCTCTCTCTCTCTCTCTCTCTCTCTCTCTCTCTCTCTCTCTCTCTCTCTCTGTGTGTGTGTGTGTGTGTGTGTGTGTGTGTGTGTGTGTGTGTGTGTGTGTGTGAAATCATAATTTCTGCCCATCCTCTCCTGGAGACATTTTGCAACTGGGATCACGTGTCACACTCTTGGATGCCACATAATAAAGCTGGCCACAAGGTGGCCGGACATTTAAGGGATTATAAAATAAGACTTGCTCCCTCCAGATGCCAGATACCCAGAGTCAGATAGAGTAAATAAACATCTAACATGAAATGACCTCATAAAATGTTTTAAGTGCTGTCAGGTGTATAGGACATGGGTGGTAAATGAAAAAGATCAAGCCCTGATTTGTTCCTAGTCAGGTGAAAGCCAGGTGCTCTCAGCAGCCAGGTCAGAGGATAGCAGGTGGCTATTTAGCCCTCGAGCTAATTACAGAGAGCCCTGGACAGGGAGACGCAGAAAGCCCAGCTTCTCTCCTCAAAACGCTAAAATTTTACTGCCTCTAATTCTCACCTGCATGTCAGACAGCAGCCCACCAGGGCTACTGAAGCTTCCAGATCATTTTTTGATTAAATGTGAACTGCGTAGGGCTCGTCTGCCTTTCTACTCCAACACCGCCTAAACAAAGGAAAATGTGTGTAGACAGAGGGTGTTAGTGTAAGAGAACACTGTGCCGAATCATGTAAGCATGGAAAGAGAAAACGATGAATGCTAAATGAAGCCTGAAATTATATAAGTGAAATGCTAAGTCAGCCCCAGAGCACTGCAAGATTATAGCTGAGGTTTGCATTGAGTTTGCTACCCCCAGGCACAGGGAGGACCTAGAATTTCCAAGCCCGGCTGAAGCAATCACTTTGCTAGTGTGTGCCAGCCAAGTGACTCACTCCCAAACCTGTTTAATATGAAACAGCATTAGGAGACTGGATATAGCCTCGGGGAGATCAGCTGCTAACCAGCTCGGATTATAGCTACAATCCCTCAAATGTAGCCACTTACAACGATTCTCTCCACATGTCTTCAGAAACGCTCTGCACTGCATCCAGGAAAGGGACTGTCCTTGAAGTCCACAGAACAGACTGCAGGCTCCCATTCCATAGCAATTTTTATACAACTTAGATCAACTTTGTCAGGAAATTGAGACTGTCACTTTGATCATAAAGTAGGGCAACACTTCCCCTACCCAGCTCTGGAGGTGGTGTGGAGGACTGAGTGAAAAAAATATGAAAATCAAGCAAGATGAGGAAACGACTGAGTGGTACATAAGAGGTATATCATATTGCCCATCAGCACTGTAAATCTCTGTTTACACTTTATAGGGTTTAGAGGGAATTTCTCTACATGCAGGAATGAGGAAATCAACACAACCAAATTTTGCTTCATACTTTAATAACATCATGGGAAACACCAGCTCAGCTGCTTATTGTAGACTTTTGTCATCCCAAGCAATAAACTGCAGTCTTCTCAAAGAGAAGACTCCCTTTTCAGTGTTTCCTGGGCCTATTAATTAGACCATCACTGCTGTTTTCCAGCCAGGGCTTTGAAGGGAGTGCTGTTTGGGAAGTGTGTGCCAGACCATTCCTCCCATCTGCAATTGTAAACAAAAACAAACCAAACTATTCTTCTTCCTTCCTTCCACTTTCCTTTCTTCTGTTCATTCTCCCTCCCTTCTGTATGTATGTATGTGTTGATTTAATCTCTATATCCCAAGGAGGTAGAGTGAAGTAAGTATGGCTTTTGCTTCAAGTAAAAATCTTAGCAGAGCACAAAAAAAAAAAGAAAGAAAGAAAGGAAGGAAGGAAGGAAGGAAGGAAGGAAGGAAGGAAGAAAGAACGAACCCTCAGACACCAACAAAATGTTTTAAATGCCTGCAAAGTATCATGATGAACAAAATATCAACAATCCAAAGATCGGTGACGTCACACTGAAACAGATTAAAGACCAAAGCAAAAGGAGAAGTTGGCAATCCCAATCCTGCCTGTATTTAAAATGTCAGTGTTTTGTTCATGGACTTTTGAGTTCACTTCATATACCATAAAACACTTTTTTTTTTCTTTCTTAGCACCTAATATTACAGTTTGCTGTAGTATTGACAGTGCCTTGAATTTGGTTAAATTCTGTGTGTGTGGTATGAGACAATCATGGTTCCCAGGAGTAAAAAGCCAGCTTGACCCTTCTGAAGAAAGAAATTGAAGAAGACACTAAAAGATGGAAACACCTCCCATGTTTATGGGTTTACAGAATTAGTAGTGTAAAAATGGCTATATTATGGAAATTAATCTATGGGAGTCAATGTAAGCACTACCAAATTTTCAATAACCTTCTTCATAGGAGTAAAAAACAGCCCCCAAAATCACTGTGGAAATCCAAAAGACCCCAAATAGCCAAAATACTCTTAAAGAGAAAGATGATAAAAGAATGAAAAAACCTGATTATGCTACAAATTCTACTACAGGGATATAGAAACTATACTACAGAAGCATAGTAACAGAAACGGCATGGTGTAGGCACAAACACACATGTAGCCAATGGAATCTAATGGAAGCTGAAAATAGACCCTGACAGCTGAGAGCACCTACTGCTCTTGCAGAGGACACAAGTTCAGTTCCCAGCGCTCACATCAGACAGCTCACAAGTGCCTGTAACTCCAACTCCAGGGGATCTGAGGCCTTCTGACCTCATCAGGCACCTACATTCAAGTGCACATTAATCACATATACACACACACACACACACACACACACACACACACACACACACAAAGAAAAAATAAATCTTGAAAAAAAATCAAGAATGAACTCACACAACTATAGTCATCAATTTTCATTCTTTCTCTATATATGTGTGTCTGTCTGTCTGTCTTATTGTCTGTCTCTCTCCCTCTCTTTCCTTCTTTTCTTTAGACAAGGTCTTCTGTAGTTTGAGGTGTCAAACATATGGCCAACAATGACCTTGAATTTCTCATCCCTCCACCTCCCAAGTGTTGAGATTATAGTCTTGCACTACCACACTTTATGGTACCAGGCTTTATGGGGGCTGGGGATAGAACCTAGGGCTTCATGCATGCCAGACAAGCTCACTACCAACTTAGTACCTTGTTCACCCTTTCAGTCATTTCAAGTCACAGTCTTGGTCTAGCAATTAGAAGGCAAAATGCTTTTTAAAAAAATGTTCTCAACTTCATTTAGTGACAAATCTGTCCTTCATCATCTCAGGCCTGGAAGCTTCCACAAGAAAGGGAGTGAAGCCTCCGCTCTCTGTCCCTCCTAGTGTGTTTCCCTTGCACTCATTACCTGCTGTTTTGATAACTACTGAAAGGTGAAGGGTTACCAGGGAAAGGGAAAAGGGAGAGACCAGTTCTTGCCAGGCATGGTGGCCTCACTTTCCTTCATTTGTGGACACTAATAATGGCTTATCAGAGCTTCCCTGGGAGATGTTTATCCCCATGGGATGGCAAGTTTGTGGCTGTTTATTATGTAATAAAATATACTTTTATATGCTGTACATACTCTAAAATCTCTACTTCATTTTATTTTAGACAAGGTCTCATGTAGCCCAGGCTGACCTTGGACTGGTTCTATGGCCAAGAATTAACTTGAAATTCTGATCCTCCTGCCTCCATCTCCTAAGTGCTGAGATATAGATAGGCAGGTGCCACCATGCCAGGTTTATGTGGATGTCCACAAACATCCCCAACCCTCTTCTAAATTTTTTCAATTTGTAAAACAACTGTGAGAGAAAACAGGGTTGAAGAATTCGTACTGCACATAAACAAGCCCGCCACATACCGTCTCATTCTCCCCATGTCCTTTTACAACCAACCATTTCTACTTTGCCCATCGCGTTTTAAATCGCCATATACCAATAAAGATATAAGTTTATCTGGGTTAAGATCAACTTCCTTGCCCTGCCACATGCTGGTTCAGTTCTTACTCTTTCTGAATAAGCAAAGCAATACTCCACTGGCTTCTAATTTCTTTGAGAATAAGTGGCCCTGGCCAGAGTCCAGTCCACTCCTAGTCCCAAGGGACCTCGCTGAGAGAACTATCATCTCTGCCCTCGACCTCTAGAGAGAAACCAACAAGAGTCCCACAGCAAGCAAAGCACTGTGAGAACAGCAGCGTCGCTGAAGGCAGAAAGCGGCTCTTGTTCTCACCACAGACTGTTTTGCTGCACTGCTTGTCTCCAGGCTTGACAATGCAGGGACAGAACACCCAAACCCAGCTCAACACTTGTTCCCATGTTAATAAAATAATCACCTTCACCGTTGAGTTTCACAGTGCCAATGACATACACCTTGTCATTTCGAATATTCTTTTTTCTGTGACACAGTTTTCACTCACTCAGCTTTATGGTAGTATTTACATGTGTGGCTCTATTTGGGTAGAAGGCCAAATGCCATGTTTACACAGTCATGGGGGCCCTCGGGGATGCCTGAGGGAGACGTTTTTAACAACCTGAAAGGCTTCAAGACCCTGACGAAGACAAAACAGTTAGTGAGAGATGATTGTCTCGTGACCGCGGAGAAAAGCAGCTTAAAGGAGGAGCGGTTCATTCTCGTCACGTGGTTCCAAAGGTTTCAGTTGCTCTGAGCCTGAGGTGAAACGAATTATCTCAGCTGTAGCGTGTGTGTGGGCAGCTCACCTCATGGCTCTGAGAAGCAGAGAGAGGGAGACAGGATGGGGCTAGGGCAAGAAAAACTCTTGAAATACACACCTTTGGTACCTTACTGTCCCTCAGCCAAGCCCACCACTTCCTGATAGTTCCTGGGTGAAGGTGGCACTATATAATCCAGTTACTTCTCAAGAGTGGTACCAGTTGGAGACTGAGACTTCTTAACACACACACCTTTGAAGCAGTGGTTCTCAACCTTCCTAATGCTGCGACCCTTTAGTACAGTTCCTTGTGTTGTGGTGACCCCCAACCATAAAATTATTTTCATTTCCTACTTGATAACTATAATTTTGCTATTGTTATGAATTGCAATGTAAATTTTTTTCCAACGGTGTTAGATGACCCCTCTGAAGGGGTCGTGACCCACAGATTGAGAGCCACTGCTTTGAAGGGATCATTTTGTTTTGTTTTGTTTTGTTTCCAAGACAGGATTTCTCTGTGTAACAGCCCTGGCTGTCCCGGAACTCTCTTTGTAGACCAGATTGTCCTTGAATTTACAGAGAGATCTGCCTGCCTCTGCCTCTTGAGTGCTGGGATTAAAGGTGTGTGCCTGGCTTGAAGGGATCCTTTTAATCTAAACCACAGCACAGCAAAACACAGAAAAAAGTCAATGAAGATTCAAGAAGAGACTTCATATTGGATATATAACTTGCATTTTTTAAGTGGTTAACTTGTTTTTATTGTGTACGGTGCTTTGTCTTCATGCACAATTGTGCACCATGTGTAGGCAATGCTCATAGAATCCAGAGAAGGGTGTCCATCCCCTGGGACTGAAGTGACAGCCCGTCGTGAGCTGCCTTGCCGGGACTAGAACCTGGGTTCTCCTGAAGATCAGCTTAACCACTGAGCCATCTCTCCAGCCCCCATGTAACTCAACTGCTTAAAACATGAATTATAATAGGACTTTTTAAACTATTTCCATTTAGTTCAAGCACTAAATAAACCACCATTCTTGGTTTCTTCTGTGAAATACACTGACTGGTGCCCAGGATGCTCAGGGCCATGCTTACAGCTCATAGACCCTTCTCTAGTTGGTGTTTCTTACGCCCTCTAGTTGAGTATAACACATACCAAGAGTCAGTTTGTTTGAGATCAAACCTCCAGGTATTATATGTGTTTGTTATGGCAGTTACCTAACTTAATCAAATATGGCACAGTCCATGAAATATGAGTATGAAGAGTAGTTATGGTTTCTATGAAAATCAGGAGGAGTCATTTGGAAAGATTTGATAATGTCAAAATGCTAAAAAAAAAAAAAAAAAAAAAAGTCTTAAACTAAAAGAAAAGATAGGAGGAATTGGTTCTGTTTTTCTGTAGCACTGAAATGATTAATGGTTGAGGAGCTAGAAGGGCCTTTACCCTGATTTGGTCACAGCATATTGTGTACATATATTAAATTATCATACTGTACCTCGTTAAGATGAACAAATATCTCAGTTTTAAAAAATCAAGTGAACGAAATTTAGAAGCTGACAGTGTACCTTAGTGGAAGAACATACTTGTTTAGCTTACGCAAGACCCTGGGTTATACCCCCAGCAACACGTACATGAGTGAGCTTGCACGTGTGCGTGCACACACCCACATGACAACTATAAAAGATTGCAAAGAGCAATAAAAATACATAATTTATTAATCTAATTAATTTATATTGCTTTGCAGTGATGTAAAGTTTTTGATTCATTTTGACATAATACAAACTGGAAATTGTATAGCACACATCCTGAAAATGACTTATGCAGCAAAGATATCTTGGAATTCTAATTAACAGTCTCATACTCAAAGAAAGAATACAGATGGAAAAATTAATGTATATTTATGGGTTCCAATCCTCTAACTTAAAATGTTAACTATGTATGAGGAATCATTTGTGATTCTCCACTCTAGCTGAGTTTCTCTGTAAGTCAATCTGATGCAGGTGCTGAATATGAGTGAAGAACTAACTCGAACCTAAAATTGAACATTTTTGTGTTGAGATGAATAAGTTATTTTTTAATCATCTTGGCAATTTATGGGTATTTTGTTTGGCAGATGGGGCATCTCAAATGTTGGATTTAGATGTGTGATTTTGACTTGAAATACTTAAATAAATTTAATTGATGGTAAATTTGAGATTTAAATTTGAGACATGTAAAAGTTGGATTGGTGCTGTTTATAAACTGTGTTTGAATTTTCCAGAATTCTGAGGTACTGAATCTATAACTTTTGAGTTATTAGGTTTGTAAATAAAGTGTAAGTACCTAGGAATATTGGCTTATTAGATTTGTAAACTGGCTTGTTGAATACATGAAGTATTTTGAAGAAAAAGATAAATTACATTTTAGTTATAGTTTGAAATCTAAAAATTTCATTAAGTTAGTAAATGTTTGGAGAATTTATCCTGCTTGTAGGTTAATATTAAATTCTACCAGAGCATTCTACTTATAAAAAAGCAAGATTTAAAAGTTAAGTTTAGAAGCCTAATAAAAGAGATTTTAAAGCTAGATGTCTTATATAAATTTGATATTGACATTAAATAGACAAAAGTGACTTTTTTTTTCTTGTTTTTTGTTTTCTTGTACAAAAACCCTGCCTCATACATTGGAAAACTCAAATGATGAAAGGTTGTCTTGTCTCAAGTGAGGTTTCCATTCACAAAATACATTCCCTAAGTCTTCAAAGAAAAACAAGCACTATATTAAAAAAAAAATTATAGGGCCAGGTTGATGGTTCAGAGTAAAGGCATTTGCTCCCAAGCCTGATGACCTGAATTGGATCCCTAGGAATAACTAGGGGATAAATAAAGAGAGGAATAACTCCTACAGATTTTCTTCTGACTTTCACATGTGTGCCATGGTACACATGTATGTGTTCATGCATGTACACAGACACACAAATAAATAAATGTAAAGCAAATTTTTTTTGTTTTTGAGACAGGGTCTCTCCACATAACCCTGGCTGTCCTGGAACTCACTATGTACACCACAAAAATCTGTCTGCCTCTGCCTCCCAAGGGCTGGTATTAAAGGTGTGCACCACTATGCCTGGCCAACAAAAAATGTATGACTGTTTATTTTTGTGTGTGTGCCTATGTAAAATGTATGTGTGTGTTGTAACATGAATCTTAAAAGGTCTTATTAATGAAAACAAACCTGGAGCCAGGTATTGGGGTGAATACTGGAAGATCAGAGAAACAGAACAAGCCACAGCCTCACCTCGCCAGTTCCTCGGCTGATCTCTTTTCCTCAGACTGGAAGCCTCTGAGTCCTCACCCGAATGGATCTCAGCTGAACTTCTGCTAAAAGCCTAAAAGCTTAACCAGGTTCTAGTTCCTGGTCCTCATGCCTTAGATACCTTTCTGCTTCCTGCCATCACTTTCTGAGATTAAAGGCATTTGTCTTTCCCAAGCAAGACATGATATCGCAAGTGCTGGGATTAAAAGTGTGTGTCATCATGTCTGCTTGTTTCCAGTGTGGCTTTGAACTCACAGAGATGTGGATGGATCTCTGCCTCCAGAAGGCTACCTCTATGTCTAGCTAATGGTTGTTCTGTTCTCTGACCCCAGATAAGTTTATTAGGGTGCACAATATATTGGGGGACACAATATCACCACAGTGTGTGTGTGTGTGTGTGTGTGTGTGTGTGTGTCCACCATGCACTGTGTGAAGGTAAGAGGACAACCTTAGGTGCTGGTCCCCATTTTCTACCTCATTTGAGGCAGGTCATCACTTGTTTGCCACTACACTATGTGTTCCAGGATGGCTGGCCTACAAGCTTCTGGAAGATTCTCCTGTCTCTGACTTTGGGAATTCTGGGATTATAAATGAGCGGCACCATATCTGGCTTCTTCCACATATAATTTAGGAATTAGACTCAGGTTTTCATGTTTATGCAAAAAGCACTTTCACCCACTGAGCCATCTCCCTGGCCCACAAACATTTTAAATATGTATTTACCACATGACCACTACTAACTACATACTCAGGAGAAATGAAAGCAAGCGTCCACACAAAGAGTGGACATGGATGTTCATAGAAGCCTTATCAATCAAGTAAATCAGTCAAGCACTGAAGCAACCTAAATATCCATTGGCAGGTGATAAATAAATTCTAGTATAGCTATCTAGTAGAATATTATTTTGTAATAAAAAGGAATAAAGTACCAATACATGAATCGGAACTGGATAGATGATCCTTGAAAACATTATGCTACACATATGAGAGAAACCAGACACAAAATACCTGTTATATTGCTGCACTTATATGAGATGTCAGGACTGTTTATCAATGAGCAAAATAGATGAGTAACTGCTTATATCTAGGGGGGTATGGATAGAGATGAAGAACATCAGTGAATATGGGATTCTTTTCAGAGTGAGGGGATATTCTAGAATTAATTTTGACAATGGTTACATAGTTCTGAATACACCAAAACCATTACATTTTAAATGGGCATATTATATGGTATGTGAATTATGTCTCAATGAAGCCATTATGAAAAGCAGTCTGGGAAGGGAGGAGGTAGGGAAATGGGGAGGAAAGATGATGTTTTCTGTAGGGAAATAGCAGGTCTAGGAAGTTCTTGCACGTGTATCTAACCACTGCACTTTGTTGTGATTCCTGCTTCTTCACATTGTGCTTTTCTGATTGACTCTAGGGGAGATACCATGCTCCAGTCTCAAAGGAGATAGAGAAGTGCAATCCAGCTTGCACTGGACTCCATCTTGGGAGTCCAGACTCCTATATATAGAGATCATCCCAATGATAAGAAAGCCATTTAACAGGAAAGTGAATTTAAGCGGGACAGTCTGGGAATTAGAGGGACCAGTTGGGTGCTTGATGTTGGCCCAGGAAGAGAGATGAGACTGGCCTGAACTGAAGCTGTAGTGATAGAAGTGGAGAGGAGGGAAGAAATTTCAGAAATAATTTGAATAAAAACTGAGCAGAATGTAGAGACTTTGTTGCATAGTAGAGATGAGGGACCAGAAGGAATTAGGAATTTTTGGCTTAAATACTGAGCAGAAAGCAGTAAAAATAGAGCTACCATATGATCCAGTAATCCCTCTGCTGGGTCTATATCCAAATGAAATGAAATCAGTATGGTGAAGAAATATATGAACTTGGGTGTTTATTGTAATGCTAGCCACAAAAGTCGAAGAACTACACATTAGGAACAAACCGAAGTACCCATCGACGGATGAATAGATGAATATATATATATATATGCTACTGGGTCATAAAAATAACTGAAATATTCTTATTTTGAACAATATGGTAGAACTTGAAAATAATTTGTTAAAGGTGACCTAATAGAAGTTGAAGAGTGTAATAGTTATTACTAGGAGCTGAGCATAACAGAGAGTAGGGAAGTATGGGGAGAGGTTTTCCAGTGGGCATTGTGATACAGGTAGAGAGGAGAAACAAATTCTGGTTTTGTACAGCACAGTAGGGTGACTGTAGTTCCTGATAATATGCTGCATAGTTTAAGGATGCTGGTGGGAAAGATTTTGAATGTTTTCACCATAAAGAAACGAGAAAAAATTGAGGATATAGATACACTTGACCCGAATTCAATGCTATATGTACATTGGAAGCATGTATCAAAGCATAACATGTAGCTGGCTGTGATGGTATACACCAGTGATCCCAGTAATAGGCTTCCAGAGGTGGAATCAGGAAGAACAGGAGCTGCAGACAGCCTTCACTACATAGTGAATGTGCTGCCAGGCTATATGAGAACCGGTTCAGAAAAACCAAACCAAACAAACAACAAAGCCCAGTCCTCCCAAATGTAATCTGTTTGTTTGTTGTTTGTTTGTTTTTTAATAAAAGTATTCTGACTTAAGTCTCAGAATAGATACCTTAGCCCAAAATGAGGAAGGAATTTACTGTACAGAAATAATCTATAGAAGCTGTACTTTCCATTTGAAACTAGTAAGGACATTATGCACGTAGTAAGCAAAAGTGAAAAAACAAAGCAAGTAGCAGATAGACACTGTAATTCAACTTATAGTATCCAGCAGCAACTACTGGAGAAACTGCCAAAACAGTTGCTCTGCAGTTTCCAACTGAGAGACTTTTCAGGCAGAGCAGCATGTTCCTCCCAGTTTAGAGCTTCCAGCCTCTCATTCCCATTGCCGGCATTTCTATACCATGGAATAAGTAACAGCTTTATATTCGAGCAACCTACCGCTTGTACCAGCCTTTTTCTTTTGGGCCAACAAACCAGCTCCCAAATCATGACACAGAGACTTCTTCTTAGTCATGAATGCTTGACCTAGCTTAGGCTCATTTCTGGCTAGCTTTTCAACTTAAATCAACCTGTTTCTCTTTATCTACTTTTTATCTCAGTGCTTTTTACCTTTCTTTCTGATTGTCTTAATTTCCTGCTTCCTTCACTATCTGGCTGGTAGCTGCCTGGTTTCTGGCCCTAAGCATGTCCCTCTGTTTCTCTCTCATTCTCTCTGCTCCTCCTCCTTCTCCTTCTGCCTCCTCCTCCTGCTTCTCCTCCTGCTCCTCCTGCTCCTCCTGCTCCTCCTTCTCCTCCTTCTCCTCCTCCTCCTGCCTGCTCCTCCTCCTGCTCCTGCTCCTCCTCCTGCTTGCTCCTCCTTCTCCTGCTCCTCCTCCTCCTCACTCCTCCTCCTCTCCTCCACCCCCTTCCCCCCCCCCCCCTGCCCCCCCCCCCCCCCTGCCCGCTGCTCCTCCTCCTCCTCCTCCTCCTCGAGCCTAGAGTTCTCCTATTTATTCTCTTTGCCCTGCCTGCCTATTTTTCTGCCTAGGTATCAGCCATTCAGTTTTTTGTTAGACCAATCAGGTGCCTTAGGCAGGCAAGGTGAAACAACAACACATTTTTTCATAATTAAACAAATGCAGCAGAAACAAAGTAACATACCTTTACACAGTTAAAGTAATATTCTGCCACATAAACAAATGTAGCACCTCTTTGCACAGTTAAATATTCCACAAATACCTTAGATAGAAATATTTGGGAAAACAGCTTCTTTTCTGAGTGTGGTGGTTTGAATGAGAATGGGCTCCACACGCTCATGTATTTGCGTGCTTGATCTCCAGTTAATGAATTGTTTGGAAAGAATTACCAGGTATGGCCTTGTTGGAGGAGGTGTGGCCTTGTTGGAGGAGGTGTGGCCTTGTTGGAGGAGGTGTGGCCTTGTTGGAGGAGGTGTGGCCTTGTTGGAGGAGGTGTGGCCTTGTTGGAGGAGGTGTGGCCTTGTTGGAGGAGGTGTGGCCTTGTTGGAGGAGGTGTGGCCTTGTTGGAGGAGGTGTGGCCTTGTTGGAGGAGGTGTGGCCTTGTTGGAGGAGGTGTGGCCTTGTTGGAGGAGGTGTGGCCTTGTTGGAGGAGGTGTGGCCTTGTTGGAGGAGGTGTGTCCCTGGGGGTGGGCTTGCCCATGCCAGTCCTAGTGTCTCTCTCTCTCTCTCTTTCTCTCTGCCTTCTGCCTACAGATCAGGATGTAAAACTATAGCTCTAGCACCATGCCTGCCTGCTTCCTGCTATAATGATCATGGACTAACCCTCTAAATCTGTAAGCAAACCCTCAATTAAATGTTTTTTGTTTTGTTTTGTTTTTCGAGACAGGGTCTCTCTGTAGCTTTGGAGGCTGTCCTGGACTAGCTCTGTAGACCAGGCTGGCCTCGAACTCACAGAGATCCACCTGCCTCTGCCTCCCAAGTGCTGGGATTACAGGCATACGCCCGCCAATTAAATGCTTTTGTAAGAGTTGCCTTGGTGTGCTAGGTAGTTTTATGTCAACTTGACAAAAGCTAAAGTCATCTGAGAGGAGGGAGCCTCAATTAAGAAAGTGCCTCCATAAGATCTGTTTGTAGGCAAGCTTGTAGGGCATTTTCATAATTAGTGGTTGATGGGGGAGGGCCAACCCATTGTGAGTGTTGCCATCCCTGGGCTGGTGGTCCTGGGTTCTGTAAGAAAGGAGGCTGAGCAAGCCATGAGGAGCAAACCAGTAAGCAGCACCCCTCCATGGCCTCTGCATCAGCCCCTGCCTCCAGGTGTCTGCCTTGCTTGAGTTCCTGTCCTGACGTCCTTCAGTGATGGACTATGGAATATGGAAGTATAAGCCAAATAAAACCTTTCTTCCCGAACTTGCTTTTGGTCATGGTGTCTCTTGACAGCAATAGAGCAGTAGCTAAGACACTGAGTATATTCAGATTTTCCCCATTATCTAGTCCCTAAATAATACAGTATGACAACTACTTATATAGTGATTGCATTAAACTAGTTATTATAACTAGCTAGGCATGATTTAAAGAATACAAAAGGATGTCCACAATGTACAGGAGAGTACTGTAACTGCTTACTCTTCTGCTTTTGTGAGTGGTACACTCTCTTTGTCAAGAGAGAAGTTTTGCCTTGTTGAGACATTTCAAAAAGAGTGCTATGGCACTTATTAAATAAGATTTGAACATGAATAAATTTGGGCATGAAGTAGAGAGGGATCTTGGAACAAAACCCCAGAAGATACCAAGGGTCAACTATACACAATTTTTATGCCATTTTGAAACCATGAATATTTTCTATTCTAACATTTTTTTTTGTTCTCATACCTTTCCCTTAAGGACTCACCTATCTACACATGGTAAGTGATTTATAGTTGTTTCACATCTTACTAATGTTCTTTTCATTTCCTTTGAATATTTCCTTTTAGAGGATTTCTAATAATAGGGCTTGAAGTTCACAAATCTTTTTGGTTGGCAATGTTTTATTTTCCATTAGTCCAATTCAAGTTTTTTAAAGTAGGCTCTTACCATGTAGCTTAGACTGGTCTCAAGCTTTCTGTGTAGTCTAGAATGGCCTTGAATTCACAGTGATTGTCTTTTCTTTGCCTTCTGATTGCTGGGATAACAGGGATGCACCACCAAGCCTAACTTCTTTTTTAAACTTTGAGACACTTTTGCTATGTAACCCATCCTAGCTTAGAACTCACAATATTCCAGTCTCTGTCTCAGAAGCAATTAAAATTACAGGTGTGCACTGGCATGTCCAGTACCAATTCAAAGTATTTTTATCTTCTTCCTCTATAAAAGTACATTTTGGGTCTTTTGTTATGTCTTCTCAGTCTCTAACATTTTGAACATTTTGATTATAGAGTATACTGATTTCATGCCTTTGTCTGTTAATTCTGAATCTATGACAGTTTTTGATATGCTTTGATTGGTTTTCTCATTATAAGTTGTATTTTCCTGTAACATCAAGCCTCTTGTTCTATCCGTTTGTGGGAAACAAAGGGGTTAAAGGCATATGGTAAACACTACATTACACAGTTAGCAAAATGTGGAACATGGGAACCTCCACAAAGTACCCATCTCCTTAACATGTGAAGTGCAAAGGGAAGAACTGGAGGGATGACAAAAAGATTAAGAGTGGATACTGCTCTTGTAGAGGACCTGAGTGTGCTTCCTAGGCCCTCATTGGATGCTCACAACTGCCTGCAACTTGTAGAGGACCTGAGTGTGCTTCCTAGGGCCCTCATTGGATGCTCACAACTGCCTGCAACTTGTAGAGGACCAGCCCCTGCGTTTATTTACCCTAGGAACTCTTGAGGAATGAGGGATAAGAGACTTTGTTAAAAATAGAGAATGTG
The DNA here is from genome assembly GCF_903995425.1 of Onychomys torridus. NCBI lineage: Eukaryota > Metazoa > Chordata > Mammalia > Rodentia > Cricetidae > Onychomys > Onychomys torridus. Next base: position 94,057,439 of record NC_050449.1, on the reverse strand, counting down.
GTGGTATTGTGTTCCCCAAAATATTGTGCACCCTAATAAACTTATCTGGGGTCAGAGAACAGAACAGCCACTAGATATAGAGGCCAGAAAATGGTGGCACTCGCGCCTTTAATCCTAGCATTCCAGAAGCAGAGATCTGCCTGGATCTCTGTGAGTTCAAGGCCACACTGGAAACAGCCAGGCTTGGTGACTCATGCCTTTAATCCCAGGAAGTAATGGCAGGAAGCAGAAAAGTATATAAGGCGTGAAAACCAGGAACTAGGCTAGTTAAGCTTTTAGGCTTTTGAGCAGCAATTCAGCTGAGATCCATTCGGATGAGGACACAGAGGCTTCCAGTTTAAGGAAACAGGATCAGCTGAGAAGTTGGCCAGGTGAGGTTAGCTGTGGCCTGTTCTGTCTCTCTGATCTTCCAGCATTCACCCCAATACCTGGCCCCGAGTTTTTGTTTTTGTTTTTTATTAATAAGACCTTTTAAGATTCGGGCTACAAGAGAGGAAGAGAAACAGGATAGACTCGGGTAGGCCTGGATCCTTATCCACCGGCTCAGAACTTTATTCCAAAGGTCTATTTATAACAATGCCAAGGGGTGGAGCAAAAGACCTCTCCCTTGCTAGTTACAATCACCTGGTACCCAGGCCCTGGTCCAATCAACCTCTTATGCAGTCCTGCTGGGTACAGCTACTAGGAAACCTAGTGGGCTCCAACAATAACCCCTCTTTAGGGGGATTTGATTCCTTCTTCTGGTCTCTTTGAGCACTTGCATCCACGTGCACATTCCCACACACAGACATACACATCTACACATACTTTTAAAATAATTAAAAGAAATCTTAACATGCAAGGAATGAAAAAGATTTAAGAGACTAGCCAAATGCTGGGACTGGGAATTTGGTTGTGTGTGAGAGCACTTGCTCAGCATGCACAAGGCCCTAAGTTCAATACCCAGCACTGATAAGTAAGCATAGAAATAAAATTTTTTAATGGTTTTAAAGAGAGAGAGAGAGAGAGAGAGAGAGAGAAATAGCCAAATGCATTTTGAGCACTTTGCTTGGGTCCTGCATTGTAGAAATCTCATAAGACATTCATGGAAAACTTGAATACTATGTCATATATTAAGAAACTGTACATATTTAGAAATTATTCATTGAAAAAGATACCTTTAATCCCAGCACTCAGGAGGCAGAGGCAGGCGGATCTCTGTGAGTTCAAGGCCAGCTTGGGATACAGAGTGAGTTCCAGGAAAGGTGCCAAAGCTACACAGAGAAACTCTGTCTCAAAAAAAAAAACCAAAAAAGAAAAGAAAAAGATACCTTAATGATTTTGTGATATTCTTTTAAAGTATGTCTTATTATTTAATGAAGTGATGCACAGGCGAAATAATACTCAGATTATTATTTTCTTCAAAATAACCTAGGGAAGCAAAGAGGAATGTACAAATGGAACAAATTAGCCATGGAATAATAATTGTTAATCTCTGAGTAAGAGGTGAACAACATTTCTTGTTCTTTCTACTTCTGGATTTATAATTTTATATATTTGCACCAAAAATATTTGATGTTTGCCATTGTGCTTGCTGGGTATTTTCATCATAAAATTGTTCAGATGCTTTCTTGCATGAGAAAAAGTTTACTGCTCTCCTACCCCAATGGAATCGTGTTTAAGACTACTCCTCTATTATCATAACAAATGACTCATCTATTCCCAAATATTTCTCCATTTCTTGGCCATAAGCAAAGACTGTATGTTCTTATTCCTGACACCTTCCATAGAGTCTGGGGCCCAGTAAATTGTGGTGAGTTGGCAATTCACCAAGATACCCATGACAGAGGGACTGGTTCCATTGTATTGAACCAAGTTTCCAGGCATGAATTGGGTCCTTTTCTGGAATGGGGGTTTTATTTATTTGCTTTCTTATTTATTGAGACAGATTCTCATGTAGGCCAGGTGGGCCTCCAATGTGTTATGAACCACGGCCAGCCTTGAACTCCTTCCTGATCTTCCTGTCTCTGACTCCTACCCAGAATTGCAGGCATGTACCTCCACGCCTAGGAGGAATTGTATCCTTTACATTCCAGTGAGACTGTGTGTAAGTGCACATGAAGGCCCCGAAGGAGTCCTCAGGTAGAAGCAGGGAGTAAGCTGTTTCATGACTCGCTGAGTGCTTCCTGCCCTTGCCATTAGGAGCTGTACTGTGACCTTTGCCACCTCTGTGTGACTCGCCCTGCCTTCCTCACAGGATTGTTCTGACTCAAAGAAGATACATTCAGTGTGGTATGTGGAAGGCCTTTTAAAATGGGAAAGTATAAAGTTGGACGTATAATGGTTTTTCTTCTTCTAGGACACCACAGACCACATTTTAGCTACTGGAAAGACTAACTTGGTGAAATGGTTCAGGAAGTAAAGCCTGTTTGAGGTAATTTTATATACATTTTTCTGTTAAAAAATAAAAAAATAATAATTTTCATAATCAAGCTTACACGTAGCTACAGAATGTAAAACTATATACATGGTGTTTGCTTGCATCATCCACACATAAATGTACAATGTATGTATTCACATGTACACTTAATATGGCGACTGGTGCTCTGCTAAGAGCTGTTGATGAATGAAAGGGATAAACCATGCTCCCAGAGCCTGTCCTCACAGTCTGCCCAATTCTTGGCTCGTTTAAATCTTAATCTACATCTGATTCTTCATCTCTACCAGCATGTCACTCACACTACTCAGTCTTCTGCCTGACCGACTTGTTTTTGTTATCTATATTCGTCTATAATGATTGATTTTCTAATTAAAATTGAACGTGCATTTTTATGTTCGTTTACTTATATTAATTCTTTTTATTTAAATTTTTTCATGTTACATACCAACCGCTGTTCATCCCCTCCTCCCCCCATCTCCCCCTCCCAACGTGCATTATTTTTATTGTTGAGCCATGATATTCATGTAGGCCAGATCGGCTTCAAACTAGCAATATAGCAAAGGATAACTCTGAACTTCTGATTCTCTTGGCTCCTTCATCTCTGCAGAGCTGGAATTACAGGCGTGTGTCAACTCTCCCAGTTTATGTGATTTTATGTGGTGTTAGGCACCTATACAAACTGAGCTATGTACCTAGCCCAGTCAACCATTTATTTCCCCGTTTTGGTAAAGGCAACCCTTATTATTTTAGCTAGGGCCAAAGCTTCAGGCATCAAAATTGCAAATGTTTCAGAACAATCCATTAAGATGTGCATTTGTTTTATGTAGTTTTGTTTATTTTAACAACTTTAAAATTCTGCTTAACAACCTGTTTAAACAATAAATGGAAAACTCTTCCTTTAAAACTCACACAGCTTGGGCTGAGCGGAAAAGGAGCTTGCAGGTGCCCGCCACCGCGAGGCGTGTAGACGGTAGTCTGGGTCACACAGCCTCCCAGAAGGGCAAGACAGCTAACGAAGAGGACAGTAAAAAGGGCAATAAAAACAATGACGGCCATCATAAAATGCATACTTTTGGCATGAAACTCCCTCGCCAAACAGTACGAACCGCCGTCTCCGTTATACAGAGCAGTGCACGGCGGCAGCTGCAGCGGCTCTCCGGGTGCCCCTCAGGGACCCCTTTCGGAGGAGGGGGGGGTGGGGAAACCAGGCGCGGCCAGGTGGGCGGGGCCGATGGGGCGGGGCTGGGGGCGGGGCTGAGGCGCGGGCGGGCGGCTGGGCGCCTGGGCGGCTGGGCGGGGCGCGCTCAGGCCTCGGCTCCTCACGCGCGGCGAAAGCGACCCAGACCCCGCGCTGCGGGAAACCGGGGCGGTGTGTGGCGCGTCGCTTGAGAGCCGAGGCAGCCGCTGGAGGACGAGGAGGAGGAGCGGCGGGCACTGAGGTAGGTGCACCGACGCGGGGCGCTAGGCCAGCTCTGCTTCTGAGCCCCCGGCCCGCTGCGGGCTGGCGAGGCCGAGGGGCGGCGCGCGGAGACCGGGGCGGGCGGGGCCGGGGGCGGGGCCTGGCCTGGCCGCAGGGGCCGCGCGCGGTGTAGGGACTCCCGGCGGAGCGCAGGCACGGCCGAGGACTACCGGGGCTGGCGGCAAAGGAGAACGCTGGCCCGGGTGCCCCGCGGAGGAGTCGGGGGGGCGGTGCGGAGGGGCGGATGGTCGGCGCCTCCCACCTCGCGGGACGCTCGGGCCGGGAACTCGTTAACAGGAAAGCTTGGCAGAGCAGCAAATGCCAAGGTTCTGGAAGAACTGAGAGTCACGTCGTTCCGCGCTGAGGCTTTATTTTCCTTCCCCGCCCCCTAGCCGCCTTCGGCCAGACTTGGCCAAAGAAGGATGTGTCACCAGTTCGGGGCTGCGGGAGGGATCCTGGCCACTCCGGGAACAGGGGCACCTGAAACAAAGGTAGAGGGCGGCCGAGTGGCTGAGCGGCAAGGGCCTCGGCGGCCGCCTCGGAGGGGCGTTCTCCGTGGGGACCACTCGATGGAAACCAGCTGGCCGGGCTTGGAGTTGATGGTGCATCGGAACTGGGTTGTGCTCACATTATTTCCATTCCTCCCACTCTCTGATAAAGCCTACGGAAATTTTATCCCACTCGATGCTCTGCAAATGCGGAGGGAGGAGACAGATTGCTGTTTGTAAATTATAAGGTATTTTCTTTGTAGAAACTAGTTTGAAAACACAGAATACATGCTTTCACACGCAAGTGAAGGGAAAGATTTGTAGTGCCTTTCAAAATCTGAGAAGAGTTCCTCCTCGGATCTTCATTTATGTACAGAACGTCCCCCGCTTCTCTGGTGCCAGGCATTTTTCTTTGTTCTTCCGTAGTGTCTGGCCTCAGTTTCTTGTAAACAGAGCATCAAGCACAGAGACCCTAAAAATTGCCATACTAGGTCAGAGCATGGGCGTCCAGCTAAGCAGGCAGGAGACTCGTGTTGTAGTAAAACACAGGGCTTTTTCCTTCTCACCGTAAAAAAGTTATCTCAATTACAACAGACAAACAAACAAACAGCTTTACAACAGACAAACAAACAAACAAACAAACCCTACAGATGGCTTCTAATTTGCACTTGGTTTATTCATTTATTGCATTCAAAAGGCTCTCTGGTCATTTCTGACAGACTTATGTCATGAGATACTTGGGGGAGGCGGGGGGGGGGGGGGGGGGAGGGGGCGCTTGGATCTTTTACTCAACCTGAAAGCACAGATCAGGAATACAAAGTTTTGTTGTATTTTGTTTTTTTTAATGGAAAGCTTTGGAAAAGCCTTTACCAGAGCCAACGTAGTTGTTGGATTCAATGATAGCGTTATACACTAACAACCTGAATATTAAGCAGTTAATGCTTTACTTTCATGCATAAGATTTGCATATGTTAAAATGTCACTATGCTTAACATTCGGCATAGTGAAGGACTGTCTGACTTTATCTTGGTCTGAATTCTTCTGGCTTTAAGTTTCAGCTGAAACCAAGTATCCTGAGAGGAAGTTTCCTTGAGCAGGAAGAGAATAAAGGGGTTGGGCAGTTATGGAGTACAGGATATTTGAAGGTGATAAACTCCTCAGCGACTCATTTCTGATCAGTATAGTTTCAATTGATCTGGCCCCTGTCACCTCAACAAGTAACTCAAGCTTTACATCTCTGAAACTCTTCTTGAGATCCTTCTAGTTCACACACACACACACCCCAAAAGTAACAACAAAATCCCACCAGAGCAAGAAGTAGAATTGACTAACCTTTTGAGTATCGCCTCCCTATCAGGGTTTCTCATGTGGTACTATTGACATTTTAGATCAGATTAATACTTTGTTGTAGAGGGCTGTCCTGTGCAATAGAGGATGGTTAGCCGAGTTCCTGACTCAGTCCTAGCTATTAGTATAGTACTGCATCTGATTGGTGGTCGCTGCGTGCTCATTGAGCCGGGGGTCTCTCCTGAAGGGAGATCTCTCCGGGGGTCTTTCATTTGGCAGAGACGCAGTACCACACACATACTTAATAACAATCAAAAATGCTTCTAGACCAGTGGTGACTCATTAATACAATTTCTTATGTTGTGATGACCCCCAGCCATAAAATTATTTCATTGCTACTTTATAGCTGTGATTTTGCTACTGTTGTGAATCATAATTCCTGTGTTCTCCCATGTTCTTAGGCAACTCCTCTGAAAGGGTCATTTGGCCCCCAAGTTGAGAACCAATATTCTAGACATTGCCAGGTATCCCCTGAGAAGGGCCAAATTATCCATAGTTGAAAACTACTGTTGTAAACTAGCTGTTGCCTTAATCCCAGGACACTGCTGTTGTATAACATTATTTTAAGGTGTGTTACTTTTGTTTATGTTGCATTTGTGTATCTCTGAAGCTGTGTTACTGTGCCTGTCTAGAACAACTGATAGTCTAAAAAAGAACTGAACAGCCAATAGGAAGGCAGGAAAAAGGACAGGTTGAGCTGGCAGGCAGAGAAGATAAATAGAAAGAGAGCTGTAGGAGCCAGGGAAGGAGGACATCAGGGGCCAGCCACCCAGGTACACAACCAGCAACAGAGTAAGAAAGAACGGTATACAGAAACAGAGAAAGGGAAAAGCCCAGCGGCAAAAGATGGACAAGATAATTTAAGAATAAACAAGCCAAGCTAAGGCCGGGCATTTATAATTAAGAATAAGCCTCTGTGTGATTTATTTGGGAGGCAGGCCCCCCAAAGGAGCAAAAACAAACAACACAGTGCATTGCCCTTGTTTGCTGATATGTTGACTTTGCTTTCCTAAGTAAGGGCAAGAGAAGTCATTTACTTCATATGGGACAACCTAATTTGCCAACTGGATGGTAGGCTAGGTCTAGGAAAACAAAGATAAAAGCAACTGGTATGCTATATGCATTTCTAGTTCATATAGTCTAAGGAGGTAACTGGTGTAAACATGTGTAATTATACAGTTATCTCGTTATAGCTGTGTTAAATTCTGAGAGAAATTCAGGTTCCCTGAGTATGTAAAATGTTACCCTTGGCCTAGCCCGGAAACTGAGGAATGTTTCTTTGGGGGAAGTAACATTTGAGATGGACTCAGAAGGATGAATATGGGATTGCTAAGTAAAACTTGGGGAACAGTGTTCTACACAGAAAGAACTGTGAACCCTGAGATGGAAAAGAATAGTTTTTCCTTGGGAACCCAGAAGCGAGTGTAGCTGGAACTTGAAGAGTTGGGGGCAGAATGATATAAAATAAGTAGGAAAGTAGGCGGAAGCGATCTGCTGCTGACTGGTTTCTCAGCCCAGCCTACCACTAGAATCATGCAAGGATTTAAGTCAGTGTGGCCTCTCCAGGCCCGCGACATCACAGTATCTTCTTCCGGCCACCATTTCCCCATACCTTCTGAATAGATAACCGCTGGTAATAGTTTTGTTTACCACTGTGGACTTTTTTTGGCGGGGGGGGGGGGGGGGGGGGGGGGGGGGGGGGGGGGGGGGGGGGGGGGGGGGGGGGGGGGGGGGGGGGGGGGGGGGGGGGGGGGGCAAGGAATAGGAATCCTGTTTACACAAATGGTAACACACTGTGCTCTGTTCTTTTAACAGTCCCTTGGGAATTTATCCCTTTTGATGTATATGTCCTTTATTTTCGAATGATTATATAGTATTTCTTTATATGGCTACATTAAAGATTATTTAGCCATTCTATTAGTGGACATGTAAATGTTTCCAATTTATTATAAAGAGCACTATAAATATGCCAGTTCACATGTGTATGGGTGTACTTGTGGAATAAATTGATAGAAATGAGATTACTGGACCAAATATGTTTGTGAAAGATCATCATATGGAAAAAATAATTTGAACAAGGTAGCTAAGATATAAAAAAATGGTAACTGGGACTAGGATGATAGCAATGGAGCTAGAAAGAAGGACATGTGTATATAAAGTGTACTTAAGAGGCATGGTTGATAGGATTTAGAACAACACTTCTCAGCCTGACCTAGAGGTCATATACCAGATATCCTGCATATCAGATACTTACATTACTATTAATAACAGTAGCAAAATTATATTTATGAAGTAACAATGAAATCATTCTATGGTTGGGCATCACCACACCATGAGGAGCTGTACTTGGAGGGTCACAGCATTGGGAAGGTTGAGAACCACTGGTTTAGAAGAAGATAATATTGCTTTGTCTTGTTGACCATGTCCTTTGCTCTACAAAAGCTTCTCAGTTTCAACAGGTCCCATTGATTGTTTCTCTCAATGTCTGTGCTACTGATGTTATATTTAGGAAGTGATCTCCTGTGCCAATGCGTTCAAGAGTACTTCCTACTTTCTCTTCTATCAGGTTCAGAGTAACTGGATTTATGTTGAGGTCTTTGATCCACTTGGACTTAAGTTTTGTGCACAGTGACAGATATGGATCTATTTGCAGACTTCTACACATTGACATCCAGTTATGCCAGCACCATTTGTTGAAGATGCTTTCTTTTTTCCATTGTACAGTTTTGGCTTCTTTGTCAAAAATTGTATGTTCATAGGTGTGCGGGTTAATGTCAGGATCTTCATTTTGATTCCATTGGTCCACATTTCGGTTTTTATGCCAGTACCAAGGTGTTTTTATTACTGTAGCTCTGTAGTAGAGCTTGAGGTTGGGGATCTTGATTCCTCCAGAGGTTGTTTTCAGGAAGAAGCAAAGTGCTAGAGAGGTCCTCAGAAATCCACAATGATACATCCACTCTACACTACTGGCAGTGGTCGAGAGAAAGCCTGAACTGACCTAGTCTGGTGATCAGATGGCTAAACACCGTAACTGTCATGCTGGAACTCTCATCTAATAACTGATGGAAGTGGATGCAGAGATCCTCAGCCAGGCCCCAGGTGGAGCTCCAGGAGTCCAATTGTGAGAAAGAGGAGGTACTGTAAGAGTGTGAATTGTTGAGACCAAGATTAGAAAAAGCACAGGGACAACTAGCCAAACTAATAGAAACACATGAATTATGAACCAAAAGCTGTGGAGCCCCCAACTGGATCAGGCCCTCTGGATAAGTGACCCAATTGAATAGCTTGAACTGTTTGGGAGGCATCCAGGCAGTGGAACCTGGACCTGTCCCTTAGTGCATGAGTTGGCTGTTTGGAACCTTGAGCTTATGCAGGGACACTTTGCCCAGCCTGGAAGGAGGGGACTGGACCTGCCTGTACTGAATCTACTAGGTTGAGCTCAATCCCCAGGGGAGTCTTGGCCCCGGAGGAGATGGGAATGGAGGGGAGGGGCTGGGGGGAAGGCAGAGTTGGGGGCGGGAGGGGGGAGGACAGGGGAACCCATGGCTGATGTGTAAAATTAAAACACAAATATAATTTTTAAAAAAAAAGAAGATAATGACACAAATGTTGAGGATTGAAAAATAATTTCCTAGGATGAATTACAGAGCACTCGGTTGCCCCAAAATGTGAATAGTGGATTTTTTACCTGAAATCGAGAATATCATAAGGATAGTTTTGAGGTGGATTTAAATCATAGTTCACATGTCATGTAAGCATTTGATAGTTCAGAACCCATCGGGGCGGGGAGGGGGGGAGCATAGAACTGGAGGCACAAATTTTTAGGCTTAAGTTGAAGTGTATGGGTGAAATTATTCCTTGCAGAAGTCACAAACCAATAACCCAACATAGAATCTAGCTTACAGATGTTTTAGTTTGTCCATGAGGTAGTTTCATCATTAATTCTGCTTAAGTTGCCAATATTTTTAAATCTGAAGATTTTTAGAGCGCAAATGAATGGCACACTAAGCTCTTTCTTGTATGGCAACAGTGATCAGAGGTTAAGTCACACCTGAACCCAGTCAGCCACTCCCTAAAAGGTACACCTGGCCTGCTTTGCCTCTGCTTCTGTATTTTGTGTGTGTGTGTGTACATGTGGAAGTTAAAAGATAACTTTGAGGAGTTGGGTGTCTCCTTGTTGATGCAGGTTCTTTGTTTTCCCTGTGCTGCCTGCCACATGAGCTTTCTGGTTATTTTTTTTGTCTCCATCTCCCATTGGACTGTAGGAGTGCTGGCATTGCATATACATGTAGATGCACCATATAGTTCTGAGGGTCAAACCAGGCTTGCAGTACAGGTGCTTCTACCAGCTGGCCAACTTGCTGACCTAATTTTGTGTGCTTTAGAATGTATAATCCCTGGTCAAGGGAGAGTATTGGAAAACACTGAATGATAAAAAAAAAAATACTGATGCTAGGGTTGGGGAGATAGCTGCACAAGTGTGAGGACCTGGATAGGAATCTCCAGTGTCCATGTAAAAATCTCTGCATGGCAGTACAGTCACCGGTAATCCCAGTACTTTGACAGAAACGAGAGTCACTGCCCACTAGCCTGGCTCCAAGTTTAGTGAGAAACCCTGTTGACCCTCTGTGGATCAACATGGATGCACACACCATCATGCATATGTGCACATGTGCCACATATACACCCCTGCACACATTTGCACACACACATACACTTGAAAAAATAATAATGCTGAGGTCTAAGAAATTTATTTGATCTGAATTGCAGTGTTGGGTTTGTTTGATTGTTTTATGTGCTTGTGTTGTGGGGGTGGTGGTGGTGGTAATTTAGTTTTCTAGTTGGGATTCTAGCTAAGTAGCTCTGTATGGCCAGGTACTTGCTGTTGAAGCACTAGATAGCCTCTGAGTAACATTGCTCATTCTGCTCAACCTCTGTAGTGCTGGCAGCCTTGTCTAAATGCTCCTCAGATGATTCTAATGGAAGAAGAGCCATTGACCCAAGATTAGCAACAGAGGAGGGCTCAGAGCTAGTTTTAGACTGGGGTTTTGTTTTGGTTTGGTTTGGTTTGGGGGGGGGGGGTTCCGTTTTGTTTTTTAGAATAAGATAATGAGGAGTAAATAGAGGGGAACCATGAGGTGGCACCTTGCTTGATGTTAGGGTATGTGACAACTGAATGCATACTATGGAGTTTTTAGTTTAGTTAAATGAAGCAGAAAAAGTTTTGTTTGTGTATAGGCAAGCACACTGTACTTAAATGAGATATTTTAAGGGTTTTAAAAATAAACCATACTTGAAGCTAGAGAGCGATCACTCAGCACCCATATGCCCATTCACAATTATCTATGACTTTAGCTAGTTCCCAGGGATCCAGTGCCCTCTTCTGGCCTCCACAGGCACCAGCACACATGGTACACACACATTCAGCAAAATACCCATACACGTAAAACAATAAATGAACAAATTATTTTAAAATAGTAACCCATACTTGACTTTTGCTTTATATGCTTTCTTTAAAATCTAATCTAATTGTAGTAGCCCAGCAGTGGTGGCACACACATGTAATCCCAGCACTCGGGAGGCAGAGTCAGGTGTATCCCTGTAAGTTTGAGGCCAGTTTGGTCTACAAAGCGAGTTCCAGTACAACCATAGTTGTTACACAGAGAAATCCTATCTCAAAAAAAAAAAAAAAAAAAAAAATCTAATTGTAATTTAGGGTATGCCACAAAGGCAAAGATAGTGCTTTAAAAAAAAAAAAAAAAACACTTAGGTGGGCTGAAAATAATCTGTTGAATTTCAGAAGATGGGAATCTTAGATCTCAGCAAGAGCCATTCTAGAATGGAAAAGGTAGACTGTGGTGATATATTATATACCCTAATAAACTTGCCTGAGGACCAGAGGACAGAGCCAGCCACTAGATTAGACATAGAGGTCAGGCAGTAGTGGCACACACCTTTAATCCTATCACTCGAGAGGCAGAGATCCATCCGGATCTCTGTGAGTTCAAAGTCACAATGGAAACAGCAAGACAGTGTTGGCACACACTTTTAATCCCAGTACTGGGAAGCACACATGCCTTTAATCCCAGGAAGTGATGTCTGGGCCGAGAAAGGTATATAAGGTATGAGGAAACAGGAACTCTCTTTTTAGGCTGAGGATTTTGTAGAGGTAAGAACTAGTGGCTAACCAGCCTGCTTCTCTGATCTTTCAGCTTTCACCCTGATATCTGGCTCTGGTTTTTTGTTTGTTTTTGTTTTTTTGTTATTAAAAGACTAAGATTTGAACAACAGTAGACCATAAGAAAATAGTGAATGTTCAAAATAATGTGTGCCCCAGTGCAGCATGGATTGATCCCAGAGCTTTGCACATGCTAGGCAAGTGCTGTACCACTGTGCTGTATTTGCAACCTAGACTGACAAAGAGTTTAAAAAGGTTATCCAAAAAGCTATCATGGTAAGGGAGACACTGGTATCTATGGCTACATAGCAGATACTCAGTGTGTTGAGTACCCAAACACTTCTTACTTCTCAGGGAGGTAGCTAGATAGTACTTGATCACTTATCTTCCCCATTGTAGAGGGATTTTGCTAGCATTTGTTTTGAAGACTGCTTTTTGATGGCTAGATATTTTTCTAGGACCCTGAATACTCCTGAAGGACTTGATTTAGATTTTAGTATCTGGCCACAAGTCTCTTGCTTATCTAGAAAGCTGTTGAGTTTCTAAAGGCCAGTAGTGATCCGGGCTCTAGTAACCCTTACATCATCCTTCTATTCAAGTGATGAACAAAAACCAGATTGTTGGCATATTGAAAATGGAAGTATTTGGCTGTGCTAGCAAATGTGTATTTGTCAGATTCCCAGGAGTAGTTTTGCAGTATTTTTTTTCCAGTTAACTTGATATTAGAACTTGATTTTTCCAGTTATATACATGTAAAAATTTTTCATACTTTGAAATCATTATTGTTGGTGGGGTGGCTATAAATTGGAGGTATGTGCCCTCATTGAGGTCAAAGAGAAAGAGCACTGAACAAACTTTGATATCAAAGAGATTATGTATAAACTGGGCATGGTCCTGCATGCCTTTGATCCCAAGTACTTGGGAGAGAGAGGCAGATGGATCTTTGTGATTTCAAAGGCCAATCTGGTCTACATAGCCAGTTCCAAGCCAGCCAGGATTGCAAATGAGACTCTGTCCAGAAAGAAAGAATGGGAGAGAATGTGTGAATGTTGTTACCTTGAGTACTCAGAGTCACTATTTAGGATGGGTTGTCATGCAAATGGATACACCCATCTGTTGATAACCTTAACCTTGCATGGGAGGTTTTAAAGGTTGGTTTTGAATTTGGTATGCCTAAGAGTTGCAGTCTTCACAAAATAACAGAAAACACTGAAGGTGGAAAATGCCAAAGATTATTAGTGAAAAATTGTGTTTATTAATTGAAAGCATAAACTTTATTGTTATACTCTTTTGCACATAGAAATAATATCTTATAGGGATGAGAGCCCACAGATATCATTGATGTATCAGTTAGGTGGATAAGTGGAGTGTGTGTGTGTCTCTGTGTGTGTATACCATATAGTATATATAAGTACTATATAAAGGATGACTTTGTTATACAAATAGCAAACATAGCTTCAAGATTATTTGTACCAAAAGTATATTATTAGAAAATAATTTTATTTAGAAGTTTGTATGTACTTCAGCAGCAGTGAGAATTCTCACATAAAAACAATGGTTAGGTACCATACCTGAAGGGTGAAAGCCATTGCTGTTGCAGTTCAGAGCTCCTTTGGTGTGTGGAAGAGCATAGATGACTGAATGGGCTGAGGCCTTAGACTAAGTTCTTAGATACAAAGCCTTAGATACAAAGCCTGAGTTGGTTGAGTGTAGCTGTGTAATTTTTTTAAATTGAGGTAACATTAAATATTTTTAACGGGCAGTTTTAATAAATTTAGAGTTTGCAAATATCACATCTAATTTTCAAATATTTTCACCACCCCAAAAAGAAACTCTGTATCCCAGTAGGCAGTCATTTTCGATTCCTTTCTTTCCAAATTCCTAGCAACAACCATTTTGCTTTCTGTCCCTATTTACTTGTTCTAAACATTTCATAGAAACCTGTCGTGTGTGTGTGTGTGTGTGTGTGTGTGTGTGTGTGTGTGTGTGTGTGTGTGTCTTCTTTCAGTATAATGTTTACAAGACTCATTGCATATCGTAGTTTTGTCAGTACTGCATTTCTTTGGTTGCATTATGAATATATCACATTTTGTTTTCATCAGTTGATGGCATTTGGGCCATTTGTACTTTCAGATCTTCTAAACTATGCTATTAAGAGGATTTATTTACAAGTTTTGCTTAATACTTGTTTTCAGTTCATTGGTATATAAAGGTGGAGTAGAATTGCTGGGTTATATGATAACTCTTTTATTGAAGGTGTTTGTTTTACGGTATCTGGGATTATCTCGAGGAGCTGGTGTGTGCTAGGCAATAACTCTATGTAAGTTACATTCTCAGCTTTTAAGTTTTTTAAGGAAAAACTGCCACAGCAGCGGCCCAGCAGTATTTTATGTTGCTACTTTCAGTCTCTGAAAATTCCCTGAATCCTCACCAATACTTGTTATTTCCTGGGTTGGTTTCTTTGTTGTTACCAGTGGTAGTTCTATTTTTGTTGTTGTTGTCATTGTTTTTTAATTGTAGACTTCTGCCCTAGTGGATATGAAGTAGTATCTCATTATGGCTTTGATTTGCAGTTCTATAATGACTTGATGATATTGAACACCTTTCATATATTTCTTCACTGTTTGGTATTTTAAAATTTTTCTGTTGAAAAATTTCTTTTGCCCATTTTTAAATTGTATTGCCTTTTTGTTGTTGAGTTATAACAATTGATTGTAGGAGCCTGGAGAGATGGCTCAGTGGTTAAAACACTTGCAGTGGAGGCACCCTAGTACTCAGTATAAGTGCTGGGTGGGTGTGGCAGTTTACTTATAAGTCTAGCCTTAGAAAGTGGAGACAGGATCCCCAGAACAAGCTGGTTATGAAGACTGACTACACTGATGAGCTTTGAGTTTGAGTAAGAGATCCTATCTCAAAAGAATGGCGTGGGCAGCTGGAGAGATGGCTCAGTGGTTAGGAGTGCTTACTGCTCTTGCAGAGGACCAGGTTCAGTTCCCAGCACCTACATGTGGCTCACAACCACCTGTAACTCGAGCCCTCTTCTGACCACCTCAGGCTTTTGCATGCATGAAGTGTGTATAAACTCATTCAGACAAACACATATACATAAATAAATTTATATATGCATAATTTTTAAAGAGAATAAATGGAAAAGAAATTAAGGAAGATTCCCAGTAATAACTTGGGGCCTTTGTATGCACACAGACACCTGGGCAAATGTGCTCACACACACAAGTAAAATGAAGAAAAAGGACAAAAAAAGTTGATTATACACTCTAGATATTAGATTTTATCATATACATGATTTGAAAATTCTCCAGTTTTGTGAGCTGCCCTTTCGCTGTCCTGGTAGTTGCCTTTGCAGAAAAGAATTTAGTCCTGTTGTTGTTGCCTTTATGCTTCTGAGATCATCAAGATCACATTAATTCACCCCTATGTTTTTTCTAAGAGTATGTAGCTTTAGTCTTTACATTTCGGTATTCTAGCCATTTTGAGTTAATTTTGTATATGAAGTCAGGCCCATCTTCATTCTTTTGTAAATGGATATCCTGGTGTCCTGGGACTTTTGTGGGAAAAGGCTATGTGATTTTATGCAAGTCTCATGCTTGTTTCATAGTTATAAGATTAAACAAGAGCCTCAGATATATGAAGTAGTTGGAGAGATGATATTATATATCCAGAATTAAACATATATTCTTTTTTTTTTTTTTTTTTTTTTTTGGAGCTGAGGATCGAACCCAGGGCCTTGCGCTTGCTAGGCAAACGCTCTACCACTGAGCTAAATCCCCAACCCCGTACATATATTCTTGAAAGGGATTTGTAAATTCTTTCCTTGTTCCCAAATTATGGTGTGTAGTCAGACTTTCCTTTGGGCTGCCAGCTCACAAAAAATGACACAGAGGCTTATTATTTATTATGGAAGCTCAACCTAGCTTATAGCTTAAATAAGATATAACCCATTTATATTAATCTACATTTTTCCTTGTGGCTTTTTAGCTTTTTTCCATCTTTCACCTTCTGTTTCCTCTCTGTGTCCTCCAGCGTCTCTCTCACACCTAGATTCATCTCCTCTTCCTCTCTCTCTTGCCTGGAAGTCCCATCTAACCTCTTCCTGCCTAGCTGTTGACCATTCATCTCTTTATTAAACCAATCAGAAGGTGCCTTGGCAAAGACACATCTTCACAGTGTACAAAAATTATTTCACAGCAATGGGGTATCTATTTTAGTATGTAAGGGCCCTAAGAAGTTTTCAGTCATAGCAGTAAAGTAAACGGCCATATTTCCACATTGAACCAAGAATCCTTATATTTTACTGCATTTTCTAGAAGCTGTTTCCTGATAAAATATCTGATGACTTCAGTCAATTAACAAATATTTGTTTAGTAACTTGCACATGCCAGGTACTGTTTTAGATATTGGAAATGCAGTACTTTCTGATATAAGGCACTATATTCTCCAGTGCCTCTTAACTCTATCTAGATCTTTCTAACTCTCATCCACACTCCAAAGTTATCCAATTCATTGACTCAGTTTTTTTTTTTCTTACTAATCAAGCCTTGAATCTATACTAATTAGGACTTTTCTCCACTAATGTCCTCTTGCTAAACTAGTTCAAAGTTAAATTCTCTCTTTTGAGGCTTTAGATTTACCTTTAAGGGCCACTAACTCCCATCCCCTCTATCCCAACCACACAGGCCCTTATTTTTCTGACTTTATCTTCTACTCTCCTGTGGTTGTTTCTGGATGATTTGCAAATAATCCCCTTCTTCCAGCATGCCTACCTCAGACCTTTGCAGTCTTCCTAATAAAGCTTCTCTCTCATTTCTCTAGAATCTTTGTCAACGTTCACTTTTCCTAAAAGGACCTCTCTTCTCCTTCAGACTGCCTCTCAGCTCTCTAAAGATTCTGATGATTCACTCCACTCTACTTCTGAGACAGAGTGCCTGAGGTTATCCCTCTTCTTGTTGTTTATTCTATTTGGGTTTTAGGTTTAGTTTGTTTTGTTTTGTTTTGTTTTTCCTTCAAAGGATAGGATCTCACTATGTAGCCCAGACTGGCCTGAAACTCACAGCAATACTCTAGCCTCAGACACCTAAGTACTAGGATTATATATGTGTAAACTCTCCTTATTTATTTATCTTTAACTGTCATTTGAATGAAGTCCATCTGGGTTTTAAAAAATTAAAAACTTCCTGTCTATGAGATCAAAACTTTAAAACCAAGATTAGTGGCTAAGAATGGAGTATGCCATTAAAATCTTAGATGTCATAGCAGGGTAGAGTTTGTTTGTTTGTTTGTTTGTTTGTTTGACGTGTAGTTCACAGGCATATTCCCTATTTTATTTACAGTTGTGAAGACTGAGGCCTAGAATGCCATTGAGAGTAGTACTGACGTATTAGTACCATACTAAGTCCTCCCATAAGCTCTGTGGCTCGGGTGTTAGCGTTTTGTCTTCTCTGAATTTGGGATATATGACAACCTTTGTGTTTTTCTGGCAGATCTGATTGGAAACCCTTGCCCATGGTGAGTGAGTACTCTTAAAGTAAATAGAGGCCCGCAGGTGCTGTACTACCTGGATGGGAGTATTAAAGGCAGTTGAAGGTCCTATGTAATAGGGAAAGAACATGTTGATTCTACTGTGAAGTACCCGGATTCTAAAGGAAGGGGCAAAGAAATCATATCTAGGAACAATCTCTCCCAGGAGCAAGTTCAGAGAGACATCATCTGGGTCTGTTTCTCCAAACCTGCAGGCTTTCATATGGACCTTCTGGTGTGTTATAAAAGGTTGCAATGTTGTCACTTGATTTATTGTATTTAAACATAATTCATTATTTCTTTGATTTTCCAATTTTCAATAAATCTCTTTTTGTGTGTGTGAGAGTGGGAGGGTAGATTTGAGTGTGTGCCTGTTAGGGGTGGTGGTATGTGCACATACAGCATGCAGTGTATTATTGTTAGTTAGCCGGCTGTGCCTGCTGTGTGATAAAACACTGGTTGGATATGCTTTCAAAACATCTATTTATGTGCAGCATTAAAAATATTTATATTCTATAAACTCATTCTTTATTATAAAAATGGCAAACTTTTTTTATTCTGTTGGAGTTCTCCCCCTTTGTGATATTTTTTAAGTTGTTAATTTTGATATCAGATTTGTTTATTTTGCCTTTATACCTTTTGAGTTTATGAAGCATTTTTATTCATCATACAATTCTTTTTATTAGTTTATATTAATTATACATAATAACGAGTTTTGTTTTTACATTTACAAATATATATATAAACTATACTTTCATATTCATCCTCCCATTTCCTTTACATTATCCTCCCACATTCCCTGGCTCCCTTCCTCTCCTCAACTCCTATAACCTGTTTATTTTCATGTCTTTATGTGTGTGTGTATGTGTGTGTGTGTGTGTGTGTGTGTGTGTGTGTGTTCGTGTCCTAAATAGTTTAATTAGGGTTGCATACATGAATATAAGAGAGTTATTTATAGGAACATGGGCATCTTAGCAGTGTCTACAACACTGAAGAAAATGTATCCCCTTACCCCAGCAACCAGTAATTGCCAGTAGTAACTCATCAGAGAGGGTTGGGGCCTTGTCATCCCCTCCCCTCCCTCCCTCTTGATGGGCTTCATCTTGTACTGGTTCCTGTGTGGGAATTGCAGTGTTGATTAGTCCCATTTATCATTGTTTCTTTGCCATTGGTATTTACTTAGTTTTAATTACCATGCTTGCTTATATACATAATACAACTCTTGTTTATTCTCAACTTTCCTGCTAATTCTTGACTATATCTTCAGATTTCATTCCTCTCCCAGCATTTTGGGATGGACTACATCATGTCTCTTCTTTGACTTTTCTTGAAGTTGAACTTTGCTCTCATTTCTGTCTTCCCTTATGATCTCACTATCATGTTTTCTCCAAAATGAATTTCAAAGTAAATTAAATATTTCTTGTTGTAATTACTACTAGAGATGGTAATTCAGATATTTTCTTTGAATAGTTTTGTTTAATTTGGTGCTACTCATTTTTTTTTCATTTTATTTTGTTTTATTAGACAGGGCCTCATGTTGTCCAGACTAGCCTTGAATTTATTGTGTAGTGGAAGATGACCTTGAACTTCTGATCCTCTTGCCTCCTAGCTGCTGGTATTACAGGTGTGTGCCACCACACCAGGTTTTTAATTCTGTCTTTGTACTGGACCACAGGGACCTCATACATACTAGATAGGCACTCTACCGATATGCTACATCCTTACCCTATTAATTAGTCTTGGGCTCCACAATACCACAATTTTTTTTGCATGAAATTGCTATTTGTAGGCAGATGAGTACTTAATATGCTCATTTAGTAGACAAGCCCAGTTCCAAAATGTACTAAGAATCTTTCCTGTGATAAGACCTAGCCAAAGATATAGTCAAGCTGGACAAATAGGGAACACCAATGGGACCAAGAAGTAGGATAGCAAAGCTATCTCCAGGACAAAAGCTAATCAGTGAATTCTGTTGATGGTCACATTTATGAACATGGAAAGTCAGCACAAAGAACCTGGCCTTTTCCTCTTACCTAGAGCTATTCCCACTGAGCTTTTTTCTCCTTCCTCTACCTCCATTGGGGATCTGACAGTTCATACATTAAGAAGATACTATTGAATTTCTGTTTCATGCTGTGCATTGGCTACATGTTGTGGATATGAGAGTGAATAAATTGTAGTGGTTTCCTGCTTCATCTGCTTCTGCTTCCCTGACCCATTACATTGCCAGCTGAATCCCATCACCCCCTCACTGAGAAACTAGAGCAGTGTTGCAAATGCTTAATAAATACTTTGTGAATAAATGGAAAGTATTTTCTAAGTTTTTTCTGTTCAGTGACTTTTGACACTGAATCTTCATTCTTGAATTTGTTTTCTCCAAATTGAATTTCATATTTTACTCTCCTATTAAGTTTCTTTAAATTGTATTTTCTTACCCTGACATTTGCATTCTTTCACATTTAAAGCCTTGTGCATTTTCCATTTCCCTCCTGTCGACTTAATCTCACAGGTCACTTGTTTTTATTTTTTTAAATTAAGCTTTATGCTTGGCCTTATGGCATGTTTTACATGGTGTTCTATTTCTGGATATGATTCTATTTTTTCATGTCCTTTTAATTATGTCCTAGTCAGTTTTATTGTTGTACAAGCTCTTTGTTTTAATTATAATTACAAAGTTTGATAATATAGTATGACATTCAAAGAGCATTTAACATTATTCATCCTCTTAAAAGTTGTAAGTTTTACTCCATTTGTTTGATATGATTTTATTTTATATAGCTGTTTTGTGTCATAACTTTATTTCTTAATGACTTCATTTCAGACTTTGTGAAAAATGAAAGTGAAGTTTAAAAAGTTTGATCTTTCTAAGTTCTATCCATTATAGTGTTCTACAGTCCCTCCTGTTCATGCCGCTCCTCCTTCCTTCATCCTACTAAGATGTTCTAGACATCGAGAAACCTGGAACTATAGGAGAGACTGATTCTCCATGTTCCTTTAGACTTAATATAGTGGTGATGAAGGAGGAAAGGGGTGTTAGACATTAGAAAACCTTAGGTTCAAATCACAATTTTTGTGCTTTTTTAGTAATATGACCAAGTATTGAGTTTTGGGTTTTGGTTATTTGGTTTTCTTATTTTTTATCTTGGCCTCAGTATTCTCATCTATTAGGTAACACTGGCTTTATTGTTGGCATAAGAATTTAATTAGTTGTTACATTTCAATGCTCAACCCAGTCCTAATATATTTGAGAACATTCATGTACCACATAATGATATTTTGGCTAACAGTGGACAACCACATACCCAACATGGTCCTAAAAGATTATAGCAGAGCTAAAACATTAAAAAAAAAAATTCCCATTGCCTCATACACGCATAGCTTTGGAAGAAAATGGGGGAGGGAAATGCTATGAGAAGAAAAAGAACTGCTAGGAAAATTCACAGTGAGGGGTTCATTTATACCTCAACATAATTCTTAAGAAGTTTGAAAATGGGACTGGAGAAATGGCTTGCAGCAGAAAACCCAAGTGTAGTTCCCAGAACCTGCATTAGGTGGCTCACAATCATCTGTAACTCCAGCTCCAGGGGGTTTGACATATGTGCCCTCTCTGAGCACACAATCTACCAAAATACACATGGACACAAATTTTAAAATAAAAATAGAATCTTTTTTTTTTAAAGTTTGAAAACAGCCAGACAATAGTGGTGCACACCTTTAATCCCAGCACTTGAGAGGCAGAGGCAGGAGGATGGGTCTCTATAAATTTAAGGCCAGTCTGGTCTAAAGAGTGAGTTCAGGACAGTCAGGGATACACAGAGAAACTCTGTCTCACAAACCAAACTAATAATGGTAATAAATAAAATAAAGTTTGAAAACATGGACCTCCAACACTGATAGATTTTTGTTAATAGGAGAATTCATGAGGCATAGTCTACTTGCAAGCAAATCCAATATGAAAAAGAAAATGAGGCAAACTGCCATGCACATATTTCTGAAAAGAAGAGTCTCAGGCAGTGATGGTATGAATGAGAATGGCCCCTAATGGGCTCATATTTGAATGCTTAGTCCCCAGTTGGTGGAACTATTTGGGAAGGATTAGAAAGTGTTGTCTTGTTGGAGCAAGTGGAGCAAGTGTGGCACTTGGGGGCTGGCTTTAATGTTTCAAAAGACTCATACCATTCATAGTGTGCTTTCTACCTTGTGCTTCTGAATCAGGATGTAAGCTTTCAGCTGCTGCTCCAGACACCATGCCCTCACTCAACCATCATAAACTCTAAATCTTTGGAACCATAAGCCCAACTAAACTCTTTGTGTTATAAGTTGCCTTTGCCTGGTGTCTTATAACAGCAATAGAAAAGTAACTAAGATAGGCAGATTCTAGAAGGGTCCAGAAGATGATGGCTTCGTGAATATTATTACCTCTGAACACCTTCTAATGGGATAAAGAACAGAAGTGAAAATCAGTGATATTAATAATTCTGGCCTCATGTAAGCCTCAGGTAATGTGTGTATTTGTGTTTTGATTTTTAACAACAAAAAATATAAAACAATGTAAAGAATAAGAATATAAAGTTTCCTTTTTTTGTTTTTTTTTGTTTTGTTTTGTATTTTGTTTTTCAAGACAGGGTTTCTCTGTGTAGTTTTGGTGCCTGTCCTGGATCACGCTCTGTAGACCAGGCTGGCCATGAACTCACGGAGAATTGCCTGCCTCTGCCTCCCGAGTGCTGGGACTAAAGGTGTGTGCCACCACTGCCTGGCAACTTTTGTTTCTTCTTAGCACATATTATACAAAATAATAGCTTCATTGTGAGATTTTTTTCATACATGTATATAATGTAATTTGATCATATTTTTACTCTTCCATATTTCCTCTCCCTCACTTTTATTCTCTCTCCTGTTTCATAATAGTTCTCTTTTACTTTCATGCTGTTCTTGTTTTTTCTCTAGATTCCCCTCTTAATAGAAATGTAGAACTTACTTTTCCAAGTCTAGCTTATTTTACTTGTCATTTTATTTCCATCCATTTCCTTCAAAAGACATGGTTTTGTTCATCTTTCTGGCTGAATAAATGCCTCATTGTCTCAGTTGAGATGGCCATGTGCTTTTATACTTGAGTCTGTTTATGTGGTATATTTATTAATCTGTGTATATTGAACCTCTTTGTGTCCCTGGAATAAAACCAGCTTGATCATGATGAATGATCTTTTTAATGTGTTGTTGAATTTGATTTTTGAGTATTGTGTCTATGTTCATCAAGAAAAATTATCTAAAGCTTCCTTTTTTATTTTGCTGTATCAGGGTAGTAAATTCATAGGATGAGTTTTGAAGTGTCACCCCTATGTTTTATGGAAGAATTTGAGGCTCATTGGTGTTCTTTAAAGGTCTGGTAAAAATCAACAATGAATCTGTCTGGACTTGAGCTAAGAAAATATTTTTATACAACTATGCAGTGTGTCTGTATTTAAGCCTATTCTCATTATGAAAGTCAAAAGTTTAAAAGGTAAATATGCTACAGATGCTAAGGTTAATTTGTTTCTAAGAGGGGTTTTTTAAATATAAATTTATTATAGCCTAAGTGTAGTTCTTATAAAGTCTACAGTCATGCCATGAGGCTTCACATTCACTGACAGTTCTGTCACTGACTCACTGAAACTTCTAGTCCTGTAAGTTCCATTTGTGGTGTCTCAGTTAGTATATCTTTTTTGTTTAGCTATATATGTACTCACCATTATGTTAGATGTTACATTTCTTATTGCTGTGAATACTTGACAAGAAGCAACTTAAAAGAAGAGGTTTTTTTTGGCTTACAGTTTGTGAGGATACAGTCCATTATAACAGGGAAGGCATGGATGGTGTCAGGAGCATGAGATGGCTTGTACCATCAGGAAACAAAATGCTGGTACTCAGCTGGCTTTCTCCTCTTTAATTAGTCCATGACCCCAGCCTATGGGATAATCCCACCTACATTCAGGGTAGGTCTTAACCTTTCTGGAAACACCCTCATAGGTGTACCCAGAGGTATGTATCCATGTGATTCTAAGTCCCATCAAGTTAACAACAAAGATTAACTGTCACATATTATAACTCCCAGCAATATTCAATATAGTAACAAGGTCTATAGGCTTATAGTCTTGGAGCCAGATTATATCATAGAACCTGGATATGTAGTAAATTCTACCCTATCTAAGTATGTGCAATGATGTTCACATAGCCATGAAACCTCATAATGATGCAGTTCTTGGAACATGTCCTGTCCTTAACACAACATTATAAATGATGATATAATAGTATTAATTTTCCCTTGGAGAGCCTGATTAAAAGGAGGGAGGACAACATATCATGCCTAGTGCTCTCCTTTTTTCTTTCTATTTGGTTGTTATTTTTCTTTATATTTTTAGCAAAGGCTTGCAGGGAAGAGTTAGGATCTTATTATATAGTCAAGACTAACCTCAAACTCAAGATCTCCCTGCCTGTCTACTTGCTGAGTGTTGGAAATTACAGGTACATCTCCTGGCTTTGCTTTCTGTTATCTATTGATGTTGGTAGCATGAATTCTTGCAGAGGGCAGTCGTATGTCTGATATATTATATTCTCTCAACTTTGCCAGTAGATGTCTATAGAAGAATTACCTCACTATAAACTCATTTGGGAATTTTTTTAAGGATTGATTTTATTTATAATTAGGGAGTGGTGGAGTATATATGTATGAGTACAGCTATCAACAGAGGTATGAGATCTCCTAGAGATAGAATTGTAGGTAGTGTGAGCCACCTGATGAGGGTGCTGGGAACCAAACTTCAGTCTTTTGCAAGAGCAGTTCATTCTCTTAGCTACTAAACCATCTTCCTAGCCCCACTGCAGTGCTCAGAAGGCAGAGGCAGGCAGACTGAACTGGCCTATAAGTCTGAGGCCAGCCAGTCTACGTAGTAAGATCCTGTCTTAAAAACCAAAACAACAATAACAACAAAGATGCGACTTTAGATGTAGATATTAAACTTTACTCTTAGATGGCCTGATTAAGGTGTGACCATGAGGGAAAGTGGCTCAGGTAGGAAAGAGAGAACAGGATCTGTGTTGTTTTGTAGAAACTGTCAAGAAATGAAGAAGCCAGGATATCAGATGGATTTTTTTTTTTGGATGTTGAAATCAATAAGAATTATGACAGAAATAGTATTGAAGTGACAGTGAGCCAGAAGCTAAAATTTCCAAGGAATGGAAAGGGTGACCTTGCAGAGCCATAAATGACTGCAGTAGGAAAGGTAGTAGGGTAATGGAGACTGATGATATCTGACTCAGAGCAGAGGATTTTGTAAGGACAGAGGGAGAATATTCTGCAGTTAGCAGTATGGAATAAGAAGGGCACTTACCAGTCCTCCCTTACAATTGAGGAGTGGGGAGGTGGGGAAGAGTCCTCCTCTAAAAGGGCTAAGTAAAAGTTGCATCCTTACAGGGTGTCCAAGAAGGTGGATGGAGTTGAAAACCTTTGAGATATGATCAAGGATATAAGGATTTGTTAGCTACCTACAAGTTCCACAGGGCTCAGAAGAAGGATGAAGGTTTCAGGAGATAGGAAAGGTATACATTTAGAATCCACGTACACTTATTACCATCTCTCTCTTGTATACTATATGTTCTCATTTTATGTACCTCTCAATTCAGTTGCCTTGTATGGCTTAAATCATTGGGCCAATTAAATCCAATTCTTTGCCTGGTCCATGCCTATAAAACCATTTTTTTTATATACATCATGCTTTAAATCTGTGATCATGACCTTAAGTTGACCTTTAATGTTGCCTGGCAATCATACTACATTTCCTTAGTCACTTGCTGTTGATTTCATTTCCTCTAGGGTGACTGTTTTATATCTTCAGTCACCTCCTATGATCACTGTCTCCTTCCCACTTTTTACTTTGAATAGAAGTTCTTATTTCTTACTCCACTGAGAAAATTGAGTCAGAAAAGACCTTTCATGATCATAGCTACCATAACCCACTTGTAGTGGCATTCATATACTCTACCTTTTCTCCTGTTACTGTGGAAGAACTAGTACTTGGTCATCAGCTTTCTTCTCTCCTGAATCACTCTCTTCTGCATGAAGGTACCCATTTTTCTATTTAAAAAAAAAAAACAAAAACAAAAAAACAATGCTTCTTACATTCACTTCCAAGTATTGCTTTATTTCACATAAACTTCACAGAAAACTTTTTGAAGCAATTTTCTATATTTAATGGTAATTTTTTTCTTTTCTTTCTCTCTTCTTTTAAACTGATACCACCATATTTCTGTGTCCATAATTCCAGGAGTAGGGACAGAGTCTGACTTACCAGTTGACAATACTGATATCTACCATTTCTCAATACTTATGTAATGTTCTGATGAGTTCATCTCCTTGAAACACTGTCTTTGTTTGCCTTGTTTGCCTTTTGGGATACTTGTCAGTAATTTAGAAGGATGTGATATTTTGCCTGATTTGTGTGCTGGCGCTTTTACTCTTGCTAAACGTTTAAGTTAACTTACCATGGATTCATGAATATTAGAAGATGTGAGATGTCTAAATCAGATATGAACTATTACAGTTTCTCTCTGCCTAGCCATTTCTCAGTCTCTTTTGCTGATTCCTCTTCCCTAAACTTTTTTAGGTTCTCACATGGTGCTGGCTGGTATGGAACTCACTCTATGTACATCAAGTTGGCCTTGAGCTCACAGAGATCCACCTACCAAATCTACAGCCCATAATTCTTCCCTTAATCTACAATCTCAATTCTGTCTGGAGTTGGACACCTTTACATAAATATCTAATAGGCATCCTAAAACTGACATCCAGCGTGGAACCATTGACCTTACATGCCGCCGCCACCACGTCCCCTCCCACCAACAGATCTGTCCTTCCTGTCACTTCATAGCTTAGTTAACATCTATTCACACCTACTTGTTCAAGTAAAGCAAAACACAACATTTGAAATTTTTTTAAAATTGTATCTGTATGGGTGTTTTGCCTGCATGAATATCTGTGTACCACATGCATGCCTAGTACACAGAGGCCATAGTACGTTGGATCTCTAGAACTGGAATTACAGACAATTGTGAGCTACCATGTGGGTGCTGGAAATTTCAACACAGGTCCTCAGGAAGATCATCCAGTGTGCTCTTAACTGTTGAGCCACCTCTCCAGCCCCTAAAACGCAGTTTTTAAAAACCTAAAGATTCATTCTTGACCTCCTTTCCCATAAAACCTGCACATCTGTCTCATTGCCTCTACTTTCAAAATACATCTAGAATCTTGACCTTCCTTTCACCCTTTGTCTTCTACCTGGTCCAAACCAACAAACATCCTTCTTGCCTATATTGTTAAAGAAACCCCTTCCTGGTCTCCTCTTTTTCTTTTACTTTTGTTCTTTGTAGTTTGTTGTCATCATGATACCCAGAATTATCTTGTTTAAAAAGTGAAGTCAGGCCGCGGTGGTGCACACCTGTAATCCCAGCACTCGGGAGGCGGAGGCAGGTGGATCTCTGTGAGTTCGAGGCCAGCCTGGTCCACAGAGCTAGTCCAGGACAGGCTCCAAAGCTACAGAGAAACCCTGTCTTGGAAAAAAAAAAAAAAAAGTGAGTGAAATCTGCTCAGAGCTTTCCAGTAGCTTTCCGTCTCAGGTAGGAATCATACTCTGAACACACTAGTATACCACTCTTGTTAAAATATTCACAACATGCACTTAGCTGATAAATCCTTTCCATCTGATGTTCTTTCTGCTTCCTTTCTCTTCGCCTGTTCCTGACACACACATAACAGTTCCATGCTACTGGACTTACTGAAGAGAACTAGGCAATATTGTTTTGTACAACAATCTATATTGTGAGTATCTGTGTCCTTATAGTACTGACTTCTTTCTTTAGGTCCTATATTTACTATCACTGTACATTAGTTCTAGAATATGAAGTATTTTTATAAGAAAATTTCATAGAGGATACTATAACCTACATATTATGCCACGTGTTGCCTGATTGCCATACCATTAATAATGCTAAAATTGATTGTTGAGTGGTAACTTTTAGATCTCTCTTGTTATAAATATGTTTCCATTTTTGATTAACAAATGAGCTGAAGGGTAAATGTATTAACACTTGAACCAGAGCTACTTTTTTCAAGTGAAACATTTTTTGAAGCTCTCATATCTACAAAGATCAAAGCATAGCTCTTCCCATTACAGTAGGAACTCTTGACAAGTACAGTTCATAACCGCAGAGTCCACATGAATTCTTGAGGAAGTGGAGCCCCAGAGAGGACACATAAGGTCTTTAGTTACCTAGTCAATTAAGAAGGACTCATTGAATTTGTATTAGATGGGTGTGTCTGATGCTTGCTTGGTAAGCAGTGATTGTGAATGAAAGTGTACCCACGTTTTTAGTTGTCTAAGTTCTTTCTCTGACATTCTGTCTGTTCTATAGACACTAAGTATTTTTCATGTTTGTTTCTTTTTTGTAAATTCTTCCTCCTCTACAAGATTTGGACATTATTCATGTATATCTAAAAGATTAAAAACTTCTAGGCTTCCATATTTTAATTCTTTCCTCCTTCAGAATATTTTGAAAGCCGCCACAGTGGAAGTTAGTTTGATTGTTTCCTTGCTGCTTTCTTTCTTTACTAGAATTATCTATCTACCTATTTATTTCTTGTGTGTGCACACGCAGGTAGGTGGGTACATGCAGGTATGTGTAAGTCAGAGGACAGCTCTCTGAAGAGTTCTTCCTGCCTTCTGTGGGACCTAGAACTCAAACTCAAGTTGTCAGGTCTGCACACAAGTACCTTTACCTGCTGGACTTCTGCCAGTTCTCCTTTCTTCATCTTATCCTATAGCCTGTAGCATATATTTCAGCTTACAGCTCTCAGGTCATACTTCATCACTGAGGGAAAGGGCAGGAACTCAAGGTAAGAGACTGGAGGCAGAATCTGAAGTAGAGCCATAGAGGAATATTACTTTACTTACTGGCATGCTCCCATGGCTTGCTCAGACTCCTTTCTTCCACAACTCAAGACCGCCTGTCCAGGGTTGGCACTGCCCACAGTGAGCTGGGCCCTCCCACATCACTCTTTTGGACAGTATCCCACAGACATGTTTATAGGCCAATTTTATGGATGCATTTTCTCAAGTGAGTTCCCTCTTCCCAGATATGTCTAGATTTGTGTCAAGCTGACCAAAAACCAGCCAGCACATATAACAATTGATCTTAATTTTCATGTAAAGTAGTATTTTTATTGAGAAAACAAGTAATAAGTTGTAATATCACTTTTGTTTTAAAATATGAACATGTCTATTTATATGTTTACATAAACAGGATATTTACAAGGCAGGCATGGTGGCACATGCCTATAATCTCAGCACTCCCAACATTTGGGGACAAAAGAATCACTCTTTTGAGGCCAACATGGGCTACATAATAAGCCTCTGTCTCAAAAACAAACAAACAAACAAACAAAAACCAAAAAAACTTGTTTGTGAGACAGGGTCTCTACCTGTTGTTGAAAACAAAGCCAGAAACAAAGCAGAACTTTGGTGTTTCGTATCCAAACTATATTAAAAGTAGTTTGAGGGACTGGAGAGATGGCTCAGAGGTTAAGAGCACCAACTGTTCTTCCAGAGGTCCGAAGTTCAATTCCCAGCACCCACATGGTGGCTCACAACCATCTGTAATGAGATCTGGCACCCTCTTCTGTATAGATAATAAATAAATAAATCTTTTTTTTAAAAAAAAAGTAGTTTGAGGCTCCTCCCATACCATACTTCAGAATTTCTTTATCATTCTATTCAAACAAAATTTCCTGACTTTGTGTGTCTATTTCATTTCCTCTGGACTTGCCCACTTGGCTTCAAATACTTTCACTCTTCATTTGTACCAAAATGAACTTGTCAGGAAAGAAAAGGAAGCTATAAAAATTATTCCCTTGCATGGTGGCCTGCACCTTAATCCAAACACTCTGGAAGCTGAGCAGAAGGAAAAAGTTGAGGTAGCCTGGGACCTACAAGACTCCATCTCACAAACAAAAGAATAGTGCTGGCAAGATGACCGTCTCTATAAAAAACCCTTGCTGAGCAAACCTGATGACATGAGTTTGAGTTATGGATACTATGTGGTAGAAGGAGAGAACTGGCTCCCGAAAGTTGTCCTCCCATTCCATGTGCTCTCTTTGGCACACACCCTAATATTCTCTTCCTTCCTTCCTTCCTTTCTCCCCCCCTCTCTCTTTCTTCTTCTTCTTCTTCTTCTTCTTCTTCTTCTTCTTCTTCTTCTTCTTCTTCTTCTTCTTTCTCTCTCTCTCTCTCTCTCTCTCTCTCTCTCTCTCTCTCTCTCTTTCACACACACACACACACACACACACACACACACACTAATAATGATAATTAATAATAGCCTTTAAAGAGAAATGTACCCCCAAAGGAATCATCATCAGGGTTCAGGAGGGACTCAATAAATACATACTGAATGAATTGATGTCTAGTCTTTTTTGTCTCATTTCCTTCATCACATAAATTCCTACAAAAGGAGAAAAGATGGGATTTTTTTCTACAGTAATCTGAACATTATATATAATGATGTAAATTAGTATTTTTAAATCTACTTAATAAGTTCTTAGTGGCTTAGGGTATAATTTATTGTAAAGTACTTTTCTGGTATATTTGCAAATTTCTGAGTTTGATTCCCAGCACAATTTAATGGAAAAATAAATCTCTTTTTACATTATGACAGGAATTTGTGGTTGCACAGCAATATTGAAAGACACCGAATTTAAAGCTAAAATAATTGTGAATGTCTATTCAGCTTGGTAGGACACCAACTGCAAACCAAAACTACAATTTCACCCGTTTAGTGAACCAGTGAATTTATTGGGTTTTTTTTTTTTTTTTTTTTTTTTTTTGGTTTTTCGAGACAGGTTTTCTCTGTAGCTTTGGAGGCTGTCCTGGACTAGCTCTGTAGACCAGGCTGGCCTTGAACTCACAAAGATCTGCCTGCCTCTGCCTCCCGAGTGCTGGGATTACGGGCATGCACCACCACCGCCCAGTGGGATTCCTTTAAAGAGTATTCTGATGGACTACTTACAGGAGTGTGAATGACTCAAAGGTAACTGCCATCATTGCTCTCTCAAGTATTATTAAAAGACCAGCCTTAATAATATTCTTTCCAGGGGCCCAGAAGAGAAACTATGAATGGCAAGAATTATTTTCGGGGAATGAATCTAAGTACACCAAGCTCTTTGTCCATCTACTTTATTCCTCAGGGATAAAATCCTGTCTATACACCTTCAGTTCTGTTCTCATGCCTAACTTGTTTTTTGCCTGATTACTCTCTACCTTTATCTGCTGTCTCTTCTAAGTTCTATCTTAATTCTGCCTCATCTAGGTTCTTCTCATCTCTTTCTTACCCATCTAATACTTCCCCATTTGACTCTTTCTCATCTTCCATCTCGTCCTCAAGTTCTCTAGTCAAAATCCCCTTATCCCTCTCAGTTCTCCATCCTCAAGTTCTCTAGCTAGTTCTCCAGTCAAAATTCTTCTCCAAGTCTCTGAGGTATACAGTTATATACCCATGCAATAGCAGTGCTCTCCTAAAGCAAGATCACCAGGCTTAGATTCTTACAGAGTCATAAAGGCAGACAAGAGTTTTCCTCAGGCAGTGACCATCAGGCTTGCTTTTACTACCCAAAAAGGAAGTGGTAAAGGAGGAAGTCAGCTGAGAGCTAATATCAGTTAGTATATCAAAAAGGGAATTTATGTGCTCATTCTACATTCCTAGAAGTGGTTAGGTAAGAAGTTAGGAGTCCATAATGTTAGTAAGGCTGTATAAGAAAGGAGGTCTCACCTTAAATTGCACAAGAAATAAGGCTATCCGCCTGACCTAGGAGACAGGAGTTGTTTCCATAAGGGTGTTGTTACCTTAGTTCAGGAGACTGGTTGGCCTTGGATGCTTGATAGGTATTTTAGATAAATACACTGTTAGGAGTTCTTGGAAGCACATAAGAAAATCATTTGAGGACCTAGGTAGTATATATATATATATATACAAAAGCTAAAATATCACCAAGATTTCTTAAGCCATGCTCGACCTTTGGGAAGGTTAAACTCTTGTGATAGTAGCTGAGTTCCGTTACACTTTCCTGTGGCTTGCAGCACTGCCCAGCCTGGCCAGTGACTCAAAAGTTGCGTTGCTGGGATTCATTGTAGACTTCTCAGGCAGCTTAGTAGGTTGTAGAGTCTGCCTGACAACTTGCATTTTCTTCTCTGGAGCAGTTGTCACCTTGGACAGGAAGCTTGAGTCTCCTGAGTTTAGAGTTTCCTGAGATTTGAAAGGTTTGTTTCCTTCTTGAGTCTTTTAAGTTTCATTCAGTCCCCATCTCAGAAGCCTTCCTCCGGGAGGGGATGTTTCAGTCTGGAAGAGACAACTACACAACACTCTGAGCTCCCTTCGTTTAGGGCCTCATTGGTTTGCTGCTAGAGCTCACAAAGACCCTAACCCTGCTTGCTTAGCTTTGCTTCCCAGACTTTGCTCTCCACAGCAGTATATATAAAGTGATAAACTTTCTGTGTAAGTTTGAATTTGACTCCCCTCCCCTCAGTCTAAAATGTGCAACAAGAGTTTTGTGATGCCTCCCTGTCCTCTGAAAGCCAACTTAACACTGGAATAGTACCAGATGGTGTGGGAAGGTACCTTCTGCTTTGTCCCCTCTGCTCTCTCAGCACCTCTCCTGCTGTCCTGCAGCCAGCTGTGCCGATTCTGCTCCAGGAGTGGGCATGGCAGCCTCCATTTGGGGATGGCTTTCTTGACCAAAGGTTAGGCATCCTCCTTTTCTTCCAGATCCCACTGTGGTAGGTGTGAGGCAGCCCCAAGGAGTCTGTAATTGTGCATCCTGATGAGCATCTGATCTGCAGCAGCACTCAAAGACTTGTCACTTTAGAACATAATCATTCCTCTGAATTTACCATCAATTCTTGTACAATGTCCAAGGCAACTGTTTTTGCTATTTTAGAATATATAATAGTGATTGATTTTTTTTAAATAATAGTGATTTTCTTTGTAGTATGATAGGAGTTTAATTCATGGTCTCACACATGCCAGACAAATCTTCTACCACTGAGTTAGCTGTATCCCTAACTTTAGTGTTTCTTTGTTTAAAACTGTAACAGTTTAATTCCAAATTTCCTTTAAAAGAAATATATATATATATGGGATATGCTCTAGGCATACACAAAGACTATATAAATATATACACATATACGTATATGTGTGTGTGTGTGTGTGTGTGTGTGTGTGTGTGTGTGTGTGTGTATGAAGGAGTAGAAGGAGGGGGAATAATTTTATATAAATTTATATGTATATATATTGGGCCTGTGTTCATGCCTACTGCCCACGAGGGCCAGAAGAGGGCATCAAATCACCTGGAATTGCAGTTGAAGACCACCAGGTATGAGCCACTATATAGGTGCTGGGAATTGATCCCAGGACCACTGGAAGAGCAACTAGTGCTCTTAACCACTGAGCTATCTCTCCAGCCCCTCAAATTTTCTTTCTGGATCCAGTAGCTTTACAAATGGCATGCAATAAAAATGAATCACCAGTTCATTATGCTTTCCCCATCAAATAATATCTGGTACACAGTTTTTCCTAATTCAAACCAAGAAAAAAAATTCTGCTTTTTAATAATTCTTATATACTATTTTCCCAAAAGAGAAGGTGAAATTTCAATGAAAGAAGTGGCTTGACCAGGTTATCAATTGAGTTGGTACAGAAGCAGAAGCTGGACAGGGTGTCCGAGTACTGCCATCATGGTGCTTTTCATTCAGCCACTAATGTTCCAGTTTACGACAGATAAGAGGGATTGTTTGCAATTTTTTAAATTAAAATCTAATTACATCAGCTCCCCTCCTTCTACTCCTTTAAGCACTCCCATATCCTTTCCTTACTCCTCTCCAATCCATGGCCTCTTTTCATGAGGGAGGGAGGAGGGGGAGAGAGAGCAAGAGAATGCATAGTAACCTGCTAAGTCAGTTTCGTGTTTCTTATATGTGTACATACATGCTTTCAGGACTGACTACTTTGGTATAGGATAACCAATTAGGGGGCTCATCCTTGGGGAAGACTAATTCTTTTTCTCTCAGGAGTCTTACCTGTAGTTCTTTGTTTATGGGTGGGGCCCTGTGTGGGAGCTCAGCTGGGAGACCAGCTCCCACATTTTATGACAGGGTCCTCTTGAGGAGAGAGGGATAAGGGATATTAGATAGATGGACGGAGGGGAGAGAAACAGATAGAAACACAGGAGAGCCTTGGAGGGCCTGGATCCTTATCTACTGACCCCTTCTGTCTTTTCTAAAGAGCTGTTTATAGGAATGCCAAGGGGTAGAGCAAAAGACCTCCCCCTAGCACAGCCAAGTGCAGACCCTTCCAAACACCTAGTAACCACACAAGTCAAGCAATCCCCGAATGCAGCCCTGCTGGGTAAAGCAAGTTCAGATCTCACTAGGAAACCTTTATGGGCATCCACAGCTCTGCAAGAACTCCTCCTTCCAGGTTAGCATGTCTACTGGTGATGTGTAAGTTTTGGGGGGCATATACCTTTAATCCCAGCACCAGGGAGGCAAAGGCAGACTGATCTTTGTGAATTTGAGGCCAGCCTGATCTTCATAGCAAGTTCCAGGCCAACCAGGGCTACATGGAGAGACCCTGTCTCAAACAACAACAAAAAGATAATAAACTAAAACAGGGGAAAGTTTTTAAGCACTTCCTACCTCATGTATACTAAAATTAGATCATCTGTTAAAATGTTCTTATAATAATCTATATTTCTTTCATTGAAACATTATTTCTAAACTCAAAATATTATTCTTTCATACCTACATATATATTTCCTTAGAACATAAAATCTCATGAAAATATTTCTCTTTTTCAGTTTATTTTCTCAACTATTTATAACTGAATACAATGAATAAAATATTCCAGGTTTCTTCTCTTGTTTTCCCAAGTAGTTCTATGGTACCTATTTTGTATTCTTCCAAACTGTCCTCTTGGAAGCACTTTCCATACTGAGTCATCAACCAAAATTCCCTTTATTTTTCCAGGCAAAGCAATAGTTTTATTATTTTTAAATGACTCATTATTTCTGAGTCATACCTTCTGGACTCTCTTAAATGAAGGGTTTTAAAAGAAAACTTTCTGCAGTTCTCTTCAGACCCTTCAGGTGACCTATTTGAGTGACATGGAAATTCAACCAATTCCAATGTTTACAATTATGTTATTTATTTCTTCTTGAACCGTTACACTGACCGAGATAAACAATGGAATTTCTTTACCTCATATTCTCTGCTCCAGATGTTTCCTGAAGTGGAACAATATGTGTAATACCTTTCTCTATTTTCCATCATTATGTTTATGGTTCTTAAGGTTTTATTAACATCCCGTTTTTCTCTATGAAATAAAGCAGAAACATCCATAAAAGTTAAGCTCAGCTCTGTGTTCCTTGGTACACAAGATCTTTGTAATTTAACATATTGCAAGAATAAATAGTCTTTATTCTTTAATTTTGTGACATATTTGGCTGATTCTTTACCTGCCCTTTGAAAATTCAATCTTTCACCCATCTTGGTTTTTGTTTGGTTTTTTGAGGCAGGGTTTCTCTGTGTAACAGCCCTGGCTGTCCTGGAACTCACTCTGTAGACCAATCTGGTCTCGAACTCAGAGATATGCCTGCCTCTGCCTTCTGAGTGCTGGGAATTAAAGGCATGGCTGGCTCTTTCTCCTTTAAGTCCCTCTCTTTGCATTAAATGTCCCAGCATCCTTTAGAGTTTTTCCTTGACCTTTTTCTTATCCTGCACATACTCAATCTTATCAACTTTTGAGGCTTTAAAACTTTTATTTAGTATTTTCTCCCAAATCTTTATTTTCAACTCCAATCTCTTTGCTGCTGATTATATCCAGCTATATCATGAACATCTCCTGAATGTGTTATTGAAGCAACCTACGCCTGAAGCTGAATTCATTCTCACTGCATCATTGACCTCAACTAGCCGTAACACATAAGCAGGCCCAGTCTCATCTCCATACTGCTCTAAAATCTCTTTTTAATTGCTAGAATTTGTTACAAATGTTATTTGGATATTTCTTATTTAACGTATCGATTCTAAATGCTTTTTTTAAGTGACATTTTTTTCTGTCTAGGCTTACTCTTTAGAGTCAATCACTATCAATTTTTTATTATTGTAATTTAATCTTCATATGTCTAAGTGCATCCCTGCTTCTAATTCATCATTCATTAATTTTAAATGTTTAGTATGAACTTCAGCTCTCATCATTTTACCACATTACCAAAATAAAGAATAAGGTTATATGTTCACAGTGAATACAGTAAATAGATTTGACAAATTTAGATACACATGAAAGATTTTAAGCAGTATATATAGTTGTTTGTTTGTTTGTTTTTCATCAAAGGTACCAACATAACTCAGTGAGGACAAAATACTCTTTTTTTTTTTTTTTTTTAAATTGTACTGGGATATCACTTCCTGGCCTCATGTACTCACCAAGCATTGTACTCAGCTACACACATAACCCCAAGGATCAATCTTTTGAACAAAAGATCCTGGCTGATCTTTAAACTCAACCTAATTAAAAATTAATTACATAAAAGTTAATTCAAAATGTGTCACATACCTAAACACAAAAGCTGAAAGTATAAAACTAAAACAACAAAAAGCTAAAAGGGGCTACAGAGATGGCTCAGCACTTAAGAGCACTTGCTTCTCTTGCAGAAAACCTAGCTTTAGTTCCAACACCCACATGGCAGCTTATAACCAGCTCAACTCCAGTTCTAGAGGATCGTATGCTCTTCTCTGGCCACTGCTAGTACTGCATGTGTATACATGCAAGCAAAACACTCACACACATAGAGTAAAAATGATTCTTTTTAAAGCTACAAGAAAGCTCCTTATGAAGTAGGCAAGGCAAAGACCTTAAGATACAGATCGATAAACTGTCAAAGAAAAATTGAATAATTGGATTGAGAAAAATTAGTGATGTCCCATATTCTCACCTTTAGGATTGGTAGAAACTTGAGGTGTGCTAAACTTCTCAGTGTATTCCAAGAATCCTTGCCAGTAATTAATCTGATCCTAACATCAAAATCTTTCTCATTGCTACTTTATTAAAATATATTTATAATCAAACCTTACCTTTTTGTGTGAAAATTTATATAACTCTGAGGTTTTATTATCTTTTCATTTATTTTGCTTAAAGTTATTGGGGGAAGCAGTTTTATTTTTGTTCAATTTTAAAAGAAGCCTATGAGATCTAGCAAGATAGTTCAACCTGAGTTCACACCTCAGAACTTCTGTAATGATGGAAGTAGAGAACCGACTCTGTAAATTGGTCTGACTGCCAGACAGCACACCCACAGGTTGCACAAATCCTAATTGGTCTTCATAAAAACCTGGAGCCGGATATCAGGGTAAAAGCTGAAAGATCAGAGAAGTAGAGCAAGCCACAGCTACCACCTCTTACCCCACCAATTCCTCAGCCTGAAAGAGACTGAGTTTCTGTCTCCTCCTGCCTTATATTCCTTTCTCTGCCTAGCCATATCACTTCCCGTCTCTACCTTCCTAGTGCTGGGATTAAAAGTGTATGATCCCAAGAGCTCTAATGTAGCAGGAATCTTAAAGAGTCTTATTAATAAAATCAAACTCAGAGCCAGGTATTGGGGTGAATGCTAGAAGATCAGAGAAGCAGAACAAGCCACAGTTTCCTCACCTTGCCAGTTCCTCAAGCTGATCCTGTTTCCTCAGGATCCTCTGAGTCCTCATATCCGAATGGATCTCAACTGAACTGTGCTGCTCCAAAGCCTGAAAGCTTAACCAGCCAAATGCTTCTAGTTTCTGGTCCTCACACCTTATATACCTTTCTGTTTTCTACCATCACTCCCTGGGATTAAAGGCGTGAGTCACCATGCTTGGCTGTATCCTTGAACAGATGGATTTCTGCCTCTGGAATGCTAGGATTAAAGGCGTGTGCTACCACTGCCTAGCCTCTATGTTTAATACTGTGGCTGTTCTGTCTCTGACCCCAGATAAGTTTATTAGGGTGCACAATGTTTCGGGAACACAATACCACCACACTGGAATTAAAGGTGTATGCCACCACTGCCTGGCTCTGTTTCTCTTTTAGGCTGGATTAATCTTGTGTAGCTCAGTGTGGCCTTGAACTCACAGAAATCCTGACAGATCTCTGCCTCTGAGTGCTAAGATTAAAGGTGTGTGCCACCACTGCCTGGCTTCTATGTTCTATGCCTGGCTTGTTCCGTCTTCTGATCTTCAGGCAAATTTTATTTGTTCAAAATATCACCACACACACATAACACACACACACACACACACACACACACACACACACACACACCCCACCTTCCCACCCCCCAGAAACTTGCAGTAATTAGTTATCTTTCCACCATGTGGTCCCAAGGATTGAATTCAGGCTCTCAGGCAAGCACCTTTATCTGATGAGCAACTTCACAGGCCTTAGGTGTTGTGATATATTGTGTACCCTAATATATTTGTCTGAAGATCAGAGAAACAGAACAGCCAGCCACTAGTTTTTACCTCTACAAAAATCTTCAGTTTATAGAGATTGAGTTTCTGTTTCCTCTCGCCTCATATACCTTACTCTGCACAAACATCACTTCTGGGATTAAAGGCATGTGTGCTTCCCAGTACTGGGATTAAAGGCATGTGCCACCACTGCCTGGCTGTGTTTCCAGTGTGACTTTGAACTCACAGAGATCCAGACAGATCTCTGCCTCTGGAGTGATAGGATTAAGGATGTGTGCCACCACTGTCTAACCTCTATGTCTAATCTAGTGGCTGGCTCTGTCCTTTGATCCTCAGGCAAACTTTATTGGAATACACCATACTTAGGTTTTTTTTTTTTTTTAAACAGTATCATGTAACCCAGGCTAGTCTCAAATTCTCTATGTAGTAAAGGCTAGTCTTGAACTAATCCTCCTGTTTCTACCTCCCAAGTATTAGAATTGCAGGCATGAGCCACCATGCCCAACTTCAAGTTCCATTACCTTTCTATCTTTTTCTTTCTGACCTCTGAGAATCTGCTTCCTCTGTTTAACCCAAAATTATGAATGATCCCTAACTCTGTCCTCAGTCCAGAACTGTCCTCATGTTACATGCTTACCCTGAGTAACTTCTCAGAGCTGCATCTGCACCTGTGATCTTTCTGTTGACTGTGTTCACATTTTATTCAGTTATCATTTTTGGTTGCTCAGTAGGTACCTCCCCATATAATACAAGAACAGTGAAACCATTTTTACCTTTTCTGTGCCCATTCTTCTGTTAGAACTCATTCTCTTCCTGTTATCTGCTGTGCTTTCCTCCCCTTGCCTCATTACCGGTGAATATCCTAAGAATCATTACCGTGGCTTATTCACCATCATTCTCCCAATGCCTGACATAGTAGAAAAAGTATTTTAGGAATAAATTGGAGCAATAACACTTATTAAGCATTTCTTTTGTCCTGGGTGTTATAGATAGCCTAGTATATGTGAGATACCCTAATTTTAATCCCTAGCACTGAAAAAAACTGGGAAATCACATAAATATATTTCAATTAATGAATGGGTAAACAAAAAGTGGTATGATACTACTCAGCAATAATAAGGAATACCTTGTCATACATGATAATGTGAGATACTGAGAGAAGCCAATCTACATAGTTGTCCAGTTATTTCTTACACTGTGTCTCAAATAGTAAATTGCTGAGTTAAAAAGATATGTATTTACATGTACACATGTACTTTTTAAAGGTTTTTAGATTCATAGGGCCAATCTCTTTCCCAGAAAAATGACAGATTTATACTTCTACTATTAGGCTAAGTGAAGTACCTTGTTCTCCTGGAATGATACATTCCACATGTTGATTTGATAGGTAAAAGTACATTATGGACTTCTTGACAGAATTAGTGCTTTCCTCCCAGACAATGAAGTCAGGTCTTTATGCTAATGCAGGCAGTAAATCTACCCGCTGAGCCATCTCAAAAATGTTCTCTATTAACCATAGGGGTTTTGGAGGACTGAGGACAGATAGAGAGGCAGGAAGTAGTTGGGTGGAGCTAGAGAGGGTCTTGGATTTTGGGATGGAGAAATGAAAAAGATAGGAGGTCACTGGTCACTTCTCTACTGCTTCTCTGATCATTTAGATTCTTACTCTGATATATGACTCCTGAGTTTTCATTGATAAGGAATAATTAGATAAATATATCAGTGCACTATGATTAAAGAGATTTCAGGTTGTTTATACAATCAAGAAGGGGGGGGTGGCTCAGGCCTCTCATTTCAGTATGAGATGGGTTGGTGCAGCCAGAAAATAGGTAATTTAAGACCCACCTGGTATCAAGGAAAACCTGTATGCAGAAAATAAATATTACAAATAAAAACTAAAGACTGGTCCAAAAAAAGTACTTTATTTTAATCTGTACTTCATTGATCACTGGTGAGCCTGCACATTGTTCATTAATAAAGAATCCTGTTTTTCCTAGAAACAGTTGAATAATAGTTTAGGAAAGTATGCCCAATAACCCAGCATCACACACGTTTTTAACAGTGAAGAATGTTACTTGTCTATGTCAGAATCTGATACTAATTGAATGATGGTAGCTTTGTAAATAGCAAGAAGATGATTTTCCATGACTGGGAAAGTAAAATATTTTTTAAAATATAAAATTGTAGCATTAGAGAACAAATCTTCATTTGTCAGTGTTTCTGGTTGAGGTGTGTGGCTTCAGAAATAGTATGAGATGCTTCTGGGCAGGCAGGATAGTACAATTGTACATCTTGAATGTACCAGTAGTTACAGAAGAAAAGGATCAACACTCCCTTCCCCCAAAAAGGAGTGGATGTACAGAAAACGGACGAAATCCGAGTACAGTTCTGTAGCTCATAGTACTAGCATCACTTTCCTGGTTTTGATCATTGGACTGTAGTGATACAATAAAGTGCACTGTTATTACTGGGGGAAACTGAGCAAAGGGATTCACAGAATCTCCATGTACTATTTTTTCAACTTCTGTATGGCTAAAATATTTTACAACTTAAAAAAAAAATCTTTTAATTTAAGTACAATTCAGTTCTTTTGTTACCCTAGCCACATTTGAAGTATCCCCATGTGGCAAACTACAGGCATATCAGATAGTATAAAATATTTCCATCAACTTTGGAAGTTCTGTTGGATAGTATATATTCTTCAATTTATTTCAAATTCTAGTAAACATGAATTTTTCCATGCTACATTATTAACCAGTTGTTTGGTTACTATTTAGGCCTAAGGAAAATATTTTGTCTATTTTCTGAAATTTCTCAAAAAAATGTGTTGTATCCAATAACTGATGGAAGTGGATGCAGAGATCCCTCGGCCAGGCCCCAGGTGGAGCTCCAGGAGTCCAATTGTCGAGAAAGAGGAGGGACTGTAAGAGCGTGAATTGTTGAGACCAAGATTGGAAAAGCACAGGGACAAATAGCCAAACTAATGGAAACACATGAATTATGAACCAAAGGCTGTGGAGCCCCCAGCTGGATCAGGCCCTCTAGATAAGTGAGACAATTGAATAGCTTGAACTGTTTGGGAGGCACCCAGTCTGTGGTACCAGGACCTGTCCTTAGTGCATGAGCTGGCTGTTTGGAACCTTAGGCTTACACAGGGACACTTTGCTCAGCCTGGAAGGAGGGGACTGGACCTGCCTGTACTGAATCCACCAGGTTTAAATGAATCCCCAGGGGAGTCTTGGCCCTGGAGGAGATGGGAATGGAGGGGAGAGGCTGGGGGGAAGGTGGGGGCAGGTGCGGGAGTGGGGAGGACAGGGGAACCCATGGCTGATGTGTAAAATTAAAACACAAATATAATAAATAACAACAACAAAATTTTAAAAAGGTAATCCCTTCCATTGCTGTGTTTAGCTTTTGTTCCATGACACTTTTTTATGGTTGGGATACTTCATAGTTTTTCTTAATTACTGGACACCTCTGTTACTATGGAACTTCTTTCTGCATCAGCTCTATCCAATCTGAATATATATAGTTTTATATAAGCCACCTGAAATGCTGAAGACAAGTTGAGGATGAGGCAATAGGTAGTTCAAAATTCCATTCACACAGCAACTAATTTAAGACACAGAGAAAGAAAAATAGGGTTAGGGAGCAAAGTATGATGGCATACTCCTGTAATCCCAGCACTTGAGAGGCAGAGGCAGGAGAACTGCTGCAAGTTGGAAGCCAGCCAGGGCTACACAGTGAGACCCATTCAGATCCACCTGAAGATAACCATGAAGAGAAAAGTGATAGAATATTAGAATTAACATTTATATCTTCCATGTGGAAAATCCAAGCATCATGATGATATCAATGTCCCTTCCAAATGATAAATTTATTATAATTGTATTTAAATTATAGGAAAATTTCTTGAAATTGACAGTTCAACAGTTTATTTAGAATACAATCAAAGAATATTTAGAAGATAAAGAATCAGAAATTAGGGATGTGGGG
Organism: Onychomys torridus; assembly: GCF_903995425.1. NCBI lineage: Eukaryota > Metazoa > Chordata > Mammalia > Rodentia > Cricetidae > Onychomys > Onychomys torridus. The sequence continues at coordinate 94,015,441 of NC_050449.1, read as the reverse complement.
TGTATCTCAAGTTATCAAAACTTTAATATTAATTATGGTATAGTACTGGTACAAAAACAGTGACCTTAGATCCAAACAACCAGCAGTTAATACTGTAACCACCATGGAATTTCAACACAAGAAAGGTTTCTTTCAGGACATGGTAGTGAATGTCTATAATCCCAGCACACAGGAGACCAAGACAGAGAAGTTTGAGGCCAGCTTATACTACATAGAAAGACACTGTCTCAGAACAACTATTCTTTTACATTAGTTGTTTCTATAGTCACTAAATTCCCAATACCTGAATAAGTAAAGGATAATAATAGTCTACCAAAAACAAATAAATGAAGTACAGTAGTTTTATAGGATTAAAAAATAAAATATGAACACATTTTTTTGTTTTTAAATGGGTAAAGATTTTTATTATTAAAATGTCAGTAGTGCTGGGCGTATTGGAGCATGCCTTTAATGCCAGCACTCAGAAGGCAGAAACATTTAGATTTCTGTGAGTTCAATGCCAGCCCAGTCTACATATCATGTTCCATTCTAACCATGGCTACATAGTAACACCCTGTCTCAAAACAAACAATCACCAATGACAGTGATGATCCCATGAAATTTATATTCTCCTTCACTGCTATATTTATCTTTTCTATCATTGCCTTAATGCACTGTTCTTGATTCATCTCTATTACACATTCTGTGGTTCAGCAAATCATGTTGGCTATACCTTTGAAATAGATACATCTAAACATCTGCTGCACTGTTACTATCTTGGGCCTAACTTCCCAGCATTCCTGCCTGGCCACTTGCAATCCTGTTTATTTCCCTGTTTCTTTCTTTGTCTTCTATGTGCCTGAAAGCAACGTCCAAAATCATCCGTTTAAAATGTGACTCTTGTTGGGTCATTTCTCCATTCACTATTGTCAGTTGTGTCCTGGTGTTCTCTGAGGTAAAACAATGCCATTATAGAAGTCTATGGCTCATGCCTGATTAGACTCCACCTTTCCTTTCTGACTTTACCTCTTATACTGTTCTTGCTTTCTGTGCTTCAGCCACATTAATCTCCTTATCAGTGTAGTAAATCAAATATGATCCCAACTCAGGACCTTTGTACTTAAGATTTAACTGCCTGATATGATTTACCTGGTAATACCTTTTAAGCCTGCTCCCTCTTCTTTGTTCAGCTGTTAATAAAGTTGCCACTGATTTCTCTTTTTTAAACACCCTTATATTTTTCTGAATCCTTACCCTGATTGATTTTCCCCACAACACATATCTAATGAATTGTATGTTTATTTATATGTTACTCTTTTTCCAACTAGATTTTCACCTCAGTAAGGTCAAGGCTGTTTTGTTGTTGTTGTTGTTGACTGCCATAACCCCCAGCACTTAGAGCCAATGATATAGTAGGCATTTTGTGTTTTGTGATTAAATAGCATTGACAGAATGTTTTTGGAAAGTTACTACTGTAGATTTTACAAGCTGTTTTTTAAGTAAGGATAATTAAAGAAATATACATGAAGCAGGGTCCAAGAATACGGAACCAACAGCAGTAATGAAGGTTGTTTTTCTGTGTGTGAGAACAGAGAAGATGATAGGAGAATAATTCCCAACTGTAGAGGAACTTTCAAAATTAGGAGTAGGCCCCAAGTGCTGGCAGGCTTTGAGAAGAGTCTAGGTTGACAGAAGCAGAAGGTTGGTGCAGGGAGCAGTAGAAAATGTAGAGATAGGTAGCTTAGAAACATCAGAGGGCTTGAAAGTTGATCAGAAAACTATTCTTAATCCATGAAGAGAACAAACAATAGTGTTCATTCTTGAGCCGTGAAGATGAGACAACTGTCTAGAGATAAGCTTGTTACTGTCATATACAAAGGCAAGAAGAGTAATATAGGAGTTATCAGTTAGGCATATACAAGAAAGCAGAATTGTACTACTTAAAGTCCTGAGTATAGAATGTGAGGAAACAAAGACCTGTATTAAATATCAACCGCAAGATATATGATGGAGAATAGAGATAATTGATTAACTGCATGTGTTTAATTATTTTTCTCTTTTATTATAGGTTTCTTGGTTGTTCACAGAAAAAAATGGATCACTTAAGGATTTGGGGGACTCAGCTATCACAATACTCCTGTACCACCAACTAAGATTTATATGACAGTTTATGGTAATAAATTTTCATAATATAGAACCACTGAAGAATTAAAAGAAGATATTCTTTCATAAAAATAATACTATAATATCAAGTTACTAAATAAAACTAAAATATATAATATTTAAATTATTAGACTTACTAATATAAGCATACATGTGCAGCAGCTACTGTATACTGTTACCAAACCTCAAATATAAAGATTTCCTTTCATGGAAAAATTACTATATTTTGCAAGAAGCCACTGAACATTGTCATTAAATATTTTTTCAGCGAAGTGTCATTTCAAGAAACAAAGTCTATAAAGTCCTACCACTAAGTGAATTAGATATTATGGCAGCAACTTACAGACTTGTAGTTAGCACCGTGAACCATTATAGTAGTGTGCTGATAGACCGGCGTTTTGAACAAGCCATACATTATTGCACTGGAACCTGCCACACCTTCACACATGGAGTAGACTGCATTGTGGTGCATCATAGTGTTTGTGCAGACCTCTTGCATATCCCTGTGTCTCAGTTTAAAGATGTAGATCTGAACAATGCGTTTTTGCCCCATGAAAATGGGCTTTCCTCTGCTGAAGACTATCACCATCAGGCCCTAACAGGCATACCCAGGGCCAAGAAAGCATCTACATTTCAGAATACCTGTAACTTAAAGGATATTGCAGGAGAAGCAATCAGCTTTGCCAGTGGGAAAATAAAAGAATTTTCCCTTGAAAGACTCAGAAATTCAAACCATGCAGCTTACAAAAAAGGAAGAAAAGTTAAATCTGACTCATTTAATAGGAGGTCAGTTGATTTTGACCTACTCTGTGGCCATTATAATGATGGGACCTCTCCATCCTTTGGTTTACTCCGGAGTTCCTCAGTTGAGGAAAAATCTTTATCTCAAAGAAATTCATTTGATACAAACCTGACTTCCATGCTTCTTCAGAACTTTTCTGAAGAAGACCTAGTTACTCAGATTTTGGAAAAACATAAAATAGATCATTTTTCTTCTGGGACAGATATAAAAATGTGCTTGGACATCTTACTGAAATGTTCTGAAGATTTGAAAAAATGTACAGACATCATAAAACAATGCATAAAGAAAAAGTCAGGAGCTAGCATCAATGAAGGAAATGGCAATGATGCAATTTCTAACTCTGAAACTGTCTATATGAATGTCATGACCAGGCTAGCATACTACCTGAGAAAGTTACCATTTGAATTTATGCAATCTGGGAATAATGAGACCATAGATTTAACAGAACTTGTCAGTAATATACCTAACTTACAACTGACTCCATTCTCCCCAATATATGGGACTGAACAGCCCCCTAAATATGAAGATGTTGTCCACCTGTCAGTCCTTGACTCTGGACAGTTTCAGACTGTTGAATTGCAAGATGACAAGCATAATTTTAAACAAGCAGACACTGTAAAAGCCACTCCAAACATCACAAATTCCTTGTGTAGCTTGGAGGTAAACAATCCTGAAACTCTAAAACCTGTGCAGCTTCAATCGCCGTCATTAACAGTGAACGCTCTAGAGAATGTTTCTTCTGGTAACTTAATAGAAACTCTTTATATTGAAGAAGAATCAGATGGAAAGAAGTCATTATTAGATAAAGGACAAAAAACAGAGAACGGACAAGGTCAAGGTCTGCTAAAGGTAAATGAACATAAAGAATTTTCAGACCATGATACTCATCTTAAAAAATGTCCTGCCTCAGTGCAAAATGAAATTGGTAAGATATTTGAAAAGCCAACGATGGTTCATCCACCTAAGGAAGAATCTAAATTAGAAGTTCCTACCATTGAACTAAAAGGCCAGAGACACTTTATGAATCCTAATAGTCAAGAAGAGATAGACAAACTGTTAATGGATTTGGAATCATTTTCACAGAAGATGGAGACCTCTCTTGGAGAACCACTTGCCAAGGGTAAAAGCATCAGTTCTCTAAATAGTCACAGTCATTTGACTGGTCAAATCCATGAAGATCTTGAGCCTAAACCTATAGTCTCCTCACCTGCAGAAAAAGTCTCACCTTCCTGTCTAACAAGGATTATTGAAAGCAATGGACACAAAATAGAGGAAGAAGACCGAGCCCTCTTACTTCGGATTCTGGAAAGCATTGAAGACTTTGCTCAAGAACTAGTTGAATGCAAATCAGGCAGAGGAAGCCTATCACAAGAAAAGGAAATGATGCAGATTCTACAGGAAACCTTGACAACTTCCTCCCAAGCCAGTCCATCTGCCTGTAGGAGCTCTGTTGGTGAGAAAGCCAAAGATAGTGCTTCAGTTGTTTTAATTCAGCAGACACCAGAGGTGATCAAGGTAAGAGCCAAAAATCATGAGTCCTGAGAATTTTTCAAATACATGCTTTATTGTTTGTAAAGTGTATAAGCTGAAAATAATTTTGTTAGCCTTTTCAAGTTCTATGCTGGGAATGATCTCAGTTCAGTCAAAAAGAAGCAAAGGATTTGAGTTAAGTGGATTGTTTTCATCTGTCCTGTCCATGCACTTCATCTTCCTTCTAGGTTCTGTGACTAACAGAAAGTCACTTAGCCTTAGTATATATCCATGTATATAAAGAATTAATATATTCATGCACAACATGAGCAGTGAAATATGACACTTACATAGAGTAGATAACTTAATATTAATCCTCATCCTTCCCAGGTAACCAAGAAACCAGTCCTTCACATATGTGCATGATTCTGTAAGGTGAAGGATAGGGTACAAAAGACAAAAGAGCCTGAATTTATTTTATTTTATTTATTTATTTATTTTGGTTTTCTGAGACAGGATTTCTCTGTGTAGCCTTGGCTGTCCTTGGACTCACAGAGATCCACCTGCTTCTGCCTCCCAAGTGGTAGGATTAAAGGCATGTGCCACCACTGCCCAGCTAGATCCTGATTCTTACTTAAAGAGCTGAAAATCTAGCTGATGAGACAAAATTAATGTTCCTGAACAGTATTTAATCATGTAAACAAAGAACTGTCAGTGCAGCAGGCCTTCAAAGAAAGCATGTATGTGAGGTTTGTTTCTCTGTGCAGGTAAGAATAAATAACAATCCAGAACCAAAGACATGTTTTCCAAAGGTTTTTCACTTTACCTCTAATTACTTTACTGATTGTGAACACTTGGAGAAAGACAATTATCTAGCCATTTGTGTAGATGAGTTTGTCTTGAAGCAAGCTTCTTCTTTCTCAGAACATCCAGGGGTTAAGCAAGGGACTCTGCCATTCCTCTTAAGGACTCAGTTTGAAGCCTCCATTGTAGCCTATTCTACAACCTGGAATATATAGAATATGTAGCCTGTGAGTTCACTAAGAAGAAAAAAATAATGGTGTTTTAACTATCTGTCCCAAATATGACAGACTTCAATTTGACTCATAATCTACTCCTGACCAAAAGTCCATGACACATAAAAAAGCAAATCAACTATTTGCTATCTACTATATGGAGGTTATAAATGTCAGCATGTATTCATTCACAGATATAAAGCCAAATTAGTATAATAAGTTATAAAATATATGAATTATCTTGAAATGCATAATAAATTTGTTCTAAAAAAAGGAGGAATTACAGGGATACAACAATTACAATGTTCAGAAAAATAGCCATGGAGAAGGGGAAAAGGTACAACCAGGGAAAATGGGCAGAAAGCCTCAGTAGTTTATGTGATGTCATCTTTCTACTCTGGGTGGTAAGTAGTTTCTCGTGTTACTTATGCCATTTGTATATTCCTAAACATTATGTAATTTTTAAAAGTTGAATTTTAGAGATGCCAAGTTAAAAAATAAAGGCATACTGGCTTGTGCCTTTAATCCAGCACTCAGGAGGCAGAGTCTGGTGAACTCTGTGAGTTCAAGGCCAGCCTGATCTACATAATGAGTTCCAGGGCAACCAGAGATACATAGTCAGACCCTGTTCTGAAATAAATAAATCAATAAATCAGGGCAACCAGAGATACATAGTCAGACCCTGTTCTGAAATAAATAAGTCAATAAATGAATGAATGAATAGTTAAATTTTATTTTAGCCTTATTAAAATTTTTGTTTGAGGGCAAGATGAGTCAGAGAGTCAAGGCACTTTCCATGCAAGACTTCGTTCAATCCCTGGGTCCCAGGGAAAGGAGAGAACTAACTCCACAAGTTGTCCTCTGACACCTGCACACATGTGCACACACAGACACATCATGCATTCACATACACAATAATAATATATAATTTTAAAAGATTTTTAATTTTTTGTTTACTTTTGAGACAAGGTCTCATTATATAGCCTCAGCTGGCCTGGAAATTACTATGTAAACCATGGTGGCCTGGAACTCATAGATTCTACCTGCCTCTGCCTCCTGAGTGCTGGGATTACAGACCATGCTATATCACCCAGCAAGGTTTTAATTTTAAATGTGCATGTATGTACATGTTATTACAGTGCCTGCAGAAGCCAGAAGAGACTGTTGGCTCTGTTGGAGTTGGAGTTACAGGCAGTTGTAAGCTGCTCAATGTCAATGCTGGGCACTAAACTTGAATCCTCTGGGAAAGTGTATGCATTCTTAATTACTGAGCCATCTATCCAGCCCAATATATAATTTTTAAAACTTCATTTGTTCTGGGCATTGTGGTCCAGTTTTTTAATCTCAGAATTAGGAGGTAGAAGCAAGAGAACCATGAGTTCAAGGCCAGTGTGGAAGACTAACCTGAACTCCCCAAAAGGCCTTGTCTCAAGAAGACAAGGGCTATGGATATAGTTCAGTGATAGAGAACACTCACCTATCATGTAATACCCAACAGCAGTGGGGCATGAGGGAGATTATTTAATAAAACAAAGTGAACTGTGATGAGATGAAAATGTCTACCTGGAACAGATTTATGGCCATTGTTCTGTGTACTTTAGTTGCCAGAAACATTACATTTTAAAACAGTATAGTACATACTTAGTTGTTAAATGATGATTTTGCTCAGGTGTTCACTGAACATTTATGGAAACTCTGGATCTCATTTGTTGATTCACAGATGTCAATAATGTTAGTTTTAGAGAAAAAGCCCAACTCACAGTTCCAAGACCTGGTCTATCCACTATTTCCAGAATTCAATTCAAGAGATGACAGTGGTGAAGAGAGGAAGGAATTTTCATAAAGCACTGTGGCCATCCCAGGAGAAAGAGGACAGCGACCTAAGACCTGTCCTCAGCGAATTGACAGAGCTTTCACATTTCCAGAAAAGAGAACAGAGGCAAAGGTTAAAGGTTCACATAACTGAGGGTTTGAACAGCTTGGCAAAGCAAACAGTCTTGGGTAATCCATGGTCAAGATATGCTTTTGGGTCACAAGGAAAGTTGCTGTTGTCTGTGGGGTATTTCCAGTTTTTCTCATGGGATATTTATCTATCAGATCATTTCCTCCTGCATACAAGGTGATTGCAGGAAAACCAAGGCGGAATTAATTCTTTTGGGTTTAGAGCAAAGACTGGAGATGTCCAGATACTACATCCAGTCTTAGTTACTCTTATTTGGTGTATTGGGGGTGGGAGAGGATTAGCAGCTTCAGATAGACATTCTTTAAATGACTGACACATCTATGTTCAGAGTTGAGCAGGAATCTGACCCAAATTTTAGTGTATAGGTGCAGAAGAACACCAAGTTTTTAATCTTTCTTTGTGTCATACCCACCCAAATGAAGAGCCAGTGATTTTTGCAAGCATAGTCTCTAAGTTCCTATTACAATATCTTTAGTTAAGTTGGGTCATCACTGGGAGAGAAACTGAATAAATTCATTAGAAAAGTTTAAAAAAAAAAGTCTTCATATTCAAGGCAATACTGACATGCTTAACATGTTATAAAGGACAAAAAAAATACCTATGTAGTAACCTCAGAATGTTAATGATTTCCTAAGAGCTACAGTTATTGTAAGCTAAGCTTGCTAAGACATTTGGATATATTTTTTTCAATAATCTGCCTACTGAGTGGAAAATGTCCACCCTCTCTGATGACCTATTATAATTTCTCACAACCATTATAACCAGAAACTTATTGTGGTACCACATTTTGAATGGTGTTAAGCTTTCTTCCTACATTGTCTCCTATGGAAAAAATGAGACAATTAGAGAGTGGGTCCCTGATAATACTCCCAGTCTTGGCAGTAGCTCCCTGGTGACATTCTCAATCTAACTCAGCAGCTAACAATGCCACACCACGTACTGAATGAGCTCCCTAAGGTTTTTGTTTTGTTTACAAATGTGAGCTGAAATTGGAATGTGATTTAAAATATCATCTCCCAACAGTCTTTTAAATAAATTTCTATATCAAAAAATAGAGTAAAATTTGATGATATTTGCTTGATAAAAGTTGAAAAATATTAATGAAAGTTAAAGAGACAAATAATATGAGATGTTTCATACAGGAAGATGGCTTTGTGCAAGAGGCCATATCTCCGTGCTTTAATGATTGTCCTTTCTCATTTCATCTTCTTCCCTTTGTTACTGGAATCTTTTTGGTTTTTTTGAGACAGGGTTTCTCTGTGTAGCTTTGCGTCTTTCCTGGAACTCGCTTTGGAGACCAGGCTGGCCTCGAACTCACAGAGATCTGCCTGGCTCTGCCTCCCAAGTGCTGGGATTAAAGGCATGCGCCACCACCACCCGGCCTGTTACTGGAATCTTAATTGGTCTTATAATAAAAACCCAGAGCCAGATAATGGGGTAAATGCTGAAAGATCAAAGAGACAAAGGAACAAGCCACTAGAGAAACTTCTCACCATTACCAAATGCTCAGGCTGACAGGGAGGTGAGATCCTGTCTCCACAAATCCTCAGATTGAATGCCTCTGAGTCCTCAGCCAAAGGGCTCAGTCTCTGTCTCATCCCACCTTATATGCCTTTCTCTGCCCAGCCATTCCAATTCCTGTCTCAACCTTCCTAGTGGCAGGATTAATGGCATGTGTGCTTCCCAAATACTGGGAGCAAAGGCATGAGATCCCAAGTGCTGGGATTAAAAGTGTGTGTCACCACTGCCTGGCTTCTATGTTTAATCTAGTCGCTGGCTCTGTCTTCTGATCTTCAGGCAAATTTTATTTGTTAGAGTACAAACAAAACATTACCACATCCCATGAATTGTTTTAAGACAGGAATTGGCTGCCTTTTTCTATGAAATACCAGATAGTAAATATTTTAGACTTTGTATGTCATAGAATTAATGTTATCTTTTGTGTGTGTGCATGCAAGAATGTGTGTGTGTTTGTGTATGTTTGCACTTAAACAATCCCTTAAAAGTGTTAAACTAGGGTCTGGCAAGATGATTCACTTGCAAAGAGTGTTTCCTGTGCAACTATGAGGACCTCAGTTTGAATCTCTAGCACCTACATAAAAAACCTGGCATGACAATATATATCTATAATCAAAGTGTTGTGGGGCAGAGACCAGCAGATCCTAGGAGCTTACTAGCCTGCGAGCCTTGTCAAAATGGTGAGCTTAAGGTCTGAGAGATACCTTGTCTCAAGAGAATAAAGGAGAATAATAGAGTAAGACACTTGTCATCCTCCTTTGCCCTTCCACATATGCTCACATGTGTATACACAAGCAAACACCACATGTACACATATACCACACACAGAAAATGTTAGACTAGTCTTAGAGCCAACACTTAGAAAAACAAGCACCAAACTAGATTTAGCCATGGACTACAGTTTGCCAGCTCTTGTTTTAAGCAAATAGAAACGTGTGGTGAGTTATATAAAAAGTGCTCTTATCACCCTCTTCTTAGCTTTGTTTTTTACAGTATTTGTTTCAGATTTTTGCGTTAGTGGCTTTTGTTTGTAATAGGTTTTTCTGTCCCCCTCCCCCATAGGTTTTTCTGCCACCACAGTAAGCTAGATCAAGCAGAACTGAAAAAGTATAACAACAGGTTTATTTGAGCAAAACAATTCCCAGGCAAGTTCTCCAGTCCCAGAGATCAAGGCTGGAGAAGCTGCTCCCACAAATGAAAGCAGGGAAACTTTATAGGTTGTAGGCTAGGAGTGATGATGTGTCTGCCACAAGCTGGGTTTGTGCCCAAGTATGGTCAAAAGCTGAGTGCTTTAGGCAGTGACTTAGGCATGCGCAGTTTCAGAGAGTGGGGTTTGGAGAGAGAGACAGGAATGGGGCAAGCTGGAGGTTCCATCTGAACAGTTTGGTTTGGTTTGGTTATTCATTTTGTTATTGTTTATTGGTTTCAAGACATGATCCGTCTTAAATGCCTTCTGTTGCCCACGGAGGCCTTGAACTTGCAATCCTCCTTCACCAGCTTCCCAGACAGTTGCAGTTATAGGTCTGTCATGAGGCTTGTCTGCCTTAATGTTTCCATTAGCATCTTGATCTTACAAAAATTTTCTTAGATACAGTGAAACCCTCCTCATTAGTTTCTCCTTTTTCTAGAAGTTTCTACTATTCTGAGATTGTTTATCTACTGCTGTAAGCTTTTTTTAAATTTTGTTTTGTTGGTTTATTTATTTTCTTGCACAAGATAGGCAGGTCTCTACTGATAAGCTTCCTTCTGAGCCCTTGTTTTCTTTTTGTTTTGTTTCAGGACAGTTTTGCTGCGTATCTCAGTCTGGTCTGGAACTTGCTGTGCTTATGTCTTAGTCTCTTAAGGATTAAGATTATAGATATGTGCCACCACAGTTGGCCTATGATTTTTTTTAAGAACTGTTTTAAAATTATGTCCTTTTTGTTGTTTTTATTGTTTTAGACATCTGAAAAACTACCAGTTACTGAAAACATTTTAATTAATGGGCATGTAGGCATTATTTTTATATGACACTGATGATGATACATTAAAAAAAAAAAAGATTTGACTTGACAGTATTACATATCATTAATATTTTAATATGTATTCAAAATAATTTCCCAAAAGTAAGCAGTATGTGTTGACCAGATAAAAATAAAATCCAAGCTGCTGTTGTGAGAGGAAGCCAAAAAGAAAATACTTAGAGGATATTCAGAAATTGGATACTGGCCTAGACCAAGGTCAGCGTCTAAGGCCTTTGAGCCAAATCTACCCTGCTGATGCCAGGACCATACCCACACCTGCTCATTGAATGATCTATGGGCTGCTTTTGTGTTCTACCTGCTAATCTGAGTAGTTGTGATAGAGATCTTAAAGCCTGAAGTATTTATTTACTACATGGGCATTTATGAAATAGTTTGCTGACTCCTATCCAGATAGCATTTCATACTAAATCAACAAAGCAGAGTTTTGATAAGGTTCAGTGTCCTGTTTTGTTGGGTGCATTTAAAGTCCTGGAAACATCATTAAAGATCAATAACCAAAACTACCCATGGATTATGACATCCAAACAGTGTACATTTAAAAAGTAAATAAAACTGGATGTGGTAATGTGCTACTGTAATCCCAGCAACTTTAGAGGCTGAGACAGGGGAAACACTTTTTAAAAGGTAATCTTTGCCTACGATAAACACAGATAGCTGTTTTCCCTAATCATCTTTATTAATGACTTACCTCTGAAAACTAGATTTTTCTTTCTCTTTGTTTGGTTGTTTGTCCCATCTATCAACTTCTTTTTTCTTATCTTTTTGGAAAGCTTTCTTACAGTGTCACTCATTTTTCACACAGTCATTGGCTAACTAACACATGACACTTGAAGATATGCTTTTATATAAAGCCTCTATATGACAGGAAGTAATTTTGTAGGTTCAAGAATATCTGATACATGCAGATGGGTATTCAAGTGAGTCAAATACATCTAAGAACAGTTTGTAGAGGAGGGAAAGAGTGATAAGCTAAGGTCCCCAAAGGTTCCATAATTATGAATGAATGTATTACTGTGCCGAGGCCATATTTTAATATGGGGGGGGGATAATGGAATGATTTTATAAAAAGTAAACACTAAAAAGTTATACTCACTTAGATGATACTTCATCTGTGTGTGTGTGTGTGTGTGTGTGTGTGTGTGAGAGAGAGAGAGAGAGAGAGAGAGAGAGAGAGAGAGAGAGAGAGAGAGAGAAGGGGGAGAATGTGCATGTGTAGGCCAGAGGTCAGCATGTTGTATCTTTTTAAAAAATCTCTTTCCACCTTATTTTTAAGATGCGATCTCACTGAACCAAGAGCTTACTGATTAGATTTGCTGGCTAGTGAGTTCTAGGGATCCACCTGTCTCCACACCCCACCCCTCCACCCCACCTAGCACTAGTATAGCAGACATACCACTATGTCCAATGTCCAGCTTTTATGTGGGTGCTAGAGATCTGAGCTCAGGTTCTCATACTTACACTACAGGAACTTTACTGGTAGAACTATCTCCCCAGTCCCACTAAATCATACCTTAATACTGTTCTGTTGCCACTAGCAGATGTCATTACAGTCCTTATGGGCCTCTTCAGCTTAATGGGGAAATAGCATATTCATCATAACTCAAAGGTTAAAAAATAAACCCTAACCTCCTTTTATAAACGTTTGTTTTAATTTAATTTTAGTAAAAGTGTCAAAACTGGGGCTGGAGAGATGACTCAGAGGTTAAGAGCACCAAGTGCTCTTCCAGAGGTCCTGAATTCAATTCCCAGCAACCACTTGGTGGCTCACAACCATCTGTAATGAGATCTGGTGCCCTCTTCTGGTGTGCAGTAATACATGCAAGCAGAATACTGTAAACATAATAAATAAACAACATAACAAATAAATAAATATTTTTTAAATGTCAAAACTGTAAATCTAATGAAATCTGACAATTTACCATGCCTAGATTAGAAAAATGCATACAGTCAGGCTGAGGAGGTTGCTCAATGGTTGTCTAGTGTGCCCATTCCTAGCACCAAAAGGAAAAAGGGAGAGGGCAAGTACAAGTTAAAATCTTAACATTTTTTAATAATTAGTTTTATAATTTGAAACTATTGTCAACATGTTGCCAAGCACAGATTTCAGTAATGTGGTAAAGATTATTTATAGCTAGCACAGTGGTTTTGTTTCGTTACCCACTGGATGTCAAAACCTAGATCAGTAGCACTTAGTGAGCACTCATGTACTTGTTTGCTTTCTGTTGCTGTAATAAAACACTGAGTCAAACCAACTGGGAAGGAATGGTATTTTTATATCTCACATGTTAGAATCCATCATCAAGGGAGGCCAGGGAAGGAGCTCAAGCAGGAACCTGGAAGGGGCAGCTGAAGCAGAGACCACAGAGGAATGCTGCCTACTGACACACTTTATATACAACCCAGGAACACCTGCCCAAGGATGGCACTACCCACAGTGGGCCATTAATCAAGAAAATGCCCCACAGACTACCTACAAGCCATTCTGATGGAAGCAGTTCTCACTGAGGGTCCCTCATACCAAGTTGACTCTAGATTGTGTGAAGTTGGCAAAATCTAACCTGCACAGCTTACTAGATATTTGAGGTATTAACAGTGTTCAACTTTTTGTTTTGTTTGTTTTTCAAGACAGGGTTTCTCTGTGTAGTTTTGGTGCCTGTCCTGGATCTCGCTCTGTAGACCAGGCTGGCCTTGAACTCACAGAGATCCACCTGGCTCTGCGTCCTGAGTGCTGGGATTAAAGGCGTGTGCCACCACTGACCCGCTAAATTTTTTCTTATAATCCATTTAGGAAAAGAAAAATGATAGAAGTAATTTTTTTCCAAGTATTTCAAAAGATTTTAGTATTACAATCAGGCTTAAACTCCTGAAGGTATTTCCTAATATGCCTGTCTTAAGAAATTACAAAAACTACCTGTATTAATTAATTACAAGCTTATTTTTTCTATACCTTAAGTCTCCCTACTTCATAAAAATTGCAAGTTAGATTCAGACGTTTGAATAAGAGTCCTTCTATTTTTCCCTGAGAGTCCCAGAAAACAATAATGACTTTAGGCTAAAAGTGAGGCTGCATCTCTCACAGATCCACTTTGAAAGACCACAGTGCTTTGACACCCGTATAGCTCCACCTATTCTTGTTTCACGGTGTAATGCTTGTTATTATTAGTACATTCTTGACCGCCATTTCCAGCCCTCTGTCTTGATGCATGTGAATTTAATTCTCATCCCAAATCCCTGAGATCTGTTATCCCCTATCTGAGCATTTATGTGCAGTTCATGGTTGATGGGTGAAAGAGAAAGATTTTTGCAGTGGTGTAGCTACCAATAATGTGCTCATACTCCTACAAACAAATCCTAGGCTGGATGTGGTGGTGGTGTACACCTTTAATCCCAGCACTCTGTATTAGTTCAAGGCCAGCCAGAGCTACCCAGTAAACCCCTATGTTTAAAAAAAAAAAAAATTTTTTTTTCACTTTTAACCATTTTGCTTCCTCTCCACCTCCTTCATTCCTTCCTGCATATGTTTAATGTATGAATGAAATGGAAACCTTCTATTCCTTTGTTGGTGGTGGGGCTTTGTTTGTTTTGAAATAGGGTCTTACTCAGTTACCCAGGCTTTGAACTTACATAGCACAGGCAGGCCTCAAACTTGTAGTCCTCTTGCTTCAGCCTCCTAGTAGCTGGAACTACACACATGTCCTACCATGTACAAGTTAATTTAATGTTTAATTTTCCCCAAAAACAACCAGCTTCCTGTTGTTATTCAACAGTGTAGTCCTGATTGTAGTCCACAGTCTCCTCTATTGTGTAGCTTCTCTACTCTGGTGTCTTCTAAGCAAAATCCTTTTGTACTACCCTCTGCTGTCTTTCTGCAATTGCTTCCAACACCACAACTGTTCACTCTTCAAACTACTAAGCTGGTTTCCTGGCCTCGCAGTATTGTGTTTCTGTTACTCAGATTTGTGCAGTCTTTGCTGCCTGGATTATCCCAACTAGCTTTTCTAGTCCTTGGCTGCACAGCGTTATCTTGGCCTCTATAACTACATTCAGCTTCTGCTAGTGAGTGACTAAATTACCGTGTGTACACAATAAAGGCTTGGCTTATTTTGGCATAACACACTGTTGATAAGCAACAAACACCATTTTGGTGGGGGGTTTTGTTTGTTTTTATTTTGTTCTTATTTTTTTGTTTTTGTTTTGCACGCACACATTTGTGAGTGAGTGTGTGTGTGTGTGTGTGCACGTGTGCGCGTGCGTGCGTGCGTGCGTGCGTGTGCGCATGTGTACATGCTTTTTCCAGTCCCAGAGATTTTCCAGTTCAGGGCCCTGTGCCTTCTAGGTAAGTACTCTCCACTAAGCCACAACTGCAGCCTCTAGCATAGCACATTGTATATACAATACTGTTTGGAATTAATACATAAATCAAAATAAGAGATTTAGTTTTTCAGTCAGTCTTCAAATTTTTTTAAGAAACCCATTCATAAAACATTGCCCAGAGCTGACTCTTTCCAGAGATAATTAAGGTTATATATCACTGTCTTCCTTTTCAAAGGGAGATCAGAGAAGTACAAGATTTAGAAAATTGTTTTAAAAACAATTCTGAGTTTCAGACTAAGCTTTTACAGAATGAATTCTATAAGACAGAATGTGTGGGCCTCACATACAATTTTATTCCCTTTTTCCTTACAAGTCATACCTTCCTTTGATGCACATCTTGTTCCTCCAAGCTTAGAACTGCTCTCCTGGGTTCCATAGATCCTTTTATGACATGGGGAGGGAGCATCTTTTCTTGCTTGAGATAGTAGAGGCTATCTCAAAAGAAAAGCTTTATTTTTAGGGTCTTAGCCACAAGGCCATCCTCTCTTGCATATGCCTCTGCAAGGAAACCCACAAAGCTCAGCTTAGGCACTTGTCCCTCCGTACGTCCTCCTCTGGTCATTCTCAACCTTCCTGGCACTACAATCCTTTAATATAGTTCCTTGTGTTGTGGGGACCCCAGCCATAAAATTGTTTTCATTGCTATTTTATAACTGCAATTTTGCTACTGTTATGAATTGTAATGTAAATATCTGTGTTTTCTAGTCTTAGACGACCCCTGTGAAAGGGTCTTTTGACCCCCAAAGGTGTCGTGACTCACAACTTGAGAACTGCTGCATCTAGAACAAGCATTTTGGGACAAAAGAAATAATCTTCTGAACTTGAGGTCATCTCTCTTGCTACATGAATGTTCACTACCACATTATTTATAATAGCTCCAAAGTAGAAATGACCTAAATATCCAAACAATTGGCTGTTATTTAACCACTAAATAAAAGGAACAAAGTACTAATATATGCTACTACATGGGAGACATTGAAAAGATGGAAAGTGAAAGAAGCCAGTCACAAAATTATCTCCCTTACCCAAGAATGCTTATTCAGGAGGAATGGTTCACAGGAAAGGAACCCTAGTCTTGGCAGCCAGATCTCCAAATAACAGCTGAAAAACCCAAGGCATCCTCACAACAGAAAGCACTAGTGTCTTTTATTATGTAGTCAAGATCGATTATGATTGTTGTCCTGGCGACCCACAGTACACACATAGTATAGGTAGGACTACCTGTGTCTTCACACAGGCTACTCATGATGAGAAAAGATCACAGAGCTTGTTGATGTCTGGAGTAAAGTCCACTATGCTTGATCTTTCCCAGTAAAGAAGAGGCCACTCTAAAAACAGTGTTCTTCAGTGCTGTATTCCAGGTACACTCCTCCTAAGACAGACTCTCAAGTCCTTACTAAGACCAACCAAATTCCATGCAAACACAAATAAGTAAAAAGCAAATAGGTTCATGCTAGTCTTTCTCTGTCAATAAATTACTGCCCGAGACTAGCTCTTTTCTATGCCCTTAAAGGGCCGTGACTTGTGCCCTATGATTTTTTGTTGTTTTTTTGGAAAACAGTTTTATAAATGAAAATTTGGAGCTTATTTTATCATACAAGAACATACAGAAATGTTTCCTTAAGAACAACAGAGTAACTTTTCCTTGGGAGCTTTAAGCAGCATTGGCCTTTTTTTTTAAGGGGGTGGGGTGAGGACTTAGAGTCTTATCATGTATCCTTGGCTGGCCCAGAACTCACAGACTCATGCCTCTGTCACACCAGGTGCTGAGTGTAATGGCATTTGGCACCACACTTCACCAGCATTTGGACTTTTAAACATTGTTCTTACCTTAAAACATACAAGAAGTAAATGAAATATGTCAATATTTCTTGTCCTTTATTCCAATTCACCATTGTCCTAGGAAGCAAAGTTAGAGAACAAAGAAGCTTCTTCATTATCATCTCCGTTTTTCATGTCCAATACAGCATCTAGTACATAGTGATCATAAAAGTATTTAAATGAGTGAACAACTTACAAATGAACTTGCCCTGGAGAATGTAGACACCACTGGATAATAATTAGTTCATAAAATTTTACAAATATTAACTCTTCAGGTAGTGGTGGCGCATGCCTTTAATCCCAGCACTCGGGAGGCAGAGGCAGGCAGATCTCTGTGAGTTTGAGGCCAGCCTGGGCTACAGAGCGAGATCC
This sequence comes from Onychomys torridus, assembly GCF_903995425.1. Taxonomy (NCBI): domain Eukaryota; kingdom Metazoa; phylum Chordata; class Mammalia; order Rodentia; family Cricetidae; genus Onychomys; species Onychomys torridus. Next base: position 93,997,939 of record NC_050449.1, on the reverse strand, counting down.
AGGACAGGCACCAAAGCTACACAGAGAAACCCTGTCTCAAATCCCGCCCCCCAAAAATTAATTCTTTCACCTGAATGCAATTAAGTCTGATAGTCAGTAGAGAAGCATGAACTATATTTACATATGAAAATGTGTATCTTAAATATTTTAATTTTTTACATTTATTATCAAATATGTATGCACTCACATTTTTAGTTTTGTTATTTATGGTGTTTTTTATGATATTTTATATCTTCTAGAAGTAAAAAATCCTGATTATGAGATTAATTAAAAATAAATAGTGAAATATAAATATGCAGAAGAGAATATTTTGATAATTATAAACATTAAAATAGGGACAGTATTTAATGTGCAGTAAAATGGTGAAATATTTTTATTTCTTTAAAGTTCCTTAAAAGAAGTCATCTCATAATCTCAGGATGTACTGTTAACTGCTTTTTGGTCATCTTGTATGCCCTTGTTTGGTTAAATTTCATTCATTCATGTGTATGTTATTTCTTTGTTAGGATGTTAAGTTGTTCCACTTTCTTAAAAACACTTTTGAATATAAATAATTTTCAAACTATATCCATAAATAAATAAATAAATAAATAAAATATGTCTAATAGCTAAAATAGTCTGCTTTTAAAAACCAACAAATATTTCTGTAAATTATCATTTGAGAATGACCATTTCTGTGATACTTTAAGTGAAGAAATTTAGGGGTATAGAATATTTGCTTCCTCTTCAGATAGTAAATAAAAAGCTATTCTTAAAATAATACTTTTCAAATTTGAAGTTCAGTGTGTTTTGTTTTGTTTTGTTTTTGTAAACAATGTCAAGTAGCAAAAGACAAAAATGCTCCACATAATTTTTTTCACCCTGCTTTGAGGATAAAGTATGTGAATCAGCACCTCTGTGCTGAGTTTCAGAAGTTAGCATTATCTGAGAAGTTGCTATTTTTAGGTTTAGCTGTAATGTTTCTAATTGTGGTGCTGGGAGTAGTGGGTACTTTCTTTCCCAGAAGGCTTTGCATTCTAAACATGTACAGGTCAATTTCACATAACGCTACCAACAAGAAGCAATAGGCCCTTTTACAGGCTGTGTTTCTAACTGGAATATTATGAGCAGGCATTGGGAGTCACAGGCTGTATTTGGGAACCAGCTGCATGTCAGGACAAGCATGGATTGTGGTCCCAGGAGACTGAGAGAACACCATGATTAAATTTAATTTACTTGGGAGATAAGAAGAAAAAAGTATCTTTCTACTGACAAGATTGGCACTGTCTTCGGAAGTGAGCTGACCTCTTGGAAACTAAACATTCACTTTTCAAAGATGATGATCAAGGAAACATCCTTGCGAAGGGACCCGGATTTAAGGGGAGAATTAGCTTTCCTAGCAAGGGGCTGTGATTTTGTTCTCCCATCACGGTTTAAGAAGCGGCTGAAGTCATTTCAGCAGACACAGGTTTGAAATTTGGGTATTTCTTTTAAATATTTTAATTACTAATAAAACCACCTAGTAAACTAACACACAAATAATTCTATTACTCACTTGTACTTGATATTAAGTTAAGGAATTAATCTGTGTTCTCTATTCAGCTATTTGCAGAAAGCTATTTGTAGAGAGATTCCAGCAGGTTTAAAAATAGAGCTTCTGGACCTGGAGTACAGTACTCACATTTTTATCCTGTAGGGAGGGAATCCTGTTTTACAGACAATAAATACAACTTAAAAGGTATTTACAAAGTATACTAAAAAACTATAATTCCTATAAAAAACAATATAAGTTTAAATCAGTAGATCTTGTTAGGATATAGTTATAATTAATATTTGTCTAAAAGAATATGGATCCTGATAATATTTGTAAAAGCAGAGTATTTTTTACTTTATTAGTGTATGTGAACAATGTATGTGAACACAGATGCCATAGCACACATGCCATAGCACACATGTAGAGGTCAGAGAACAACTTTGTAAAGACAGTTCTTGCTTCTACCTTTACGTAGCCCTGAGGATCCAACTCTGGTTACTAGGCTTGTGTGGCAAGTGCCTTTCTTCATCCATTGAACCATCTTGTCAGCTCCCAAAGGTATTTGTATATAGAGACAAAGTGTATGTCTGCAGTAATTGTGGATATGTAGATAATGAAGCATAACAACAATTTCTTCTGAATTTTAAATCAATGCCTTCCCCTAGCAAGCTGAGACTGCCTGTACTCTTAGGGCCAATATCTGTGTTGTCACACAAGTTGCCTAACATGGGTATAAATCAAGGACTGTACAAATGCTAACAATCCACATTCCATCAAAGAACCAAAATTTCAGTTATTCTGACCAAAAAAAACTTCAAATTTAGGGGGTGAAGTATGTGATTTTTTTTCATGTGTCAAAATGGTCAAATATTGGAACTATTATAGTGACAATATCAGTGAATGTTCAGAGTGACTAAGTAATGTACTGATGCTGAAAAACTGAAATAGAGAATTGAGATACTTTTCCAACTTTGTTATTACTAGTCCTATATTGGATCAAAACAGCTTTATTTAAAGTGAGGAGATGTCAAACTTGCCAGCAAATCACGCAACAATTATAAGTTTCATATCTATGTTTATAAAGTAAGTTTTATTATACTACTTTTAAGGTCTCAATTAGGTGCCTCCTAATGACACAATTGCAGGTAAATTGATAGAGCTGAAAGTTCAGACTAAATGTATCCTTTTTATGTTATTTTTCTTTATTAATTAATGAATTAATAAATACTTGCTTCTTAGTAATTTACTTTGTATTAAGTACACACACACACACACACACACACACACACACACACACACACACACGAGAATAGTATGTCATCAAATGTTTGCCCGTTCAGTTAACTTTAGCAGCCACTATTTGTTCTGAATGTTGTTTTCATCTGTCAGTACAAATGCACAGTTAACATTGAGGGTCTTGCTCTAGACCTCGTGTCCATACCCACTGGCAGCAATGGTCTTAATTCTAATGCCATAATTGCTCTTAAATTAAACCATACTTCTCTGGATATCATACTGCTGAAAATATTTTGAAGGAACAGAATTTTGATGATTGTATACTTATAGTCTCACATGTAACAGGAAATCTAATGGGTAAATGCTGAAAGATTAGAGAGACAAAGGAACAAGCCACTTGCACATCTCACCTCTAGGACTCCTCAGCCTAAAAAGCCTCCAGCTGAAAGACTTTAGTTCCTGTCTCCTCACACCTTATATACCTTTCTCCACCCGCCATACCACTTCCTTCTTAGTGCTGGGTTAAAGGCGTGTGTGCTTCCTAAGCAAAGGCATGAGATCTCAAGTGCTGAGATTAAAGATGTGTGACTGCCAAGTATTAGGATTAAAGGTGTGTGCCACCACTGCATGGCTCTGTTTCTCTCCTAGACTGAGTCAATCTCATGTAGTCCAGGGTGGCTTTGAACTCACAGAGATCCAGACAGATCTCTGCCTCCTGAGTGCTAGGATTAAAGGTATGTGCCACCACTGCCTGGCATCTATGTTTAATCGAGTGGTTTGTTTTGTTCTCTGATCTTCAGGCAAATGTTATTAGGGTACACAATATATCACCACACTCACAAACCTCTTTCTGCACAAAATAACAGAATAGACAGAACACTGATACACAAAATCTAGGTAGAGCCTCTGAAGATCTGCCCTATTTCAGAATGTTAAGAATATTTTCTGGTGCTGCTGACTCATATTTACAGATTTAGCATTAAAGCAAAGAAATGTTTGTTCAGACTAGATTATCACTTTGCTAAATCAAGAGAGGTTTATAAACTTTGGATTGCTTTACAAGTGGACATGATTGTTTATTATTAAACCTAAAGGACTGTGCCAAATTCTGCATCGTGTATAATCTTTTGAGAACCCCACTGTTTGGCTTTGTCACTCATTGCCTTTCAGGAGGACAGATTTGTGCTCAGCACTGTTTGGAACCATTTATATATGTTGGTATTCTATTATTTCCTTAAGTCCTGACAGTCTTGCAAAGAATGGGGGTTGTGATTTCTGTTTATTATTGAAATTCTGGAAGATTGGGTAACTGTTCTGAGGTCACAGACTAGGAAGCCATCACTGTTTACTGTTACGTTTTTTTCATGTTCATTGGCCTCATTTCCTTCAGTGCTGCCCCTTCCTTGACTTTGGCTTTATATGGGACCACTGTCCAAACATTAGGAATGGCAGGGTAATTTTAAAAAGAAAGAACACAAATAATACTTTGTGTTCACAGTAAATTAAAAACAAACAAACAAACAAAAAGCGTAGTTAAGTCTGGGGAGATAGCTCAGTGGTAGAGAACCTGCCTGCCATCCACTAGTACTGGGTGAGACTTCTAACACACACACCCCAAACCTACCTACTCAATAACTGTGTCTGTCTTTCAGATTTTATGTGGCATCTAATACATTGCCATGCTCATGACCCTTGTTAATTGAGAACCCTGTAAACCTTCATGAAACCCTTTTTTCTTTTTTAAAATTTATTTTGGTTTATCAAGGCAGGCTTTCTCAGTGTAGTCCTGGCAATACTGGAACTCGCTCTGTAGAGCAGACTGGCCTTGAACTCAGAGATCTGCCTGACTGCCTCATGAGTGCTAGAATAAAAGGCATGAGCCACCATTGCCAGGAACCTTTTTAAATTTTTTCTGCTAGAATCTCAGAATTGAATTTAGTCTTCATTGGTAAAAATAAACTAAAAAGCTGGGCATACGGGGTTGGTGAGATGGCTCAGCAGTTGGAGCACTTGCTGCTCTTACAGAGGACATGTGCTAGATTCCTAATATCCACATGGCAGCTCACAACCATCTATAACTCCAGTCCCAGTGGATCTAGTGGATCCAGTCCCAGTTAAGTTTATATCTTAGGGAAGACAGCCTGCTATATCAAGGAAGTGGCAAACAAGCCAGCCAGAAGTCTTCTGAAATGCTGGTCAAATACTGTTAGTAATTCTACTTGAGCAAAGTCAAACTAGAGAAAAAGTGTAAAATATCCCATATCCCAAATACATTTCAATATTATATTTTCTTTTTAAAGAGTCTCTTGAAGCCCAGGCTGGCCTCTATAGCAGAGGATGGCCTTTAGCTGCTGATCCTGCTACTTCCAAGTGCTGGAATGACAAGCTTGTACCACCATTCCTGGTTTTCTTCAGTACTGGGTCTTGAACCCAGTGCCTCGTGCATGGTAGATAGTCAAGAACTCTTCCCACTGGGCTACATCCCTATCCCTAATTGTATATATTTTGGAAGGCAGCTATGGTCACCACTATACCACCAATGTAGACATTTACACACACACACACACACACACACACACACACACACACACACGTTGGTTTTTCAAGACAGGGTTTTTCTGTGTAGCTTTACACCTTTCCTGGAACTCGCTTTGGAGACCGGGCTGGCCTCAAACTCACAGAGATCTGCCTGGCTCTGCCTCCCAAGTGCTGGGATTAAAGGTTTAAAGGTGTGTGCCACCATCTCCCAGCTAGATAATATGTTTTTAAAGAAAGTATCATTTCTTCCGTTTGGAGGAGGGGTAGAAATTCACACAAAGACCAAGGACCATTTTCAAAAAAGAAAGTAAAGTTCCAACAGACTAAAACTATACCTTAACCCCCATTGGCTCTTCCAGAAAGCTATCTTTACATTGTTCCTGGGTCTGCTCCGTGCTCGCTGCAGCCATGTTCTCTGCCTGCCAAACTCAGCTGGCCACTGCCACAGCTTTCTTGCCAGAGCCTCACCCACTACATCAGATCACCAGTGTGCCCCACTGTGTTAGATGTGGGTGTGGACACCAGCTGAGTCCACAACCAAAGACTTGAAGGAGATGAGAGAAGTTGTGGAGGAAGCCGAGAAAGGAAGAGACCCCTGCCAGTGGGAATGCTAGTGAGGAAAATGGGGAGACAAGGTAGATGAAGAAGAGGAAGAAGGTGGGTAAGAGGAAAAGGAAGAAGGTGATGGCGAGACAGAGGATGGAGATGAAGATGACAAAAAGGAAAAGCGAAACTTAAGGCCACCTATCTTACAGAGTCTAAATGTGGTCACCTTCTATTGTCCTGCCTATTGGACAGTGCCACTCACAGATGACATGTACTCTCCACCACCCCACCAAAACCACAACATGAATTTGCAACTGGAGAGGGACAAAAAAAAGAACCAAAACTTCCAAGGCTCTGCTTTTTTTTTTTTTCCTTAAAAATACTTCAAAAGGAAAAATTTGTGTTTTTTTATTTATGCTCTATATTTTTGTATATACTGTTAGGGATCAGCCATTTTTAATGCTGATAGGTGACCAAACCAGCCTTCAGGTGTTCTCTGTCCTACTTCTGACTTTATTTGTGCTGTGACCATGTTCATTATACTCTCAAAGGAAGAAAGGAAAAAGAAAAAAACTTGTAGCTGTAGTCAGGGGTGGTTGGTGGCAGGGGTGGTTCACACCTTTGATCCCAGCCCTTGGGAGGCAGAGGCGGGGAGATCTCTGAGTTCCAGGCCATCCTGGTCTACAGAGTGAGTTCCAGGACAGCCAAGGTGACACAGTGAAACCCTGTCTCAAAAAACAAAAACAACAAAAAATCTTATTCTAAGCATTCCAGTAACTTTTTTTGTTTGTATGTAACTAGTTGTACTATAAGTAGTTGGTTTGTATGAAATGATTTTAAAATGCCAAAGATAAAAAGGTTTTTTTCCTTTTTTTTTCTATGAAGTTACTGTTTGTTTGTTTATTGACCTGTTTGATAGATGTGTGAAACATCCTCAACAATAAATCGGAATTTTATTTTATTAGTTCCAACAACAACAAAAACAATACACTTTAAGATCTTTAAGCTGATATTGTTCTAGCTGATATTGCTCTTTGATTATCTTGATATACTTACCAATTGATAGATGAAAAAATTTAGTGTGGGGTTTTTAAACCATAAATCTATGGGAACAAGTATTGGCAAACAATATCTTAATTTTTAATATGGAAAACATCCCCTAGAAACATGCTTACTGCCCTCTAGAATACTCTTAAAGTGAGCTCTTGATCTCTACTGTCTCTATTTGCACATTCTTATATTTATACACAATTTCTTATTGCTGATGAGGACTCTTGAAAAATATATACTGTTTAGAAATTTTGTATCTTATAATCACATTTTTCTTCCAGATTCAAAATAAACCAGAAAAGAAACCTGCAAAACCACTTCCATCTGCAGCTGTCCTTCCAAGTAGTCCCCAGCCTGTCTCCCCTACGCCTCATGTGAATGATGTTGTGACTACACCGTCCATAAACATTCCACAGTTCTACTTCCCTGAAGGACTCCCAGACACCTGCAGTAACCATGAACAGATCCTAAGCAGAGTTGAAACCGCTTTCATGGATATTGAAGATCAGAAAGCAGATATTTATGAAATGGGGAAAATTGCAAAGGTAATACAACTACTGAATGAATAATCCCCTTTCGCTAGCAGTGCCAGCATTATCCCTCTTCACTGCCTCTTTGCTCTGACTTTAAGCACAGGTTTTGGTTTTGGTTTTCTTATGATGAAAAATTATTTGATCCTAATACATCTAACAGTGGTCCTACTCTTTTTTTTTTTTTTTTTTTTTTTTTTTTTTTTAACCCTGGCTGACCTTGAACTCATTTTGTAGACTAGACTGGCCTTAGAATTTAGCACTTTTCCCAGGCTGTACTTTAAGAGACTAAAGGTTATAGTGGCCTGAGAGACACACGGAAGCAAGTAGATTATCAAGGAATGCCTGAAACCCCATTTATACTTCCATGTGGAAGGAATAATCTTTTAAAGTTTGAAAACTTATATTTTTTGAGCTAAAGCCTTAACTTGTCCTCTTTATATTTCAGTGCCTCCAGAGTCAGGCCCCAGAGATACTTTCTAGACTTTCTAGACTGCCTAATACCTGTTTGCTGCATGAGCCTGCCTCCCTTACCTGCTCACAAGTGTAGATGTAGTATGCTGGCCTACCTCTGCTCTGTGATGGATTTCCACTCCTACCAGCTTATCCAACATCTACTTTAAACACCTCCCTCTCGTCCTCTTTGCAAAAGTGTGCTTTCTAATCATGTCCTTCCCTCTTCCCTAACTGATCCTGCTGAGCACTTATGTTGCTGTTAAATGGATCCACAAGTAGGGAGATTTAAAAAAAACAGAAAACTGAAAAGTAATTTTTCTTCTTTTTTCTTCACCCTCTCCCCATGTCAGAACTTACTTGATAAGATGTTTCTAACACAAATCTCTATTCCAAAAATAAGATCTTGCCTTTCTGCACTGTTTTACCTATGAGGAAAGTAGTCCCACAAGAACTTAATAAAGTCCTAGAATGAGTTCATGTGAGGAAACAATTCCTCTAACTTCTAGCATGGTGCTGTTTCTATTTACATTATCTCGATGAACATACACCAAATAAGCCAACCAAATAAATAGCCATCTATATTAGAATTTCTCTTTCTAGGTTTCCTTACCCAATTCCCTGAGAGATAGCTATTGTGTTAGATGATAGACTGAAGATGGTAAGTTCCCTGAATAGGCTAAAGCTACAGATCTAAATATAAAAATATAAAATTTAGCAAGAATGAGTGAAATCTGCATTTGAAAGTAATTTGTTAAACCAAAACTAGAGACCAGGGAAAGTATCTGTAGAGAAAAGGTTTTGAAGCATTAAAGATGCTAACCAGAAAAATACAAAAAGATGACCAGGGCCTGAGACAGGTTTCAGCAGCTACTACTAAATAGGTTAGAAGCAGTTAGAAAATGTCTACCTGATTTTTTATGGTTATTCCAGGAAAGCACCATGATCTACACTGGCTATAGATTAGAAAGACAAAGTGCAAAGGAGGGCTTGGTTTAGGGTAGGAAGGTCATCTGGATTACATCAATTAACAGTCAAAAAAGTGTTTGAACAGGGCTGATTCATAAAACACACACACACACACACACACACACACACACGTCTTCATAATTAAATTTATTAGAACGGCTCAGATTTCTTTTAATCAGCCATTCATTGCATAAGTGCCAAATGGTTATTTCTTAAGTAGGAACAATTTATAAAAGAGTTAGTTTTCAGGGCTGGAGAGATGGTTCAGAGGTTAAGAGCCCTTACTGCTCTTCCAGAGGTCCTGAGTTCAATTCCCAGCAACCACATGGTGGCTCACAGCCATCTATAAAAAGATCTGGTGCCATCTTCCGGCCTGCAGGCGGAACACTGTATACATAATAAATAAATCTTTAAAAAATAAAAAAAAAAAAGAGTGAGCTTTCTTGGAATGCTTCAAATGAGCAGATAAGGAGAAATTGTCTCTATTATAGGGCTGAGTTATATCTCTGTCTAGAGAACTATGGTGATTTAAATGAGATGTTCCCCCATAGTCTTAGTCTCCAATTGATGAAGCTGTTCGGAAGGTTTAGAGATGTGATCTTGTTGGAGGAAGTATGTTATTGGAGGTGAGCCTCAAGAGTATCAACCCTTGCGTCATTTCTAGTTTACTCTCTCTTCTTCCTGCTTGAGGTTCAAGATATACATTCTCTACTTCCTCCCTTAGCTACCATGCCTCCACTCTACCATCATGGACTCATTCCTCTGGAACCATAAGCTTAAATAAACTTTTCTGTGAGTTGCCCTGGTCATGGTGTTTTATATCACAACAATAGAAAAGTAAGTAATACAGAAGCTTATCCCAGCGATGAGTACCTCAGCCACAGGCCTGTAGCCTATCCTGTCTTGAACAAAGATTCCTAGAATAACCCTGTTCTTCAGAATATTCCCAACCCCTTGACTGAAGAGCCTGCTCACCATATTCCTCACTGCCTAATGATCTGGCCCTTGTACCCTTGTACTTTAGTAGCACTGTCCTGCTCTATAGCTAACTGTCCTGCTGTCCCTCCACAGATGCAATGAGAGGAAAGTAGAATGCCTTCTGAGCCCAGATTATTCAAAAGACATGTAGACAGAGTATAGTGAAGGCAGGGAGGGATCCTTTGGTAATGGGAACCAAAGGAAGGACGTTACCAGTTATACAAAGTAAAGATCAGTCCATATGTGGTATCATGGAAAGTTGCCTGCATTGAAGCCAACACTGGAGGAATTTTAAAAACGAGTATTTTCTTTTCCTAAGTATCTAGTTAACTACTGTTTAAGCTAATAATTGTTTGGCACAGTAGCCATTTTACATATATATATATATATATATATATATATATATATATATATAACTAGATTAATTTTTAGAAGCCAAATCTTTGTGTTAATTGCTCTTAGACATTAACTGTCAGCTCAGATAGCAAGATATACTGACCCTTCTGTTAAAGAGTTAAAACTACAGTTGCATATAAAATGAGGGTGTGTATATATTTTTACTTCAAAAGTTATTTTGAGCCAAACATGATAACACATGCCTGTGATCCCACCATTCAGAAAGTTTGAGTGAGATAGTCTTGAGTTCAAATCCAATGTGAGCTACAAAGCAAAACCTTGTCTCAAAAGTGAAAGTTATGGTTATGTTAATTTGTTTTGCTTGTTGTTTTTTTGTTTGTTTGTTTTTGGCTTTTTTTTTTTTGGTTTTTTGGTTTTGTTTTGTTTTGTTTTGTTGTTGGTTTTTTTGGGGTTTTTTTTTTTTTTTTTTTTGGTTTTTCGAGACAGGGTTTCTCTGTGTAGCTTTGCGCCTTTCCTAGAACTCACTTGGTAGACCAGGCTGGCCTCAAACTCACAAAGATCCGACTACCTCTGCCTCCCGAGTGCTGGGATTAAAGGTGTGCGCCACCACCGCCCAGCTTGCTTGTATTTTTTTGTTCATTGGGACAGCTATAGGCCAAGCTGGATTGGATTTATCAGCTAATTTTATTAAACTTTGCCTCTTTATTCCTTAATATTTATTTATTTGTTTGGTGTGTGTGTGTGTGTGTGTGTGTGTGTGTGTGTGTGTGTGTGTGTGCCCACAGAGGCCAGAAAAAGAAGGGCATCAGATTCACTAGAGCTGGAGTTACAGGTGGTTGTAAGGCACCAAATGTGGGTGCTGGGAACCAGACAAATCCTCTGAAAGAGCAATTCGTTCATTCAGCCACAGAGCCAGCTCTCCAGCCCTGCCCCGCCTCTTTATTCTGAAATCTACTTATTTTAAAAATCTGTTTGTATCTTCCAGCTACCTAATTTTATTTAACCTAGCTTTTATTTGGCTCCAGTTCTTAGCACTTAACTAAAATCTTTATTTTCAACACTCTTTACTAAGTGTCTTCTTTTGCCATGAGGCAGTCAACTGTGTCTCTAGCACTTCCTGCCCATTGTCCTGCAGCAGGTTAATGTAGGAGAGGGAGAAGAGAGGCTGCCCTTAAGGAACATAGAGGGAGATTGTCGGAGCAATAAACAAATGTTTATGGATTCTTGCAGTTTATAAAAACGTTTGGAAAACCAGCTGTGTCTGTAACCCACTCTTGGTGGCACTTAAGTGTAGCTCCAAAGACAGGAGTCAGTTTTTTAAGTGCATAGGAAACCATGTTTATGGAATCAGCAGCTGTTTGTATAGTTTAGCCCGTTCATCTTAGACCCTCACACAGCCACAGAGAACTTAATGTCCACTAATGTCTGATTAAATTTTTACTGTGTACTTTATAATTTTTTTCACATATCTTCAAGTGATGATGGGAAAAAAATGAATAGAAAATAAACCTAACAGCATAGTATAGACATGGAAACTGAGCAACAGGAAGAAAAGCATTTGTCAGAGACAGGGCCTCTAGTGTAAAATTGAAGAAGAAAACTCTGATGTGGATCATGCAAAGCCCTCCAGCTCCTCTCTTGGTGGAGAGAGCAGTATAGTACCATGTAGACTAACTGTGTCTGTGACTTATACGGAGCACCTCTGTACTTAAGTCTCTCTCCTACAAAGTAGGATAAAAATAAAAATACCTACTCTCTTCTGCATGGCAAATCATGTGAACACCCAATGAAATAATAACCTTGAAACCACTTTAAAATATTGCAAGAGCATGACAGATATTAAATAATCTCCTGTGGGTATCAGAACAACCTTGCTTTAGATTCGTTTTGTTGTTGAGCCATTCTTAGATTAAATTATAGGTGGTAGGCAAGTTTTCTTTCCTCACATGACTTTAATTACCATATTATTACTCTTGCTTCTTCTAAAGCTGTTTCCTAAATGTATTTTCTATATCATTTGTCACCTATTTTCTTCCTTAAAGAAAGGAGTCTTCACACGGGCTTATTCTCTCCTGTGTTACTAAAAACTCCGGTAGGTGCCTCATATTTTTGTCACTTTCCAGGTTCTTACTGATCTAATTCATTTACCTTCAACAAATGCAGCCAACCACGTGTTTCTTTAAAATAGTCATAGTATATAGGGCCACAGCCCTGCCATCATTACATTTCCCATTTTCCCTTTGACCGTTGTCTTCGAGGGCCTGATACCCTTATGCCACCTAACACTTGGGTACTCAGGTACTATGAGAAAAGGACGATGACCTTTTCTAATCTATTTCAAAGCATTTTCCTTGTTAAATTTTATCTTTGGGGTTTTGCCTTTGAGTCATAATGCGTTCCTGTACTAATGTCTTGGTGACTTATACTATTCCTTATGAACTGACATGCCTGCACTTTAACAGCAGTCATAGGGAGAAAAGGTATTTCTTTTCTCCCTTCACTTACAGACAGGACTGTTTCATGTCTTTCTGCCTCATTTTCAGCTAGCAAATTGGTTTTTTTTTCCTAGTCTGTGTGTGGTTTTTTGTTTGTTTGTTTGTTTTGTTTTGTTTAAAATTCTTTCTCATGCAATATATTTTAATGTTTTTCCCTCCTCTGACTTCTCCCAGATCCCAACCCCAACTTTATGTGTGTGCTTGTGCTCTCTCTCTCAAATAAATACATACACATACACAACGAAAATCAAAATAACCAACCAAAAGACCTATAAGACAAAAAAATACACAACAAAAATCAAAATAACCAACCAAAAGACCTATAAGACTAAAAACAAAAAAAATGCTAAAAGGAAACAAAAAGCCCACCACAAAAACAGTGGAGTTCATTTTGTGTTGGCCAGCTCCTCCTGGGTATAGGGTTTGCTCTGGAGTGCGGTTGATATACCCAGTGACATTGGAGAGAACTGGTTTTCCCTTTGCCAGCAGGTATCAATGGCAGATAGTTTCTTAGGGGTGGGACCCTGTGTCTACTTCCCCCTCTCAGTGCTGGGACCACATCTGACTTGAACATGTGCAGGTCTTGTGGTATCCTGCCTCAGTCTCTCTGAGTTCATATGTGCATCAGTCCTGTTGTGTCTAAAGACCCTGTTCCCTCAAAGTCGTCCATTACCTCTAGCTCTTAAAATCTTTCTGCTCCCTCCTCTATATAGATCCCTGAGCCTTAAAAGGGGGACTTTGATGAAGACATCCCATTTAGAGCTGAGTGCCCCAGAGTCTCTCACTCTGCACATTGTCCACTAGTGTTAATTCTCATCTACTGCAAGAAGCTTCTCTGATGAGGGTTGAGTGATACACTGATCTGTGGGTATAGCAGTATGTCATTAGGAATCATTTTATTGGTATGTTCCTCTAGCAGAATAATAGTAGTAGGTTTGAAAGAAAAGATCTTAACCCAAAGAGATGAAAGTTGTTTTGTAATAGAAGTTGCCCTATAAAAGGTGATAAGCATGCATCTCCTGAAGTTAATGACTCTCCTGATTCTTGACCTCTTCTAATATTGAAAAATTCATGATCAACTGAAATGGTTAGAGTTTCAAACTCTTTCAAGCCACTTCTGTTTTGGCTTCTTTTTTATACTGTTGCTGTAATAAAATGCTCTGACCAAAAAACAACTTGGGGAAGAAAGGGTTTATTTGGCTTAAACTTCCAAGTCACAATTAATTTATCATTGAGACTATTCAGGTCAGGAATTGAAAGCAATCACCTAGAGGTAAGAACCATGAAGAATACTACTTGCTATCTCCCTGTCTGGTCAGTGTTCATCTGGCTTTCTTATACAATCCAAGATCACTTGCCTAAAGATAGTGCCACCCTTAGTAGGCTGGGCCCTCCTTTATCAATTAATAATCTAGGTAATCCCCCACAGACATGCCCACTGGCCAATATGATTTAAGCAATTCTTTTGTTTGTTTCTTTTTGTTTTTGTTTTTCAAGACAGGTTTCTCTGTGTAGTTTTGGTGCCTATCCTGGATCTCACTCTGTAGGCCAGGCTGTCCTCGAACTCACAGAGATCCACCTGGCTCTGCCTCCTGAGTGTTGGGATTAAAGGCATGCACCACTGCCACCCATCCATGATTTAGGCAATTCTTTTAATCAAGGCTTTCTTCTCACATGACTCCAGGCTGTGTCAAGTTAACAATTAAACCTAACTAGGAAAACTTCCAATTCTCTCTGTGCTTTGTATCTGTGGCTCTCCCACAGCCAAAATAAAGATGACTCTTTTCTCTTTCCCAGCCAATAGCCTGTCACTAAGGCTACCTAGAAGCATTTCCTTAGAATCCATTGTGCGTAAAAAGAGGAACTGGGATTAGGAAGGATTGATTCAACAGTTTACCTACCCAAAGTATCTTAATTGTGAGCTTTGTACCATAGCATTTATAATTTCTGTAATAGATAAAAATCTCATGGCTGCTAAGCAGTACTATTTCTCATTCTTGACTTCAATAGAAACTTTCAGCCTCTGGAGTTAAGCAGTCTCAAATTTTGGTTATAAGAAGCTCTAGTCTGCAACATGTCACTGAATTTATTGGCAGGATTGAGTCTGCTGATCAGGCTGGCCAGTTATGTGTCAGTGTCCTTACTGTTCAGTGTGTGTCTCTCCTGACGTTTCATTCTCAATTACACTATAGAAAGACTATTCAAGTGGCCATTGCTTTACTAGAACCACCACACTAGCTCCCAAGAAGCCTAAACTCCATCCTGCTTGTGGGACAACTTCATTGCTGGTCCACTTCCTTATTTCTGCTGTTCTGGTTTTCCTCCCCTGGCTTGAATCCATAGCCTCATCTCTAGCATGAACTAGCATCAGTCTTGGGATCTCCCAGGACAGACAGTGCCCAACTAGGTATTCTTCAGGCTCCTATGAGGATCTCCTGTGCAGAGTTTCCTACCAGGAGGAACTTCCCCTAAACCCAAGGTAGAGAGATATGTAGTCTACCTCCAAAGGAAACTCTTCCCTTTGCAGAACAGTGATGTACAATGAAAGGATCTTTATCTTTTAACAAGATGTGACACCTTTTCACAGAATTCTAAACTGGAAACATGGAAAATAAAGAAGAATAAATAAATAAAAATAAGAAGATTTGGACTCTTTCTCTATTAATATTTATGTGTTATTGGAAATACATTTCCCTCTAAGGAAAAATTGGTAATTTAGTAAGAACTCTTTCTTACAAAAGTAAATGGATACTACTTAATGATATTTTTAAATTAAAAAGCAGGATATTTTGCCAAGCGGTGGTGGTGGTGCACCTTTAATCCTAGCACTTGGGAGGCAGAGGCAGGCGGATCTCTGTGAGTTCGAGGCCAGCCTGGACTACAGAATGAGTTCCAGGAAAAGGCACAAAGCTACACAGAGAAACCCTGTCTCGAAAAACAAAAAAATAAAACAAACAAAAAAATCAGAATATTTTATTAGGAGAAGAAAGGTGGTGCTTTTTAGGGTTTTGAAGTTTTATTCTAAGTTCTTACTAAGATTTTTATAATGCATAGTTATTTGTGCTATCTTCTAACACAGAAGTAAATGGTAGCGTTTTGTTTCTTACCTTTCATCTTTTACTTGAATTATAATCACTTTAGTAGATTTGATAACTCTTCTTGCACAGCCTAGAATTTTCAGGAGAGGGGACTGTCAAATCGCGTGCGTGGGGGGGGGGGGGCATGCATTTAGGTGCAGGTGCCCTCAGAAGTCAGAGGTGTCAGATAACCTTGGAGCTAGAGTTGTAAACAGTTGTGAACCACCTTTATGGGTGCTGGGTGCTGGGAGTCAATCTCTGGCTCTCTGCTAGAACATTATGTTTCTTAGCCACTGTGCCATCTCTGCAGTCCCTTTTCTAGTTTAGTTTTTTTGTTTGTTTGCTTGTTTTTGTTTTGTAAACCTGTAGTTTCATAACAACATGCAAGGAGAAATAAGGAAGTTGATAGATAGTAAAGTGTTTTAACAGGTAGTGACCTGGTAATAAAAGTGACTCCATTTTCTGTTCAAGAAATAAAGGACATGGTGGGAGATGGTGGTGCACACCTTTAATCCCAGCACTCTGGAGGCAGAGGGAGGCGGATCTCTGAGTTTGAAGCCAGCCTGGTCTACAGAGTGATTTCCAGGACAAGTTCCAAAGCTACACAGAGAAACCCTGTCTCAGAAAAAGTGTGTGTGTGTGTGTGTGTGTGTGTGTGTGTGTGTGTGTGTGTGTTTACACACAACCAGAAGTTTAGTCAATTCTTTCTAGAAGGTAGAAAAATATATTATGTTAGAGTGGCAGGGAGAGATGCTGGTTTTCTTCAGCTACTATTGGGAGGGATAATTAATTTGGAAAAAGATAAATGGCTTTCCACTTTCTTCACTAAATGTGTAGCCCTCTGTTTGTCCTCCTGGTCTCCCTCCCCTCTCTCTCATTGACCTCAGCAGCCCTTTTATTCACTGCAGCATGACAGATAAAAGCCCACGTCTCTTCTTTGGACATACCATCCCTTCCCTTCTCTTTGCTTACTCTGTATGTTTTTGTTTGCAGCTCTGTGGCTGTCCACTCTATTGGAAAGCCCCCATGTTCAGGGCTGCAGGAGGAGAGAAGACTGGATTTGTGACAGCACAGTCATTCATTACCATGTGGAAAAAGTAAGTATGTGAGCAGTCATTCTGAGACTAGCAAAGAATTGTGTGGTCCTTAGAAATGGTATTTCTCTTATTAGTTTATTTTGTATCTTATATCTTATAGTTAAATAAGGAAATTCTATGATTCATTACCATTTATACCCACAAGTTCTTTGCCACATACCTTAGTCTTTTTTACCTGTAAATAATGCCAGGTGCAGTGACACATTCCTTTAATCTCAGCACTGGGCAGGCAGAGGCAAGCAGATCTGTGAGTTTGAAGCCAGCCTAGTCTGCATAGCTAGTTCTAAGCTAGCCAGGGCTACCTAGTAAAATCCTGTCTCCATAAAGGTGGAGGGACAGGGGACTAGAGAGATAGCTCAGCTGTTAAGAGCACTGGCTGCTCCTTTAGATGACCTCGGTTTGATTCCCAGCACCCACATGGTGACTCACAGCAATCTGTATCCCAATCCCGGGGATCCAAAGCCCTTTTCTGGCTGCCTCAGGCACTAGGCATACATATGGTACATACAGACAAAAACCCCATACACATCATTTTTTCACATTTATAATTTTGCATTTTAAACAATAAAGCAAATTTGCAAAAATACTTTTTAGGTAACCTCTGATTTGACAGTTTCTTTCTTGGTTTTAACCTATAAAACTAGAGACTCAGGATTTGAATCCAATAGTGATGATAAAAGTAACTAAAGATTCTCCTTTAAGGGCAGAACTGTGTATGTAAAAGAAAAACACATCTGCAGGCTGGAGAGGTAGTTCTGTGGGTAAGAATGCAAATATGAGGACTTGAGTTCAAATCCCAGCACCTATATAAAAAGACAGGCATGGCTGTGTGTACCTATAACCCAAACGTGGGATACAGAAACAGGCAGATCCCAGGAGCTCATTGGCTGTTCAGCATTGCGGAAACTTAAAGCTTCAGGTTCAGTGACAGCCCCTGTTCTAAAGAAATAAAGTGAAGACATAAAGACATAGAAAACTATTGTCCTCTAGCCGCCACAGCACACATGCATTTGCACATCCTGCACATCCCTATGAACATACCATACACACACACACACACACACACACACACACACACACACCAGAATAAAATTAGAAAAATATAGTTACAATCTAAATTATATCTGGTTGATTTATCAAAATCACTAAATTCTTACAGATTTTAATTGTCACTTTTTTGAGAGCTCTAGTTAAGGAGAAAAAGACTAGATTACTTATGAAATATTCTTGACTTTTAACATTCTGATAAATTATCTCAAATTCAAGCCCAACTTTCCTTTAAATCCCTTCCTTGGATGCTATTAGATAATGTTTTGTTTTGTGGCAAGGTATCATGTAGCCCAGGCTGGGCTCACTAGGTAACCAGTAATGACTTAGACCTTCTGACTTTGCTGCTTCCATTTCCCAAATTCTGGGATTATGTGGTGCTGGGGACTAAACCCAAGGCTTTGTACATGCTAGGCAAACACTGTACCAACAGAGCTATGTTCTAGCCCCTAGGTGATATTCTTTAAATCACTAACATTTAGGACTGTGGTTCTCATAATGCTTCTCCAACCTTCCTGATGCTGTGACCCTTTAATACAGTTCCTCATGTTGTGGTGACCCCCCCAACCATGAAATTATTTCATTGTTACTTCATAACTGTAATTTTTCTACTGTTAAACTTGGAACTGTTAAATCACAGATTGAAAACTACAGATTTAGGAGAAGATCAGGGCCAGTGTCATAGTTAGGGTTTCTATTGCTGTAATGAAACACCGTGACCAAAAAGCAAGTAGGAGAGGAAATGGTTTATTTGGCTTATACTTCCATATTCCTGTTCATCATTGAAAGAAGTCAGGACATGAACTCAAACAGGGCAGGAACCTGGAGGCAGGAGCTGATGCAGAGACCATGGAGGAGAGCTGCTTACTGGTGTGCTTTTCATGGCTTGCTCAGCCTGCTTTCTTATAGAACCCAGGACCACCTCTAGGGGTGGCACCACCACAGCTGGATCTTTTGGAGACATCTTCTCCATTGAGGTTACTTCCTTTCAGATAACTCCAGTTTGTGTGTCAAGTTGATGTAAGACTAGCCAGCACAGCCAGTCTTCCCTTTTAACTGATAACCCTTCTTTATATAAGTCCTCACCCTTTCTGGCCTAAATACCCTTCCTCCTAGTAAAATGGAAATGCTATCCACTTACTATTTAAAATATACACATAATATTAGCAGAATTTAACTTAGAGGTTCCTTCTAATCCCTTCATACTACCTGTGGTGGTTTGAAAGAAAATGCCCCCCAAAGGGAGTGGCACTATTGAGAGGTGTGGCCTTATTGGAGTAGGTGTGTTCTTGCTGGCAGAAGTATGTCATTGTGGAGGTAGATTTTGAACTCTCATATATGCTAAAGCCACTCCCAGCATCTCAGACCACTTCCTTTTGCCTGTGGGATCAAAATGTAGCTCCTTTGTCACCCTCAACTCCTTCTCCAGGATGTCTGCCTGCATACCACCATGTTCCACTATGATAATAAGGAATTAAACCTCTGGAACTGTAAGCCACCCAATTAAATGCTTTCCTTTATAAGAGCTGGCTGTGGTCTTGGTGTCTCTTCACAATAGAACCCTAAGTCACTACCCAAAGGCTCTTAGTTATGCATTGTTTGAAACAAAATAAGTGATTAGTCTTAAAAATCTAATAGTAAATCACATTCTTTCTTCATTATATGAGGACTAAATTGGTAAGGGTGTGTAAGACACTACCAGTTAATAAACTTCTTTAAAGAACTACACCCAAGCCAGAGGTTACAGTTTCTTCATGTTGTCCCAGTGGGGTTTAGCCATTGTGTTCCTGGAATGATTGAGTTGTCCAGATACCAAGGAATATAAGAGCCCTAGAAGAATCTCCACCATCTGGATGATACTACAAAGTCACTGGCCAACTTCTCCTATAGCAGAAGAAAAAATAGCCTAATAAAATGTAAGGACTATCCCTTTTTAGATGTGTATATAAGTAGAGGTAAAAGTAAGGGAATCTAGAAATAGCATACAGAAAGAAAAAAGGGGGGATACTAATGGCCTAAACTAACAGGAAAAAAAACATTTGTCCTTAGGTGTTTTTTTATTACTAATAAAAAATATTTTGAGAATTTCATACACAAATACTATATTTATATCATTTTTATCCCTCCTCTGTGGGAGACCAGCTCCTACTTCCCCACTCCAGGGTCCTCTTGAGGAGAGTGAAGTGAGAAATACTTAGATAGAAGGGTAGAAGGGAGGGAAACAGAAACACAGGATAGCCTTGGGGGGCCTGGATCCTTATCCACTGGCCCCTTCTGTCTCTTCTAAAGGACTATTTATAGGAATGCCAAGGGGTGAAGCAAAGACTTTCCTAGCTCAGCCAAATGTAGACCCTTTCAGTCACCTAGTAACCATGTATATGGTCAAGCAATCCTCTAATGCAGCCCTGCTGGGTAAAGCAAGCTCAGATCTTACTAGGAAACGTTTGTAGGCCTCCACAATTCCACCTCCCAGATATAATAAAGAGCCCCCCAGGTCCCTCAGATAGACTGTGCCTGTCTTAGGTCATTCTTCTTGAATAATCTTCTTACCCACCACGGAGATATAGTTTCCATCAAGCATACTCTCGCTTAGGTTGGAAGCTATCAAGATGAAAGTTGCCCAACTTTGACTACCAGCCACTGGCAGGAGGGGGTACAGAGCTTAACTCAGCTTTGGCCCAGGTCCCTACTAAGAGCTTGTAAACATCCACAGCAATCTCCATAGCTTCTACACTTCCCAGAATAGGAGTAGAGGATAATAAAGATGGAATATTCTTTTTGGAATGAGTCTAAGGTGATTACAGCAGTCTCAGCTGCACCAAGCCCTTTTCTAAATCAAAACTCTCTCCTAAATAAAATTTTCAAGAGACTATTTTGATTTCCAAGAGAAAGCAGTCATTTCAAATCACTTCAAAGAATCCACTCAAGTAAACAAAAACTCATGCTAATTATAAAAACACCTTTAGCTATTTAAGAAGCTCATATAAACATGTTCTTACCACACCAGTAGAATTTCTGTACAAACCTACTTGATTGTAGGAGGCCTACTCCTTTCTTAACAGAATAGAAAGAGTGGAAACTACTAGGAAGAAGACAGAAAAGCTCCCCTCCACTTAAGTATTACAGGAGTCACTGAGATAATAAAATTATATTTTGGGCTGTCATAAAAAGTGTTCAAATATATCTGAAGATAAAACATATTCCTTTGAAAATTAATGTTACCTAGACATATATGGAGTAATAAATACAATTTACACTTACATTCAATATTACTCATTTTTCAAACTTACATTCAACGTTTACACTTTTTACAGACTTACATTCAACATTTACACCTTTTACAAACTTGTATTCAAAAGGAAACTCTCTAGAACTATTTTACAAACTTTAGCACATATCTAGAAGAGATTTCTTTACTATTTACCAAACATATTCAAAAGGAAGCTCTATAGAACTGTTTTACAAACATATTTAAAAGGAAACTATTAGCAAACATCTAGAAGAGATTTCTTAACTGAAATATTACATTTTCTTTTAACAAGACAAAGTATGCAAATCATTTCTAAAGTTCAGAGTTTATAGTCAGCTTTGATATCACTCTGAAAGTTTTCTTGAGAGTTTGAAATCAGAGCCTAATTTATCAGTGGCTCTAAGCTTGACTAAAGGTAAAATTCCTCTTCTTAATTTTTTAAAGCTGCTTTTTAAGATTATCATGAGTGTGTTTCAATGATGACAATGTTTCCCTCTTGCTTTTCAAGCAAAACTTAAGTTTTCTACTTTTTTTTTATTGGTCTGTAAATGTTTCTATACTTAAAGCAATTTCCCAGTGTACAGACTGCTTTCCCTTGTTTGTTTGTTTGTTTTGTTTTGTTTTGGGGGAGGTGGAGTTTTTTTGGTTTTTTTGTTTTGTTTTGTTTCGGTTTTTCGAGACAGGGTTCTCTGTGTAGCCTTGTGACTTTCCTGGATCTCACTCTGTAGACCAGGCTGGCCTTGAACTCACAGCGATCTGCCTGGCTCTGCCTCTGAGTGCTGGGATTAAAGGCATGCGCCACCACTGCCCGGCCTTCCTTGTTTTCTTAAGGGTTTCAAAATGACTTGAGAACCGTCATTAGCATCTTACTTGCCTCCTGACAGGCATCACCTGTTTCTCATTTTCAGGTGGAAAGGCTGACAAGGCTTGTGGGAAAATGGCATTTTTAATTCCTTAAGCTGTTTTAAATGAATTAAAACGTGCATTTGCTCAGTAATTCCCTTGGGCGTCTTGCTACTCTGCTATAAGGAACAAAAGCTTTTGTCTCAGACTATCTTTGTTTTCTTCCGGGCCTGCTTGCCTATGCTGCCTCCCTTTTACAAACTACATTTCCCAAGTTGCCTTTCTCTATAGCATGGCTCTATTACAAACTACATTACAGACTACATCTTCCAAGCTGCCTTTCCCTATATCATCACACTGCTATGAACAAACTACATTTCCCAAGCTGCTTTTCTGAATCCAGGAGAAACCTTCCGTTCACATGGTCTGTATTTGTGCTGAAGCCAAAATCAAGTTTTTGCTTTGTTCACGGGTTTTTGTCTTCCCTAAGCTTACATTAGGACACCTTCATTATCGTTTGACAGATACACCTTTCTAATCAGATTTTTCACCTGACACAGTTCCCAGAGCAGATCACACCTCTCCTCTTGCACTCAGATTGGTGTTTATTGCCAGAAGCAAAAACTCTTGGGTGCTTCTCCGCCTCACTAGGTCAGTGAAAAGGAATGAGAATCCTTATTTTAAAATAGCTTTTAAAAGATATTTTCCCCCAATAGAAAAAAGAAAAGAAAACTTTTCACAGCCATGGGCTCTATGTAGCCCCATGAGCCTCGCATTCAAGCGGGCGACTCTCACAGTTCCCACTGGCCTTGTTTATATGGCCAAATTTTGTCTCAGCTTTTCTCGTGCTGTCATTACTGCTAGAACTTAGACCTTGTCTCCCTCAGTGCAGGGAGGATTTCAAAGTCTCCACTGCTGCCTTCACGCCAGCAGCTTCTCCTCAGCTGTCATTCCACCCTAGGGGGATGTTGTCCTTGCTTGGCTCTCTGCCTGTGCTCTCCGAGGCATCTTCACTAGGCTCTGGCCTCGGGGATTCTGGCTAGGGTGTAATGTATCTGCTGTTTTTCTAATAACCGCTTGAAGGGGAGATAGGACTAGCAGAGAAGATTTGCCCTGTTCCAAGAGGTTTTTTGTTTTTTTCCAGAGCAATTATAGGTGATTTCCCCATACTGATAGATGTTATTTCCAGGTGAGTTAAATTTTTACCCTTACAGAAAGAAATCTGAGCAGGAAAGACCTGAAAAGTTTCCAGTTTTTTAGTGAGAGATTACTAAGTTTTTCCCAAGACTTCTGTCCCCTAAACTTTGGCTTCATGGCCAGGAGGCAGCTAATTCTGATAGTCCAGTGTTTTCATACATTAACAATGTCAGGGGATTGAAGAGTTTTATTTCACTCACATTTACCTCAGGGAAAATTCTTTACTGCTCAGAACTCAGATCTAAGCTGTCTACAGGTCAAAAGCTTCCACAGGAATCTTTTTCTGCCTGTTTTTCACATAGTATGTTTCAATGACTCTGATTTCCCCCAGGAGTTTGCTTTCATAGTCCCATAGTTCCTCCGTCTTGCTGCTTATATAATCCTGTTTTTCTTAAACTATATTCCTATATGCTACCTTATATCTTTCCTTTTTACCCTAAATTCTTCCTACACTATATTCCCATTCTACCTTATATTTTTTCCTTAATGAGTTCAATTCCCAGCAACCACATGGTGGCTCACAGCCATCTGTAATGAGATCTGGTGCCCTCTTCTGGCCTGCAGGCATACATGCTGTATACATAATAAATAAATAAATCTTTTTAAAAAATGGGAGGAAAAAAGAAACCTAGATAGATATTCGCTGCAGCCTCATTTTTCACTTGGCATCTTTCAGCCACTCCGCTTTCACTCCTGAAAACAGAATACCCCACCCTAACGTTTACAACATAATCAAACATGACCAAACTTCCTGTGGGACCCTCAACCCTCTTTTTGCCAAGTCCCCGGTCCCTGTTCCTGGGGCCATCTGTGAGAGACCAGCTCCCACTTTTCCCCGCAGGGTACTCTTGAGGAGGGTGAAGTGAGACATATTTAGATAGAAGGACAGAAGGGAGAGAAACAGAAACACAGGACAGCCTCAGGAGGGCCTCGATCCTTATCCACTGGCCCCTTCTGTCTCTTCTAAAGGCTATTTATAGGAATGCCAAAGATCCCCCCAGCTCAGCCAAGTGTAGACCCTTCCAATCACCTAGTAACCATGTATATGGTCAAGCAATCCTCTAATGCAGCCCTGCTGGGTAAAGCAAGCTCAGATCTTACTAGGAAACCTTTGTGGGCCTCCACACTCCTCCCAACTCCTATATTCCTCTCCTTGGTATTCTTGCATTGTAGAACATGAAACAAGAAAAGATCCTAAGGTCTGAATAATAGGGACCTTCCAACACAGTCTACATAGCAAGTTCCAAGCCATCCAGAGATACATAGTGTGACCCTGTCACAAGAACAAACAAAAAAACATAATAAGGAGTTCATCTTGGTCTTTCCTTTCCCAGTAAGAAAATCAGAATTTGAACTAAGAGGGATGATTTTTGTTTTTAATTGGTATATAAAAATAGTAGTAGGATTTAAGAACTTAAAATTTATAGATGGTCTGGCTTCTCCTCAACTATATTCCTTTATCCAGATAGATGCCTGGCCCTGAAAAGTCCTCATGTGGAACATAAACTAGGAGTTAAAAGAATAAATAAGTGACACAGCCCTTGTCAGAGGCGTCTTTAGTCGCTGAGCTCAGTATTGTTGGCAAAACAACAACAACAACAAAAAGCCACTACTTAGCAGTCTAGGAAAACAGCAAGATGTGAGTAATGATTAAAAGAAAGCTGTAAACAAGCTGGAGGATGAAATTAAATAGGAGATAGTCTAGTAGAAGAGACATTAGACCTAAACACAGGAAATATATCTGCTGATATTATGTTTTTAATATTCTAGGACAGTTTGAGAACCTAAGGCTGACTGTAGCAAAGGACAGCTGTGTCCTGTTTGATTTACAGCTTACTGTAAGAGTTACAGCCAGTTGGTAGTCAAGACCATCTCTGAGAGGATGGACAGCTGTACCCAAGGGTACAGCACAGCAGTGATGGCCTTTACAGCTATATTCCTTTATTGAAATGAGTTGTCATCTCTGAGGAAAAAGAACTTCTGCAAAAAGCCAGTGACTAAGAAGTCATGATGGACCAGTCTGCAGGAAACTGCTCAGAGTTCCATCTCTGCTGTAGTAAGAGAGTCCTAGTGAATGAGTGTACATTGTCAGTTACTAAAATGGCTTGGGTGCCCTCTAGTGGGAGTTCCTCTTAAAATACTATCAAAAAGCCAGATTCTAAAAGGAAGGCTCTAGTATGAGAATTTAAGGAGACTTAAGTGAATGATAGTTTGAGTTTCCGTCCCTAGGAAAGGAGTTTTAGTTTTTTGTGTTTTTTTGGGGGGAGTGGGGGTGGGGTGTTTTTGTTTTTTTCAAAGTTCACCCTTCATATAAGGTTATTTGAATTCCAAATACAGTATATTTAAAATATTTAAGCCATAATGGCTCATGCCTGTAATCTCAGCACTTTGGAGGAAGATTGCTATAAGTTCCTGTCTACCTGGGCTACCGTGTAAGATACTATTTTTTTAAAGTCTAAAAGTATGCAAGCACAAAGAATAACTGGCAGATGATACTATAGAATTCAAACAAATTTCCTGATTTGCTCCAATAATAAGCTCTGTAGAGAATTTTTAGAACTAAAATTAAATACAGAAGTCATAAGCATAAGGAAATCATTTTCCTCCTGTCAGAATGCCTGTGGGTTGGTTTTAGAATAAGCACTGTGAAATTCTCCCCTCCTCCTCATCCACACCTATCCCCATGTTGCACCATTTTATATCTCCACTTGGACATCTCTTGCTTTAGGGCTAGGACAATTTTAGGGGGAAGACACAGCTCCACATCCTTTTTTCCATTCCCAGAACACCAGCTTTGGGGCAGAACTCCTCTGGAACCAAACCAATCCCGTTCTCGCTTTACTCTTTCTCTTAGGGTTCATATCAGTGTGTCATTTGTCACTAACAAAACACTTGCCCTTAAAGCATTATGGTCGGGTCGGGCGGTGGTGGCACACGCCTTTAATCCCAGCACTTGGGAGTCAGAGGCAGGTGGATCTCTGTGGGTTCGAGGCCAGCCTGGTCTCCAAAGTGAGAGAATAGCTATGCTATTCTTCAGCTTTTATGGCTTTTTTAAAAGTCTCATTTTTAAAATCTCTTGCCCTATGGAGTTTATCAGCCTAGAACATTAACAAAAAAAACTATAAATCACCTTTTCTATTTCATGCTTTTATCTTTTTGATTTTATTTTTGTTTTTGTTTTTTCGAGACAGGGTTTCCCTGTGTAGCTTTGTGCCTTTCCTGGAACTCACTTGGTAGCCCAGGCTGGCCTCAAACTCACAGAGATCCACCTGCCTCTGCCTCCCGAGTGCTGGGATTAAAGGTGTGCACCACCACCAACCGTCGACTTTTATCTTTTTAGACTAGTTTTTATCTGTTGTGTTGCTTCTGTGTTTGTTTAATCATGCAATCCTTTTCTTTAAATGTATAAAAAGTGCTCCTCTTTAAAAACCTCACCACTTTTCCTTACTATTATTCCATCAATTTTCTAGTCCTATGAGGTGGTTTTCATTAGCACCCAGTGTACTAATCTTCCTTTGTAATGTGTGTTTATTTCACTTCTGGGGCCTTAGAGGTAATTATTTAGCTAAGTCTTAAAGGAGAATAGAAAAGCATGAAAGTGAGGTAAAGGCCAAATTGCATATGGCTCAGGCCAGCTGCCTGGAGTAGAAGTTTGATTTAGCACAGTAGTAAGATAAGTAGGCAGGCATCCTCTAGCATAGTGACAGAGGGCCTTTAATGCCCAGTATAGACACTTCAACTTACGCATTTACATGGTAGATAAGTGGTAGAGTACTGTACATTTCTTAGTAAGGGACTAAAATGCAATCAAAGATTGTTTTAGAATTGTCTTGCTGAAAGGTTAGATGAGCACTGAAGTCTGTTGGGACCCTCCCTAGCAATATCATCCTGGGTCAGTCCATAATGCCCAGAACTTGTAGAGCACAGTAGAAACAGGAAGAAACAGTTGTCCAGAGAATTTCCAGGAAAATTTCTTCAGGACTCCAGTCTTCCTGGGAATCTGTATTCCAGATACCTAATAGTCTCAGCTAGAACCTTGGCAATTACGATGAACTTCACCTTTCTTCTCACTCATGTATCCATAAAGCCCCATATCCTCGACTTCTACCAAATGTGCCCCTTTCTGTCTCCCACTTCCAGTGTCCAGATTCCTGTAGCCTCACACTTATTGCTTTTGAAAACCACATCTGACCATGTCACTGAGGTAAAATTCTTCTGTGGAGCAAATTCTTGACCTGACAAAAGAGGCCTTCTTAGATTTTCTTTGCACATGCCCCTACTCTTACTGGCTTTGAACTTTCTGTTGCCCAAATGCTGTATGATTCTTACCAGGCATCTACGTGTGCTGCCCTCCTTATTGTAACCCCCTTCTTTCTTACTTCACACTGCAGGAAATCTCAGACCTTCTCTGTCCTTTTGTGATACCTTGTACCCATTACTTAGTATTGTGGCTGTTCCACACTAGGATGATTTTACTGGTAACCAAACCCTGGACCGTACACTTCACACAGGGAATAAAATTCTGTATTACTTTCATTTTCCCAAGCTCATTCAAGGCCAGATGCAATCCCTGTCATATACTTACCATTCAATAACTGACTAATAAAGGAAAATAAAAAAATTTGGAGCCGGGTGTGGTGGCGCACACCTTTAATCCCAGCACTCGGGAGGCAGAGGCAGTCAGATCTCTGTGAGTTCGAGGCCAGCCTGGTCTACAATGTGAGTTCCAGGACAGGCTCCAAAACGACACAGAGAAACCCTGTCTCAAAAAACCATTGAAAAAAAAAAAAAAGAAAAGAAAGAAAATTTGGAGTTTACTTATTGGATATAGAGACTTTAAAAAAAATTAAATGACTTCAAGGCTTCAAACCCAGATAGCTAAGACTGGTACCACCATTTTAATGCACACACACAAATCCAGAAAAAGGACTGGTTTGAAAAGCTTTTAAATTTTACTTTTTCTGTGTTTTGACTTTTCTGTCAGAGTATATGGAAATACCCAGCAAATAGTTGGAGGTGAAGAATTCTAGAAACTTAGAAGACTTTACAGAGGACAGGTTTTCTGAAGCCTGTTCTCTAAAAGTTGAAGTTTAAAAGCCCCTGTCTGGCTGGCCATGGATATGTCAACCTAACAAGAATTCCCTGTCTTCTGTAGTGCATAGTAGTCTGCCTGAGGTATTTCCTTCTTGCTAGCTCAGAACTCTGGTTCTACATGTCCTGTGCTAAACTGAATGAGCCTTCCACACTAAGTATATTTTAGTAACGTATTTTACCTGTATCAGTTTTTGGTTTTTTTTACCAACTCAAAAACATTCTAGAAAGAAAGTTTACCATCCTGTAACTGAGATTTTATTAAGCTACTCCTTTGACAAAAACCAGAAGCGTGGAAGCCATTGAAAAGGGAGCATTGGGACAAGGGGTAACTTAGTAGTAGAGGACTTGCACAAAGCTTGCCCTTTAATTCCAGCACTGAGAATAAAAAGGCAGAAAACATTTGATTCTGTTTGTTTGTTTGTTTTTCGAGACAGGGTTTCTCTGTGTGGCCTGGCTGTTCTAGAACTCACTCTGTAGATCAGGCTGGCCTTAAACTCAGAGATTCACCTGCCTCTGCTGGGATTAAAGGTGTGTACCACCACACCCCGACAAGCATTGGACTCTTAATCTAAATAACATTCAAGTCAAACTAAAATTACCACCCTGTCAATTTGTAGGCATTGTATGTTCTGAGTAGCAGATCTTCCTAACCGGTGTCTCTTTTGTAGGTTGCTAAATAACCATCATGATGATGCCTCTAAATTCATCTGGCTCCTAGCAAAGCCGAGCTGCATCTATCTGGAACAGGAAGATTTTATTCCTTTACTTCAGGTGATTTTTAGTATCTTTTAAAAAATGGAGTTTATTTTTGGAGTTTGAAAAGGGGGTTTTATTTATTTGTTTGTTTGTTTGTTTAGCTGGTTGACTAGTTGGTTCTGGGGTTGTCTGTCTGTTAGGGGCAGAATCTTACTATATCGCCCAGACTAACATCAAACTCTTAATCTCAGATGCTAGGATTAAGGTACAAATCACCATGACTGGTAAGACGATTTTTTTTCTTTTTTCATTTTAAAGTATAACTATAATACTTTGTCAGTAGAACTACATACATCTTGAAGCCAGATTGTTAAGAATGGTTTTTAAATTTGTTTTAGTAATAAAATCTTTTGTTAAATAAGATGTAAAACAGAACCCATAGTATAAAATAGCCAAAAAGGATTGTTTCCACTGCATTCAGCCTCCTCCTTAGTCACTCACAGTAATCACAGAAACATCTTATGAAACTTGAAAAGATAGCTTGGAAGGGGCTGCAGAGATGTCTCAGAGGTTGACAGCACTGGCTGCTCTTCCAGAGGTCCTGAGTTCAATTCCCAGCAACCACATGGTGCCTCACAGCTATCTATAATGGGGTCTAGTGCCCTCTTCTGGCATACAGGCAAAACACTGTATACATAGTAAATAAATTAATCTTTTTTTTAAAAAAAGATAGCTTGGAAAATACTATTATCGCCAAAGTTAAGGACCTAACAGGAACTTACAGCTGCTGGAAGAGAGAAAATCAGTTTTCTTAAGGTGACACTGAGTTTATCAGCTATACTCCAGGATAAGCCTCATGCTCAGAAATTGGTGGTGGTGGTGGGGGGGGGGTGTTGGTTTTGGTTTTTTGTTTGTTTATTTTTTTAATAATGAGAAAAACACCAGTCGGTGGTGGTGCACACCTTTAATCCCAGCACTTGGGAGGCAGAGGCAGGCAGATCTCTTTGCACATGTCTAGATTTGTGTCAAGTTGACAAAAACTAACTAGCATATCTTACCTGCTGAATTACTAGCAGATAGATTCTAAAGAAGGGACAGTCATTTCCTTTGGTAGTATAACTAATGATTAGCCTACCAGACTCCTGCAGATAGTTCCAAACCTGTGATCACACCCAGAACTATGGTTAAAATAAGTGAATAACAAAACAAAAAGACGTGAAAGTGAGAAAGGGACTTGTAGGAAAGATCAGGGATTATGGGTAGGATGACCTTGAACTCATAATCCTTCTACCTTCACCTTCCAAGCACTGGGATTATAGACATGCACTACCACACATGTTTACGAGATAATAGGCATTGAACCCAGGGCTTCATATATACTAGGTACTCTACAAACTGAGCTATACATAGAGGAGTATCATGAAAGTAGAAAATAGACCATAAGATGGAAGAGAGAACTTAGAGGATTGAGGGAAAGAAAGGGTAATAAAATACATGATAGACAGGAAGGGTTTTTTGAGAGAAGGAAAGCAGCAACACTGGGTCAGTGAGACTAGGGAAAGGCATTATGGGGAGGAGCTGAGTAAGAACGACAGTCTAATGACTTACATGTACGAAAATGCACATGGAAATACATATAAAGTATGAAAACAAAACCCATTGCTTTGTATAATTGTGGTTCTACTTCTTCCTTGGGATCCTTGGCCACCTGTTCATGAGGGTGGAAGGAGCAGGAACAGGAAACAGGATTCAAACAACTGTGAATATGACAGAGATAGCCCTTTGATATGACTTAAGTGAATCAGCTCAACTTTATTCCAGAGTATAGGAAATATACAGAAATGGGAAGCCAGGGGACAATTTGCATTAAGTGGCAAATTCCTATCATGCAGCTGGGTTGGTGGAAGCATGGCCCTATCAAAATGGTGTTGATGAACAGTCTTGTTAAATAAGAAACACAGAGCCAAATGCAGAGTTAAAACCCTTTCTTACCCCTCACTGCTGCTGTTGTCCTCCCCCTCAGAAAGAGACCTACTTCCTGTGTGTCTGTCCTTTTATTGACTTTCTGTTCTGCCTTCTCATTGGTTGTAAACCCAACCACATGACCTCCTCGTCACTGCCTGTCTATACAGACCTCCAGGTCTTCTATGGTTGGTATTGAGATTAAAGGTGTGTGTCTCCATGCTGGCTATATCCTTGAACACACAGAGATCCGCCTAGCTCTGCCTCCCAAGTAATGGGATTAAAGATGTGCGCCACCACCGCCCAGCTTCTGCTCTGGTTTGCTATTAGCTCTGACCTCCAGGCAACTTTATTTACTAACATACAAATAAAATCACATTTCACTATAAATAAAGTATCACCATATTATGGCTAGAGCATTTATTTGCCTAATTACCATGTGGTCATCAGGGGAAAAGTGTTTGCAAGGTACTGTGTCAAGGGTCATCCCTGAGATAAGTCAGGCATCTGGACCTAGAGACATCCTCCAGTTAAGGCTAGGTAAAGAACAGGAAGCCTTTGCTGGCTGTGAGAGTCCTCCATGTTGCCAAGCTTAGAGAAAGTTGCCAGGCTATGGTAGACTGCAACCTCTGACCAGCAAGGCTTCCCAACATATGCTAACTTTAAAAGAAGTAAGTATATTTTAAAATTTTTGTTTACTTATTTTATGTGTATGAGTGTTTTTGTCTGTATATATGTCTGTACACATGTGTGCCTGGTGCCCATGGACACCAGAAGAGGGTGTTGAATCCCCTCGGACTGTAGTTACAGATGGTTGTGAGCTACCATGTTGGTACTGGGAATTAAACCCAGCCAGTGCTCTTAACCATTAGACCATCTCTCCATCCCCAAATACATTTTTCAAAAAGACTCAAATAGGGAACACCTACATTGAAACAGAAGAAGACTGTAAACTATTTTACAGTCATGTGTAGACAAATTTCTAAACAGTCTTATTAAATAAAAAACACAGAGCCAAATACAAGGATGAAAGCCATAGAGATCAGAGAAATAGTGAGAGCCACCAACTAACCTTATCTCACCATGCCTCCATGGCTTCCCGAGAGAGAGAGAGAGAGAGAGAGAGAGAGAGAGAGAGAGAGAGAGAGCGCTTCTTCCTGTCTAACATGCACCTTTATTGCCTTGTTGTTCTGCCTTCTCATTGGCTCTTAGCCCAGTCACTTCACTTCCTCGTCATTGCCTGTCTGTACAGACCTCCATGTCTCTATGGTGGTCTGGGATTAAAGTCATGTGTCACCACACTTGGCTGTGTCCTTGAACACACTGAGACTCTGCCTGCCATTTGATCAGATTAAGGGCATGTGCTACCACCACCTGACTTTTATTTATGACTGGCTATGACCTCTGATCTCCAGGCAACTTTATTTACTAGCATATGCATAAAATACCACATTTCGGCACAAATAAAATATCACCACAGTCATGTGTGTCATTGTGGTAGTGGGCTGATGGCCTGCAGAACAACATGCCCAAGTTCATTCTAAATTTTTGTGGTTTGTTTGTTTGTTTGTTTTTCTATTATCAGCTTGATACAGTATAATTTCTTGTCCTAATAGTGAAATGTTTCATTGAGGCTCGCCCAGTAATTGAGTAAAACCAAAACTTATTATAAGCCACAGTCATCCTAGGGTCTCACCTGCTATGTAGCCTCCCTGGTTCTATGGGTTGCAGTCTGATTGTTCTTTGCTTTATATCTAGAATCCACTTATGAGTAAGTACATACCATGTTCATCCTTCTGGGTTTGGGTTACCTCACTCAGGATGATATTTTCTAGTTCCATCCACTTGCCTGCAAATTTCATGCTGTCATTGTTTTTCTCTGCTGAGTAGTACTCCATTGTGTATATGTACCACATTTTCTTAATCCATTCTTCAGTTGGCGGGCATCTAGGTTGTTTCCAGGTTCTGGTTATTATGCCATTCTAATTACTGGAATATATACCTCACTCATGACTTCATCTGTGAGAAAGACACACTGGGTAGTAGGCAGAAGACAAGTAGAATGTACAATGAAACAGTCAGAAATGGAAGACCAAACCCAACTGATACCAATGACTGCAGTCCATGGAAAGATACCTGCAGTAGGCTCTTCCCTCTCCCTGCAGTGACATGACCCAGCTCTCTCCAGTCTCCTCAGTTTTTCTTCACTTTGCTAAGATACCAGCACTCCACATGAGAAGCCTTCACATGGTATCAATGACAGGCTCTTCTCTTGTTAATAAACTACTTCTCTAAAAAGAACCAATGTCAGGTATTTCATAGGAGAAAGGAAAAATTGATCAAATCTTCAAAGACTAGGTAGTCTAATGTTTTATAAATCATTACAGTATTGAAATGGATACTCTATGGGTCATTTCTGAAGCAAACATCGCTGATACCTAAATCAGGTAAACACAGTACATAGAAAACTGCAAACAAATGCAAATTCATGATTAGTGATAAAATGCTACCAAATAGACTATGTCATGACCCAGTGACATTTATCCCAGAAGATTCAGGGTTAGAGAAATGGCTCAGTGACAAGAAGCACTTGCTGTTCTGGCTGAGGACCTAGGTTGTGCATTTTTCTGCAGTCAATGGCAGTTAATACAGAGATCCACAACTGGTCAGTGTGCAGAGGATAAAGGACTATGAAATGCCTAGCTCTAAGTGGGACAAGGTCATTACAGAAGAGGGGCAAAAAGACTGTAAGAGCCAGAGGTAATAGACATCTGCACAGAACAGCATTTGCCAGATGTGACGGGGACATTGCACATGTGTGTTTATAGCAGCTGTGAGTGGATGCACAAGACCTGCACAAAATCAAGCTGACAAAAATCTCAGCATGGGTCAGGGAGGAACTCATAAAGTCCTAACTGTTGGCAATTGATGTCTGCTAAAGGAGGTAAAGTCAGTTTTCTTTAGGGATGTGGCCCTTGAGAAACTACCCATGCTCCAATAAATGGTCCAACACTCGTGCACATACATACAGCACTAAGTGGACCTGATGAGTTTTAAAAATGAAGACATGAAGTTGAGAGAGGAAAAATGGTGGGTAATAAGGGAAGAGTTGGAAGGAAGGGAATGGAAGGATACATTTGATCAAAACACATTGTATATATGTATAAAATTCTCAAAAAAGATTTTAAAAATATCAAAGGAACTATTTAAAAATAGTATATTGAGTATATTTATTTCTCACTGGTGTTATAAGTTCTCTTGGTATAGTAGAATTGAATAAATAAGTAGCTACATTTTAGATGACAGCTAGGTTTCTTACTTTTATAGTTACCAAGGAAAGAAGGAAGGCTTGAGTAAACTTTGTGAGATTGGATTGGAATCAGAGTTATTTGTTAATACACAGTATTTGTTATATATCCATATAGTTTCACAAAGGTACATACATGTATTTCCTAGTTATACCTGCTAGTAGAGTCTGAGAGCAATGATATTCATTAATAATGGGCACACATAGTACCTAGACTTGATTTCTAAAATCCCTCTCCAGTAAAATGAACTAGAGATCCATTTTTTTTAAGATTTATTTATTCATTATGTATACAGTGATCTGCCTGCATGTATGTCTGTAGGCCAGAAGAAGACATCAGATCTCATTATAGATGGTTGTGAGCCACCATGAACCTCTGGAAGAACAGCCAGTGCTCTTAACCTCTGAGCCATCTCTCCAGCCCCAACTATAGATTCCTAGAGAGAAGGTGGATAAAGGACATGGGAAAAAGAAAATACAAAATGAACTTAAAGTGCAAAAGGACAGGACAGTCAGAAGGACACAGGATCCTAAGTGAAAGAGTCCCATATGGCCAAAGCTAGGTCAATTTATGCCATAAAATTAATCATATATTACCTGTGTGGTGCACTGAAAAGGGACACAACATCACTTCCATAGTATTCCTGATGAAAATACATGAATTTAATCTACTTGAAGAAAACTTAAGACAAAACCAAATCAAGAGGTGTATTTGCCAGAATTCATTAAAAGCACTGCAGTCATGAGATACAGGAAAGAGCCAACACAGATCAGAGACTACGTGCAGTAGACAGAGGAGCGAGATTAGAAAATGGTGAAACTTTAAAATAAGGTCTGTTCTTCTGTCCTGTATGGGTGTTTATTTCCTAGTTTTGATAATTGTTCTGTGGTTTGAGTTGCTATCTCTGGAAGCTGGAAGAAAGGCATAGAAAGTTTCTCTGCAATATTTTTCATAATTCATCTGAAAATCTAAAATTATTTCCAAATTTACAAACCATAAGTAGTAAAATCCAGTTTTAAGCTGTGTTGGTAGAAATTAATAGATATGCCGGTCTTGATAGGTATTGAACTTGCCTCTGGCTATTATGTAGGCATATCCTAGAGACTCCTGAACAATCTGTAGGGTCACAGTGCTTTAAAATTCCAACTAGACAATAAAAACGTTTTCCAAGTTTTATCTCATAATCTTCCATGAGAACAAGATAATGGATTTTAAGATAAATAAAATCTTAAATTGAAAACAAATTTGTCTGAATAATCTCTTTATTTTCCTTTTGAAATATGATCTCACTCTGTAGATCAGTCTTGTCTCTTCTCTCATGTGTAGAAATGCAAGTGTGCTAGCATACCTGTACAACTGTTTTAAAAAAAAACTGATGGGCATAACCTGGCTCTGTGGCTTTTTCCCCCCAAATTTTATGCCTCTAGAGTAAGAAAGAAAATCATTTTCATGGGCTTGTCTTTGTCATTATTCTTAGTATAACCTACCAAGATCTGTGGGATGACTTTTCCAGACAACCCTTAATGTGTTAGAATTGCAGTACATGCCTGTAAGACATTTGATTCACAAATCGCCAAATAAAGCTAATTTAAAACTTTATATTTAAACATATTATGTATGTAGAAAATCATGTATTATAAACATGCTTATAATAAAGTATTTGTTAAATTTTCAATGCATTATGCAGTATTCTAGAATATAAGATTAGCTCAACTGTCAGTTTACTGCACAAGAAGGAAACACTTCTGAAGAAGCAAATTTTTTTTAATGTTTATTAACTTAATTTTGATTTCAATCTTTTTAAGGATGTGGTAGACACACACCCTGGCCTCGCCTTCCTGAAAGATGCTCCAGAATTCCATTCCCGCTACATCACCACGGTAAGATGAGTACTAATTTGTTATGATAAAACTGCTTAAGTCATCTCTTTATTGTCATCTAGCATCCAGACTTTTACATTGTTATAGAAAAGGTAATTTGGGCCATAATGATTATCTTAAATGGAAAGAAGTTAAAGAGTGAAAATAAATGAGTAATTTTTTTATTTTGTTTTGTTTTTTCAAGACAGGGTTTCTCTGTGTAGCTTTGGAGCCTGTCCTGGAACTTGCTCTGTAGATCAGGCTGGCCTTGAACTCACAGAGATCCACCTGACTCTGCCTCCCTAGTGCTAGAATTAAGGGCGTGTGCTACCACAACCCAGCAAATTTTTTATTTATATTCATATCCCTTCACATGTGGGTCAATACTTAACAGAGGTCGGTGGTATAAAATTGCACTAATTTTATAGTATTGTCTGGTATTGTGAGGCATATATTTACTCTTTTTTTTGAGATGTATTTTTGTTTGTATGGGTGTTTTGCCTCCATGAGTGTCTGTGTTCATGTGCATGTGGTATCTGAGGAAGCCAAGAGATGGCATCAGATTCCCACTGGAGCTTGAAGACTGTTGTAAGCTGCCATGTGGGTGCTAGGAATAGAACCTGGGTCCTCTGGAAAAGCAGCCTGGACTCTTAACTTCTAATCCACCTTTCTATCTAGGTCTTTACTCTTACAAATTTTCATATTTGGTTGAGCTCTAGCATTTCCAAGTAATACTGAAAATAATTGTTAGCAGTTTATCCTCCCCCCAAAAAATGTCTCTTGACCCCTAAAATTGTGTCTAGAGATAATGAGAAGTAGCTTATGTGTAAACAGAGGACAAACCATGTAGGGATCTAAAATAACATGCCCACAACTCCAGTTTGTGAGGTGCTCGCACCCCTTGATTCTCAGGGATAGTCCGATCTAATGAGTCACAGGTAGATGTCATTATGAGTGAGAGGCCAGCAGTGAAGTCTTGGATTATTTGGGCGCGAGATATCCAAAACATGAGCTTGTGGGTGGAAATTTCTCTAGTCCTTCCTTGCCCAGCAGTCTGGACGAATCTCTCCCACCCGTGGTCCCACAGCTGCTTATAAAATACTTAGAGGTTTATATTAATTACATACTGTATAGCCTATAGCTTCAGCTTCTTGCTAGTTAGCTCTTTTATCTTAAATTAACCCATTCCTCTTAATCTGTATGTTGCCACATGACCGTGGCATTGCCAGTCTGCTGGTATCTTTCACAGAGGGCTGGTGTCTCTCTCGACTCCACCCTTCTCTCTATATCTCTGCTTGGATTTCCTGCCTGGCTGCAATCTTTCTTGCCATAGTCCAGAACGGCTTTATTTATGATCCAAAGGGAGCCACACATATTCACAGCATACAGAAAGATATCCCACAGCACTTCATATTCACAGATACACTCAAGTGAGACAACCTTTGCCAATGGCTTACTTAGATAAACAAGGCAATCTCTCCTCTAGGGAGAATTCTGTCTCTATGAGAGTATAGTTCTAATATAACAAACAACTACTGCATTATTTGAGTATTTTCCTCTTGTTGGAATGTCTTTCTTTGTTTTTCCATTGGTTCTCTTTTGATGCTATAAACTTTGTAAGATTTTTGCCAGTAAGAAGACTCAGCAGCTAGACATAGTGATGCCTGCCTTTAATCCAAGCACAGGAGGCAGAGACTGGTGGATCTCTGAATTTGGAGGCCATTCAAGTCTACAGAGCAAGTTCCAGGACTACACAGAGAATCCTGTCTCCAAAACAAACAAACAAAAAAACAAAGGCTCAGCAGCCAAGCCAGCAAGCCTAATGACCTGAGTTTGATACCTAGAACAGCATGGTGGAAAAAGAGAACCAATTCCCATAGTTGTTCTCTGACCTCCATACTCACACACCATGGCATGTACACACACACACACACACACACACACACACACACGAGAGAGAGAGAGAGAGAGAGAGAGAGAGAGAGAGAGAGAGAGAGGATTAAATTTTAAAATAAAATGTAAGATTTGTTTTCTAAGCCAGAGATGGTGACATTGTCGTTGCAGACGGTCTCAGAAGTTAGTCTTGCTTACTAGCCACGCTGTACTCTAGCCCCTCTCCACACAATCCCTAACTACTTTCTCGCTTGTTGACTCCTAATTGACCTGTCTGCTTCTGCCATCATTGCCCATACAGACTAGTCCTTCCAAAACATTATCCTTTAAAAATACATGTCAGAGCCGGGCGGTGGTGGCACACACCTTTAATCCTAGCACTCGGGAGGCAGAGGCAGGTGGATCTCTGTGAGTTCAAGGCCAGCCTGGTCTACAGATCGAGTTCCGGGAAAGATGCAAAGCTACACAGAGAAACCCTGTCTCGGAAAACCAAAAAAATAAATAAATAAATAAAACAAGTCAGATCACGTCACTCCTCTACTCCAACCTTCCAATGGTTTCCCATCTCACTTGGAATAAAAGCCACAACCCCTGTTAGTATTCTGTCATCCCCCCGCATACCTTTGCAACTTTGCTCATTAATGTTTCATTATAGAATTTTCAAAGTTTATTTTTGATTCTCCTATCCACCTGTTCTCTTACTCTCCCCATTTGTACCCTTCCATTTGTAGTAACCTCCTTTCTATTTTCATGTCACGTGTGCTCTGTTGCCCTCCTCCCTTCTCTAATACTTCTTTTCCCCCTGTATAATCCTGTTTCAAGTTTTGTAACCCAGACCCGGACCCAGACCTCCCATATGGGTACAAACATTGAAAACTAGGGTCCTGGGTCTGAAGAAATGGTTCACATTTAAGAGCACTTGCTGCTCTTACAGAAGACCTAGGTTCAGTTTCCAGCATACGTGGCAGCCCTTGACCATCTAAGTCCAGTTCTGGGGGACCTGGTCCCCTCTTCTGACCTCTTTAGCACTATGTGCATATAGTGGGCTTATATGCAGGCTGGCAAAACACTCATAGATGTAAAATAAAAGTAAATAAACCTTTTAAATAATAGAATCCACACATGAAAGATAACATGCAATATTTGTCTTTCTGAGTCTGGCTTACTTCACTTCATATGATAGTTTCCAGATCCATCTATTTTCCTGTGAATTTCATTCTTCCTTATAGCTAAATAAAATTCCTTTGTGTGTGTATATTTTTTCTTTCTTTTTTTTTTTTGGGGGGGGGGGGTCGTTCGAGACAAGGTTTCTCTGTAGCTTTGGAGCCTGTCCTGGACTAGCTCTGTAGACCAGGCTGGCCTTGAACTCACAGAGATCCACCTGCCTCTGTCTCCCGAGTGCTGGGATTACAAGCGTGCGCCACCACCGCCTGGCCAATGTGTATATTTTTTCAGTGTCCACTCACTTATTAGTGGACATCTAGGCTGGTCTCATTTCAGTAAACATAGATGTCTGTGTATCTTTGTAGGAGACTATAGAGGCCTTTGGGTAAATGCTCAGTTATAGTATAGATGGGTCATATAAGAGTTCTATTTTTTACATTTTTAGAGCCTTCCCTACCAATTTCCATAATTATTGTACTAGTTTATACCTGTCTTAGTTAGGGTTTCTATTGCTGTGAAGAGACACCATGAGCACAGCAACTCTTATAAAGGAAAGCATTTCATTTGGGGTGGCTTGCTTACAGTTTCAGAGGTTCAGTTCATTATCATCTTGGCAGGAAGCATGGCAGCATGCAAGCAGACATGGTGCTGGAGAAGTAGCTGAGAGTTCTACATCTTGTAAGCAACAGGAAATGATCTCTGAGCATAGGAAACCGCAAAGCCCACTCCCATAGTGACACACTTCCTCCAACAAAGCCACACCTCCCTTTGGGGGCCATTTTCTTTCAAACCACCATATCCCTTCCCCTCCACAAGCTGTAATAAGGATTGCTCTTTCCCTACATTCTCATCAGCATTTTTATCATCTCCTTTAAAAAAAAAAAATGTGCGTGTGTCTTACTTACTGTTTTATTGCTGTGGTAAAACACCAAAATAAAGGCAACATATAGAAGGAAGAATTTAACTGGAGGCTTGCTTAGTTTCAGAGAATTAGTCCATGACCAGCAGCAAGCAGGCAGACATAGGACACTAGAGCAGTAGCTGAAACTAGACAGGTATACAACCGAGCTACATTCCTAGTCCTGTGAAGTTTTCTTGCTTAAGGAGTCTAATTTGTGAGATGTCTCAGCAGGTAAAGGTGCTTCCTCCAGAAACCACATGGTAAAAGGACAGATCTAATTCCCACAGGTTGTTCTCAGCCTGCATACATGTGTGGACACACACACACACACACAGACACACAGACACACACACACACACACACACACACACACACACACACGGACACACACACAGAG
Source organism: Onychomys torridus (assembly GCF_903995425.1). Taxonomy (NCBI): domain Eukaryota; kingdom Metazoa; phylum Chordata; class Mammalia; order Rodentia; family Cricetidae; genus Onychomys; species Onychomys torridus. Next base: position 93,957,489 of record NC_050449.1, on the reverse strand, counting down.
TTTTTAAAATAATTCTCCATTAATTTTGCAAATCCAATGGGACTTATTGAGTCTTGGTTATTGGCTGTTCTGTAAACTCAGGGTACATTAACAGTGTAACTGAAGTTTTTCAGTGTATGCATATAATCCCAGCTCTTTCAGAGGCTGAGGGAGAAGGATCTTGAGTTTGGGACCAACCTGGGCCATGGAGCAAGGTCCTGTCTCAAAAATAAAAAATATAGAAAGAAAGAAAGAAAGAGAGAGAGAGAGAGAGGGAGGGAGGGAGGGAGGGAAAGAAAGAAAGAAAGAAAGAAAGAAAGAAGGAAAGAAAGAGAAAATGAAAAGGGAAAGGAAAATCCTGGAAATTGTGTTTTATTTAGAATTCATTCTCAGAAAAGAATTTAATGAACAGAAAAGTAAAGAGATAAATATTCTTCATTTTTTCTAGTTTGCTGTTTTTTAACATGCCTGAACCTATAGTAGTCTGTGCTATTCCAGAAACTAGGACCCAACGAGTTTATGATTTTAAAGAAAAAAGCCATAAAGTTCCATTTTTTTAGGAAATTCTATCAGCCTAATAATTGTTGAACAAAAAACAACTATACTAGTCACTCATAGAATACAGTTAATTATCTCTGCTGTCATTTTCATGGTATTTGCATATTATTGCTTACATGTATGGCATATTATTGCTTACATGTATGAAATTTATACTTTGATGTTAATATTGTGTTACTTTGTCTCCAATTTACAAAAATGAATCTATTACTCAGAAATAGGCACTAAACTGCAAAGTACTGATGACAATAATAGAGCCGTTTAAAACAGTAGCATAAACTGAAGAGTATCAAGACTCACTTGCAAGTACAGAATGTGAATCAATACATTGCTGTGGGATGTTCTGTATGTTAAATGTGTTGCTCTGATTGGTTAATAAGTAAAACACTGATTGGCCAGTAGCCAGCTAGGAAGTATAGGTAGGACAAGCAGAGAAGAGAATTCTGGGAAGTGGAAGGCTGAGTAGAGAGACGCTGACAGCCTCCGCCATGACAAGTGACATGTAAGGTACCGGTAAGCCACAAGCCACATGGCAACTTATAGATTAATAAACAGGATTTAAGATATAAGAACAGTTAGCAAGAAGCCTGTCATGGCCATACAGTTTGTAAGCAATATAAGTCTCTGTATGTTTACTTGGTTGGGTCTGAGCATCTGTGGGACTGGCGGGTAAGAAAGATTTGTCCTGACTGTGGGCTAGGCAGGAAAACTCTAACTACAAAGAAAAAATTCTAGCTACAATACATACTGAGAATAACTGCTACTGTGGTAATTTTATACCAACTCTCCAAAAGAAATGTGCAGAGAAAAAGTACAATAAAGGACTGGAAATGTGTGTGGCTCAGTGATAGAGCATTTGTCTGGCATGCAGTGTCCCAGTGCCACAAAATAAGTCAAAACAAAAGTGTAACAAGAGTATCTAAAAACGGAACTTTTCATTGGTTATCTGTTCTTTCCAGTGCCCTAGCTATTATGAAATCTAGTCAAATAATGGCATGAAGTAACTGAAACTTCAATATTATTTTAAAATACAGTTAGTTTTTTTCTAGAAAAAAAATGCAACATAAGGTCTAGTATGAAATTGGCTAATTGTATTCTTAGGCATGAAAGTGACCAAGCTAAAGAGACACCCTGCTCATAGCAAAAACAATGAAGATATAATTACATAAATCATAAAGGTCTGTGGTACAGGAATATATATTTTGGTAACTATTTTATCAATTGTTTTTAGACTAGAAAGAACACCAACTAAGTAAGGAATTACTCCAAAAGTCAGCTCATAATTTTATTTCCTGAACGTTACCAATGAAAAAAGCCTTTTTGATAGTGAATGAAAATGAAAATATGAAATACCAGCAAATTATAGCCTTTGAATTGTAGTTTTGTGTGCTGGGCCAAGATATTGTTGGTGAATAAATGCTCTGCTTATGCATGCCAACATATGCCAGCTTTTGAAAAGGGAGGTGGCCCATTTAAGTTTTTAAAGTGAGCAATGAGCCTTCAAAGACTTCTTTATGGTACTGGCACCAGCAGGGAAGTTATTCTTAGGACGCACAGATGGTGTCCCGGAGGTTTACTCAGTTTCTCACTTGGCCTGAATCTAGCACTTTAGGTTAAAATGACTATGCTGTGCTATGGCTGCTTCTCGCCTCTGAGAGCTTTTAAACTCATTCTCCTTTTCTCTTAACAGAGAAAGAAATCACTTTCTCAAAAAATTTTCAGTTTTCCAAGTTATTTAGAAAGACTGAGAAGAAATTTCAGAGCCATAACAGTTACAGAATAGATTAGTGATCCATTCACTATGCCTTTTCAGATAGAAGAGCCAGGCTTCTGTTGTTTGAGTGTGTCTATCTGCACTCATCACCTATAATTAGAATTCTTTGTTAATTTCTGTCTGCATTTAATCTACTTTCAAAAATAACATGTAATAGAGCCAAACATTTCCTTTCCTGGTAGCCTATATTGTGAATTAGTTTCCATTTTCATATATGTAAAGAAGGGAAACTGACAATAATTCAACTTGTCTGTCAGGTTGAGTGAGATCTTCGTGAAAGATTGTCAGTTTCATTCCTCTCACAAGTAGTAAATAACGATTCTTGTTATTTTTTTACATTAAAATGGTGACAAAGTTGTTAAAACGGCAAGCATGAGGGAGAGCCAGCTGCTATATGCTTTCGCCACTAGATGGTAGCCCTACTTCAGTGATGTACAATGCAGGCTCAGTAATGGAGAAATAAACATGTTATAAAGTTGGGCCTCAGAATATAGAGACTGGGAAATGGAAGCTACAGATGCATTATTGTACATTGCTAAAGAAGCAGCTTAGCAAAGGCTCACAACAGAACACACCTACCAATTTTATTTTACATGTCTGAGTGTTTTCCTTGCATGTATGTATGTGTATCACATGCCTGCTTGGTGCCACAGAGGTCAGAAGAGGGCATCAGATCTCCTGAATCAGGTGGTTGTGAACCACCACGTGGATGCTGGGAACCAAACTTAGGTCCACTGCAAGAGCAACGAGTTCTTTTAATTACTGATCCATCTCTCCATCACATAAAACATATGAAAACTTTAAATTCTGCCAAAAGGTAGAAAGGGGGCTGGAAAAATAACTCCATAGTTAAGAGCATATACTGCTCTTCTAGAGAACCAGAATTTGGTCCTAGCACCCACATGGGCAGCTCAAAATTACATGTAACTCCAGCTCCAGGGTAATCTGATGGCCTCTTCTGGACTCCATGGGCACCCACTCACATATAGGTATAACACAAATTGCTAAATGGTCTTATTAATTTAAAAAGCTGGAGCCAAATATTGGGGTGAAAACTGAGAGATCAGAGGGATAGAACAAGCCAAGCCACAAGTTCTTATTGCTAGGAAATCCTCCGCACACAGGAAAAGAGAGCTATTTCTTGTATACTCACACCTATATACCTTTCTGCACCCTGCCATCTTCCTCTCTCTATCCAGCTATATCACTTCCTCTTTCTGCCCAGCTCTATCACTTCCTGTCTATCTGTCCTCCAGACCTCCAGACCTCTATAGTTAACTAGTGCTGGGATTAAAGGTGTGTGCTACCATGCCTGGCTCTGTTCCCAGTGTGGCCTTGAACTCACAGAGATCCAGATAGATCTCTGCCTCCTGAATGCTAGGATTAAAAGCATGTGCTACCACTGCCTTACCTCTATATTTAATATAGTGGCTAGCTTTATATAGGTGCTTCTATTCATGTTTAACATAAACATACACTTTTTTAATTTAAAGAAATAGAGAAAAAATAATACAGATCAAAATTTTATAATATTTTATCTTGCTTCCATAAATAATATGAGTAGAATACATAATTTAAATTAAGTATATAATCTAAACCAATAAATAAATTTACACAGGGCAGTGGTGGCACATGCCTTTAATCCCAGCATTCAGTAGGCAGAGGCAAGCGGATCTCTAAGTTCAAGGCCAGCCTGATCTACAGGTCTGTGTCTGTCTGTCTGTCTGTCTGTCTCTCTCTCTCTCTCTCTCTCTCTCTCTCTCTCTCACACACACACACACACACACACACACACACACACACACACACACATGCACGCACGCTCTCTCTCTTTCTGTGTCTGTCTGTCTTTCCTTCCTTCTTTCTTCCTTCCTTTCTTTCTTTCTTTCTTTCTTTCTTTTTTTTTGGAGCTGAGGATCGAACCCAGGGCCTTGCACTTGCTGGCAAGCGCTCTACCACTGAGCTAAATCCCCAACCCCTCTCTCTCTCTTTCTTTCTTTCTTTCTTTCTTTCTTTCTTTCTTTCTTTCTTTCTTCTTTCTTTCTTTCTTCCTTCCTTCCTTCCTTCTTCTTTCTTTCTTTCTTCCTTCCTTCCTTCCTCCTTCCTTCCTTCCTTCCTTCCTTCCTTCCTTCTTTCCTTTCTTTCCTTTCTTTCTTTCTTTCTTCCTTTCTTCCTTCCTTCCTTCCTTCCTTCCTCCCTCCCTCCCTCCCTCCCTCCCTCCCTCCCTCCCTCCTTCCCTCCCTCCTTCCTCCTTCCTTCCTTCCTTCCTTCCTTCCTTCCTTCCTTCCTTCCTTCTTTCTTTCTTTCTTTCTTTCTTTCTTTCTTTCTTTCTTTCTTTCTTTCATTGGACACAAGGTCTTGATGTGTAACCCGGCTAGCCTGAAATTTACTATGCAGCTCAGACAGGCCTTTAATTCATGATCTTTCTGCCTTTGTTGGTATTACAGGCATGTATCACCATGCCAAGTTAAATGACATTATTAGGGTTCATTTTCCACATCAGATTTCTGTACTGAGAATCCTCTGTTTTGTTTTTAATGACTTGACTTTTAATGTCAAGCTTATGGAGAGGATACCACACTGAATAAGACATATCTCTTAGGACTGGAGAGATTGCCCAGTGGTTAAGAGAACTACACTGCTCTTGCAGAGGAGCTGTGTTTGGTTCCCAGTACCTTTGTGATGGCTGCCAACTACCTGTGACTCCAGTTTCAGGGGATGTGAAGCAATCTTCTGGCCTCTGTGGGCACCTGTATGCATGCAGTGCACATAAACTCATGTAGCCTGTGTCTTTCCTAGGATCCCATTTTCTAGGTAGCCTCCCTGGAGTTGTGTAGCAGTCTAGTCATCTTTGTTTTACATCTAGTATCCTAATAGGAGTGAGTACATACCATGTTCGTCCTTCTGAGTCTGAGTTACCTCACTCAGGATGATTTTTTTCTAGATCCATCCATTTGCCTGCAAACCTCATGATGTCATTGTTTTTCTTTGCTGAGTAGTACTCCATTGTGTATATGTACCATATTTTCTTTATCCATTCTTCAGTTGAAGGGCATCTAGGTTGTTTCCAGGTTCTGGCTATTACAAACAATGCTGATATGAACATAGCTGAGCAAATGCCCTTGTGGTATGATTGAGCATTCCTTGGGTATATGCCCAAGACTGCTACAGCTGGGTCTTAGGGGAGATGGATTCCCAATTTTCTAAGGAAGCACCATATTGATTCCCACCAGCAGTGGAGGAGAGTTCCTCTTGCTCCACATCCTCTCCAGCATAAGCTGTCTTCTGTGTTTTAATCTTAGACATTTTGACAGGTGTAAGGTGACCTAGAAAATGGGACCCTAGGAAAGACACAGGGATCGCCCAATGACAGAGAAATGGATGAGATCTACATGAACAACCTGAACGTGAGTGGGGGTAATGAAGAGCAAGGTTTGAGGGGAAGAAAGCTTAGGGGAGCAGGAGATCCCAGCTGGATCAAGAACAGAAAGGGAGAACAAGGAATAACAGACCATGATAAATGATGACCACATGAGAACAGGAATAGGCAGAGTGCTGGAGAGGTCCCCAGAAATCCACAGTGATACATCCTCTGTAGCCTACTGGCAATGGTCGAGAGAAAGCCTGATCTGACCTAGTCTGGTGATCAGATGGCCAAACACCCTAACGGTCGTGCTGGAACACTCATCTAATAACTGATGGAAATGGATGCAGAGATCCTCAGCCAGGCCCCAGGTGGAGCTCCAGGAGTCCAATTGTTGAGAAAGAGGAGGGACTGTAGGAGTGTGTGTTGTTGAGACCAAGATTGGAGAGGCACAGGGACAAATAGCCAAACAAATGGAAGCACATGAATTGTGAACCAAGGGCTGGAGCCCCCAGCTGGATCAGGCCCTCTGGATAGGTGAGACAGTTGAGTGGCTTGGACTGTTTGGGAGGCACCCAGGAAGTGGACCCGGACCTGTCCTTGGTGCATGAGCTGGCTGTTTGGAACCTTGGGCTTACACAGGGACACTTTGCTCAGCCTGGAAAGAGGGGACTGGACCTGCCTGTACTGAATCCACCAGGTTTAAATGAATCCCCAGGGTAGTCTTGGCCCTGAGGGAGGTGGGGGTGGAGGGGAGGGGCTGGAGGGAGGGTGAGAGCGGGGGCGGGAGGGGAGAGGACGGGGGAATCCATGGCTGATGTGTAGAATTAAAACACAAATATAATAATAAAAAAAAGAAAAAGAAAAAAATAAACTCATGTAGGCACACGTATATACATATAACAACAAATAAACAATAAATATCCTCTTTCATCAAGAACCTCTAAATCTGAGTGCTTAGGACCAATGGAGAAATTAAGCACCAGCTACTCTGGCTTCCACCTATTACATAAACCCTGTCCACTTCAGCCTAAGAACTTGACAAAAACTAACATCATGACTTCATAAAACCTATTGCTTTATATAGAGTTAATTTTGGAACATCTCCCTTATATTGAAGCATTTGATGAGTATAAGGGCATGTATTAGTAGTTCTAATTCTGTCCTCTATTCCAAAACAGAAGTCAATTGCTGCTTCTACACATCAGATCATGATAACATCTTCACTCCAGTCTTCTTTTCCTTAGATTCATTAGTAATATCTTTACTGTTCACTTCTATATTTTCTACACATTTAAATGCCACTATCTATAAGTCATAGACAAAAATACTGATTTACATGAAATATAAAAAGTGTTTTGGGGGTTGACGTCTATCTGTTATTCACAACTTAAGAAATATATTGTTGAAATAGCTATGAAACTAGCCCATATTTAACATCACAAAGGTAACAGAAAATTATTTGTTATATAGCTTCTAAACTTGATTATTATGTCAAGAAATTGTTATTTAGTATATTCAAAGCATCAGGTCAGACAAGTCAAGGAAGATGGGATCTGTTAGAGTTTGCAGTTGGTGATAATCAGGTACACTACTGTTGGACTCTAACCATAGGAATGCCTGAATGACGTCTGGCAGCAGTAGAAGCACAGGCATCAGAGCTCTCCCCTACTCTCTGTTCCCAAGTTTCCTGTGAAAGGGTGGAATGTCAGGAGTTAGCTGAGATAGCAGGGATGAGGTTGTGAAGGCCAGACAGCAGAAATCAAACCTTCATTCTGGTGCTAATTTGTCCTGTTTTGTTGAGAATTACTCTACTGAAAAATCCAGCAACAGGGTGTTAATTTAGTATCTCATTAGGTCAAAGTTTTGGAAAGATGAACAGCAATCTTCACTTTTTTTTGTTGTTCTTAAACATAGACTGTTTGAAAAGGAGAGTTAACCTCTTCCATCAGAAAACTACCAAGGATCCAGAATTTTTATATTACCAAACTACTAAAAACCAGAGAGCTGTGTATTGTGGACACATACCTGTTTTGGCAACATTGAAAACATGGAGACATGATTCCAAGCCAGAGACCAGCCTAGATTACATAATGAAACCTTATCTCAGAAATAAAATAAAAATAAAGAAAAGCTAGAGTACCAAATCGTCTTTCTCGATATTGTTTTGTTTTTGGGCTGAGGATCAAACCCAGGTCCTTGCGCTTGCTAGGCAAGCACTCTACCACTGAGCTAAATCCTCAGCCCTCAATATTGTTTCTTTTTGAAGGAAAAAAATACTAGATTTAAGGAAAATAAGTGACTACGTGTAATACATAAAATGTTTTGAATGCATCGTGGCCTCCAGCTCTAGGATTGCAGTTTCTGTCTTCCTTTTCCAGTCCTCCCTTACACTGCAGCATACAAATCTCCAGCCTGATCACATTTACTTCGAGCCTTCTTCCCATTCTGTCTCCAGTTTATTCCAGTTTCAAATCTGCTAAATTCAGTAAATTGCAACACAATTCTTCACAGACCTCAAAAGAATAATACTCAACTTCATATGGAAAAACAAAAAACCCAGGATAGCCAAAACAATCCTATACAATAAAGGAACTTCTGGAGGCATCACCAACCATCCTGACTTCAAGCTCTACTATAGAGCTATAGTAATAAAAAACAACTTGGTATTGACATAAAAACAGACATGTTGATCAATGGAATCAAATTGAAGACCCTGACATTAATCCACACACCTACAAACACCTGATTTTTGACAAAGAATCAAAAATTATACAATGGAAGAAAGAAAACACCTTCAACAAATGGTGCTGGCATAACTAGATATCTACATGTAGAAGAATGCAGATAGATCCATATCTATTGCCATACACAAAACTCAAGTCCAAATGGATCAAAGACCTCAACATAAATCCAGTTACACTGAACCTCACAGAAGAGAAAGTGGGAAGTAGCCTTGAACACATTGGCACAACAGACCACTTCCTAAATATAATACCAGTAGCACAGACACTGAGAGCAACAATTAATAAGTGGGACCTCCTGAAACTGAGAAGCTTCTGTAAAGCGAAGGACACAGTAAATAAGACAAAACAGTAGCCTACAGAATGGGAAAAGATCTTTTCCAACCTCACATCTAACAGAGGGCTGATCTCCAAAATATATAAAGAACTCAAGAAACTAGACATCAAAGTATCAAATAATCCAATTAAAAAATGGGCTGCAGAACTAAACAGAGAATTCTCAACAGAAGAATCTCAAATGGCCAAAAGACATTTAAGGAATTACTCGACATCCTTAGCCATCAGGGAAATGCAAATCAAAACAACTCTGAGATACCATCTTACACTTGTCAGAATGGCTAAGATCAAAAACACTGATGACAGCTTATGTTGGAAAAGATATGGAGAAAGGAGAACACTCCTCCACTGCTGGTGGGAATGTGGTCTTTACAGCTACTCTGGAAATCAGTATGGCAGTATCTCAGAAAATTGGGAATCAACCTACTTCAAGACCCAGCAATACCATTCTTGGGCATATACCCAAAAGATGCTCAACCACACCACAAAGACATTTGCTCAACTATGTTCATAGCAGCATTATTCATAATAGCCGAAACCTGGAAACAACCTAGATGTCCCTCAACCAAAGAATGGATAAAGAAAATGTGGTACATTTACACAATGGAGTATTATGCAGGGCTAAAAAACAATGTCATCATGAAATTTGTAGGCAAATGGATAGAACTAGAAAAAACATCCCAAACCCAGAAAGACAAACATGGTATGTACTCACTTAGAAGCAAATATTAGACACAAAGCAAAGGATAACCAGTCTACAATCCACAGCCCCAGAGAAGCTAGGTAAAGAGGAGGACTCTAAGAGGAACATGCATGGATCACCCCAGGAAGGGGAAAGGGTTCAGATCTCCTGGGTAAACTGGGAGGGGGAATAAAGGGAAGAGGATGGGAGGTGGGAACATGAGGGTTCCAGATAGCCGAGTTGGGGGAGGGACAGAGGGAGAGCAGTGAAAGACACACTTTTTTTTTTTTAATTTCTTGGTTTTTTTTTTTAATTTTTAAACAAAAGTTATTTGTGCAACATATTTTCACTGTAATTTCCCCTCCTGCAATTCCTCCTATATCCTCCCAACATCCCTATACACCCAACTTTGTTCTCTCCCACCTCTTTAAACACACACACGGAAATCAAAATAAACAAACAAAAGACCAATAAGAGCCAAAAAAAAAAAAAGGCCAAACAAAGCAAAATAAGTCACCAAGTCTACAAAATACCATCGAGTTCATTTTATGTTGGCCAATTACTCCTAGGCATAAAGACTACCTTGAAATATGGTTAAATACCCAGTGAGCCTCCATGGAAGAAAACTGATTTTTCCCTTACCAGAGAATATCAATTACAAATAGCTTTTTGATTAAAGGAAGGAGTCTTTGTTTCCATCCCATCTCAGTGCTGGGACCCCATCTCACTTGGACTAGTGCAGGTCTTGTATGTCTGCCAGTTTCTGAGTTCACATATGCATCAGTTCTGTTGTATCTGGAAGACGTTTCCTTAGAGTCATCAATCACCTCTGGCTCTTCAGGATTTCTTCTTCCATATAGCTCCCTGAGCCTTGAGGTGAGGGCTTTGATGAAGAGATCCCATTTAGGATGAGTGCTTCAAAGCCTCTCACTGCCTACACATGAACCAATTGTAGGTCTCTATTAATTCTCATCTGCTGCAAGAAAACCCTTCACTGATGAGGGTTGAACAAGGCATTGATCTATAAATATAACAGTATGTCATTAAGAGTCATTTTATTGCTATGTTCCTTTAGCAGAATAATAGTAGTAGGTTTTCTCCTAGGCCCATGACCTATCTAGTCTCAGGTTCCTGACCACTTCAGCAGTGTCAGGACTGGGTTTCATCTCATGGAGTGGACTTTAAGTCCAATTAAAAAGGGTTGGTTGCCAGGCAGTGGTGGCACATGCCTTTAATCCCAGCACTTGGAAGGCAGGGATGGATGGATCTCTGTGAGTTTGAGGCCAGCCTGATTTACAGAGTAAGTTCTAGGACAGCCAGAGCTGTTAACAGAAACCATGTTTCGAACAAACAAACAAACAAACAAAAAAGTGGTTGCTTACTCTCCTAACATTTGTGCCACTATTGCACTAGTGTATCTTTCAGGCCAATTGCTATTACAGGTGACGAGGGTTTGTAGCTGGGAAATACTGGTGATTTCTTTTCTCCTCTGGTAGCATGCAAAGTACATACCAATACCGTGAATGCCAATAGGGGTGAAGCTTCTAGTTAGCACCAGCTCTACTTCAATGACATGTAAATATTATCTTCAGCCAATACCCTTGGCAATAGACGGTAAGATTTGGGGTTTTCATGGGGCCAAAGATTCAACAAGATGTAACTCATTCTTGGCACTGGAGGTTTATTTAACTAGGTAACAAAAGATGTCTAGTTGGGGCAAGCATTGTCTCCCCTATTATTTGGTGACTCCATTTAGATTTCCTTCATATATGTATATGTTTTAGGACGTTTCTACAGTAGTAGGTTTCCATATGGTTTTAAGTGTCCTTTAGTGTTAGTTGTGCCTCCCCATATTCCTTCCTTTACCCTTCTCTTCCATCCCTTTCCCTGTTTAGTCTTCCTATTCTGTTTCTCCTTTGTCTCTTTATAACAATATATCCTATTTCTCTTTCCTTGGGAGAACCTCTCCTCCCCACTAGTGCTTTACTCAGTACTTAACCTCTGGTTTTTCAGATTGTAGCACACATAATTGAAGGCTTAAAAGCTAATATCTACATTGAAGAGAAAACATACAATATTTGTCTCTTTGGATCTGGGTTGCCTCACTCAGGATGATTTTTTTTCCTAACTCCATTCATTTACCTAGGAATTTTATAATTTATTTTTTTAACAGTTAAATAGTATTCTGTTGTGTAAAGGTAACACATTTTTTATTATCTATTCATCAGCTGACTTGACTGATTCAACAGCATCTTGACTGTTTTCAATTTCTGGCTATTATGAATAAAGCATCAATGAATGTGGGTGAGCAACTATCTCTGTAGTAGAATGTAGAGATTTTGGGGGTATATGCCCAAGACAAGTATAGCTGGATCTTGAGGTAGAACGATTCCCAGTTTCCTGAGGAACTGCTGCAGAGTTCCATAGTGGCTGTAACAGCTCGCACTCCCACCAGCAACGAATGAATAGTCCCCTTTCCCCACATCCTAGCCAGCATGTGTCACCATGTGTTTTATTGATCTTGCTCATTCTGACTGGGGTAAGATGGAATCTCAAAGTAGGTTTAATTTGCATTTCCCTGATGGCTGAAAATGCTTAACATTTCTTTAACTGTTCCTCAGATTTTTTTTTTATTTTTATTTTTTATTTTTATTTTTATTTTGGTTTTTCAAGACAGGGTTTCTCTGTGTAGCTTTGCACCTTTCCTGGAACTCACTTGGTAGCCCAGGCTGGCCTCGAACTCACAGAGATCTGCCTGTCTCTACCTCCCGAGTGCTGGAATTAAAGGCGTGTGCCACCACCGCCTGGCGTGTTCCTCAGAATTTTGCATTTCATCTTTTGAGAATTCCCTTAGTTCTGTACCACATTTTTTTTATTTGGGTTATTTGTTTTCTTGTTGTTCAGTGTTTGTAGTTCTTTATGTATTTTAGATACTAATCCTCTATCAGATGTATATTGGTAAAGATCCTTTCCCACTCTGTAGGCTGTTGATTTCCCCAAATGACAATGTCTTTTGCCATACAGAAGCTTTTCAGCTTCATGAGATCCCTTTTATGATTTCTGGTGCCTGTGTTATTAGTGTCTTGTTCAGAAAGTCCTTTCCTTAACCAATTAGTAAAAGTCTATTTGCCGGGTAGTGGTGGTACATGCCTGTAATCCCAGCACTCAGGAAACAGAGGCAGGTGGATCTCTGTGAGTTCGAGGCCAGCCTGGTCTACAAAGCGAGTTCCAGGACAGCCTCCAAAAGCTACAGAGAAACCCTGTCTGGAAAAAAAAAAGAAAAGAAAAGAAAAGAAAAGAAAGAAAGAAAGTCTGTTCCCCACTTATCACTTCTGTCAGATTCAGGGTAGCTGATCTTACATTGAAGTTTTTTTTTTAATTTAATTTAATTTTACATATCAGCCATGGGTTCCCCTGTCCTTCTCCCTCCTGCCCCCACCCCACCTTCCCCCCAGCCCCCTCCCCATTCCCATCTCCTCCAGGGCAAAGACTCCCCTGGGGATTCAGCTCAACCTGGTAGATTCAGTACAGGCAGGTCCAGTCCCCTCCTTCCAGGTTGAGCAAAGTGTCCCTGTGTAAGCCCCAGGTTCCAAACAGCCAGCTCATGCACTAAGGACAGGTCCGGGTCCCACTGCCTGGGTGACTCCCAAACAGTTCAAGCTATTCAATTGGCTCACTTATCCAGAAGAAGGTCTGATCCAGTTGGGGGCTTCTCAGCTTTTGGTTCATAGTTCATGTGTTTCTATTAGTTTGGCTATTTGTCCCTGTGCCTTTTCCAATCTTGGTCTCAACAATTCATGCTCTTACAGTCCCTCCTCTTTCTCAACAATTGGACTCCTGGAGCTCCACCTGGGGCCTGGCTGAAGATCTCTGCATCCACTTCCATCAGTTATTGGATGAGAGTTCTAGCACAACAGTTAGGGTGTTGTTTGCAGGCAAATGGATGGATCTAGAAAAAAATCATCCTGAGTGAGGTAACCCAGACTCAGAAAGACAAACATGGTATATACTCACACATAGAAGGATACTAGATGTAAAACAAAGATGACTAGACTGCTACTCACAACTCCAGGGAGGTAGAAAACAGGACCCTAAGAAAGACACAGGGATCGCCCAATGACAGAGAAATGGATGAGATCTACATACAACCTGAACGTGAGTGGGGGTAATGAAGGGCAAGGTTCAAGGGAAAGAGAGCTTAGGGGAGCAGGAGATCAAGAACAGAAAGGGAGAACAAGGAATAAAAGACCATGATAAATGAAGACCACATGAGAATAGGAAGAAGCAAAGTGCTAAAGAGGTCCCCAGAAATCCACAATGATACCTCCACTGTAGCCTACTGGCAATGGTCAAGAGAAAGCCGGAACTGACCTAGAGTGGAGATCAAATGGCCAAACATTGAAGTTCTTGATCCATTTGGAGTTGAGTTCTGTACAGGGTGATAAATATGGGTCTATTTGTATTCTACTACATGCAACCATCCAGTTTGATCAATACCATTTGTTGAAGATGCTGTCCTTTTTCTGGTGTGTATTTTTGGCCTTTTTTTTTTTTTTTTTTTTTTTTTTTTTTTTTTTTTGTCAAAAATCAGTTGTCTATAGGCATGTGGATTTATGCCTGGGTCTTCAATTCAATGCCATTGATCAAAATTTTTGTTTTTATGACAATATCATTTTATTATTATATTCTGTAGTACAACTTGGGATGGTATATACCTTCAGAAATTCTTTCATTATCCAGGGTTGTTTTAACTATCCTGGATTTTTTTTTATATTGTAAGGGAATATTTTAATAACCTATATTCTGTTCAGTTGAAAAATATAAAAGAAATGGATACATTTCAAGATGCACGCAATGTACCAAAAAGTAAACTAAGAATCCAAAAAATGTGGGCATATATCAAAAGATTATCCAAAATGAACAAAACAAATTTAACTTAGATTTTTTTTCCCTTTTCTTTTTTTAACTATCCTGGATTTTTTATGTTTCCATATGAAGTTAAAATCAATTTCTACGAAGAATTTTGTTGGAAAGTTGATGGGGATTGCATTGAATATGTAGATTGTGTTTGGTAAGATAGCCATCTTCACAATATTAGTCCTGCCAATCCCTGAGCATCTGAGCATGAGAGATCTTTAATTCTTCTGGTGTCCTCTTCAATTTATTTTGTAATGAGAGCCCTCAATGGTCTATAATAACACACACATACACACACACACACACACACACACACACACACACACACACATCAATTTATTAAGGGGTTCTATGGGGAAAACAGACTCACTGATACAGAATAAGGTAAATCCAGTTGCAGAGTCCTTGGAAAGCTGGGGACCAATCACATGTGGCTTCCCACCACCTGATTCAGTCTTCACCCATGAGAGCGAGACCTCCTCCTTTTCTCCTCCTTTGTAAGCAGTCATGTAGGCAGATAAGAAGCACTGCCTCTATCATGCCAGATAGCCCAAAGTCATGGGCAGAGTGAATTCCCACTACACTTTTATGTATAAGATTATATCATCTGCAAATAAAGATACTTTGACTTTTCCTTTTCTATTTGTATTCCCTCTATCTAGTTGTCTGGCTGCTCTAAGACTTCAAGTACTATATTGAATAGGTATGGAGAGAATGAATATCCTTTTCTTGTTCTTGATTTTAGTAGAACAAAATTTGATTTGAGGTTGGTATTGGCTGTAGGCTTGCCTTTATTATGTATGTCCCTTGTATTCCTAGTCTCTCTAGGACTTTTATCAGGAAGGGAATGCTGCATTTTTTTCAAAGGCCTTTTCTGCATCTAATGAGATGATCATGTGGTTTTTGTCTTTCAATCTGGTGAATTACGTTTACATATGTTAAACAATCACTGTATCTGGGATAAATCGAACTTGATCATGGTAGAAAATCTTTTTGATGTTTTCTTGGATTTAATTTGGAAGTATTTTATTTAAAATAATTGCATCTATATTCATAAGGAATATTGATCTATAATTTTTTTGTTGGCCCTTTGTGTGGTTTGGGTATCCAAATAATTGTAGCCTTATAAAAACAATTAGGAGCCAGGTGGTGATGGTGCACATCTTTAATCCCAGCACTCAGGAGGCAGAAGCAGGCGGATCTCTGTGAGTTCGAGGCCAGCCTGGTCTCCAAAGCAAGTTCCAGGAAAGTCACAAAGCTACACAGAGAAACCCTGTCTCAAAAAAACAAAAAGGAAGGAAGGAAGGAAGAAAAGAAAGAAAAAAAAAAGAAAAAAGAGAATTAGGAAATATTCCTTCCTTCAGTTTCTATTTTGCAAAATAATTTGAGAAGTATTATTGGTGTTAATTCTTCTTTCTTTGACATTCTGGCAGAATTCTGTACTGAATCCATCTGGCCCTGGCCTTTGCCTTTTTTTTTTTTTTTTAATTAAATTAACTAATTTATTTTTTCCAGCCTGATCGCAGTTTTCCCTCCCTCCTCTCCTCTCCTCACCGACCCTCTCTTCCCACACACCCCCCCCAAACCTTCACTATCCCTTCCAACCACTCCTCCTCTTCCTTCCTCTTCAGAAAAGGGCAGGCTTCCTTTGTGTATCAGCCAGCCATGGCTAGCAAGTTGCAGTAAAACTAGGCACCTCCTCTCCTATTAAGGCTAGAAAGGCAACCCAGTTAGGAGGAAAGCGTCCTGAAAGCAGGTAGTAGAGTTAAAGACAGCCCCTGCTTCCACTATTAGGAATCCCCACAAGAAGATCAAGCTACATAACTGTAACATGTGCAGAAGGCCTAGGTCAGTCCCATCCAAGCTCTCTGGTTGGCAGTTTAGTCTCTGTGAGCCCAGGTAAGCTGATTCTGTGGGTTTTATTGTGGTGTCCTTGGCCCCTCTGGTTCTCACAATCCTTCCTTCCCCTCTTCCACAGGATTCCCCAAGCTCTAATGTTTGGCTGTGAGTCTGCATCTGTTTCCATCAGTTATTGGATTAAGCCTCACTGATGACAGTTGGGCTAGGCAGCAATCTGAGTATAGCAGAATATTGTTAGGAATCATGTCATTACTTTTTTTTTTTTTTTTTTTTTTTTTTTTTTTTTTTTTTTGCCAGTCCTGTTTGGTTCTATTCTAGGTCTCTGGACTGTCCAGCCTCTGGGTCCTGGCCCTCCAGGCAGTGTCAGGGGTGGGCTCCATCTTATGGTGTAGAGTCTCAAGCTGGGTCAGTCACTGGTTACTCCCATAATTTCTGCACCAGCTTTACCCAAGCATATCTTGTAGGCAGGACAATGTAAGTCAAAAGTTATGTGACTGACCAGGAGACTTTTAATTGCTGCTTCTATTTCTCTAGCAGACAAGGGTTATGGGTCTGTTTAAATTGCTTATTTGGTTTTGATTTAACTTTGGTAGGTCATATATAACAATCCATTTCTTTTAAGTTTCTCAGTTCAGTGGAGTATAGATTTTTAAAGTTATGTGTGTCCTTAAGATTCTCTGAACTTCCTTGGTGTCACTTCTAATGCCCCTTTTTTCATCTCTAATTTTATTAATTTGGATATTCTCCCTCAGTCTTTTTTTTTTCTAGACAGGGTTTCTCTGTAGCTTTGGAGCCTGTCCTAGACTAGCTTTGTGGACCAGGCTGGCCTTGAACTCACAGAGATCCACCTGCCTCTGCCTTCTGAGTGCTGGGATTACAAGGCATGAGCCTCCACCACCCGGCATCCCTTAGTCTTTTAGTTAATTTGGCTAAGGGTTTATCAGTTTTGTTGATTTTTCTCAAAAAGCCAATTCTTTGTTTTATTGATTCTTTGTAATTCTTTTTATTTATTTTATCCATGAATTTGATTATTTCTTGCCATCTACTCTTTTATTTCTTCTTATTGCTCTAGGGCTTTCAGGTATGTCACTGAGTTACTAATATGAGACCTCTCCAGTTTTGTTTTTTTTTTTTTTTAATGTAGACAGTCCTGAACATGCCTCTTAAAACTGCCTTCACTGTGTTCAATAGGTTTGAGTATGTTGTGTTTTCATTTTCATTCTATCCTTAAAAGTTTTTAATTTCCTTCTTGAGTTCTGTCTTGACCCATTTTTCATTCAGTAGTGAGCTGTTCAGTTTTCATATATTTGTATACTTTTTTGTTTCTGTTGTTGATATCCAGCTTTAGCCCATGGTGGTCAGTTAGAAGTTTGGATGTTACTTCAAATTTCTTTATTTTTAATTTTTTGGCTTTTCGAGACAGGGTTTCTCTGTATAGTTTTGGTGCCTGTCCTGGATCTTCCATTTTCTTATATCTGTTGAGACTTGATTCATGTCCAAGTATGTCAGCTTTGGAGAAAGTTCCATCAGCTGCTGAGAATAAAGTATATTCTTCTATGTTTGGGTGAAATATTATGTAAATATCTTCTATATCCCTTTGATTTAAGACATAATTTAGCACCAGCATTTCTGTTTCATTGTGTCTGGATGAACTTTTTATTGGCAGGAGTTGGATATTGAAGTCACCCATTATCACTAAAGGTCAATATGTGATTTCTAGCTGTAATAGTGTTTCTTTTATGAACTTGTGTACCCTTGGGTTTGGTGCATAAATGTTTAGAATTGCAGTGTCTTCTTGATGCCCCCCCAAGAGAGTATGTAGTGTCCTTTCCTATCTCTTCCAGTTAGTTTTGGTTAGAAATCTATTTTGTGAGGTATTAAAATTGCTATAACTGTTTGCTTTCTTGTGCTGGGATCCAATCATCCAGAATATGATATTTAAGGAGTTACTTGGTGTCAATATCTGATCTTGTCTTTATTGGGTGTTTTGTTCTTTGGTTGCTATCGCCCCTCTGGACCCTAGGCAAGTGTGGTGACTATGGGTCCCCATAGAGACTTTCTGAAGGCCAGGCCGTAGTGGTGGCACACCTTTAATCCCAGCACTTGGGAGGCAGAGGCAGGCAGATCTCTGGGAGTTCTAGGCCAGCCTGGGCTACAGAGTGAGTTCCAGGGAAGTCTCTAAAGCTACACAGAAAAACACTGTCTCAAAAAAAGTGAGAATTTCTGAGGCCCCTGGGGGACAGAAAAGAATAGAGATGGGCTGGAAGGAAAGGCTGAGGGGGTTTTGGGGAAAGAGCTAAACTACATCCCCAATATAACTTTAGTAGTCAAAAAAATACACCTTTGAATCATACCAGTTTGACAGTCATCCTTCTGACTGACTGATCATTAAGCCAACACAGTAGAATCTTCCCACCTCATTACTTTACCAAATGTACACAGCCCAATGAGGCATCCCTGTGTAATTGAGAAACAAAGTAAGTGATAAATAAATGGCTAGGAAATGAAAATGTGAAAGGGAATTTTTTTTCTCTTATAAAGGCAATTTTAAACTATATATGTAGGGTTAAAATACACAGTTCTGTATTTTCCTCAGAATTGCAATTGACATCAAAAGTTGTTACTTAAATTAGCTCCACTTATATTCATAATCTGTTCTCCAGTAGGGTAATAGGTTTTCTAGCCCCCAATAATAGGTTTCTCCACTGACACAGTGAGCCAGATGAAGCTGAATTGAAAAAGTGTAACAACAGATTTATTTGAGCAAAGCAATACCTGGGTGGGTTCTCCAGTCCCAGAGATCCAGGCCAGAGAAGCCACATGAACTAAAGCAGGAAGATTATATAGCCTGCAGGAGAGGGTTGATGACCTGTCTGCCACAATCTGGGTTTGTGCCCAAGCATGGTCAAAAGCTGGAATGCTTAGGCAGGGCTTTGGCTGCTGGCAGCAACAGGGGAGGAAGTTTCAGTAGTCTCCAGGAATGCAGAACTGGGCTTTTTGGCACCTTTTCTTTGTTGGAAGATTCTCTGAGAGGATGGGATTTGGAGAGGGAC
The DNA here is from genome assembly GCF_903995425.1 of Onychomys torridus. Taxonomy (NCBI): domain Eukaryota; kingdom Metazoa; phylum Chordata; class Mammalia; order Rodentia; family Cricetidae; genus Onychomys; species Onychomys torridus. Next base: position 93,938,222 of record NC_050449.1, on the reverse strand, counting down.
AGGAATGGAGCTTTCCAGATCATGCAGGGGCAAACTAGAGGTTCCAACTGAATATAGGTAATAGAGATCTGAACTGTTTTAATTGTTTTTGTTTTCCTTTTGGAACTAGGTTGTTCAGAGGATATTCTACACGGTCAACAGATCTTGGAGTGGAAAAATTACTTCAACAGAGATAAGGAAAAGCAACTTTTTGCAAGTATGCTTCTCATATAAAGATAAATACCAATTTAATAATTTTACTTAAATATTTTTTCTTACTCTATTGTACAACAGTATCACTGTTTCCAGGCTGTAAGCACTTATCAATTGCCCATGTATTGGGAAGGGGCTGTTAAAGAAGATAGAATAATATGGGATTTCTGCCTGTAAGCATACGGTGTGAAACAAAAACAGAAAGGCACATTCTCACCTGAATTGATAGATATGCATAGAAAGTGCAGAGGAAGCCTCAGAAGGATCAGCATGTGATCCTTATCTTGGAGAATATCAGGAGTTTACCAAGATAAAACAGCAATAGAAAGGGGTTTCCAGTAAATAGCAGCAACACAAGCCAAAGCCAGAGACAGAAAGTGTCCTTGTGTTCAAGACCTTCTGACCATGGCTCCTGTGAAAGTGACAAGGTTGGGAAAATGGGCTTACCAAAGCAATTCAAGTATATGGACTTGATTCCTTCAGTAATGACTCTACCTTGCTGCTGCTGGAAATAATAAATCTTATTCAGTTATTTTATCAAACAAAAAAAGAAAAAAGAAAAAAATGATTGACCACTAGTGGGAGCCTTTTACTGAGATAACCCTGATACCCAACTGTTTAAGCTTCTATGAATGTAAATAAAATGGAATGGTTCACATACTTGGAAATATATATATGTATATATTTTAAATGGTTCGCACTAAATGAAGCTTATACTGATAACAGTACCTTATTACTCTATGTTCTTCCTATCTTCATCTTCATATGAGACAGACAAGGTATTGGAAACCTAGCAAATTAGCAATCCGTAATGGATAGACAAATAATTTGTTATTCTAAAACATCAATTCTCAACCTTAGAATCACAACCCCCTTAGAAGTTGGACAACCCTTTCATGAGAGCTGCATATCAGATATTTAGATTATGATTCTAACAGTAGCAAAATTGTAGTTATGAAGTAGCAACAAAAATAATTTTATGGTTGGGAGCCACTACAACATAAAGAACCATATTAAAGGGTTGCAGCATTAGGAAGGTTGAGAACCACTGTTCTAAAGTGAACAGTCAGCATCACAATCATTGTTGATATTTACTGAACATCTGGTACCTGCCTAGGCTCTTAATAGGTATTATTAAATGGGTTAAGAAGGCAGAAATTTCCTTAATGATGCAAAAGTTAGACAGGCTGTGGTGGTGCATGCCTTTAATCCCAGCACTTGGGAGGCAGAGCTAGGTGGATCTCTGTGAGTTCAAGGCCAGCCTGGTCTACAGAGTGAAATCTAGGACAGGCACCAAAACTATAAAGAGAGAAACCCTGTCTCAAAAAAAAAAAAAAAAAAAAAAAAAAAAGTTACTATACTGTTTCACATCTTACCACCACCCCTGGTGGTTTTTGTTTTTGTTTTGTTTTGTTTTTATGGGCGTTGGTGTTTTGCCTGCATGTATGTCTGTGTATGGATTCTCTGGAACTGGAGTTACAGACAGTTGTGAACTGCCTTGTGGGTGCTGGGAATCCACCTGGGTTCTCTGGAAGAACATCTAATACTCTTAACCGCTGAACCATTTCTCAAGCCCATCCCTCTTTGATTTTTCAAGACATGGTTTCCCTGTGTAGCCCTGGCTGTCGTGGAGCTCGCTCTGTACACCAGGCTAGCCTCAAACTCAGAGGTCCGCCTGCCTCTGCCTCCTGAGTGCCAGATTAAAGGCCACCACTGCCCAGCAAATTCTCACATTTTCAGTGCATGAATGGATATGTACTACATGCATGCCTGTTCCCAAGGAGGTCAGAAGAGAGTATTGGACCCATGGAACTCATTGTGAACCACCACATGGGTACTGAGAACTGAACCCAGATCCTCTCTACAAGAGCACCAAGTACTCTTGACTCCTGAGCCATTACTGCAGCCACTAAATTTTTATTATTGTAATAAATTATTTTGTAATTACATAATTTGAGACAAGTATAGTTGAATAACTTCCATGGAAGCACCCAGTTAGTAGGTTGCAAAACTGAGAGTAGAATTCAAATGTTCTCTTTCCACAGGGTGACTAATTTTCCCCTCTTCCTTTATTTCCTTACCCATCTCCTTAGTCTTCCTGAGTCCATTAATAAATGCTCAAAATATTCTAGTTTTATGAATATACTTAAGAGTAAAAAATTAAGCAAAAATGAGTATCTCTTCACCTAACATTTCATGCACTCCCCAGAGAGAACACATACATCTATATTCTTATTTTAAATTTTATTCATTTATGTTTTTATATGTATAAGTGTTTTGTCTGCATGTATGTATGTGTACCACATGTGTGCTTGGTGCTCTCAGAAGCCAGAAGAGGGTGTCAGGTCCCCTAGGACTGGAATTATAGAGGGTTGTGAGCTACTGTGTGGGTGCTGGGAATTGAACCCCAGGTCCTCTGGAAGAGCAGCCAGTGCACTTAACCACTGAGCCATGTTTCCAGCCCCTGTAGTCTTATTATATTTATATATATATATAAAAAAAATTTAGTTTTGTGAGACTCCTAGAGAGAAAGTATTGGTGAAATTATTAAGACAACTCCATGTAGTTAAACCATCCCACTGGCCCTACAAGTTCTTTTTTTGAAATATGAGGAGAGGATACTTACTACTCTATAAATTCAGTTGGGTTTTCTTTGGGTTTTTTTTTGGGGGGGGGGCGGTCCTGAGACAAGGTTTCTCAGTAAAACAGTTCTGGCTGTCCTGGAACTCACTCTGTAGACCAGGTTGGCCTTGAACTCACAGAGATCCGCCTGTCTCTGTCTCCCAAGTGCTGGGATTAAATTGGTTGGGTTTTCTTTTCACTTAAAAATATCTTGGGATTCCTTCCATTTCTAGCCATCTGTACTACATGATTTATTGCATGGCTATGCTATAATTAATTATATATTTCTCTATTGAGGCTTAGGGCATTTTTATACTTTCTCTTAATAGAATGATGTAGTGAACATCCTTGTACCTTACTCTTCTATATATATGAATAAGAATTTCTCTAGACTACTAAAGAAAAAAATCCCTAGATCAAATGGTACTCTGATAACAGCCTATTAACTCTTAAAAATCCTATTCATGCTTTCATTACATGTTCACTAACTAGGGAGCAGAGGAAGACCTGAGTGAGTGAAGCCCTGAGTGGATGTGTATTTTGATATAACAGCCTGTGGAGGACTCCAAGACCAGTTAGCCCATGGGAAATGGGCAAAGTTTTGAACCATGTGAGCTAGGCTCAAGAGAAATGGCAAAGCTTTTCTTGAGGCCAAGTATGTGTGCTTATGGATGATTAATCAGTGTGTGCAAAGACCAGCAACTGTGGCTTCCTCCTCCTGTATGTTTACAGCCTGATACTGCTCACAACAGAGACCTCTTGCTGAGACTAGCTAAACCCCAATCACCACCCTGTGCTGCCCCTACTAAACCTGTGAAGTTACAGGACAATGCCAGAGAACTCCCCCTGATCCCAGCTTCACTGTCTATGTGCCTGTCTCTCGGCCTTTCTTCACTCCCTTGTTGTTAGGACCCAAGCAGAGCAGGATGGCAGCCAGCAACAGGAGTCAGTTTACACTTTCACCACAATGTTTTCTTTTGTGTTTATGAAGACTATAATTTCATTTCTGCTTACTTCAGAATCTTCCATTAAAAAGATTTATATAACTGAATGATTTTTTTTTTCAATTTACAAAAGCATTTCCTGGGGGCTGGAGAGATGCTCAGAGGGTTAAGAGCACTGGCTGCTCTTCAGAGATCCTGAGTTCAATTCCCAGCAACCACATGGTGGCTCACAGCCATCTACAATGAGATCTGGCGCCCTCTTCTAGTGTGCAAGCGTACATGCAAGCAGAACACTGTATACATAATAAATAAATAAATCTTAAAAAAATAAAATAAAATCATTTCCTATTGTAGACTTTAAAAAATAATTTATATTACAAAATAGTCCTCTTTGTCCTTTATGTTTTCTGCCTTGAATTCCACTTTATTTCCAATTAGTATTGTTAGCCACTTTTTTCTTTTTATTAACAGTTGGCTAGTGTGTTTGCTTGTCTTTTATAAGCCTCTTTTATTTTGGACATACTTTTTAAAATTTTTTATTACATTTCTGTGTGGTATGTGTGAGCAGGTAGAGGTCAGAAGTCAGGAATCTGTTCTCTCCTTGCAGTGTGTACCCCAGTGTTAAACTCAATTCATCAGGCTTAGTAGCAAGCACCCCTACCTGCTGAGCCATCTCACCAGCCCGTTAGACCTATCTCTTATGGACAGTATACATATTAATTGGTTTTGAGGGATTTTTTTATATTTCATCAAAAATATTTTAATAAGGAAATTTAGCCCATTTGTATTTATTTCTGACAAAAAAAAGGTAGTGGTGGGGCATGCCTTTAGTCCCAGCACTCAGCAGACAGAGGAAAGAGGACCTTTGGGAGTTTGAGACCAGATTGGTCTACAGAGTGAGTTCCAGGACATCCAGGGCTACACAGAAAAACCCTGTCTCAAGAAAAAGAAAAAGAAAGCATACATAGGTTCCTGGTTTGGTACCAAAAGCAAGCAAAAATTTTAATCAATGAACAGGTATTTTCTTTCTTTTTTTTTTTTGTTGTTGTTGTTGTTGTTTTGTTTGTTTGTTTTGGTTTTTTGTGTAGCTTTGTGCCTTTCCTGGATCTCACTCTGTAGACCAGGCTGGCCTTGAACTCACAAAGATCCTCCTGGCTCTGCCTCCTGAATGCTGGGATTAAAGGCGTGCGCCACCACTGCCCGGCCAGGTATTTTCTAGACTCTATAATAGCCACAGCTAGTTACGCATCATTTAAAAATTAATTGTTTTATTCACACCATTTCAGACTCTGGCCCTCTTGGAGGAAGAGGAAGATATAAACCAAATCACAGATTACTTCTCTTATGAACACTTCTATGTCATTTATTGTAAATTCTGGGAACTAGATGGTGATCATGACCTGTACATCAGCCAGGATGATCTATCTCGATACAATGACCAGGGTGAGTAATTCTATAGATGCTAAAATTAAACCTTTTTTCAAAGTTGTATAAATTGTCTCCCCTCATGAAAAATTCTCATTCGTAAATTCTATTAGTAAGTCTCTTTAGATGGCCAATAATTTTCAAATCAGAATGAACCAAAGATAAATATGTTCATTTGTTCACTGTAGGCCAGGCTGGCCTTGAACTCATAGAGAGCTACCTACCTGTGCCCCTCTGGTGCTGGGGTTAAAGGTGTGTGCCACCATGCCTAGCCAAAGGTAATTGCTTAAACTTTTAAGAGGCCAGAAAAGGAGCTTGAAGGTGAATAAGTAACCACAGTTTTAAAAGTAGGAGGTCTTTGCAGTAATATGTATCATTAAGATGATGATCAAATACGCGTGCAAATCTGTTTTAAAACCTCCTTGCTGACAAATGAAATTTCTTTTTTTTTTTTTTTTCCTTTTCTATGGGTCTCACTATGTTCCCTTGGCTGGTCTGGAACTCACTATGAAAATCAAGCTGGCCTGCCTCAGATTTTATTTTCAAGGACTCATAAAAATTTACTTTTGGTGGGGGTGGCTAGAGACATGGCTCAGTGGTTAAGAGCACCTGCTACTCTTATAGAGAGAGTATCTGAGTTTGGTTCCCAGCACCCACATCATACAGCTCATAACCTCCTCTCTCTCTGGTTCCTGAGGTTCTCATGACCTCTCTAGTCTCTGAAGGCATGTGCACTCACATGCTTGTACCCACACACAGACAGACCCAGAGACTTAAAATAAACCTTTTTTTTAAAGCTTACTTTTTAATTTTAACTCCAGAGAGGTATTTTCTCTATAGATGAATTTCATTGTTTTCTTCTGCTAAAAATATCATACCACATTATTAGGCTTAGGTTTTATTTTCCTTTTTATAAAGTTGGAACTTAGTGCCAACTACTTTGTAAATTCTTTCATTTTTTTGGAAATTTCAATCATGTGAGTGTGTACGTGCGCAGGTATACTCATGCACTCATGTGGAGGTCAGAGAACAACTTAAGAAGTTAGTTCTCTCCTTCCACCATGTGGGCTCCAGGGATCAAACTCAGGTCACATTTAGTAATAAGTGCCTTTGCACACTCAGCCATCTTGTTGGCCCCTGATATGTAATAATCTTAACTAAGTGTCAAGATATATTGATTCATTCTTTTCTCATAAGATCATCCTTATTCTGTCTTTCAATATCTTCCCAACAATTTTTAAGTCACACTTTTGTCCTTTTAGAGATAGCAGAGAACAAATCTTTAGTGAGCAGAGATAGCAGAGAACAAATCTTTAGTGAGCTAAGTTTTGTTTATCATTTGGTATATCTCTAATGGGATGTGTGTGACAAGCCCTACTTCATGAGTGACTGATTTTTGCAGTGCTGGAGATTGAACCCAGGACCTCATATATGCTTGCAGATGCTCTACCATTAAGCTGTGTCTCCACCCTATACGCTTGTTTTGTCTGGTAATCAAGTTTCACAGAGCTTTGCACATTTAAGAAACAGGTTTGGCTTGGTTTGACTTGGTTTTTGAGCTAAGCACAGTGGCCCAAGCCTATAGTCTCAGATACTGAAGAAGCTGAAGCAGGAGGATTTCTGTAGCACGGTATTTGGAAGCCATCCTCGGAAACATAGACCCTATCTGAGCAGGGAGGATGGAGAAACCAGCAGAGTATTCTCTCAAATTCTTGGGTGCCAAGCAGGAATCATGGGCAAATCCTCAAATGTACTTATTTGATAAACATGTTAGTGTTTTGTCTCCTCCTTCAAGTAGCCAATCTGTCATTGGATTAACAAAAATTAATATATTAATAAGAGTCTCATGTCAGCCGTAGCTATACACCTTCCTGTTAATCCAGAGATCTTACATTAACCACAGACTCTAAAGCCCCCTCTCCTGGTCTTACTGCCATTATTTCCAGATACTATATGTGCCAAATGGATTGATGTTAATGGTGTGGTGAAGGGAACATTAAACTCTGCTTTCTTTTTTTAAAAAGATTTATTTATTTATTATGTATACAGAAGAGGGTGCCAGATCTCATTACAAATGGTTGTGAGCCACCACGTGGGTGCTGGGAATTGAACTCAGGACCTCTAGAAGAGCAGTCAGTGCTCTTAACCTCTAAGCCATCTCTCCAGCCCCCTTTTTTTAAGATCTCAAACTCACAGAGATCCACCTGCCTCTGCCTCCTGAGTGCTGGGATTAAAGGCATGCACCACCACCACCCAGCAAACTCTGCATTTTTGTCCATTCACCAAATTCTGCTTTAGACCACAGTCTTTAGTTTTAGGATAATAAACCTTCCAAAGCTGCCAGGTCCCAGCACTCGGGAGGCAGAGGCAGGCGATCTCTGTAAGTTCGAGGCCAGCCTGGTCTACAAAGTGAGTTCCAGGAAAGGTGCAAAGCTACACAAAGAAACCCTGTCTCAAAAAAAAACAAACAAAATAAATAAATAAATAAACCTTCCAATGCTAAAACAACCTTTTTTAAAAGACAGTAGGAAGAAGGAGTGCTGGCTCAGCAGTTAAGAGCACTTAACTGCTCTTGCAGAGGACCTTGGCTCCATTCCCACCACCTACATAGCAGCTCACAAATGTCTGTAACTCCAGTGCCAGGGGATTTGATACCCTCTTTTGGCCTCCACAGGCACCAGGCACTCATTGATGCATATACAAACATGCAGGCAAAACATTCATACATAGAAAGTAAAAATAAATAAACTGGCTTAAAGATGCTCGCATTAAAATTTAATATTTTTGCTATTTCTATATACCCTTCTTATTTCTCTCTAGTATAAAATATTTATTCATTAAACCAAAGTTCAGCAAAGTACAGAGACTGTAAAAACTTTTGTATATGCCAGGCATGGCTCATCTTGACACATATATTTCTAATTTTCCTAGCCAAATTGACTTACATGTTGCTATACCTAACTCTAATAAGAATAGATGCTGGGAGCTGCTAACTCTCTATTGAATTCCTTGATAGTCCTGAAATTTTAGTGTGCATTCCATTACCTGGGGTACTTATTGAAAGAACAGATCCTGCTGGGCGGTGGTGGCGCACACCTTTAATCCCAGCACTCCGAGGCAGAGGCAGGTGGATCTTTGTGAGTTTGAGGCCAGCCTGGTCTACAGAGCGAGATCCAGGAAAGGAGAAACCATATCTCAAAAAACAAACAAACAAATAAATAAATAAATAAATAAACAAACAGATCCAGATATCCCTGGACCTTGCCTCCCCTCTCTCCTCTCCCCTCCCCTCTCTTCTCCCCTCTGCCTCCTTCTTCTTTCTTCCTTCCTCCTCCTCCTTCTTCTCCTTCTCCTCCTCCTCTTCCTCCTCCTCCTCCTCCTCCTCCTCCTCCTCCTCTTCCTCCTTCTTCTCTCTCTCTCTCTCTCTCTCTCTCTCTCACTCTCTCTCACTCTCTCTCACTCTCTCCTGGCTATTTTGAATCTATAAAGGTGTACTGCTATACATTTTCTAGGGTATGTCATCAAAAACAAACATATCTAAAGATATAACTGTTACTGTAGCTCAGTGCTAGGTTGCTGGCTTAGCATGTGCGAAGCCCTGGGTTCAGTCCCCCAGTAGAACCAATAACAACAACAAAAAGCCATTATGTGTCTGTAAATAAAACTTCCTGATGGAATTTCTTTAAAATGTTATATCTTAGACTCTTATAGAATGAGAATATAAGAAAAGTATGTTTATGGTATGTCTTGGTATCTTTTTAAAAGCTGCTTTGATGCATTATCCATCATTTTACTTTGTTTCATTTTACATTATTTCAGAAGCTGTACAATCAGTTTCCCTTTAATTTAATGCTAGAATAAAATTTGTCTTTGTTTTGTTTTGTTGAATAACAAGATCAATACAAATTCTGTGTATTTTTGTCTTAGTTGTCAGGGTGTTCAGAATTAACTTAGAACTCAACCATATAAATAACTAAACAGATGTCAGATACATTCATTTGCCTGTTCTTTTTTTAAATTAGTGATTGATAATTTAAACCTACCTCATTCTTCTAAAAAGTATAAATTATGCATAAATTAGAATGTAGGATCTAGGCAGACAAAATTCCTGCACAAATATGGGTGGGACTCCCAAGACCCCACCCTTCACAGAGGAGATTTTGGTGGTTGATCATTAGTGATGAAGGAAGATTCACTCTCATGATTATCTTGCCCATGCCCCAATGGAAGCCCCCCACACATGTACAAATGGGTAGCACATGGACTCATGGGTTTAATGACCAAAAACAGAGGCCATGGAATAGGGAGAGAGACAGACTAAGGGAAACTTGGCATAGAGAGGTAACAGTGGATAGGCTCAAAATACATTACATGAATGTATGAAATTTTCAATGAATAAACTTTATTTTTTTAAAGAATTGAGGGGTTGGGGATGTGGCTGAGTTGATAGAGTGTTTGACTAGCATATACAGGCCTGGATTTGATTTCCAGCACCACATAAACTGTGTACAATGGTGCACACCTATAACCCCAGCTCTTGGTGGCAAAAGCAGGAAGATCGGAAGTTCAAGGTCATCCTCAGTTATATAGCAAATAGAGTTCACCCTGAGACATATAAAAAAAAACCCTTGTCTCACAAAAGGAAAATTTAATGGTTGATATTCTCACTGTGGAAAATTTTGATGGTTTAGCTTTAGCTTTTGCAAATGAAAACAAATTTGTCAGGAATTTTTCTAACTAATTCTTATTTACATTTAGCTTCATCAAGTAGAATTATTGAAAGAATATTTTCGGGAGCAGTAACAAGGTATGAAAAGTTTAAAATTTGAATTTTATTTAGTGGGCTAGCAATAAGTAATAGAAAAAATGAAATAAAACAATTTGAGTTTCAAAATGAATTATACTATTGCAGCAGTCTCATTTTTGCAAAGCTTTTTGTATAATTTAGCAGAGCTACTAAGTCAAATTATATCTAAAACATGTACAATTATGGTTAAATAAAAGACAGTAATTCCTTAATATTAGTACAATGTCTAAATATAAGTAACAATATCTAATCCCATTGATTATCAAGCTAGAAACCAGGGCTCAGCTAGTGGCATGAGCCTGGAATCTTCAGATAGTAGCCTTAGGCAGGATGCTCACAAACTGAAGCTTTCTTGGGCCATATAGTCCATTCAGAGTCTGCCTAGGCAATTTATTTTTTTGTCTTTTTTTTTTTTTTTTTTCCAGAGCTGAGGACCGAACTCAGGGCCTTGCACTTGCTAGTCAAGCGCTCTACCACTGAGCTAAATCCCCAACCCCTGCCTAGGCAATTTAATAAGACCTTGTTTCAAAAAAATGAAAAGTAAGCTGGACATGGTAGCACTTTGGAGACATATAAGCAGGTGGATCTCTGTAAGTTCAAGACCATCTCGGTCTACATAACTTAGTTCCAGCCTCTAAAGGCTACATACTGAGACCCTGTCTCACACAAATTAGTTAGTTAACTAAATAATAAAGAAGTAAGGCTGTAACTCAGTGTTGGAGTGCTCCCTTGCCTTGCATTGGGCTTTAAGTTCAGACTCTATCACCGCAAAAGCAGCACGAGTCTTTTCCATTTAGGCAAATGTCTTCTAGTTTCACCTTGTAGGCCTTAGAAACAAGACAGGCCTCAACAGGGTTACATTTTCTGAACTATCCAGTTTTATGGGGAATCCATCATTTTCTTTTTTATTTAGTAAATTTCTAAAGAGTGATGTTACTTTATTTCTTAATTGCTCAGGAAATTTTATAACCATGTGTTTTCTTCAGAGGAAAAACAGTACAAAAAGAGGGAAGAATGAGCTATGCAGATTTTGTTTGGTTTCTGATTTCTGAGGAAGACAAACGGAACCCTACCAGGTATGTTTTTGTGGTCAAGATGTAAACACATGCACAAAGCTTGGAAAGAACATGGTGTGTACCTAGTAAACTGACCTGGCCCAGCCATAGCAGGATATGTTAGAATATCTCTGTCTTCATAGAGCTCAGTCTAAGAAAGCAGAGGCACAGAACAAACCATGGTCATGGTGTCTCAAGGGAAGGTAAAGTGAAGCATACTCTTTCCAGGAGAGAGAAATAGAATTGGTAAGTATTTATACAGAATGTAGAATAGATTCTGTAAATTTTAATTCTTTCATAATCTGCACTAGTTTTATAGTAAATTGAAGAAGGAAGGGAAAGCAAATCAAGGGACTAAAGAGATGGCTTAGTGTAGAAAGCTCTCCCATGCAAACTTGAGGACCAAATCCCCAACACTTACATAAAAGCCAAGAAGGTGTGAGGGCCCCACCTGTAATTCCAGTGCTCAGGAGATAGAGACAAAGGATCCTCAGGCAGGTTGGCTAGCTATACCACCTGAATCAATGAGACCAGGTTTACCAAGAGACTCTCCCTCAGTAAATAAATTGGAGAGCACTTGGAAAAGACACCTGGCATCACTTCTGACCTCTATATGCTTTTACAAATGTATACTTTCACCTACATGCATGTGAACATACCAAAAAAAAAAAAAAAGCACTGTGTAAGATCTCAGCCTCATGCTCCCAGTTGAAATCATCTCTCCTTTTCCTTGGCACTCTCAAACATGCATTGATTTGTAGTGTGAATTTACATATCTTTCTATCCACTACTGCTTCCTGGGTAAGCCAGAGATCTAGGTCTCTCTCAAAAAGGACCTCTTGCCTATAAAATAATGTTCTATACAGTTTCTGCTCAGTACCAAGAAAGGCAGGTGATATATGCCTTGATGCCAATGTGGAGTCTTCATATTGGGTCAAGAGTTATTGAAGGGACTAGAGAGATAGTTATACAGGTAAGAGCACTGACTACTTTTCCAGGTGACTGGGGTTCGATTCCCAGCACCCACATGGCAGCTCACAACTATCTGTAACTCAGTCCCAAGAGATCCAATGCCCTCTTCTAGCCTCTAGAGCAGAGGTTCTCAACCTGTGTGTTACAACCCTTTCAGGGGTCCAAAAGGTCCTATATCAGATAGCCTGCATATGAGATATTTCCATTTTGATTCATAACAGTAGCAAAGTAATAGTTATGAAATGGCAACAAAAATAATTTTATGGTTGGTCACCACAACATGAAGAACTGTATTAAAGAGCCACAGCATTAGGAAGGTTGAGAACCACTCCTCTAAAGAAACTAGGCATGTATGTGGTACACAGACATAGTTAACTGAAATTTTAAGTATTGAAATATTTAGTATAATGTGCATAAATAATTGAAATAGAAAAATAAGCTAGGCATAATAATACATGTCTTTAATCCCAGCATATGGGAGGCAGAGGTAGTTGCATCGCTGTGAGTTTGAGGCCAGTCTGGTCCACATAGAGAGTTCCAGACCAGCCAGGGCTACATAGTAAGACCCTGTCTCAAAACAAAAACAAACAGGTAGAGAGCAATAAAAGAAGATACTTGAGGTCAGTCTTTGGCATGCACACACGCGCGTGTGCGTGCACACACACACACACACACACACACACAGAAAAAGAGAGATTTACTAGTGGATATGATCATAACAATGATACATGACCCTCCAAAAATACTAATTGTTTTAAAGGTACAAAAAGAAAAAAGGGGAAAGTGTGAAAAACAATAGGTCATGTAAATAAGAGTAGTAAATATGGTTATGCTAATATAAAGAAAAAATAGACTTTAATAAAATTCTAGAGACAAAGACATGTTTATATGACAAGAAGGACAATCTAACAGGAACATATTGTAATTATAAAGATATATTCACCTAACCAGGCAGTGGTGGTGCACACCTTTAATGCCAGCACTCAGGAGGCAGAGGTGGGTAGATCTCTAGAGTTCCAGGACAGCCTGGTCTACAGAGCAAGTTCCAGGCCAGCTGAGACTATACAGAGAAACCCTGTCTCAAAACAAAACAATACAAAAAGATAGATATACCTAAGAGTCCCAAAATGCATATGAAAGAAAAATAAATTATTGGAGAAGTAAATAAGAATTCACAGTTACTATTGGAGACTTCAATATCATACCATCAATAATGAATCAACCAACTATGAAGCTCCACAAGGAAATAGAGGTTGTAAATGATACCATAACACTAGCCAAAACTATAGCCTTCTAGATCTAACAGACACCTATACAACACTTCACTCAAAACCAACTGAAGTGCACATGGAACATTTGCAAGAAGGGTTGGGGTATGGAATAGACAAAAAGGCATTCTCATTAAATACTTTTAGAGTGAAATTTGGGACAAGGAGTGTAACTCGGTTTGTAGAATGCTTACCTAGCACACACAAAACTCTGGGTTCTATCCCCAGCACTACACAAAACAGGGGTAATGTATGCTTATAATCTCAGCACTCCGGAGGTTACATAGGAAGATCAGAAGTTTAAGGTCATCCTTGGCTACATATCACGTTTAGACTGTACTATATAAAACTATGTATTTAATTTTTTTTTAAAGGCACATAGGGTGTCATCTGGATAAGATGGTGACTTAGAAGACTTGTTTGAGGTCTGGACGAGATGGTACACACTTTTAATCCTAGCACTTGGGAGGCAAAAGAAGGAGATCTCTGAGTTCAAGGCCAGCCTTGTCTACACAGGAGGCTCCAGGGCTATACAAAGAGACCCTGTCTCAAAAACTGAAAAAGCTGTATCTGAGTAAGTTAGGAAAACAAAAGGAGTAAGAATATTATATCACATGTCAACTACTATTACCATCTCCCTGACTCACTCATTAATACACACATGAACTTCCACGACCAGGCTTGCTCCCCACTGCCACAGCAGGGAACATGACCAAGCATAGGGACTCAGACCAGTCTTAAGGGCATCTTCAGGGTATCACCTAGAGAATCTGTATCAATTTGAAAAATACCAAATCATGTATAAAAGGCAGGCCCATCAGAATAACAGATGATTTCTCAGTAGACAAAGAGGTTTGGAATAATGTATTTCAAGTTCTGAAAAACCACACCTACCTGCCAACCCAGACTACTATTCTCAGCACACTCTGTCATGATTGATGGCAAATGACCTTCCATGACAAAAGGAACTAAGCCAACCCTACAGAGGACAACAGAAGGAGTTCTTCATTCTCAAAATAATAAACACACCAGAGAGGCTGGGAGGGATGGGAATAAACGGTGCTAGAAAGTAGATAATACAAATGAAGATTAGGAAAAGACTAAACCTACAAAATCAACAAATGATAGGCATTAGTACACTTCTTTTTTTAGGATTTATTTATTTATTACATATACAGAAGAGGGTGCCAGATCTCATTACAGATGGTTGTGAGCCACCATGTAGGTGCTGAGGATTGAACTCAGGACCTCTGAAAGAGCATTCGGTGCTCTTAACCTCTGAGCCATCTCTCCAGCCCCACACTTTTCAATAATAATTCTGAATATTAATGACCTCGATTTCCCAATCAAAAGACAAAAAATAACAGAATGGATCTAAAACATGATCCATCTATTTGTTGCCTATGAGAAACATACCTCCCTGTCAAAAGATGGTGGTGGCACACACCTTTAATCCCCAGCACTCAGGAGGCAGAGGCAGGCAGATCTCTGTGAGTTCGAGGCCAGCCTGGTCTACAAAGTGAGTTTCAAGACAGGCACCAAAGCTACACAGAGAAACCCTGTCTCATAAAACAAAACAAAAATAAATAAATAGATAAATAAATAAATACTATCTTATGGTAAACATTTGGGAAAAGGAACCAGGAAACAAGCAGATATCCCTAATCTCATAGATATCAAACACTAACCAGCCAGAAGAAATAAGATTAGTAGATCCTGGTTAAAGGAACAATCTATCAAGAAATTATAATCTAAATACATATACATTGAACGCAGGTACACCCAGTTTCTTAAATACTACTAAATAGGGGCAGAAGAGATAGCTCAGCACATAAAAATGCATGCTTCTCTTGCAGAGAATCTAGGTCCAGCCCCCAGCACCCATGTGGTAGCTCACAACCATTCTTAGTTACAGTTTCAGAGGATCAGATACCCTTCTGACCTCCAAGGGCACCAAGCACACCTTGCTGCACATACTTGTGTGCAGGCAAAACACACATAAAATAAAAATAAAATATTTTTAAGATAACAAGGTCTAGAGAGATGGCTTTGTGGTTTAAGAGCACCTCCTTCTCTTCTAGAGGCCTGAGTTCAATCCAACACTTATGTCAGGTGTTCACAACTGCCTATAATTCCAGAATAGAACCACGTCCCTTTCTGGCCTCTGCCATTACCCACACACATATGACATACACTCATAAGCCACACACATGCATGTAAAGAATAAACATTTTTAAATGAATACATGGAGTTAAATGATATCATACACTGTTTCTAGCAAACATTTACAAAGCATTCCATCCAACCATTACAGAATATACATTCTTCTCAACAGCTTGTGGTACTCTTTCTAAAACAGATTATGTATTACTACATAAAGCAAGTCTCAATCAACATAGGAAAATGCAAATAACTTTTTGTATTCTATCTGCCCACAAGAAATAAAGCTAGAAATCAATAGCAAGAGAAACTATTCAAAAAAACTATTTAAATTTGTAGAGATTAAACACTATTGGATGATGAGTGATTCACTGAAGAAATAAACCAAAAAACTTCCTAGAACTGGATGAAAATGAAAGTACAACATAGCAAAACCTTTGGGATGCAAAAAGTAATCCCTAAAAAGGACGTTTATGGTTCTAAGGGCCTAAAAAAAATTTAAAAAAAAAAAAGTCTTAAGACCTTCGAAAGGCAAAAGCAGTAAATGGAAATAAACCATCAAAATCGGGACAGAGATTAATGACAAAGATGAAAATACAAAAAAAATGGGTGAAAGAATTGATTCTTTGAAAAGAAAAACAATATTGATTGAGAAAACCAAAACAAAATTTGGATTTAAAGGCATTATAATCAATAGCATTGAAGTTCAGAAAATGATAAAGGTATAGCTTTAAAAATAATTTTTTACTCTAATTAGGAAAATCTAAAATTTAAATGTATAGATGCCTATATTCAAACTACCTATGTAAAATAAGATATTATAATATAAACATCTATGATAAGCAACAAAATCAAGTCAATTAAAAATGATAATAAGTTCTCTCACCCTCTCTCTTGACCATGTGTGTTTCCCACAGGCCTGTTCACATCTGTCTCTTCCTATCCTATCTTAATAAAAACTCTTCTGTGTAAAAAAAAAAAAAAGATAATAAAACTCTCAACAAAAAGTAGCCCAGGTTGGGGGCAGGAGAGATGGCTCAAAGGTTAAGAGCACACACACCATGCCCAAGACCTGAGTTCAGTTCTCAGGTAGTGCACACCACCTGTGCCTCCAGCTCCAGGGAAGCCAATGCTTCTGCTCTCCATGGACTCCTGCATTTGCATGCACATATCCCCACACAGACACACACACAACTAAACACTTAAGTTTTTGAAAATACATACTTAAAATTATCTAAAGAACAAGTAGCTCAGGTCCAGATGGATTCACTGCAGAATTCTACCAGACTTGTAATGAACTAATACCAATCCTCAAATTATTCTATAAAATGGAAAAAGAAAGTACACTTCCTAACTCTTTTTGTGAAGTCACCACAACCAGCCGAGAAATGTGAAGAATGCTGGGCAGTGGTGGCTCAAGCCTTCAATCCCAGCACTCAGGAGGCAGAGGCAGGCAGCCCTTTGTGAGTTCGGGGCCAGCCTGGTATACAGAGCAAGTTCCAGGACAGCCAGGGCTACACAGAGGGGAGAAAAAAACTGAAGGAAGGCAGGGTGTGGTAGAACACACCTTTAGTCTCTCTGATTTCCAGGCCTGTCTGATCTACATGATTCCAGGCTAACCAGGGCTACAGTATGAGACCCCCTCAAAATAAGGTAAAACAAAGATAAAAATCTGAAGGAAAAGCACTCCCAACCCAAAATACCAAAGTAGAGGTAGGAAAAGGAACCTTTCCATATCCAAGATCTGAGCCAGGGCGGGTATCCTTGCTGTCCAGCTACTCCAGCTAGAGCAGAATCACATGAGACCAAGAGTTAGAGACCACCTTAAATTACGTATTAATAACTTGTTTAAAATAAATAAGCCAGGCAGTGGTGGTGCATGCCTTTAATCCCAGTACTCAGGAGGCAAAGGCAGGCAGATAGATCTCTGTGAGTTCAAGGCCAGCCTGGGCTACCAAGTGAGTTCCAGGAAAGGCACAAAGCTACACAGGGAAACCCTGTCTCGAAAAACAAACAAACATACATACATACATACATACATACATACATACATACATACATACATAAATAGAATTTTCGGAGGTAAGAAATGCAAGATTAAAAAAAAAAGATTATGGGTTGGAGAGTGAGATCAAACTCAGATCTCTTGCCATGCAAGAGTGAAGACCTGAGTTTGGCCCTCAGAGTTCATGGTTTGTTTGTTTAAAAAAAGCCAGGTGTGGCACACATTTGTAATCCCAGTGCTGAGGAAGTGGAGAAAGGTAGATGGATCCCTGGGGCTCACTGGTCAACTAGCATAGCCTATTCGGCTAGTGAGAGGCCCTGTCTCAAGGTGGAGAAGCGGTGGAGAAGCGGTCGAGAAGATGCCCAGTGCTGATTTCTGGCCTCCCGTGCACACACAGATATCCAGAAAACTCGCCTGCTATGACACTGCTTTGTAGGGTATGTCTACATAATGTGCCATGTCAAAGGATGGGGAAATGGGAGATCCAAGAGACACAGTAGGAAAAAGAACTTCAAGATGAAATTGTGAACCAGGCATAGAGACCAAACAGACCATAGGAAAATAAGTCAGAAGAAACCAAAGAATATTTCAAGAAAATTCAGTTGCTAGAAAACCTAAAGTGATTGAATGTGGATCTAAACAACTGGTAGAGATTTGAGGGCTGATAGAATAACAAGCACACAGGGAGCAAAGCAGAGTTCAAAGGAATGTACTATTACTAACTCTGACTAATGAACAGTTCACTGTATTCAATGACTGGAAGTGATAAAGACCAAAATCTCTTTGTTGTGTAAAACCAAAACACAATTCTTGAAACAGAAAAATGGAGAGAAATGTGAGCTTTTGCTCGGAAAATACAAGATAAAAATCAAAAGAATTGGCTTTTGGAAATGACTGGTTCTGGAATTTGAAAATAGAAGGGTTCTTCTATTGCTTTTTCTTGCATTTCTGGTTGTGAGCCTATCCTTTAATGGCTGAGCCATCTCTCCAGCTGCCCTCCATTGTTTTTCTAACAAACCTCTATAACTGGGTATAATTTGTAACAAACATGTAAAGTTACTTAAAAAGAAACATGCAGTAGTACTTGAATAAATAAAGAACTTCTACCAGCTACATGCTAATGAGCATCTTTTACCTCCTAGCATTGAGTATTGGTTCCGCTGCATGGATGTGGATGGAGATGGTATACTTTCCATGTATGAGCTGGAATACTTCTATGAAGAGCAGTGCGAACGAATGGAAGCCATGGGCATTGAGCCTTTGCCATTCCATGATCTGTTGTGCCAGATGCTTGACTTGGTGAAGCCAGCTAGTAATGGTAAGAATGAAAGAATAGCACTTTGCACTGTTCATCCTTAAACAAAATGGAACACAGAGTTCTGTATTATCCTGATATATTTAGCTTTCCAGGGTTGCCTTTACAAGCTTTCCAAGTACAGAAGAATTTAAAGTTTCTCTCTCCTTGACTATAAGTATCAAAGCTACTAGTTAAGAAATAGAACTTTAGCTGGGCAGTGGTGGAGCATGCCTTTAATCCCAGTACTCAGAAGTCAGAGGCCAATCTCTGAGTTCGAGGCCATCTTGGTCTACAGAGCAAGTTCCAGGACAGCCAGGGCTACATAGTGAAACCTAGTCTAAAAGAAAAAAAAAAAAAAAAAAACCATAAAGAAAGCTCTGTGGGGCTGGAGAGATGGCTCAGTGGTTAAGAGCACTGACTGCTCTTCCAGAGGTCCTGAGTTCAGTCCCAGCAACCACATGGTGGCTCAAAACCACCCGTAATGAGATCTGGTGCCCTCTTCTGGCCTGCAGGAATACATGCAGACAGAATACTGTATACATAATAAATAAGTAAATAAAAAATAAATAAAAGAAAAAAAGAAAGCTCTGTGACTCAGAGCTGTGGAGGTGAGGAGAGATGGGGATGACCTCTTGGTAAAAACAGTTCTTGGCTGGAGGGGGCAGGGGGCATAATGTCATGGTGTCGATGGTTGTACACCATGAGTGTGCTTAAAAGTGCTTAAGCCGGGCGGTGGTGGTGCACGCCTGTAATCCCAGCACTCGGGAGGCAGAGGCAGGTGGATCTCTGTGAGTTGGCCAGCCTGGTCTACAAAGTGAGTTCCAGGACAGCCTCCAAAGCTACAGAGAAACCCTGTCTCGAAAAACCAAAAAAAAAAAAAAAAAAGTGCTTAAAAGCCACTGCCATGTACAAGTTAAAAATGACTCACCTTGGTTTTTTTTTGTGTGTGTGTGTGTGTGATTTATAATTAAATGAACATACACATATACTGTTCAATATCAGTGAGGTTTTTTTGGTTTTTTTGTCAAAAGAGCTATCAATGAAATTTACATGGCATATTTGTTTTTCCATAGGCAAAATAACTCTACGCGATCTGAAGAGGTGCAGAATGGCTCATATCTTCTATGACACTTTCTTTAACCTGGAGAAATACTTGGACCATGAACAAAGAGATCCTTTTGCAGTCCAGAAGGTAATGGCTTACATTGAAATTGAACTCTCAGAGCTAGAGTACCAAAGGCTGTATGATTCATATTAAATGGTCTGTGCATGTAGGGAATCTCTGTACTTAAATAGATAACATCTAAACTATTTCATCAAATATGAAAAGAGACAATAATGTCGTGAAGCAGAAGGAAGGGGAAAGGGATGGAGAGGGAGAGAGAGAATATAAACAAAAGAATGAGAATCAATATAAAGATCTAAGAGCTGAGAGTAGTGGTGCATGCCATCATGGAGACTGATGGGCATCTGTAAGTTCAAGCCCAGCCTGATCTACCTAGCAAGTTCCAGGATAGCCAGAGCTATGTGGAGAGACCCTGTCTCAAAATAAATTCACAAAAAATACTGGGAGCACATTTCACCCACAACTACTATGCAGGTCAGGTCCTCTCCATCTCTAAGTCCATGTAATTGCATACACATTAGAAACTAGTTTCAAACAGTAGTTTTGAAAAATACATCAGTAACACATCTTACAAGATACACTGACCTTGATTTAATTGTGCTATGCACTTCCAACATAGTGTGGTAAATAGCTTTACCCTCCTGAGTGACACCAGAACTTCTCCATAATAGACAACTTCAGATAATTTAACACCTTTTCAAGTACTGATGATTCCTATGTGTTGTAGTTAAGAGTTTTCCTGCCTGGCCCACAGTCAGGACAAATCTCTCTCACCCACCAGGCCCATAGATGCTCAGAACCAACCAAGTAAACACACAGAAACTTACATTGTTTACAAACTGTATGGCCATGGCAGGCTTCTTGTTACCTACTTCTTCTATCTTAAATTAACCCATTTCTATTAATCTATACTTTGCCATATGGCTCGTGGCTTACCAGTACCTTACATCTTCCTTGTCATGGCGGTGGCTGGCAGTATCTCTCTGCCCCCGCCTTCCACCTCCCAGAATTCTCTTCTCTCTTGTCCCGCCTATACTTCCTGCCTGGCCACTGGCCAAACAGCATTTTTTTTATACAGAGCGATATACACAGCAGTATGTGGCTATCAATTTTAAATGTTGTGCATGAGAATAGAGACAAGCTCCTTTGCCATGAGCAAACATGTTAGATCATCAGTAAACTTTGAGTGGAAGGAGAGCACAGACTACAGAAAGTTGTCCTCAAATCCATACATGCACTGTGACACACACACATACACACACACACACACACACACACACACACACACACACACACACAAAATAGGTTTATTTGTTTTGTTTTGTTTTGTTTTTTTTAAAGAATCATGGAGCTGGAGAGATGGCTCAGAGGTTAAGAACACTTGCTGTTCTTGCAGACAACCCAGGTTTAGTTTCCAGCCTCTACCTGGTGACTCACAACTGTCTTAACTCCAGTTTCAGAGGCTCCAGCATCCCTTCTGACATGTGCAGACACTGAATACACATGATGCACATATGTACATGCAGGCAAAACACTTATAAAATAAAATTATTTTTTTAAAGAATCATTACCAAAATAATGTAAGCTGTTTAGTGCACCTAATGTTGTGATTCCAGGTGTAGATCACTGTGGAAATGTTGTCTAAGGCCCTCTTTTAATGTTAGAATACTTTCAGATAGGTTTTTCAGCAACATACATTTATGTTGCCCTACCTCCGATTTTTGTCTTTATTCTAACTTCCTCCTTTCAATCAGGATGTTGAAAATGATGGTCCTGAACCCTCTGACTGGGACAGATTTGCAGCTGATGAGTATGAGGCTCTTGTCTCAGAAGAATCCGCCCAGGTGCAGCTCCAGGAAGGGTGAGTGGCATGGGACGTTAGCAGGGCTGTCAGAACACTGAAACTGCCTCTCTAAACCCTTGTCTAGCTTTTCACTTTTGACTGACATTAAAAGAAATGTCTGCTTTGGCTATCTTAACTTGGATGAACACATTCCTCTCTTGCATTCCTCACTGATTCCCTGATACTCTCATGTCTCATTTCCTTTAATAAGTCATACCTTTCACATTCCATCATAGATCATGTTAAAAAAAAGAAAGCTGTCCAAAAATCTTACTATTTGGGAGATTCCATCAATTGTATCATTTGCTGGCTTTTCCATTATTTTCTATGACTTTAGAAATTCTAATTTTTCCTTAGTCTTTGTTGGTAACATAGACATGCTGTACTATATCTAATGTATGTGAGTTATGGAGCTTTCAACTCAGGTCTGCATATCTGCAGGGAAAATGCCATCTTCTAAGCTCCAATGACTCACATTTCTATAGTTTTGTAATATTTCACTGAATAGTTGGACCATTACTCTACACTCTTATATTGATAATATATATATACATATATATACTATAATTTATTTATTTATATTTATTTGTTTTACCTGCATGTGTGTCTGTGTGAGGGTGTCAGATCTTGGAGTTACAGACAGTTGTTAGCTGCCATGTGGGTGCTGGGAATTGAACTCGGGTCCTCCGGAAGAGCAGTCGGTGCTCTTAACCACTGAGCTATCTCTCCAGCCCCTGATACTATATTTTTAACATTCCATTGTTACAGATTATGGTGTTTGACAAATCATCCAATATACATCATTTAATTGTAGTCAAATTTTAAAAGGTTTTATTAAATAAAAAACATGGAGCCAAATATAGGGGTGAAAGCCTTAGAGGTCAAGGAAATAGGGAAAGCCACAGCTAACCTTACCTCACCAACTCAGCAGCTTCCAAATACGAGTTACATCCTGTCTACCCATGCCTTTATTGACTTGCTGTTCTGCTATCTCATTGGCTATCTTAGCCCAGCTACCTCACTTTCTCTTCCTACATAGATCTGTCACTTTCTGTCTGTCTGTACAGACTTCCAGGTCACTATGGTTGGTACTGAGATTAAAGGCTTGTGTCACCATTTGCTTGGCTCTGTTCCCTAGTGTGGCCTTGAATACACAGAGACCTTGCCTGCTAAGTGATTGGATTAAGAGCATGCTACCACTGCCTGATTTATATGTTTACTTAAAGTGGCTTGCTATTTCCTCTGACTTCCAGGCAAACTTTATTTATTAAAGCACAAATAAAATATAACCACATTTCAGCACAAATAAAATATTATCACGTTTAACTTATAAGATGAATTCTTAGAAGGCAGCACACAAATAAGCACATCCAAACTGTAGTTGTAAAGAGTCTACAAAGACATGAAAGGGTTTTATAGAAACCAAGCAATGATGGATGTCCCCTAAAGGGACAAGGACATGAAACACCAGAGCCAAAAGAAGTGGCTGTGTGAAAAGAGCCCTGGCAGGAGTGAGAACTCTGCAATCCTAGGCAACTCACCTGAAAGCAAGCCACTAGAAGCACACATCCAACCCTCTCCGGATCCTCAGCAGCCTGGCAATGACACCTCTTGACCTCCAGAAGACCAGGGAGCTCCTTGATGTGGTCCATCCCTCCTGGAGCACAGAGAGAAAGGAAGGATAAACAGGAAATATCGAGTTTAATAGGTGATGTGAAATAGTCCTCCAGAGTTGTACCATTTCCTACCTTTCCATGAGTTCCTTTTTTGGCGGGTAGGGGGAGAAGAGATTGACCGTGAACTTGATCCTCCCTGAACCACTCCAATACGGGATTATGACCCTGCATCACTATACTTAGCCCATGGTGTCTTCAGTATCTTTTTTGAAGGTGTTGAATATACCATCACCCATTTCAAATGTGTAGATTATTTTTCTTTAGTCATAAAACTAAGGTTTCATATATAAAGTTCTTTTGTAATAAAAGATGGCCCAAGTGGACAGGATCAGAAGCCAAATATATCCAGGGAATACTACTAATAACTGATGACAGTTGTGCCTTATGCATTTACTGGGATGCAACAATAATTAAAGGTCTGATTTGCCTCTTTTGTAGGGCAGTTTTGTTTACTTGTTTTTCCACTTTTTAAAATTACAAGTCACAGGGGCTGAAGTGATGGCTCAGCCGTTAAAAGCACTAGCTGCTCTTA
Source organism: Onychomys torridus (assembly GCF_903995425.1). Classification (NCBI taxonomy): domain Eukaryota; kingdom Metazoa; phylum Chordata; class Mammalia; order Rodentia; family Cricetidae; genus Onychomys; species Onychomys torridus. Next base: position 93,914,298 of record NC_050449.1, on the reverse strand, counting down.
CAGAGGACCTGGACTACATTCCCAGCACCAACATGGTTGCTCACCACTGTGTGTAACTCGCTTCAAGGGATCCAACACTCTCTTCTGGCCTCCCAAGGACCCTGAACACACATAACACACAAACACACTTAAAATAATAAAATAAAAATTTTAATTAATAATAAAATATAAGTCAGAAGATGGAGGTGGGGGAGATAAGCTTTCCCTCCAATTGCCTTACAGCAATGGAAGACAATAACAATAAGAATTCAGTCAATTTAAATATAAAAAAATAAGCCTAACCAACTAGAATACTGGTTCTCAACCTGTAGGTTGAGAGCTTTGCAAAGTCGAATGACCTTTTTACAAGGGTCTCCTAAGACATCAGAAAACACAGATATTTACATTATGGTTCATAACAATAGCAAAATTACAGTTATTAAGTAACAATGAAAATAATTTTGTGGTTGGGGGTCACCACAATATGAACTCTATTAAAGGGCTGCAGCATTAGGAAAGTTGAGAATCACTGAACTGGAAAGAGAAAAGAGAATACCATCTGCTGGGAAATATACTGTAAGGAAAACAAAGGAAATTTTGGTCGTGGTGGTGGCGCACGCCTTTAATCCCAGCACTGGAGAGGCTGAGGAAGGTAGATCTTTGTGAGTTCAAGGCCAGCCTGGTCTATGAAGTGAGTTCCAGGAAAGGCACAAAGCTACACAGAGAAATCCTGCCTCAAAGAGAGAGAGAGAGAGAGAGAGAGAGAGAGGAAATTGTTATGTAAATATTAGCAGTAACAATTGAAACACAGAAGAAAATACATGTGTAAGTTTAATTAGGAAGTCTCAGCAGACATCCTAAAAAGCTACTGAGTCAAACTAGAGGGAGAGTTATATATTAATTAAAATAAATACCTAGAACAGTGAAGCCAGATCAATTTTTTTTTTTTTTTTTTTTGGAGCTGAGGATCGAACCCAGAGCCTTGCGCTTGCTAGGCAAATCTCTACCACTGAGCTAAATCCCCAACCCCAGATCAAAATATTTTATTCAGTCACAAAGCATGTACACAAAAGCACAGACCATATATCACAAACAAATGACGACATAAACAAGGCAAATGTTTTTTAGATCAATGAGTGTAAAATGGGTAAAGTTTCTTTTTTGGGGGGTGGGGGGTAAAGTTACTTATTAAAATGATTGTTATGGAATAATGACTACCACCACAAAACAACAGTATTTTAGTAATAATTTAAAGACTTTTTTTAAAAAAAAGCTGTCTTCATATTATTAGACTTAAGAGGAAAAAAAAAAAAAAAAAAAAGGTAGGGATTGTAACTTTTTATTTATAGACATAGTAAAATAGTTCCTGATAAAAATCTTTGTGGGTTTTGTCCATAAAGCATTCACAGAATACATATTAGGACACAAAGCATCCAAAAAATAGTAATACAAACTACCTTCTGATTAAAAGAAGGTAGACTGGCTATACGCTGCAATTTTCAGCTACCACACCATGTAAATAAGAGTTACAGATGGTGGTGGCTCATGCCTGTGACTTCAGCATCCAAGAGACCAATCAGCTAGATCATGAGTTGGAGACAGCCTGGGACATATAGCAAGACTCTGGCAATAGAGGGTGATGATCTAAAAAAAAAAATCAGAGAACCACCTAAAGAAGAGAAGCTCTAGGTGAGACCAGGGTCAGAGCCAAGAGCCAGCAGCTGAGGCTCTCTGTAACAGACAATAAGAGCAGCACTTAGTGATCCCTACCTGAATTGACTAAAACCTAGAACAAGGAAGACAGCAGAAGCAGCATTCACATAGGTCCAACTCTGTACATCCCATCCTGTCCCTAAAAGAGACAAAAGCAAAGATAGGGGAACTCAGTAAAGAAAGCAGGCACTGAAAAGACACTTAGCAGCAGACCAGACCAGACCATCTTCTCAACCCTTTGCCCTTCCTAAGCAACTAGTAGGACGGGGGCAGTGGTCTGTTCCCAGCTACAAAGACAAGTGAACAAATTCCAGACAGTTGAGAAATACCAAAAAGGGGTTGGGGATTTAGCTCAGTGTTAGAGCGCTTGCCTAGCAAGCATAAGGCCCTGGGTTCGATCCTCAGCTCCAGAAAAAAGAAAAAAGAAATACCCAAAAATAAATAAATAAATAAATAAATGTGAGGACTTACTATTGGAAGAAGTCAATACAGAAATCAGAACAGGAAATCAAAATGAGTGCTCACAGGAATGAAAAAATGTACTCTAAAGACTACAGCTAGTGTTTTAGAAATGGGGAAATTTGTTTTGTTTTACTGAGGGGGTGGGACATAATTGTAAGGGTCCATATGCTGTGGTACACATCTAGAGACCAAAAGTCAACTTACAACCATAGATTCTTGGCGCTTGTGGGACCCGGGAATCACATGCAGGTTGACAGGCTTGCAATAGGCCTTTTACCAGGGCCATTTCACAGAAGGGGGGGATGTTTTTAGTGAAAACTGCAGCATGATACTGAGTGGAGTGGACACAGTTGAAAACATTGTTATTTTTATTCAAATGCTGGGGTTTTAAAACACCTCTAGAAAACAACAGGAATATTCTCTAGAATTTTAGCTATTGAAGCAAATAAAAGCAATGATGGGAGCAGGACATTTTCCTACAAGTTACAACTATTTCGGATCTTATGGGTCCTCTGATAGCTGTGCAATAGATGCAGATAATATATAAGCCAATGTCCGTCACTGTATTCCAGTAGAACTTTAAACACATGTGAAGACAGTTTGGGCTCACTGTATAGTTTATCAACCCCTGTATGAGATGAATTTACTATTAAAAAAAAAAAAAGAACTGGAAATCTTCAGTAAGAAAAATACAGTACCCATAAAGTGAATGCAAAAAGAGCTGAGCAGCATTGTGTAATTACTTTTCTTCACTCTGAGATCAGACAGCTGACAAGAGCCACTGAAAGAGGGCAGGCCTGTTTGGCTCCCAGCTCCAAGGGCTTCAGTCCACCATGGGGACAGAAACTGAAGGCTGCTGCCACACTGAACCCCCAGTTGGGAAGCAGAGATGAATGCTGCTGTTCAACTCCTTTCTTCTTTTTATTCAGTCCAGAACTCCAGCCATGGAGTGACAACACCATAGGATATCTCCCCATGTCAACTAACCTAATATTTTTTTAAAAATCCTTCACAGGCATGTCTAGAGATATGTGTTCCTTCAAGTTGGCAGTCAAACTTAACATCATAAATATCATTCAAGTGCTACTATGAAAATAACTTTAGGGGCTGGAGAGATGTCTCAGTGGTTGAGAGCACTTGCAGTTCTTCCAGAGGGCCCAGATTCAGTTCCCAGCACCCATATAGCAGCTCACAACTGTCTGTAATTCCATGGGCTCCAATGTGCTTTTCTGGCCTCCAAAGGCACTGCACACAATAGTGCACTTACATATAGGCAAAAACTCTTCAGAATTCCACATCTATTAAAAATGTGAGATTCCAATAACACATTTTGGGGGTTTCATAGATGCAAAATTTTGCTTCTCACAAAATTTGCTTTCTGATATTTCTGAAAAAAATATCAGATTATACTCATCATGAAAGTAAATAGGACCTTCATACAGAAATAGTGAAATGCTCTAAGCTACTATAGGCTGGGGGTGCAGCTCATTGGTAGAGCATTCGTTTTAACATGTGCCCTGAACTTAATCCCCAACAATTCCCCACCACCTCCCCCAAAAAAGCAATTGTGAATAATGAAATATATCAATTACTTTTCTATTGCTGTGATAAAACACCATAACCAAAACCAACTTATAGAGAAAGGAGTTTATTTTGTCTTGTGGTTCCAAAGGTATAAGAGTCAGTCATGGCAGGGAAGCCTGAGGTCCAAGAGTTCAACATATGAGTCTATGGAGGCAGTTTTCATTACACATAAACAGTCTGTTGATATCAGTTAATGTCCAAAAAATAAAATGAGTGAACTAAATAGTTGTAACTCCAGGTGAATATCTCAATCACTGCAGGGGCTTAGAGATTAAGAGCACATACTGCTCTTGTAGAAACCTGAATTCACTTCTGAGCACCCACATCAGGAACTTGTGGTTTGCCTGGAACTGGCTCTGTAGACCAGGCTGACCTTGAACTCAGAGATCCACCTACTTCTGCTCTTTAAGTGCTGGGATAAGAGGTGTGTACCACCTAGTATGGCTTACATATTTTTTAAAAGATTTACTTATCTGTGTGCATCTATGTGTTTGTATGAGTACCCAGGAAGACCAGGAAGTAGTGTTAGATTCTTTGGAGCTGAAATTAATAGGCATATGTGAGCCACCCAGTGAGGGTGCTGAGATCCAAACTCTGGTCCTATAATAAAGTAGTAAGCATTCTTAACCTCTGAGCCCTCTCTCCAGCCTCCTTTTTAGCACTCCCCCAACTGAATTTTTTGTAACCTCCTTTAAAGATAGGAGAAAATAGGTAGCAGGTCTAAATACATAATATGTTTATGATATTATATTATATTGATAATAATAACAGCGTGTAATCCCAGCACTCGGGAGGCAGAGGCAGATGGATCTCTGTGAGTTCGAGGCCGCCTGGTCTCAGAGCTAGTCCAGGACAGGCTCCAAAGCTACAGAGAAACCCTGTCTCGAAAAAAAAAAAAAAAATTTAATAATAACAGTCACTATGGCTACTCTGGGTAGAGAGTTGGAGTCTGTAACATCAAACACATGAAAATTTGGAGTTAGGCAATACTAAACTCAAATCTTTGTTGTACCACTTACTAGTGTGATCCTGGGTTTCCAAGACTCAGTATCCCTCCACAATGAAACTTCTGCCACACCATGCTATTTTAAGATTTAAAGAAGACAATGAATATAAATAAAGTCTTTGGACCCAGTTCTTTGTACAGGTCTAAATACATAATATGTTTAAAATATAATGGGATCAAGAAAAAAAATTTCAAGTTATGGTAGCACTAAGTGCCAGTGTACATGGAATGAAGAGGAGGCAGGGATGCAGGTAAAGGGTCGAGAGAGGGGATGCAGTCACCAGCTGTTGTGAAATTCAACCAGTACATATGAGAGGCTCTTGTCACGAACCTCTTCTCATGTGGTGGGAGATAAGGCTTAAGGAGAACACATGTGGGTGCTGAAGTCCCTGGGGAACAGAATGCGGCAGCCGTAGCCTCCACAGCAAGTGCTGTAATGCCAGCAAAGGAGAGGGAAGGCCTGTTACCCAGCATTAACAGCTGACTGGTCCAAAAGCCAAACGGCCTATACCTGCCATCCAAGGGCTATAACCTAGGGCTTCACCTCTTAAAGAAGTACAGATGTCAGAGTGAATAAATGTCACACAAAAAACTGTCAGATCCATGTCTGAGGCTTGGGAGCCACCAAGAGCTGCAAGTTACCATCTGGCCAGGTTACCTGACTCCTCCAGCTCAGTTTCAGAAGATCCTGGTAACTACCTTCCAGCATCACTGTGAGGCCCAGAGCTGCTAACAGCTGGCATCTAGCTCCAGGGAACAGTCACTATGGCTACTCTGGGTAGAGAGTTGGAGTCTGTAACATCAAACACATGAAAATTTGGAGTTAGGCAATACTAAACTCAAATCTTTGTTGTACCACTTACTAGTGTGATCCTGGGTTTCCAAGACTCAGTATCCCTCCACAATGAAACTTCTGCCACACCATGCTATTTTAAGATTTAAAGAAGACAATGAATATAAATAAAGTCTTTGGACCCAGTTCTTTGTAAGAAAAAGCAGTGTCTATTTACTTCTACAGCTTCTGTGACTGTGGTAACGTTTACCTAACCTCTAGCAAATAGAGTTTAGTCAGCTGTAACTAGCAGTCATCACCTGTGCTATTTGCTTCCTTCCCAGAGCACAGGACATTGCACCACTGATAACAGTAAATGTGTGAGATGGTACATGTAATATCTCCGACAGAGCCTGGCATACGGATGAAAACAGACTGACCTACTTACTTATCTTAGCACTAGACTGGGGGCTTCTCAAAAGCAGACACCCTTGTTTCGATCCTGTATGTGACCCCATCACCTAGGAGATTGTTGGGGATGTGCCTGAGCAAATATCTACTGTAAGGCACAGAAAACAGCATTACTTCAGCCAATCCCACCAAAAAGATGTCCTCTCCAAGCCCAGAACACACACCTTTCCAAAAGGCACTTAAAATTCTTCCCCATCAAACAACAGTGGCAGGTTGCCCTGTGTCATGCTCTACCTCCCGCTTCAGTCACTAGCCGGTAAATGCCTCCAGGCCTAAGGCTGCACACACTGCAGATAAACATGGCTTGAGGACAGATGATCACAACAAAGAACAACATGAAAATCCAACCCAGTGATGAACCCAGAAAGACCAGGTACCTACCAGCACAAAAGTATATGAGGAAAGCAGGCTAAACCATTATTTATAATTAGCATCCTTGTGTTTTCTACAACAATGTAAATTAGTATCCCAGCACCCACACAATAAATAAGACAGGTGTTCCCAAAAATGCCTGTAACCCCAGCTCTAAAGTGGTTTGCTGGCTTCCAGCCTAGGTGAGAAAACTGAGCCCTAGTTTCTGTGAGAAACTATCTCACAGAAGTAGAAAGTAACAGAAGACACAGCAGCACCCTTTTCTATTTTTCACAAGCACAGGCATGGGCACTCATAAACACGCACATACACCGAGACAGCTACACAGCTAAATTGGGGGGAGGGGCAGCAAGATGAGTCGGTGAGTAAAAGTGCGTGTTAAAATCTATAGACCTGAGTTTGATCCCCCAAACATACATAAAGGTGGAGAAAACCAACTTCACAAAGTTGTCTGTCCTCTGGCCTCCCAAGACTTCACAACATACATACCCATCATGCATACACATAATTAATTTTAAAAATAACTTTGGACCTCAGCTCTGGAAAAGAAAAAAAAGATACCTTTGGCCAAGCAATCCAGAAAGAACTATTGTATGTTTCAGTGTGTTAAGTACAAGTGTTACTAGCATTCAAAAATGGCTTTAATGAAATTCTCAGGCAAATGGATGGAACTAGAAAATATCATCCTGAGTGAGGTAGTAACCCAAACCCAGAAGGACGAACATGGTATGTACTCACTCATAAGTGGATTCTAGATAGAAAGCAGAGAACAATCAGACTGCAACCCACAGAACCGGGGAGGCTACATAGCAGGGGGGACCCTAGGATGGCTTATAATAAGTTTTGGTTTTACTCAATTACTGGGCGAGCCTCAATGAGACATTTCACTATTAGGATAAGAATTTATACTGTATCAAGCTGATAATAGAAAAATTAATTAATTTAAAAAATGGCTTTAATGTTTCAGAATGTCCCCTAAAGCACTAACTTGTCCATTTAGGTATTTTATAAGAACCATCTATCCAGACATAGTTTCACACACATGTAATCCTAAGACTTGGGCATTTGAGGCAAGAAAATCATGCATTTGAGGTCAGCCTGGACTATATAAGGAGACCATATCTTTTTTAAAAGGAGTTTTAAGGGGCTAGAAGGATGGCTCAGCACTTGCTGCTCTTGCAGAGGACCCATATTTGGTTGCCAGCACCTACTTGGCAGCTCACAACCATCTATAATTCCAGTTCCAGGAAATTTTGCACCCTCTTCTGGCCTCTGCGGGCAGTGGGCACATATAGTAACATGCAGGCAAAACACACAAAAAGTAAAATGATCTACTGTTTAACAGTTTTCTGTTGTATTTTTGTTTGGGTGGGGTTTTTTTTGTGTGCGTGTGTGTGTTTTTTTTAATGGACTCTGTTTTGTTTTGAGAGGGTTTTTTTTTTTTTTTTTTTTTTTTTTTTTGCCAGAGCTGAGGACCGAACCCAGGCGCTCTACCACCTGGTATTTTGGTTTTTGAGACAGAGTTTCTGTGTAGCCCTGGCTGTCCTGGAACTCACAGAGCTCCACCTGCCTCTTCTCATGAGGATAAAGGTGTGTGCCACCACTGCCCGGCTTTACTAAGTGTTCTTAATTAGGCAGATAACTTTCTGAGGCAGCAAAGTAGGTTGGTAGACATTAGGAACTTTTATTGCATTTGTGTGTATGTCCCCTCCTTCCGTTTGTGTCACAGGGATGAACTCAGGCTTGGCAGCAAGCACCCCTAGGTGCTGAGCCATCTCACAGGCTTACATCAGGAAACTTGGTTAAAAAAAAAAAAAAAAAGATAAAGGAAGTTCCATGAACTAAATGTCTGATATCAAAACATTTCATTTAACTGAATTTCAATAAAGGGCTTAAGATGCTTTTAATTTAAAATACAAGGTCAAGCCCGTCAGCATTCAATATGGAGAAGAGCTCCCAAGTCTCTGCCCCTGAGGAGCTACTGATGATTGATGGCTTCTAAGGAAGAGGCAGTCATTTTGTTGTTGTTTTGGGGTTTTTTGGGGGGGTTGTTATTTTGGGTTTTGAGACAGTTTCTGTCTCTGTAGCTTTGGAACCTATCCTGGAACTCTCTCTGTAGGCCTCGAACTCAAGAGATCCGCCTGCCTCTGCCTCCCAAGTGCTGGGATTAAAGGCATGTGCCATCACCAGCGTGCACCTGAGGCAGTTTTCTTTAGGGTGTGGCCCCTGGTTGACCATGCTCCACCGGATGGCTCCACACCCATGAGTATAAAGGCAACACAGATTGATGTATTTAATAATTTAAAAAAAAAAAAAAAAGCTGGAGAGATGGCTCAACCATTCAAGGCTAGGCTCACAGTGTGTGTGTGTGTGTGTGTGTGTGTGTGTGTGTGTGTGTGTGTGTGTGTGTGAGAGAGAGAGAGAGAGAGAGAGAGAGAGAGAGAGAGAGAGAAATTAGGAGGTACAGAACTGGGTGGATATGAAAGGAGTTGTGGGAGGAGTGGATCTAAATATGAAAAATATACATTGTATGCATATATGAAATTCTCAAATGAAAATATATCAAAGTAGGGCTCAGTGTTTAAGAGCACTGACTGCTCTTCCAGAGGACGTGGGTTCAATTCCCAGCACCCCCAAAGGCAGCTAACAACTCAAACTCCAAGATCTGACACCCTCACATAGACATTCAAGCAGGCAAAAGCATCAATGCAAATAAAGGTAAGTAAATTTAAAAAAAAAGAAAATATATCAAAGTAAAGCTGTACATGATGGCACACATCTTTAATCCCAGCATTCTAGAGGTATATGCAGGTAGAGCTCTTTTAAATTCGAGGCCAGCCTGGTCTCCATGACTTTCAGGCCAGCCAGAGCTACATAGTGGGAACCTGTCTTAAAAGGGAGAGATAAGGGGCTAGAGAGATGGCTCAGAGGTTAAAAGCACTGACTGTTCTCCCAGAGGTTCTGAGTTCAATTTCTAGCACCCGCATAGTGGCTCACAACCACTGTAATGAGATCTGGCACCCTCTTCTGTGTACATAATAAATAAATCTTTAAAAAAAAAAAAAAAAAAAAAGAGAGAGAGAGATAAACCGGGTGGTGGTGGCGGCGCGCACACCTGTAATCCCAGCACTCAGGAGGCAGGTGGATCTCTTGAGTTTGAGGCCAGCCTGGTCTCAGAGCTAGTCCAGGACAGGCTCTAAAACTACAGGGAGACCCTGTCTCGGGGGAAGAGAGAGAGAGAGAGAGAGAGAGAGAGAGAGAGAGAGAGAGAGAGAGAGAGAGAGAGAAAGGCTGGAGATGTGGCTCAGTTAATAGAGTGCTTGCTTCTCACACACCAAGCTCAGTTCTAGACCTAGTTCATAGACTGGGTGTGGTAGCGCCTGCCTGCAGTCCCAGTACTTAGAAGACAGAAGTAGCAGGATCCAGAGTGAGTTTGAAACTACATGGGCTACATGAGAGACCCTGTCTCAAGAAAGTAAAAATGTAATCCACACTTCTCTGGATTATAAAAGGCTCCAAAGTAAAGAACCAGTGAATGTTTTATTCTGTACTTATACCCACCATGTCCAAGATTCCCCACAGCAAGCCCTGACTCAAATATTCAGTGTATTGAGCAACTGGTTGGATTCAAAGGGAAAGGAAAGGACACAATTGGGATTCTGGCTGTGAGTGGCACATGGCTCACTAAAACAGGGAGAAACCCGGTCAGCAGGAAAGTGAGTTCAGGTGTAAGTAATCTATCCTAGAAGTCATCTAGTAGGCAGCCCAATTATGGCAGCTTAGCAGCACAGGTGAAGTGGTGGGTAAACACAGGAGGGAAAGACTAAAGTTGCCCAGAAGTGCAAACAGAGTTCAGTCCACAGCCTGCCTCCCAGTTCTGCTAATGGAGTGAGAGATCAGGCTTCAACTGCACTAGTTCTAGGCTGGCTGGTTCTGTGAGATATAGGTATAAACCTCTGGCAGTGCAGGTTTCGTTCTATCCTTAGACTGTAGTAACTAGATGCCGACAGGACCCTCCCAGTTAGGAGTCAAATGTATCTCAGGTGTTGCCTGGTGAGTTTCTACAGCACTAACCAAAAACAAAAACAGGTATTGAACCACCCCTTTTGGTTTAGTCTTTTGTATTGCACCCTTACCCGGCTGGCCTGGAACTCAGTGTATACCAGGATGTACCCTGTACCTGGCTTGTATGGTGTTGGGGGAAGGGGTTGGTTTTATTCACAAATAATCTTGCCCCTCAATAGGGTTATGTGTCACAATCATACTCTGCTAAGCCCTAGTACTTCTCTGTGAAAATGAGAGCTACATTTGGTGATTTCTGATGTATCAGACTCTGATCACCCCCACCTAGTAGTTGGGAGCTTATGATTCAAGGAAATTAATGTAGTGTTTGGTAACATGTCCAAAGACACACTGACCAGCTGCAGATTCGAATCTGGACTCCATAATTCATGTTTTAATCCTTTAGCCACCATTCCAAGAGGCCTCCATCAGGCTACTGGAGTTCAAGGAGGCTGGTTCCATTCATTCTGTCATTCCTGTTACACCGTATCCTAACATCTGGTTCAAGCAAAGCTACTCTCATACTGCCTCCTTACCTAGAATATCCCATTGCCATAGACACATAAAGGATGGAGAGTGGTGAATAGGAACAAATTAATGGAGGATCTTGGCAGTGAGCAAGTTTGAGCATCAGGAGCTAGAATCACGGGGAAGACTTTCTTAAATGTTTAACCTCTATTCACAATGTTTTGGATTTTGGGGGTAGGAGGTGTTGGAGAGGTGGTTCATTGGTTATGTGTACTTGTTGCCCTTGCAGAGAACCCAAGTTTAGTTCCCAGCACCCACATGGCAGCTTACAAGCATTGTAATCTAGTTCCAGGGGATCCAAAAACCTCTTCTAATCTCCATGGGCACCACACACATGCGTACATGCAGGCCACATGCATACACATAAATAGATGTTAAAAACAAAGTTAGGGGGCTGAATACGTGGCTCCAGCATAGAGCCCTTCTCTAGTATGTGTAAGGTCCAAATATCAAGGCTACACTAATGATGTCAAGTACTGTTAACATAAAACGTAATTCAATGACATTTTCTAAGTTCAAATTAGTATCAGAATACTTACTTCAGTACCTCAGGACAGGCAACCATCATTCACAAGAGTTAAATATTGAATCTGGGAGTCATAGCATTTCAAGGCTCTAAAGGAACAATGACTATTAGAATTCTTCCAAGCATAAATAGGAGTAAAATCCACAACAGACTTAAAGTCTGTAGCAGATACACTTGCACATCTAAATGTGTCAGTAGGGCATAAGGAGGGAGGCTGTAATACAAAAACAGTCAAGTTCCCCTCTTTAGAAATACCATTGAAAACAGTCGTAAAACTCCTACTCTGCTTTTCAACAAACCCTAACAGACTTGAGCTTTAGGGAGCAGGAAGGGGCTTCTTCTCTAGACTGTGACCTCTTCAGAGCAGCTCAATTGTGGGTAAGCTGCCAGTTAAGTGAGGGTGATTTTTCAGGCTGGTCTTCCAAATCTCTGCATTGCTATATTGACCCATATCCAGATGTTTGTTTTATATGTGTGTGTGTGTGTGTTGGCCGGAGTTGAGGACAGAACCCAGGGCCTTGCGCTTGCTAGGCAAGCACTCTACCACTGAGCTAAATCCCCAACCCTAGATGTTTATATTTCTTTAAGAAAAACAAAAACAAAACTCATTTTGCTTTGTACTTCCAGCTCCTTTGAAGATTATGAAGCAGATGAACCTGTGTCTCCCTCTGAATTTGGAAACAAGGGTAATAAAGTAGTAACTTCAAGCCTTTCAGAGAGATGTGGAAAGCTTCAGTCCGTGGATGAAGAGTAGCTGCCAACATCTACACAGAAGGATGGTGTGGAGAGATGGTCTAGTTTGCACACTGCTTTGTAAAGGCTTTGATTGCTCCAAGTGCACTAGAAACTAAAATGCTCTTAAGTAGTTCAGCTCAGGAGACCCCTCCAGTTTGCCACAAACCTCCTGCAGAGCTCTTCCTTGGAAGTACCTACTGTCACCAATTTCCAAAGTCTGCAATCTGCACTCTACACCCCTCAGTGTATGGAGGCTCTCTTGGAAACAAGACCAAGCACAGGTCTTTGCATATAAAGAAGCTGCCTTAGTGTTGGCCAGCTTCCCTGGGGTCCCCAGGCTCCTACAAAACCTAGAAGAAAACTTCACTTGCAGAAAACTTAAGTCAAAGAGTCTGAAACTTGGAAAAGGACCTCTAGAATTGACTTTGTTCTAGTAACGAAAGCACTGCCAAACATCTCAGAAACTACTTATGTGTACTGGAGTTCAAGGACCTTGAACTTACCTGGTTTAATGTAATTTCACCATGACCTGCCAAACTGCTAGTCACTTTACATTCTCAGGTATTGTAACCACTAGGCCCTTCCAACTCTTCTGGCAAGCTCTGCAGCCTCTGCATCTGACTGTGGGTCTTGTACAAAATCTCCAGAAAAATCCTTAAAATGAAGGTAAGGGCAGAATCTGGCACTTATGATAACATGTGTAGCCAACTATTGGGCGATTATTAATCTACAGATTAGTTGATGATCTGTCTTCATTTCTAGCAGGCCTACTTGAAGACTTAAGGAATGTGATACACCATGGAAACTTCTCACTATACAGATTTCCTCCCCTTCTTGAATACTAGAGTAAGCCAAAAGAAAAAGGCTCAAACTAAACAGTATTCCTTACTGTTTAGAAACTACTACACCAGATATTTCATCCACCTCATTATCATCACACTTGGAAGAAAACAATTCTCACCCACAGTAGAAATTACTATAGTGGTAAATTCAAAATCCTACATTTTTCAACAGGCCACCGTGCAACTAAATCCTACAGTGCTTATTGTTAACCTTCATGCTGGAAAAAAAAAAATATACTAAAAAAGGATGGACATCTCTAAAATCACAGCAACGTATTATCCATGTCTGCCAAAACCATCAACTTTTCCCTATCCCTTGTTTCCTGTTTTATTTTAAAGTCTTGTAAAGGATCAGAATAGCCTTCCTTTTCTCTCCATTCTAATTATCATACTGGTATAAAGGCCAAGCAGTGAAATAATCAAACTTTAGATGATGGTAGGCTAAATGTGGAGAAAAAAATTAATAACTAATACTAGAAGTTAGCAAGCCCAGCAATCCTGCCTATCACAAGATCCTCCAGATCCCTGGTTAGCTTACCTTTATGACTACAACTAACCTCCCACATAACCACTATATAATCTGGTAACTATTACAACTAATAGCTCACCCAGATATTAAAACCTTGAGGAAAATTTTACAAAAAAACATATAGGTGTGGTGCCACATGCCTGTAATCTCAGGATTTATGTAGTTAAGACGGGATAGCATAAATACACTGAGAAATGTTGTTTACTATACTGCTAGCACTCAGAGACTGAAGCAAGGAGGATCTGCGGCTCATGTCATGATGTTATCAGCAGTCCTATCCAATCTTTAGCAGGAAGGGAAAACAACTATTTTTAGCTTCAAATAAAAATACAAGATAACTTTTAAGGCAATTTAAAGGATTTTATTAGCTGTGTTCTAAACTATTTGAGACTCACCTAAAAGCACAATATAAAATTCAACTTTATAATATCCCTTAAAAGCCATGAGCAGCTAGGCCTCACTGGCTGCTCTGAAACTGTATGCAACTTTACTTTATCTGTGGTGCTGGGAATCAAAACCTAGAACCATCCACATGCTAAGAAAGCACCCCGTCTGCAGCCTTTTTTAACTTATTCTGCTATCTTCTTTTGCCCTTACTGAAACTCTCACCACCACACAGTTTGAGATGGATTATTTAATTTTGGCTACATGAATTATATTTTAAATAGTTACCTTATTACCAAACTGGAAATGTTAAGTTGTGACAATAGTATCCCTGGGACCTTGAAAAAGATGAATTATAATCTAAATCACTAGTTCTCAACCTTCCTAATACTGTGACCCTTTAATACTCACGTTGTGGTGACCCCAACCATAAAATTTGTTTTATCTCTATTTAATAACTAATTTTTCTACTGTTATGAATGGTAATATAAATATCTGATATTCAGGATATCTGATATGCAGCCCTCTAAGGGGTCGTGACCCACACACAGGTCAAGAACCACTGATCTAAACATTATTTAATGAAAGGAGGGTGGTTTCATAGCATAATTGCCAAGGTAATCAAACTAATAAAATTCTGTATAGCTCCCTGTATCTATCTTATCTGTCACTATACTGTTCAAAATGTTTAAGAAAAAAAAAATACCAAAATTCTAATTCAGATATCATTTGCTCAGCTTTGAAAGTGTTTGACTAGAGATGGTGCATGACTTGTTTTCCCCTTTTCACCAAACAAAATAAAATTGTCAAATGTATGAATTGTGTTCACTACACATTTTTGGTTTTAGATACACTTACAATTCATTTTTAACCTGTAAGCAAAGTTGAGTTTTTGCAAGAATAACTCTTTGAAGTCTTGGGAATGCTATGAAGAAAAGTCTTAAGGGTTGCTATCTCACTGAGAAGTGCTTTCCTCTGGGATAAAGGAACTCTCCAGGATCAAAGGGGACTTTAGCCTCATCCATATATTAAAAGGCTCTATCACTACATATTATTGGTTATCTAAAATGAAATCAAGAATATTATATCCAGATCCTACAGTCTTATGTCCTAAAAGCACTGTTACCTATGGAAAAAGGAAATTCTACTCACTTAACATTTTACTTTTCTTCAGTAAGGTTATTGTGGAATTTTTTTAAATAAAGCAATTACAGACCCTTTACACCCTAGTGCTTCATGATGAAAATATACACTCAATGAATCTAACCAAAAAGAGAAATTATAAGCTCTCTTCTGACAAGGACTCAGATTATTCAAGATACACCAATTTAAATGAAGTTTTGTTTTATCTTTACTAATTTCATATCTTGATAAATCCAGTTCCTTCAATAAATTAAGTCAGCATTTGTTAGCATTACTTTTAAAAAACACATGTCATAAAGAAAAACATAAAAACCAAGGCACTTTAAGTACTCTTCCCCAGCCTAATACAGACCATTGAGAACATGCTATCCCGAACTCCTCAGTATTCTACAACATAGAATTAGAAAACTATCATTTATTGATAGACTTAAGGTGTGATACAGGTTTCCAAAAATGTGGCAGTGAGAATACCAGCATAAAAAAGAGAAACTTGTGCTAAAAACAACCTGAATTCATCATTGGCAATATTACATAACAATCAAGGTCCTCACATACTTATTTCCACTTTATCTCTATTGCCAACCTCTCATGCATCAAAAACAAAGCTAAGATTATCAAATTTGGAAAGCAATGAGGTACTCCATGAATTTTAAGATCGTATTTGGAAAGTCTGGGAAATCTGCAAAATATAGCCTAATTATCCATGTGTACAATCTCATTTCTAGTCATTTTTGCAATGATCATTACTGAATAAAAAACAGATTTACATGATTATATAGTAGGGCATCATCTGGCCCAACACATACTGTTACAAACTTTAGGTAAATACATGTTTCATAAGACACTGCTACCACTTAAAGAATTTAAATAAAATTCCAAAATTTGGTAAGCAAATAAAGACAAGACAACTAAGAAGCATTTTCCACCATTTACTCTTGTTATCAAAAATAGTTCAACTCTTCTTGCAAAACAAAAACAAAATCGTACATACTGGACACATACATCACATTTTTCTTCCTATGGCTTTAGCCCACCCCCGCCCCACCAAAAGAGACCAAAAAAAATTTTTTTTGTTTTTTTTTTGTTGTTTTTTTTTTAAAAAGCCCAATGACAACAACAAAACAACTACCTGACCACATTCACAGAAATGACACCAGGATACACTACAAAACAGGAGGTGTCATCTGCTCTGTGTCCAAAGGATTCTTCTCCATGTCTTTATGAGGCGAGTAACCATCATTGAACATGCTGTGTGCCAAATCAAAACAACTTCAACACATCCGATCTCATTAGATGGTGAATGCAGTAGAAACTGGAACTTCCCTAGCAGTATTTTTCTTAAAATAAGCACTGCCAAAGCAGCAACTCTTTGAAATCACAAGGTTATCTCCACACCTAGTCAGTCCTTGTTTACCTGGGCTGTGCTCTTTCAAGCAACTGACTATAGACTTCCCTTCAACAGAATGTTTGTCTTTCCCATAAAGTTAATAGGAAGAAGTACATTAAAACTCAAACACAGTTTGTGCTTTACATGCAAAAGAGCATTCTAAAGAAAATCCTCCGAGCTTTACACCTACCTAAATGCACAGGCTTCATCAAAGGCATGTTTTAAGGCCTTGATAAAGAAGCCTTCATTATGAACAGCACCCTTAAAAAAAGAAAAAAGGAGCATATTCAAGGTAAAGCCTGTGGCAAATGAACAGGAAATAAAAATCAAAGTTGTCAATGGCAATAAGTACAATGCATAAATCTGGGCACATTTGGGGCATTATTTCAAAATTAAATAAAACCCAATTTTTAAATTCTTTTTATGTTTTTAAAAATTATGTTATGAACTAAATAAACTCAATTATGTTCAGAATAAAACAGCTCTTCACTTTATTTACCAACTAGAACATTGCTCAAAGTGAAAGGACTTAGGATTTTCTCATAGAAGTGAGTCAGATAACTAGAAAGGGGGCTGAACTCATAAATATTTAAAGCATAAACAGCTTAACATTTGTGGTCTGACAGAATTTATTTGTTCACTTTTTAAAAGACAGATTTCTTAAAACATTCTAATGAGGGGGAAATTTTCTTTCATAATACTGCTGATTTAAAAACTGCTACATACACGCCAGTAGCCAATTTTCATGATCAGAAATGGTACTATGTCAGCACAAAGGTTGAGCTGGACACATCAGCTTTTCAACAGGAGAAATATCACTGCGGCATCTGAAGGCAGCAAAGGCTCCTGATAAACTAATGGCTACTTTTCCACAAAAAAATGAAAAAAAAAAAAAAAAAAAATTAGCACAATCTTTATGGACTGACTAGATACCACTTCCTTACATTTAATCATCAACTTTGATTATGCACAAAGCATGACCATAAACAATGAGGTTATTGTTATTATTTTCCTTGCCAAAGTTCATTTTGTATAAATCAGTTGCATCAGCATTTGTTCTCAAACTATGAGGTTCTGTAAGAACTAAGAACATATAGTTGTAGGGTTACTCCTCCATTATCTGCAAACTATTTCCCCGACACTAACACATATAACTTAGCAATGAAAACACTTGATACAAGTGATCTATATGCAGGAGCTCCGGCAAGTTAAACCAACAGAACCATAGCTGCCGTAGAACTGTAGCTATTTCCTACCAGGGGTAGGTAGGTTTCAAGACCCACTGATTTAACAGTCGAATCTCATATCTATAGCTTCATCCAAACTTTTATCATCATGTGTACTGGCAGCTAAAAATGTCGTTACTGGGGACCCTGTGACATTAATTACACTGGTGCTAGTACTTGCATTACGCACAGCAATGCTAGTCACATTAATGCCCAAAGTGAGCCTGGTCTGCTCCAAGGCCTTTTCTGGCACCGCAAATGCCTCCAGCTTCTTCTCCCCATTGGCCATATAGGAGTTTTGGCAGCCACGACATATACAATCTAAGCAGGCTTTCCGGTTAGAGTAGCAAGGGCAGCGTTGGCCGCGGCATGTAAGAACACTTGGATTTTGAGTAGCACGCCCACATTTACATCCTTTCTTTTCCTGGGGCTTTTTGTACACAGTCTTGGTAGGACTTCCTGGCATAAAATGATGACTAGGAATCTTTTCCTTTACTGCTTTGTCTTTTTTAAGAATACCTGGCTTGGATTTAGAGTGGGATTTCTTGGATCCATGTTCATGACTCTTTTTCATGCTTTTAGTAGATAAAAGTACAGATTTGCTGATCTTGGGTGTTGTGCCTCCATTGGGAACAGTTGCTATAGGTTGAAGAGAGATTTTGCTTTCCCGCTTCACTGTCACGGGAGCTGATGCCCCCAGGGTTGGGCCTCGGATAATGGTAGAAATTGGAAGTGGCTGAACTTTCTCACTGTCGCTTTCAGATCTGGATCTTTTTCGATTCAACTTTGCTACCTTCGGAGTTGCTGCTGTACATGATAACCCATGAAGTGCAGGGCTGGTAGACATATAAACATTATGGCTGAGAGACTGGGAAGAAAGCTGCAAAAAAGGTCCATTGGATACAGTGGCTTCCAAGTTTGGCTGCAAATTAGGACAGCAAACCTCTGTATTTGAAACAGTTTCTAAACTTCGGAGTACTTCCTCAACACTTAGCAAGAGAGAGTCACCAGGTTTTATATCTTCACTGAAACTACAGATATCAATACCTGTGGAGCATAAGTCAGTGGCTACCGTGTCACAGACAGGTGGCAGGCTGTCAGACAGATCCTCAGTTTTTATATCAACAGTATTACACACGTCAATAGTATTTGGATGTTCAGGTGAAGGGATGTTTATACCAAATCTGTCTATTGAAAGCCCATTGTAAGTAGGCAAACCATTGATAACAGAACTGCCAATAGCAATGCTGAGGGTGCTTTCAGACATTGGAGACAAACTAGCTTGAGGATCAGCTGTGGGTTCTGAGGTTGAAGGTAAAGGGGAATGTGTCAAACACAGAGTGAAGGATGAATCTGAAGGTTTCTCTGTCTCCTCACAAAACAATGATCCGTCATTAAGCAAAGCTAAAATATCAGAAGAACAGTCAACTGCTTCTATAATATCCCGCGCCAATGTCGTCTGGGTTATATATTCACATAGCTTCTTGTAGCAGTTCACTAGGATGCTTAGCTGCTTGTTCTCCTCAAACTGCTCATAGTCTTTGCACCAGCTACATGAAGGTTTCATCATCATTTTCTTGCCTTTACAAGTTTTGCAGACATAGTGTTGGCAGGTGGAGTTGGTGGGTGCAATAGGATCTTGTAGCAAATGTCCTGAAGAGGAGGAGGAAAACATAGATTTTAGTAAAACTCATTTACAGTTTCAGATAATAGAGTTCAGCTATTATTCTCTTAAAACTGAAATTGGTTAAACTCACTAGACTGGGAGGTGGGGTATACAGAGATAACTGGAGAAATACTCAACAGCTCTCTTCATTTCGGTAATTCTCCACTCTGTCATCTTAAACCAGTCTTCCTTGATTCTGGTCGTGTCCACAAAATGTTACCACCAACCTTCTTACGGTCTTCTCTCCAAAGGCTATCAAGAGGTAAAGCTCAGTGGCCAAAAACCCTTACGACCTCCAACTAACACAACATAATAGACAACTTACTGAACAATCAGCACAAATGTAATTTCAACCAGTTATTACATATATGAACCATAAGCTTTTAAGAAGATCAAGATGTGACCCCAATGAGCAAGAATCTCATTTGCTGAAAGGAAAGAGAGTTTTGTTCAACTCAAGATCTTCCACAGGTCAACAACATGAGGAAACATAAGCCAGACACAGCGGGGCACGCCTGTGACCCCAGCACTCGGGAGGCAGAGGCAGGTTCATCTCTGTGAGTCCGAGGCCAGCCTGGGCTACACAGTGAGTTCCAGGACAGCCAGGACTACAGAACCTCTAACTCAAAAGAACAGGGGGTGGGGATGGGGACACTTGTGTGCCACCATGCCTGCCTCAATACAAACTCTTTTCCAATGTAAAAACTTACCTCTATACACTGTTGTGGGCTATTATATTTAAACTGATTACAATAAATAAAACGGAAAATAATACTGGATCCTAACTCTAAATGACAGAATTCAAAATAACTGTATATAGTAAGCCATGGGCATCCTAAGTGCAGCAACATATTATGAAAGTGGAAATGGGGCTGGGTAGTTGGCTCAGCTGGTAAGGACACTGGCTAACAACATGTGTGATGCAAGCATGTGGAGCTGCTCTCAAATCACCAGAAACCACACACACACATACACTGGTTGTAGTGGCACATACCAGTCAACCTAACAAACAAGGGTAAGATAGTGGGGAGGGTTGTTGGAGCTCATCGGCCTCCAGCTCCAGGTTCAATGAGACTTCATTTCAATGCTCTAAGACACAGTGATAGAGCAGGACATCTGATGTCCTCTCCTCTATCCTCTGCCTACACACAAGACCCGCACATGTACACACACACAGACACAGACACACACACACACACACACACACACACACACACACACACACACACACACACACACACACGTCTCCCAACCTGAGACTGCTATCCAATTACAAATGACCTAGAAATATGGTAGATTCAGTCCTCTTGCCATTCCTCACACTCCCACAGATGCAATTGTTTCTTAGCTCCCAATTCAAATGGTTCATAGTTGACCCAAAACAGTCTTCTCATCTTCTAAATCAAACCAAAAAAGTGTCATGTGCAATAAAAATTGAAAATCAAAAGGAAAATGTCCAAATAGTTTTTCTTTTTTTGAGACAAATATTTTTAAATTAAACATATACCTAAAGCAATCTTTAAGTCAAAAAACATCATAAACAAAACTAGAAAGCATTTACTTAGCAAAAATAGAAACATATCAACAATAGGAGAGACAGTCCAGACTGATTAGAGGGAAGCTGTTAACTTTTAAAGGGTCTAGCCTGAGCCAGGCATGATGGTACACGCTTGTAGTCTTAGCTACTTACTTAGGAAGCTGAAGCAGAAGGATAAATTAGGCCTGGGAATTGAAAACCAGTCTGGGCAACAGTCTCTCAATCTGTCTGCATCAGAAAACTGAGTCAGCCTCAAGCCCTTTCTCCTTCCACTGTACTAGGACAACACAAGTTTAAGCAGGACAAAACAAATGAAGACCAGAAAAGGGAGCTGGGCAGAGCGCTCAGTCTATAGCTCAAGGCTAGCCTCTATCACAAAGCAACACTTGGTTTCAAAAACTAAATTTAAGTTTACCCAGGAGGAAAAAAATAACAAAACTAGAAATAAAAGCTATCGGAGTATCTTACCAGTGTCCTACAGAAATGTAAAGACCTGAAAGATACCCTCAACAACTTTATGCCAACAAATCAATCAACTTGGACAAATTGCCAGATAAGCACTGAAACTGACACAAAAATTAAAAACTGAATAGACATAGTGCAAGTAACATTATAAAATAAAAACTGAAATCCTACGAAAACTAAAGCAACCTTGGTGGTGTTCAGTGTTGTTGTGTGTCTGTGAGGGATGTAACTGACCTTGTACACACGCATGTGGAGGAGGCCAGAGGTCCACATGAGGGAGATGCCTCTGCCAATCTCCACAGGTCGTCAGCCTGTCTCCACCCTACCAGTGCTGGGGTTAGTCAGACAGGCACCCCCGCGCCTGGCTTTTACATGGGAGCTAAGAATCCAAACTCACCTTCCCATGCTTACACAACAAGCCCTTTAACCACTCAGCTGTCTCCCTTGACTCTTTTTTTTTTTTTTTCCCTTTTTCTGAAGCTGAGGACTGAACCCAGGGCCTAGCAAGAGCTCTACCACTGAGCTAAATCCCCAACACCTTCATTTTTAACTTTTAAGTAACACCAAAAATCAGATGACAAAAAAATATTAAGACCCATGGTACTAGGCTGGGTGGTGGTGATGCACGTCTTTAATCCCAGCACTCAGGAGGCAGAGGCAGGTGGATCTCTGTGAGTTCTAGGCCAGCCTGGGCTATAGAGTGAGTTCCAGGAAAGGTGCAAAGCTACACAGAGAAACCTTGTCTCAAGGGAAGGAAGAAAAAAAAAGACCCATGGTACTAATGTTAAGGCCATTATGAAGAGGAGACACAACAATCACTAACATGACAGAAAAATAATCTAAAATACAACCCAAAAACCTTTCCATTTATAACATGAATTTCCAGCAAACTAAAAACAACTTTTTGTTTGTTTGTTTGTGTTTTTCAAGACAGGGTGTCTCTTCGTGGCCTCGCTATCCTGGAACTCACTTTGCGGACCAGGCTGGACTTGAACTCACAGATCCACCTGCCTCTGCCTCCCAAATGCTGGGATTAAACTTTAACCTACAGCAAACTCGCTTGCTCCCATTCAAAGTTACATCTGAGGTCCTAGGTGTGAAGGAAGAAGAAAGGAGGAGGTACTGAACAAGAGCAAAGGGAATCAAGGCATGCAGATTGGAAGAAGATGTAAAACTAAGAGCATATCTGTATCTGTAATCCATATATAATCCCAAGAAAGCCACACCAGGAACTCTTAGAACCAATGAGTTTAGGAAGGCCATAACAAAACGTGTAACTGTAAAGTTGTGTTTCTATGTATGATGAACCTCAGTAATTAGTATTTCTCAGAAACATTTACTTAAAACGGCACCAAGAATATTTAAATTTTTAGGGAGAAAAATACTTAGAAATACTTATATACAGGTGAGATGTGAAAATGGCAAAATCACTTTAGAAATAATTCGTTTCTTTTAAAAAGTTAAATAAAGGGGCTGGAGAGATGGCTCATTGGTTAGAAAGTTCTGGCTGCTCTTCCAGAGGACCAGAGTTTGATTTCCGGTCCTCATGTGGCTGCTCACAACCTGTCTCTTAACTCCGGTCCCAAAGCAGTCCCAAAGGTTCTGACACCCTCTTTCAATCTCTGCAGGAACCAGGCATGCATGTAGAGGTGCACATACAAACAAAACACTCACACACAAATATATATATATATATATATATATATATATATACATACATATATATATATATATATATACATACATATATATATATGTAATTTTTTAATTTAAAAAGAATATTCTTGGCTCAATCTAAGGACACACACATAAATCCTTTTTTTTTTTTTCTCTTAAGTGCATATACAATCCTGAGCAACAGGGACACATTCTGAAATTTATCATTAGACTGTATCATTACATAAACACAATGTAAACTACACTAACAAATAAGCCAATCTCTCAATATGTCCTCTTGACACAATTCAAAACATGGTAAAAACACAATATATAAAAAGTTGCTGCTAGTGTCAACATACTACACTATATTCCAGCAAACTTTAGATGAAGTACTCTAAGGCAGATATGGAAGGGCGCGCACACACACACACACACACCTGTGATCTCAGCATTCAGAGGGCAGAAGTTGGAGTTTAAGGACAACCCGAGCTACATTATATATAAAAAAAAGTTGACAAGAGTTAGGTAGTCTGGCACATGCAGTTCACAAATCCAAAACCCAACACTAGAGAAAATACATACAGTATGTATTAGTAAGCCACCTATGTGAGTAACACAGTCATTTGTTCAGAAAGCACCAATACACCCAACTGAAGCACAGTCTTCCCGATTATCCATTCTAACAGTGGGGTAGTTTAAAAAAAAAAAAAAAAAAAACTTTGATCAGAATACTAGGAAAGAAAAACTAGGGTGGGGAAGCTGAGATACACACAAACACACACAACTGACAGGCACTTCAAACACTTAACAAATGTCAATGACTTAAAACAAAAATCCTGAGAACACTGGATCTGACAGTAATAACAATCATAAAATAAAACCTAGAATGACAAAAACAGAACTAAACTAAAATGCAATGCCAACAATTCAGACTGACTACAACAAAGAGACTTAAAGAATCAAATCTCACGCCTTTAAATCCCAAAACTCAGGAGGTGGCAGCAGCAGGTTTTTAAATAGACAGGATCTAAGAGTCTCCTCAATTCCATTCCCTTATTCCTTTGGAATCTTTACTAGGTCACAGACCCCCATAAAAACAGGATATGCATGCACAGACACAAACTAGTACACACAATCTTCTGGCAATCATGAATCAATAATCACCCAAACTTTAAAACTGCTTTCCACAATCTTCAAGAATCAGCCTAGACAGCTATTGACTTTGCCTCCAACTCAAATCTCCTGGACTTCAGACTCAATGAATCTCTCTTCAGGGGTAATTCAAGCTTCACATATATAACTACACTTGTCTTTCCTAACCCACCTTCTCTTAATCTTCCACCTCTACCCCTTCTTCTCTTGGATGGATGCTGACACCATCTTCCACTTTTGAAACCTTCCAGACCAGTCATCTCTACTCCACCTGCTATCAGTGCTCTGCCCTTAGCTCCTAAAATCTGCTCATCCATCCTCTAAATTTTACCCATTTGACTACTAATGCCTCAGTTGTTTCTCACTTGGAAAACTAAATGTTTTCCCACTTATCTCCTTGCCTCCACTTCATCCAATCCAATCAATTCATCTGCTATTCTGCCAATGATTTATTGTTCTAAAACATAAACCTAACTACAGGCTTATCCTTTGAAAATCCTTCGAACTGCCTTTAAAATCCAAAACCCATTCTCCTCCCATCCCCAAATACTGCATCACTAAAACTCTATAATCCAACTCTCACCCACACTGTTAGAAAACATGTCATGATTACAGACAGACAGAGGGAGAGAGAGTTCTTCCTTCAACTCAATTATGACCTCCACAGGAAGCCTTCCACACTCCTCTACCCTCAATTTGTCCCCCTGGTACAACTAACAGCTATTGCATTATACTCCCACTGCTCACTAGGCCTTGGTCAAAAGCCGGAATTTTTTTTTCCCACTTTCTATCATTGTTGGCAATAGGCTGGCATCTAATATACAAGCAATGACAGAATCATAAAACATAAGGCTTGTGACTGAGTGACCATGGAAATCAATAGTTCCTGTGGCTTCATTTTAATCAAAATAGATTTTCATAGATTATACAGCCAGGTACTAGCAATAAAGAGCTGAGTCTACAGACTCCCAACCTAGTAGTTTTCTTTCATCTATGTCCTCCTCTCTATTTTCCAACAGGGTGTCCTCAAACTCACATGGTAACTAAGCATGAAACTTCAAATCTCTGATTTTCTTGTGCCCACCTCTCAAGCACTGGGACTGAGGCATTGCCACTATGCCTGGCTTAAAAAGTGCTGGGGACTCAACCCAAAGCTACTCCATGTATGCTAAGAAAGCATTTTTACCAGCTGAGCTGCATCCCAGCCCATTAATCTAGTGTTACTTCTTTTTATTAAAAACCATCTCTACTCCTACCACTGTCTGTGGCCTTCATTGAGACAATCTCAGCTTACTTCCACATTTATCATAAAGAATGATTTGATTACTAAAAGTGAAACACAGATAGAATGAGTAATCAACTACCAGATGTAAGGCCTTTACAGGGGAGAGAACCAGAGTATCAACCCTAACTGGATAGTGACTGTAGAAGAATGGAAGGAGAAGATGGATTCTCAACAACAGGTATAGAGAGGCAGTTTGGCCTCAGGTCTCACAAACTGGAGCTACAGAGTCCTGCTTGGATTCTCTATGATCCCAATTTCTGAAACTAATCTGAAATGCTTTATATAAACATATGTGGTGGTGTGAATAAGAATAATAACTTCCATATATTTGAATGCTTAGCCACCAGGCAAGTAGCACAACTTGAGAAGGATGGGGAGATATGGCCTTGTTGGAGGAAATCTGTCATCAGTGGTGGGCTTTGAGGTTTCAAAATCCCAAGCCAGGCTCAGTGTCAGTCTCTCTTTGCCTATGGATCAGGATGTAGCTCTTGGCTATTTCTCCAACACAATGTTTACCAGCTGACATGCTCCCTGACATGATGATAATGGACTAAACCTAAAAATTAAAGGACTGGAGAGATGGCTCAGCGGTTAAGAGTACCGGCTATTCTTCCAGAGGTCCTGAGTTCAATTCCCAGTACCCACATGATGGCTCACAACCATCTGTAATGAGATCTGGCGCCCTCTTCTGTATACATAATAAATAAATCTTTAAAAAAAAATTACTCCATTTTTTGATGTGTTTGAGTATTTCGTCTGCATGCATGTCTGCGTTTTACCTGCATGCCTGGTGCTCTTGGAGGCAAAAAGAAGGTACTACATCCTCTGGAGCTAGAAATACAGATGCTTGTGAGCTGCCATGTGGGTACTGGGAATCAAATCCTGGTTCTCTGTGAAAGCAGCCAGTGTTCTCAGTGTTGCTAATTGTGAGCTATCTCTTCAGCTCCACCGCCCCCCCCCTTCTTTGGAGAAGGGGGTGCACACCTTTAATCCCAGCACTCGGGAGGCAGAGCCAGGAGGATCTCTGTGAGCTAGCCTGGGCTACAGAGTGAATTCCAGAAAAGGCTCCAAAGCTATACAGAGGAACCCTGTCTTTAAAAAAGAAAAAAGAAAAAAAGGTTGGTAGAGCACTTGCCTAGCAAGCACAAGGCCCTGGGTTCATCTGTGTGTTTATTTTATAAGTGGGCTATCTGACTGCCGGGGCTTGGCAGGACCTGGAGAGAAAAACTCTAGCTACAGGCATGTTTACCATAAATGATAGTATTTCAGATAGCCTTGATTATATACAAAATTGATTTATAAAACATGACCATTTATAAAATGTTCTAGCAGCAATAAATCAAAACTGATAAATCTACACAGGCCTTGAAGTTAAGCCCTAATCCTCTTGAAGTGTTAGAATAATATACAACACTGAATCTTATTCATAACCCACTCAGCCTAGATTCAGACTCTAGTCATATAAACTCATGGATTAAAGAATGAAATAAACCAGGCATTGTGTTAGCAGGGAGGTGGTGGTGCATGCCTTTAATCTCAGCACTCAGGAGGCAGAGACAGGCGGATCTCTGCGAGTTCGAGGCCAGCCTGGTCTCCAAAGCGAGTTCCAGGAAAGGCACAAAGCTACACAGAAAAACCCTGTCTTGAAAAACAAAACAAAAGTCAGGCATTGTGGCTCACACCTGTAATCTCAGCACCTGGGAGGCTGAGACAGAAAGTGTAGTGTGTTTGAGGCTAGCCTAGGCTACAGAAACCAATTGGGTTTCAATAAATAAATAAACAGCCAAATCTAATGGGGCACATTTGTAATCCCAACACTTGTGAGGCTAAATAAAGCAGGATCTGGAGTTTTGAGGCCAGACTGAACTATATAGCAAGACCCTGTCTCAATCAATCATCCAATGAATGTTGATAAAATATATTTCTCCCAATAGTGATCTAAATATCTTCATTTTTTTTCCTTTTTCAAGTAAAGAATTAACTGCTTAGGCTATCTTCACTTAATAAAGCGTATCTCCTAGTTGCACACAATTGTCCCCTGCATTTAGGGAGGCAAGAGGATTGCAAGCCTATATATACTTAAATCCCATTTGGAAAACAAACAAAAACATTTTTTTCCTTCTTTTTTTAAAAGATTTACTTATTTATTATGTATACAGTGCTCTGTCTGCATGTGTCCCTGCAGGCCAGAAGAGGTCACCAGATCTCATTACGGGTGGTTTTGAGCCACCATGTGGTTGCTGGAAACTGAACTCAGGACCTCTGGAAGAGCAGTCAGTGCTTTTAACCAGAGCCATCTCTCCAGCCCCCCTTCTTTTCCTTCTTTATCATTTATGTAAATAATTCCTGTGGCCTAGCTATATGCCATGCTCTATACTAGAGCCTTCCACCTATCATTTAAGAAAGAACTTTCTGGAGTTGGAGAGATGGCTCAGCACTTAAGAGTACTGAATAATCTTACAGAGGAGCTGGTTCAATTCCCAACACCCACATGGCACCTCACAACTATCTGTAACTCCAGTTACAGAGAATCCAACAGCCTCACATAGACATACATGCAGGTCAAACACCAATAAACATAAAATAAAAATAAATCATTTTTTAAAAAAGAATCTTCTGAACTTTTTTAAAACTATCTTTGAATTATAGAATCAAAAGTACACCCCCAAACTAAAGATGTAGAAAGTTTCAAAACAGTAACTGGAGTATCTTCCTTCTTTTGAAAATATTTTTTTTTTCAGCCAGACAGTGGTGGCACACACTGCTGTGGGGTGTTCTGTATGTTAAGTGTGTTGCTCTGATTGGTTAATAAATGGAACACTGATTGGCCAGTAGCCAGGCAGGAAGTATAGGCAGGATAAGGAGAGAGGAGAATTCTGGAAAGTGGAAGGCTGAGTCAGAGAGATGCTGCCAGCCGCCGCCATGAAAAGTGAGATGTGAGGTACTGGTAAGCCACGAGCCACGTGGCAACTTTATAGATTAATAGAAATGGGTTAATTTAAGATATAAGAACAGTTAGCAAGAAGCCTGCCACAGCCACACGGTTTATAAGTAATATAAGTCTCTGTGTGTTTACTTGGTTGGGTCTGAGTGGCTGTGGGACTGGCAGGTGAGAGAGATTTGTCCTGACTGTAGGCCAGACAAGACTAGAAAAATTATAGCTACAGTACTCGGAAAGCAGAGGTAGGTGGATCTCTTGAGTTCAAACCAGACTGGTCTATAGAACGAGTTCCAGGACAGCCAGGTCTACACAGAGAAACCTTGCCTCGAAAAACCAATTAAGTAAAATGATTGAATGAATATAGATAATAAACGAATTATGTCTGTCTGTCTGTGAGTGTGTGTGTGAGTGTGTGTGTGTGTGTGTGTGTGTGTGTGTGTGTGTGTGAGAGAGAGAGAGAGAGAGAGAGAGAGAGAGAGAGAGAGAGAATAAGAGAATGTGTGTGTGTCCATCCCTCTGCTCCATCTGTCCGTCTACAGAGACCAGAAAGATCTCTGGAACCTGGAGTTACAGGCAGTTATGAGAAGCCCAATGTGGGTACTGAGAACCAAACTCAGGTTCTCTGGAAGAGCAGTATTTGCTCTCAACTGCCAAGCCATCTCCCTAGCACAGGACATCTTCTTGATAAATATGTACTAAGAAAAAAAATGACTACACAATAAAAAGATCCTGTGTATTATGGCAAATGAGAACAAATAAATTAACTGTTCTTCAATAATTAAAGTGGTTATCTTTACAAGTTTATTTTCATTCTAACAAATCTGTGCTTACTACAGATTTTTTGGCAGGCATATGTTGAAGTCTATACCTCTTAAAATGTCATTCATGAGGCAAAATATATGACTGTGGAGCCACTATATCAAGAATCAAGGAGATCAAGGAGATCAAGGAGATGACTCCGGGAAAAATTCTACCCTGTAAAGCTCAAAGTCCAGGTTCCCATATAGTGAGAACCAGGTGAATCTGGTGAGCCTGTACTACAGGCAGACAAGGGACTACCCATTGCATACTGGCTAACTAGACTGGCAAACTATGGATAACATCAATACCCTACCCTCAGTAAATAATGTGAAGAGCCATCTGGCCTTCACAAAATCTGCATAAATGTGTACTCACATACACACATGCATTCATACTGCACACACAGTTGCCAATAAAAATTGAAATTACGAAGACATAATTAGGCTGGGTATGATGGGGTACACCACCTTTGATCTCAGCACTAGGGAGGCAGAGAGGCAGGTGGATGGATCTCTGAAAGTTTGAGGACAGCCTGGTCTACATAAAGAGTTCCAGGACAGCCAGGAGTATGTAGAGACATCCTTCCCAAAATAAATTAATTAATCAATTAATTAAAATAAAAAACTAAAGCCAGGTATGCTAGCACACACCTTTAACTCAGCATTCCAGAGGCAGCAACAGACACATCTGAATTGAGGCCACCCTGGTCTACAGAGAGGTTCCAGAACAACCAGGGCTACACAAAGAAACCCTATCTCGAAAAATAAACTCAGCTAAGAAAAAAAAAATTAATGAGACCAGAGAATCCACCTAAAATCAAATTTTACTCTTGACATTACCAAAGCCAGGTCTATTTTTTAATGTCTGATTAAGCAGCATTTGGAATCTTTTAAACTTACACCCATCCAGTTTTAATAATGGTTTACCAAGGCAAAGAAATGCTTCAAAACACTAAATAAAAACTAGTAATAGCCGGGTGGTGGTGGTGCACGACTATAATCCCAACACTCGGGAGGCAGAGGCAGGCGGATCTCTGTGAGTTCAAGGCCAGCCTGCCTGAGCTACCAAGTGAGTTCCAGGAAAGGCACAAAGCTACACAGGGAAACCCTGCCTGGCGGGGGGAGAGGGGGGACTAGTAATAAAACTAAGGTTTTGCCCAGAGGTGGTGGTGGCGCATGCCTGTAATCCCAGCACTCGGGAGGCAGAGGCAGGTGGATCTCTGTGAGTTCGAGGCCAGCCTGGTCTAAAAAAAAAAAAAACACCCTAAGGTTTTTAGAAATTATTAGACCTCTACATCAAATAATCAAGCAGTGATGCTCAGAATAGCATTTAGACATTCCTAACCACAACCCTGTAACCTATTTTCTTTATAGCATCTAACACAATTATAATATAAGAGAACAGAGTTTTAAAATAAGGAAAGAAGATGATACTCGTAAGTCACTAAAACTGGTGAGTGAATATTTTAATTACTTGACCAAGTTGGGGGGAGCATTGAACCTGTGATTCTCCACCAATGGGTGGGCTCTACAAAACCAGACTGAGTCATTTTGCTTGTTTTCGTTTTGTTGTTGTTGATGTTGTTATTTTGGTTTTGCTTTTCTCTTGAGAAGGGGTCTGGCTGATCTTCGATCTGAAGCTATACCCATGTTTCTGCCTCCTGTACACTACCACATTCAGCTCCAAGTTATTATTTTTAAAGCTCACTATCATCATTTTAACTGGGTACTATTATATTAAGACCAGTGATAGCTATACACATGCCAGTTTGACAAGGGATTATGGACTAAGGAAAAGAAAAAAAAAAAAAAAAAAGTTCAGCGCTACAATTTTGCTTGTTACAAAAGCCAAATTGTTTATTGAACATCTGAATGTCAAACCTAAACTATGACAAAATACTTTCTGATACTCAAGGTGGTAAGTCAACAGTTTATATGGTAAGTCTCAACAGGCAATTAATAGTATATATTTTTTAAAAAACACCACAGATTATTAAGTGGATGATTTATAACTACACAAGCCCTCAGATTCATAAACGGGTCATGCTTCATTTCACATTCTAGCAAAAATTAAAGGAGACTGCCAGATATCATTTATCTTAATAACAAATGGGACTTCTATAGTGCTTGTAGATACAGAGCACTTTTGTAATATTTCATCATTTTCCTATTTTAGCAAAGCAATGATCCTTGTTCATTTAATTATTGACAATAAGACAATATACGCTAGTCCATTATGTACAATTATACTGATCCACAGCTGAACAATCATTCATTAAATTTAGAACCATATTTCATAAGCTATTGTTTCAATGAACCAGTAGGTCTGGCTTTACTACCCTCTTTCATTTGTCTAAGACCGTGTCTCACTATGAAGCCCTGGCTGGCCTGGACAAGGCTTTGAGGACTAGGCTGACCTTGAACTCTGAGATTAAAGGTGTGTTACACCCTGACTTTACTGCCCTCACTTAAATACAATAGCATCTGTAAAATAAAATTATTATACTTGTGTAGAAATTTGGCTAACACAGCACTGCTTCAATTTACCGGTACATATACCATTTTTAAGGAGCAACTATTAACCTCACACAAACAGTATTCCAACACAGCACTGCTGTCATCCATCATATAAGCATCTGCCATACTCCAGATCTGACTTATGATCTAGAGATGTGGTCCCAGTATGTGCATTTTTACAAAAGGTCCCCCAAATTCTAATAAGCAACAAATTCAGAAACCATTAATGACATAACCTTTTGTTTTTGTTCTTTACACAGAAGCCATCTTTCACAGTAACAAGAATTCTTAGAGATCTTTCTGATCAATTCATCATAGAAATAGAAAATGTTAAGATTAAATGCTTTTTAAGTTTTTTTTTAAACTAGTCAGTATATGCAAGACTGAATATAAAATTCAGTGACAGAACATCCAAATTGTGACTTTCCTCTAACGAGAATATTGTTTTACCTAAATTATGCTTGTAAAGGCTGGCAGAGAAGGGTCAACATTTTAGAAGCACTTGTTTCTGCACGGGACCTGGATTTAGTTCTCAGCACTCACCATAACAGCTTACAACAGTCTAGAGCACCAGGTACACAAGCAGTGCACATACATACATGCAGGCAAATATGTATACTCAATTCATATACAATTTTTAAATACATATTTTTTTAACATTTGAGACTGGGGAGATGACTCAGTGAGTAAGAGAGCTTGTCACACAAGCATAAAGATCTGAGTTCAGATCCCCAGCAAACACATTTTAACAAAATTAAAATGGGAGGTTACAAGGGTAGAGGGTGGACATTAAAGAACTAGGAAATGAGTGGGATTGGGGTGCATGTTGTGAAATTCACAAAGCATCAATAAAAAATTTATGGGAAAGAAAAAAGTATGCCACAATAAATCTCTAACTCCAGCTTTAAGGGACAGAAGGATCATTGGAGCTGGCCAGCTAGCCTAACCAAAAGTTAGCAAACTCCCAGATCCAAAGAGAAACCTATCTCAAGAGATTTTGGTTAAGAACAATAAAAGAGAATAATACACAAAGGCCTTCAACTTGGGCTACATAGTGAATGACACTATCTCGATAGGTTTTTTTAAAAAGGACAAAAAATAAGAGCCAAAAATAGTTGCACACAGTTACAATCCCATAACACAGGAGGGATCAGGTATTTAGGGCCAGCTTCAGTTAAATGAGTTTGAAACTACCCTTTTTTTTGGGGGGGGGGAGTGCGGGGGGGTTTCCGAGACAGGATTTCTCTGTGTAGCTTTGCGCCTTTCCTAGATCTCGATCTGTAAACCACGCTGGCCTCGAACTCACAAAGATCCACCTGGCTCTGCCTCCCGAGTGCTGGATTTAAAGGCGTGCGCCACCACCGCCCGGCTTGAAACTACTTTTTTATGGGAGTGGGGGGGGAAATGTTTCAAGACAAGGGTTTCTCTATAGTAGCCCTGGTTGTCCTAGAACTCTCTCTGTAGCCCAGGCTGGTCTCAAACTCACAAAGAGCCTAGATCCACCTGCCTCTACCTCCCAAGTGCTGGGATTTAAGGCGTGAGCCACCAATGCCAAGTGACAAATCTTGTTTACAAATTCATAAATTCTTTTATAAACAGACTAAAATATATAAAGAAATAATTTTATATTTGGAATTGTTTATACTAAAATATTTACCATTTTGTTTTATTGCTGTAGGCTTCAGAACTGTACACACTTCAAATATCACACTGCAATCTCAGTCTTTATTCTTTTAAAAGTATAAATGTATATACCAAGCAGCACTGTTTCCCCTCTAAAAAAAGCTTTATTAGAAATTCATTATGATTCTTATCAAAATTCTAATGACATTCTTCACGAAACTTTTTTTGGGGATTTTCAAGACAAAACTACTTTTTAAAGACCCCAATTAACCAGATGATCACTGGGGGTGCCAGTATTATTATACTACAACAGTAACAAAACAGCATAGTACTGTCCCAACAGATACACAAGCCAATGCAAAAGAACAGAAAACTCAGAAATAAACTCATGCAGCTAGACACCTGATTTTTTTTTCTTTTTTTACAAAAGTGCCAAAATTTTACACTAGGAAAAAAGCTCCTTCAAAAATGGGCCAGGGACACTACATAACCATATATGGAATTGAGCTGTAGTCCATCTACACAAAAGTCAATTCAAAATGGACAAGTCTCTCCATGGTAAGACCTGAAGCACTCATGTCTCTAGGAACTACACACTGGGAGAATAAACTTCAAGATCCAGACATGAGCAAGACCTTCTAGAAAAAACAGATCAGAAATTGTTGGAATTAACAAAACCTTAAGAATATTTACAACCAAGTAAAAATTTTTTGAAAGGTCAAACAATACCTAGAATATAGTCAAACTCACCAGGTATACAGAAGCATAAAAACATGGCCCACAATAAATAGAAAAAAAACAATCTAGAACTAGCCTGGCAGTGGTGGCTCACGCCTTTAATCCCAGTACTCGGGAGGCAGAGGCAGTGGGATCTCTGAGTTCGAGGCCAGTCTGGTCTATAGAGTGAGATCCAGGAATGGCTCCAAAGTTACACACAGAAACCCTGTCTCAAAACCACCACCCCCAAAAAATCTAGAGCAACAAATCCAGAAATGAAAGACAACAGAATAGATAAGAACATTAGAGAAAAAAGACTATGTTCCAATGTTCAAAAATGCTCGCTTAATATACCTAATAATAGACTTTTGAAAGACCTGTGAAGCAAAAACAGTTAACACTCACTCCAAAGAGAAAAAGAAACCCAGAATAACAGATTTCATCATACTTGGTAACTGGCAAAACCAAAGGGTGATCAGTAAAGGCACAGAGGATCTGAACACCTTTAGGAACCACCTTTGGGAAGATGTCTTAACCAACCACAAAAATACAGTGTTCTCTGGCTAACAGATAAGATCAACAAGCCATTCTTTTTCTTATCCAAGTAACAAGGTTTCACAAAATAATTCCAGTTCCAACATTAGAAATGTTATGATTTAGTGTGGAAAGCACAAGAAGAGCTTTTCTACATCCTTCATTCTTCTGGATTACAAACCCAACTAGTCACAAGGTCAGTGGGTGAGGTAAGGAGGGGTGAAGGTATGGTGTGCTGACAAAAGCTGAATGTGATTAAGGACAAACAAGTGAGGACATACTCCTATTGTCAAGGAGAAGGACCTTTAGACTTTAGCCAATGATGCTTCAACATGAGAAAATGATACTGTTGCAGTGTCTAAAAGCTTTCCAGAAAGCTTCTACAATGCTGGTTTTTATGTGAACTACACATTTTGAAATAATGACCAACAAAACATTACTTTTTTGACCAAAAGGAATGCCAAATTCATAACCAAATTTCTGTTGTGTCTTTAAAGACAGAGTTCTTACTTAGTTGCCCAGGCTAGTTCTGAACGCTTATGTTCAAGTGACCTTTCTGTCTTACCTCCCAAGCAGCAACTGAGTCTGAAAGCACACATCACCACACCTCAACAGATTTCTGATTTGTTTGTCTGTTTTCAGTGATTCACTCCACAGCCAAGATGGTCTCAAATTTGAAATCTCCTGTCTCAGCCTCTGTAGAGCTCTAATTAAGCACATGCAAACCCAGAACAGGCTTCAAATTGCAAACCCAGAACAGGCTTCAAATTTCAGCTCTAACAAACTTCATTTGAAAATAAACAGAACACTGTAGATGCTCTCTACAGGCCACTAGAGCAAATCACCTCATGCAGTCATACACGACAGTACTTGGACACAAAAATCTTCACTTAAAGCTGCTACAGTAGTAACTCAAAGATATTTCCTGTCTCAGAAAAAAAAAAAAAAAATCTGCCTGCCAATAGTCAAAGGGCAAATCTTAACCAAAGGCTTTCTCTCCAAGAAAAACAATCGGACTATATTTCCCTAAAGACCCATATATGCATTGAAACTCAATGATGCCATGAAGATAACACCTGAGACAATCCACACCAATAATTAACTATGAAGAAGACTCAGAAATCCATTAGATGGAGTCATTAATCTGGTCTCTTCTAACCTTAAGAGTTCTGTGTATATATGGCCAGAATCCCAAACTTCTAAACCAGGCATGAACACCAGGGGTGTTCGGCAAGTTTTCTTGGGGGGTGGGGGGATATAAAGAGATGGCTTAGCAGTTAAGAGTGCTTGCTATTCTTGCAGAGGACCATTTTGCACCCTCTTCAAGTGGCACACAACCACCTCCAAGAGATCTGACTTCCCTTGCTGGCCTCCTCGGGTACCTACCCATGGACGACAGCACATGTATGTACATACACAGAGAGAGACAGAGAGGGGGAGGATAAAAATAAATCTTAAAAAAAATAATAATAATTAGATGCAGGCACTCAGGAGGCAGAGGCAGTTGAATCTCTTTAGCTTGAGGCTAGCCTGGTCTACCGAGTTCCAGGACAGCCAGGGCTATGCAGAGAAACTTTGTCTCGGGAAAACAGAGGAAGGAAGGGGAAAAAAAAAAAAAAAAAAAAAGCACCTTTTTAGACTATACACTGAATCTCCACTTGTCTTTTTCCTGAGATAGAATCTCACTTAGCAGACCTGGCTACCTCTACCTCCTGGGTGCTGGGATTAAAGGTGTGTGCCATCATGCAAGGTTTACACTCCAGCCTTAATTCCTAACCTTGGCTCCAGCCTCCCCCAAGCCATCAGACCTCTCTCAGCCTTCAGTAACATACTATTCAAATCTCTAAACAACTCGTTTTTTGTCCTTCAAGGCAAGAGTTCCACATAGCCCAGCTTGGCTTCAAGCTCCTTAGTTAGCTGAAGATGGCGTTGACCATCCTTCTGATTTCTCTGGGTGCTGGAGTTACAGGCATGTACAATTGTGCTCTGTTTTATGGAGGACCAAGGATCAAATCAAAGTATTCTCACATGCTAAGCAAGCACACTGAGCTACATATATCCCCACCTCAGTAACTGGTTTTATGAGATAGTCCACTATGTGGCCTAGGCTGGTCTCAAGTTTGTGACTTCAAGTGATGACTCTCCTGTCTTTCAGCCTCCCCAGTAGCTGAGACTACAAGTGTGCACAACTGCACCTGGATCTCTGAATACTTTTAGTTGGGATTTCCTCACAGATTTAAAACCTAGTCTACCTAATGTTTCCCCAAATTCAAAGACCTTCATTTCCAATATTAACTGAATTACTTTTGACCTCTTCCATTTTTCCCATGATATATATTAAACTACCAGACTTTGTCAATTTTCAACAGAACTCAGTACAGCTTTTTTTAATCAAGTAAATGTTATATGAAAGTGCTATGACAGACATGTCTATAATATTTTTCTCATTTACCCCACTCACAGGATAAGCACAACCAAGCCAAATTGTAATTGCTCATTCTGAAGAGTTAAAATATTATGCATATAATGTAATTTCCTTCACATTACTGGATGTTCTTTTTTTTTTTTCCTTCTGCTATTCCCTCTGTGGGGCTCTAAAGTGGGTACATCTGTCATCCTTTCCTGACTGAATCTCTCCCTAAACATAAACAGCTCCAAGCCCAAATTAACCTTTCCTGAAACAGAATTTCAGTAACTAGTTCCAAATATTTTTCTCCAATGCAAGTGATCTGAAAATCTTTCTCTCCTTCAAGATGGATGAAAAAAAAGGTCCTGTAAACAGATTATTCCAATTCCACAGATCTAATGTGCTCATTCAGACTCCGAATTTTAACAAATTAGTAGGTGACTGAGATTCAAATGGTTTATATAGCACACGGTGAGTGGGGAAGCGAGTAGTTCTAATAGTGATGCAGGTTCCTCAACCTAACATCAAGGCTTCTCAAAAGGTCCTTATGTAACAGGATGATACATTCAGGAAATCCTTTCCCAAAGGCAATTTTATCTTGTACAATATACACAAGTAGTATAATTACATTAGACTAACTGTTAAAATACTAGACAGGAAAACTATAAAGACTTTTAATGCTTCTCAAATAAAAAAAAGTATACCAAACTACAAAATAAAATATCTCCAAAGAAGGGGGGGGGGGGGGAGCTGAAGAGATAGCTCAGCAATTAGCAACACTGAGAACACTGGCTGCTTTCACAGAGAACCAGGATTTGATTCCCAGTACCCACATGGCAGCTCACAAGCATCTGTATTTCTAGCTCCAGAGGATGTAGTACCTTCTTTTGCCTCCAAGAGCACCAGGCATGCAGGTAAAACGCAGACATGCATGCAGACGAAATACTCAAACACATCAAAAAATGGAGTAATTTTTTTTTAAAGATTTATTTATTATGTATACAGAAGAGGGCGCCAGATCTCATTACAGATGGTTGTGAGCCATCATGTGGGTACTGGGAATTGAACTCAGGACCTCTGGAAGAATAGCCGGTACTCTTAACCGCTGAGCCATCTCTCCAGTCCTTTAATTTTCTTCCAGAGGTCCTGAGTTCAATTCCCAGTACCCACATGGTGGCTCAAAACCATCTGTAATGAGATCTGGCACCCTCTTCTGTGTACATAATAAATAAATAAATAAATCTTAAAAAAAAAAAGAAAAAGAATTATTCTAAGATCAGAAACAGTAGCGGGGGGGGGGGGGGGGGCATGCCCTTAATCCTAGCACCGAGGAGGTAGAGGCTGGTGGATTTCTATGAGTTGGAGGCCAGCCTAGTCTACAAAGTGAATTCCATGACAGCCAGGTCTACAGAGAAACCCTGTCTCGAAAAACCAAAAGAAAAAAAAGAAAGAGCAGTTGTACTTAAGCCCAAGGGGGTGGGAAGACAATAGTAAACCAGCAAACACTGCTGTAACACCTATTGGGTTTGCCTCAGCTTGAACCCAAAGAATTATACAGAAACACTTTGAGGGGAAAAACACTTTTATGGCGGGGCTGGAATGATGGCTCAGAGGTTAAGAGCACTGACTGCTCTTCCAGAGGTCCTGAGTTCAATTCCCAGCAACTACATGGTGGCTCACAACCTTCTATACTGAGATCTGGTGCCCTCTTCTGGTGTGCAGGCATACTTGCAGACAGAGCACTGTATACATAATAAATTAGGCAGCTCAACAAGGTCCATAACTCCAGTTCCAGGCAATCAATGCCCTCTTCTGACCTCTGAGGGCATTAGTCACATACCTGTGCACAGATATACCTGTGAGTGAAACACTCATACATGTTAAATAAATAAATCTTTTTTTAAAAATGTTAAATTTTCTGTCATGACACTTCAAGTTTGGTATGGCAAACCAGCTTTTATCCAAATTCTTATCCAATAATTTCTTGCTTACTTAATGTCCTCTCTATAACACTGGGCAACACATGGGGCTTTGGCCATGAGTCTTACTCACCTTTCTATCTCATCTAAAACATCACAGATTATCAAAGATAAATGAGTGAAATAATACTTTCTATATAAAAATGACAGATTCTCCAAAGATGATATACACAGCAGCCAATGTTTATGAAGAAATGCTCAATTTCATAAAGCATCACAGATGCAAACTAAAACCACCATGAGTTACCTAACAGCCCATATGATGGCTACTGTAATATTAATTTAAAAGACAATTAATAAGTCACAAAGGACAAACTTAATACAAACTATAATTTTAAAAAGCAGTGGAGCTGGGCATGCTGGCACTCGCCTTTAATCCCAGCACTCTGAAGGCAAAGGCAGGCTGATCTCTTAAGTTTGAGGACAGCGAAGGTTACACAGAGAAACCCTGTCTAGAAAAAATAATAATAATCTCACATCAGGGTATAATTTAGTTCTCCCTTATTCTTGGAGCCTATGTTCCAAGATCTTAGTAAATGCCAGAAAACAGTACAGTATACTGAATAATTTTTTTCTAGAATGCAAACCAGTAATTGTAACATACCATAATAGAGGGTAGGAATGTACACTCACCTTCTCTCCCCACACACGTGTGCGGGCGTGTGTTTCTAAACATTCTATTACCAGTGGAAGAATGTATGCTTAGTATCCATAAGGCCCTGTTACTCAACTCCAGCATTAGTGGAACATGGTGGCATAAGCTTTAGTCCCAGCACTTGCAAAGTAAAGGAAGTAGATTTCTGTGAATTCCAGGCAGTGTGGTCTGTACATAGCAACTTCCAAGCTTGTCAGTGCTACACCGTGAGACTCTTGTCTCAAAAGTGAATAAACAATTTTTAAAAACATCATTAAAGGGGCTGGAAGAGATGATTCAGAGATTAAGAGCACTTTCTTCCAGAGATCCTGAGTTCCCAGCAACCACATACATGGTGGCTCACAACCACCTGTAATGAGATCTGGTGCCCTCTTCAGGTCTGCAGGCGGAACACCACATAATTAATTAATTAATTAATTAATGATTAAATGAACAAACAAATAAGTAAATGGATGAATGATAAAAAAAATTTTAAATACCACCACTAAAGAACCACTTTTTTTTCCCACTCTAAGTTGAAGCCTTTCACCTTTTCATTTGAAGGAAATACTTGCTAGTGCTTTTCTTGGGAAAACCCAAATTGTTTAATAATCAAGAGACCACTAAGTGCTACAGTGTTGGTAGCTATGCAAAGTGAATACTCTGGACAAAAGGTCTATCCAGAGTAGGAAAAGAGTGGGACGGCAGCCAGGTCATGGTGGCGCACACCTTTAATCCCAGCCCTGGGAAGGCAGAGCCAGGCAGATCTCTGTGAGTTCAAGACCAACCTGATTTACAGGACAGGACAGCCAGCATACGCAGGGAAACCCTGTCTCGACAAACAACAAACAAACAAACAGAGATAGCACAAAGACCAACTTAATGCTTAGGTTTTTTTCAGAATTTTCCTTTGATAATTTTAGGCGGTAGTTGACTACAGGTAACTGAAATTGTGGAAAGCACAACTACAAATAGGGAAGGACTAATACTTGAGGTATTTATAGACCCTTGTTCATAATAATACTGTTTGAAATAGCCAAGAGGCAGAAGCAACCCAATGCCCATCTATGGAAGAATGGATAAAAAAACACATACATACAACAGAATTATTCCTCAGCCTTAAAAGGGAAATGTCATATGACATGAGCCAGACACAAAAAAAAGACAATATGATCCATTTATACTAAGTATATAGTCAAATTCACCCACATAGGGCTAGCAAGATGGCTTGGTGAGCAAGTAAAGGCACTTATTGCCAAGCCCGAGGACCTGAGTTTGATCCCTAGGCTTCACATGGTGGAAGGAGAGAACCAACTCTCACACACGTGTACGCACATAAATGCATATACAGACTAAGTGTTTATTTTTATTTTATAAAAGCAAGTAAGAACTGGGGAGGTGAATCACTCAGGGGATGGAGTGCTTGCTGGGCCAACAGGAGGGTCTGAGTTCATTCCCCAGAACTCACATAAAAAGCTGGCCCACCTATATCTCAGGACTGCAGAGGTAGACAAGGTCCCTTGTTCTTAAGGCCCAGCCAACCAGCCTAGCTGAGGGGGGGGGGGGCCCACGGGAGGGAGACAGAGAGAGAGAATTATTCCCTTTTGTGGTGCTAAAAAAACAAACCCAGGGAT
Source organism: Onychomys torridus (assembly GCF_903995425.1). Classification (NCBI taxonomy): domain Eukaryota; kingdom Metazoa; phylum Chordata; class Mammalia; order Rodentia; family Cricetidae; genus Onychomys; species Onychomys torridus. Next base: position 93,873,027 of record NC_050449.1, on the reverse strand, counting down.
TTGCACATGCTAAGTAAGCATTCTAACACAGAGCAACATCCCATGTCCATGGGTTTTTGTTGTTTCTGTTAGGTCTATGTAGCCTAGGCTATTCTCCAACTCTGAATCCTCCTGTTTCCACTTCCCAAATACTGGGATTACAGTCATGTGCCACTAGACTCAATGAGAATAACACACTAATTATTAAAAGAACTCATGTTTAAGAAAAAGGATAAGCCGGGTGGTGGCGCACGCCTTTAATCCCAGCACTCAGGAGGCAGAGCCAGGCGGATCTCTGTGAGTTCGAGGCCAGCCTGGGCTACCAAGTGAGTTCCAGGAAAGGTGCAAAGCTACACAGAAACCCTGTCTCAAAAAAACCAAAAAAAAAAAAAAAAAACTAAATTATTCAGATGGCCTTTAATTTAGCTTCTTTCTAAAAGAAATAAATTATAAAATAAGTCACACGTGGCTATATGTTCAAAATACACATCAGGAGACCCCTGATATTTATAAATTAGTTTGCTCTGACACAAAGCAAAGTATTTCTGCCCAAAGAGAACTCTAGACCTGAAAGAGATCACCATCACCATCATCAATCATTCCTCTACTAAATCCAATGTGAGTCCACCATGGCTTTTTACAAACAATGTAAAAATAAGCAAAATCAAAGTAATCTTTCATAAAGCTAAACCTGTTCACTTTCACAGGTGTTATTCATTCTCAGAGCACATCCTCCCTATGTTAATGATGCTGAAAAGGTCTCTTTTCCTTCAACAAACACCTTTTGATAGTAGTCAGATACAGAGGTCCAAAGGTGACTAAATCAAGGAAGACTCCCACCATCAGGGAGCCAACTACCCACCGCACACTGTAATAGCAGGCTAAGAAAAGACGGCAAGTGTTCAGGGCTGTGAGATGGCTCAACAGGCACTGGTAACTGCACACAGGTCTGACAACTTATATTCAATCCTCCAGACCCACATCAAGATGGAGAACAAACTCCACCAAGCTGTCCTCCGATCCCATGGACATGCATCATGCACTCACTCACACTAATAAACAGTTTTTCAAAGGCCTTAATACAAAAACAAAAACCACTAGTCACTATGCCATACCATGTCAGTGGAAAATATTAGTCTCCACTTACTGTTTAATAAGAATTGACACCTAAAAGATAAGGCCAAACCACTTTGTTTCCAGACTCATAAAAATACCAGGACAGTATTTGTGTGCCAGAGCAGAAATTTGACCATAACATTTTATAGGGCTACAAATATCTTCCACAATAATTTCAAGTTCTAACAGTCTAATTTGACTGTTTTTCAAACTTTACAAAAACCTAAAATCCATACAGCATACTGGATCGATTCTCAGAACAAAGAACCATGACTAGCTGATACAGCCAACCAAAGACCCCTTAAAATAAGACCTTAGAACACCCACTTAAAAACAGTACTCAGTTACTGTCCTAGCCACTTCCTGTGATCTGGAAAGAACAGTAATTCTCTTTAAATATATAAAGCAACTGGAAAAGAAACGGTGACATTGCTAATTAACACTTCAAAGAAAAATGATCATAAAATCTGTAATCCATGTAGTCCAGTGAATAGTCCACAATTAATAACTGACCTGTGTGTGTAGGCTCTTCCTTCATCATGGGATATTAAGCACCCTGAGGCTGGAGAGATGGCTCAGTTAAGAGCAATGACTTCTCTTGCAGAGGAACCAGATGCAACTCCTAGCACCCACATGGCTGCTCTGTGCCTCAGCAGACACCGAATGCACACAGTACAGATATACATGCTGCTGGCAAAACACCCATACATATAAAAAAATAAATAAAAATCTCAAAAAATATATAAATGAGATAAAAAGCACCTAGTATGTACCAGCCCAAGACTTTGAGTAGATTTGTTCATGTTATTAAAAGGTTTTCAGGACAGGGCTAAAGAGATAGCTACACAGATAACACTCACATTAACAGCTCATAACCATCTGTAACTTCAATTGCAAGAGATCCTGCAACACATTCCAGGCTCCAAGGGCACATATTAGGTACACACACATCTATGTAGTCAAAACACTAACGCACATAAAGTAATTTGTTTTTAAGTGTTGAGTTTTTAAAGCCACTACAGCTAAGCAGGGTGGCACATGCCTTTAATCCCAGTACTCTGGAGGAAGAGGCAGGCCAACTGTTGAGAGGCCAGCCTGGTCTACACAGAAATTCCAGGCCAGCTAGCTAGAGCTACATAGTGAGATCCTCTCTCTCTCAAAAAACAAAATAAGAGGAACCCCCACCATAAGAGTTGGAGAGATAGCTCTCCAGTTAAAAACACCTGCTACTCATGGAAGAAACTGGGGTTCAATTCCCAGAACACACTGTTACTACAGTTCTACAGGATCCAATGCACTCTTCTGACCTCCTAGGGCACCTGCACACCCCCAGTGAACACACACACACACTCAGGCACATACAGATAAAATAAAAAAACAAGTCAAAAAAATAAGCCCACATGGACATAACTCAAATTTAAGGAAAAAAACAGATAAAGGAAACTAAAGCAAATTTTAAAGCAACTTGTGTCCCACAGGTCAGTAGTATAGTGGTTTGAATGAAAATGGCCCACAGGTTTGAAGGGAGTGGCATTATTTGAAAGGATAAGGACATGTGGCCTTTTCTGGAGAAATTTACCACTGGGAGTAGGCTTTGAGGTTTCAGAAGCTCAAGCTAGGCTCAGTGTTCTGCTGCCTGCCAATCAAGATGTAGAACACTAAGTTACTTCTCCAGCACCAAGTCTGTCTTCAAGACTACCATGCTTCCCATCATGACAATAACGTACTAAACCTCTGAACCTGTAAAATTAATGTTCCAATTAAATGTTTCCCTTTATAAGAGTTGCTGTAGTCATGAAGTCTCTTCACAGCAATAGAAACTCAGTCAGGCAGGCCTCTAATCCCAGGTAGAGGCAGGTGGATCTCTGTGAGTTCGAGGCCAGCCTGGTCTACAGAGTGAGCTCCAGGACAGGCTCCAAAGCTACACAGAGAATGAGGGTTGGGGGGGGCACAGATATGCTACATTACTGGGCAGGAAAGAGTGAAAGGAGAAGCACAAAAATGTCTAATAGTATTTTCTCTAAAAGACTTTCTTATATACACCAGAAAACTAAGATGATTATAAAAACTGCACCGAAAGTAATTATAAAATACCATAACTAGAACAAAGGGTTAGGGTTACAGAGGTTCAGAAGACAAAGAGATCTTTTCACTGGCCTGAGCAAGGGAAAATTCACCAAAGAAAGGGAATGAGTTTTGGAACTGTTACAGAAAATGAGCATTATCTTAAAGCAAAAGAAACTTTAGGAAAGCCAGGCCCTAGTGGTGCAGAACTGTGGTGCTAGGCATTGAGAAGGCTGAGGAGGCAAAGTCACTAGTTCAAGGCCAGGTAGTCAACAACAACACATCCTATGTTCAAGCCCCAGAAAGTGGGAAATAAATGGAAGAGAAGAGAAAAAAATATATAAAAACCATGTTTGTGAAGGTAAAACATCTATTTGGCCAGAATAGAACTGTTGGGGGCAGCCTGACCACAAAACAGAAAAGGGGACAGTCAGACATCAGAGGACCTGTTGAGATCAAACATCCTATTTACAGCACCAAAACAAAATTCAACCCGACTTTTACATATTTACTACTTTCATGACGTAAAACTGCACATACATTCTATTAATGAGTTTATGCTTTTGAGGTAAGAAAAAAGAAGTACAGGATTGTAACCTGGTACAAATGAATAATGCTAGAGCTGAAGTCATATCATCTTCTCTTTCTCTAGATAATCATGGGCTTGTGGAAGCTGGAAAAAAAACCTAGACCTACGTCCCTATTACTGAAATGTCATTAAAGGCAGCCAGCCCAATTATAAGTAGAACCCACAAACCTTTTCCATAAGATGAAAAGGGAAGGCGGCATGAACCAAAGAGAATAATAATCACCAAGTTCCAATCATAATCTCCATTATGCTTCCAAGACTGAGTATTAAGCAAGACTACAGTTAAATTAGGCTTTTCTTAGATGAAACTTTGGGACTGGAGAGATGTCTCAGCAGTTAAGAGCACTGACTGCTCTTCCAGAGGACCCAGGTCTGACTCCCAGCACCCACATGGCAGCTCACAACTGTCAGTAACCCCATTCCCAGAGGACAGACACTCTCTTCTGGCCTCCTAAGGCACAGCACACATGTGGTGCATTTACATACACACAGACAAAACATCCATACACATAAAAATAATCTTTTTAATGTAGCTTTCTTTATATTTAATGTCTCTTAAGTCTATGTTGAAATTATTAAGTCCATGGTTAATTAGACCACCACTACCATGAAACTACTTTAAATAATTGAAAAGCCCACCTGGCTTGGTGGCACACACCAGGAATCCTTGCACTCAGAAGGCTGAGGCAGGAGGTTCTCCAATTTTGAGGCCAGCCTAGGATACACAGTGAGATCCTGTCTCAGAAAAATAAAATAAGAAATGTAGGGTTGGGGATTTAGCTCAGTGGTAGAGTGCTTGCCTAGCAAGCACAAAGCCTTGGGTTCGATCCTCAGCGCCACAAAAAAAAAAAAAAAAAAGAAAGAAAGAAAAGAAATGTAGTTCATCAGTAGAATGCTTATCCAGCATGTTGAAAGCCCTGGGTTCTACACTTTGAAATGCAAAAAATAAGAGTCTGAAGTTCCAAACTCCTAAGCACCATCCAAAATCACCACTTCCCAGCAGAGTTTAAGATCTACCCATCTATCTAGGAGATGGCTCAGAGGTTAAGGGCACTGACTGCTCTTTCGGAGGTCCTGAGTTCAATTCTCAGCAACTACATAGTGGCTCACAACCATCTGTAATGAGATACAGCGCCCTCTGCTGGTCTGCAGGCATGCATGCAGACAGAACGCCGTATACATAATAAATAAAATCTTTAAAAAAAAAAAAAAAAAAGTCGAGTTTATGTTCCTTAAAAAAAAAAAAAAAAAAGATCCACCCATCTAGTAAAGAGAGGAGCTACCATATTGTCACATGTTAACTGATAATAGCTTCACAGTATAGCTGTTTCTGCAGGATACTATGACTATATGACCCTACTGACCTCTTTCCCCCCTTTACGGCTGCAAGAAATCTATCTACTCTCCCCAGTGGAGAAGTTGGGTTGGTGCAGCCCCTCAATCTTAGAGCCCTCTATAAAGTAAACTCAGAGGCTGAGAGTGTTTCCATAGGCCCCGAGTTTGAGAGTCAGCACCACCAAAAATTAAAAGGGACACTGCAGAAGAGAGTACCATTAAACCAAGCAAATTCTCTGTACACTTCCCTTGGTTCTATTTCAACTGAAAGCCAAATGAGAATCTAGCCCTAAGCCCTCATTTTACCCAGCAAGACACTGCGGCCTAAAGCAGTCAAGCCATCTGCCCTAAAGACTAACAAAGTATTCTGTCTGCACTCCTCATAGCAGTGCTAAACCACTTGGTTGCTTAAATGTTTGAGACTAAGTACCTGACCAGCGAAAATCCAGTCTTCACGCTTTCTGTACCCCTCAGTGACCTGCCCTGAGCTATACAAAAAATGCTGGATGATCCCGAATATCGGTTCTACGCTTCAGCCATTACTATAGAAAAATGACTCTTCCCCACTTAAAGTGCCTCCATTCTTAAATTCTGAACAAGTGGATTAACAAAACCTCAGAAAGCACATTAAGTGGAGTGCATCTTCAGTGTACCTTGCTTGTTGCCCTTATTTGTAATAAAGGTTTCCTGCTGTGTGTGTGTGTGTGTGTGTCTTAGCTTTTTTTTTTTTAATAGGTGGGAGATTTATACGACCTCAAGAAAGACCGAGGATAATCGTTCTGGTTTTTCAAGTGTCAACTACTTAGGTATTATATATGCCCAGTTAACACAAATGATCGGCTCTTTAAACACTTTCCAATTAGACAATAGTATTTTCTCTCATCTCTTACAAATAACTCTTAAAGTAACCAACAGGGGTTAAAACCCTTTGAACAAAAAACATCTAAAAGTAATTCTCTGAAACCAGGTTATGGTTGTGCATGCCTGAAATACCAGCATTCAAGAGACAGAGACACGCCGCCGGGCAGTGGTGGCGTACGCCTTAAATCCCAGCACTCGGGAGGCAGAGCCAGGTGGATCTCTGTGAGTTCGAGGCCAGCTTGGGCTACAGAGTGAGTTCCAGAACAGGCTTCATAGCTACACAGAGAAACCCTGTCTCGAAAAAAAAAAAGGACAGAGACACACGAGAATCACAAGTTCGAAGTCGGCCTAAACTAGCCTTTCAATTAAAAAAAAAAAAAAAAAAAGGCAAGGCAACTCTGTCACCCCACTTGATGTCAAAACTACAGAAAAAACTAATCTGCAAAAATCCCACCAACAAGAGTGTACCATCAGCTTCATTTCATTAGGTCACTACTAACCTTCAAGCCATTTGTTGTAGAAGGGGGGGGGGGGGGGTTGCCTGAGTGTCTGGCTGGAGGTGCATTAAGATTATACCATCCACCCTCAGCAGAACAATTTAAGGAGAGCAAAAACGTCCCATGTATATGTCTTAACAATGTCTGACCACATTTACTCACAGCGGTATTTAATCAGTTCCTGCAGCAAAGGCTTTAAAAAAAGAAAAAGGCAGCATGCTGCTGGTATCTGAATACAATTTAAAACATCACCACTACATGTGTGAAGCTGTCAAAGAATTTTTTTAAACTATATTTAAAAAAATAAAACACCACCAGAGAGATGAGTCAAGACGAATTAAACCGTTTTGAACGTTAAAGCCGCCGTACCAAGTGGCTGGAAAAGGTTCTCCGCCTTTCTGAAACGCCGAGCAAAAGTCCCTGGACGAGTTTCAAAACTAATGACCGTATACACTACTGCACAGTGCCACCGCTTAAAATGAACTAGCGAGCCAGCCAACCGTTCACGTTACTACAGCCAAAGGGCCTTTAGAAAACAAGCTGGGAAAGGGGAACAATAAAGAAGCGTCTCACCGCAAACACAGCAAGAGAGGGACTGTCGGAAGTAAGGCAAGAGCCTGTTAATCTCTGTAAACGCCTTGGGGTCTCCGGGGTCGTAGTTGAGCACTAGGCGGCTCGCGGAAATGTAGAGAGCAGTAGCATTCACGGGGTTCATTGCAGACACTTCGACACCAATGGCTCTCGGTTGAAAAGAAATTCCGGATCCAAGTTTGTAAGCAGCCAGGGAACAATGGCGAATTTACAACAATTCGGAAGAAATCGGAGCAGAACCACTGGCCAAAGCAGCAACCAAAATCCGTGCAAGTTTGTGAAGCTGAAGCAATCCTCCCACACATGGGGCCTTGCCGCCCCTCCTCCGTCCCTGAGACTTGCAGACCGAAGAGAGAGAGGAGAGAGACAGAGACACCAGCGTTCGAGTTCGTCCAAGACGGCCGCGGCTCGGGTGCTCCGGCCGGGATCGGCGCTCGCTCTAGCCCCGCGGCTCGGTGGGCGGCCTGCGTTCGAGCAGCATGTCCAGCCGCTGGGGCACCTCCGGATGGAGCGGGCGCGCAGGGGAACGGGGCCGGTGGGGACGTCCAGGCGGGGCACTCTTCTCTCCGGCCGCGGGGCCCTTACTCCATCGCAGCGCCGGCGCGGAGGCAGCGGGCCGACGACGACTACCGCGCAGGCGTCGGCTTCCCGGGTCTAGTGCCAGCAGCCGCGGCGGCGGAGGTTGCTGCTGCTGCTGCTGCGGCGGGCGCGCGCCGCTGCCGTTCTCGCCATGCCGGACGCGGGGCCCACGCTGCGCCTGGCGCGGCGGGCGGGAGGCCCCCGCCCGAAAGGGAGGCCCGGGAGGAAGTGCGCGCGGGCCCCGGCGGCAGGAGGGGGCGGGGAACAGGCCCGGCAGGCGGCGGCGGCGGCGGCGGCGCCCCTCGCTCTTCAGCCGCACACTCGGGGTCACCAGCGCAAGCGCCGCCCCCTCACAGCCCGGCCATCTTTTCAGCACGGCACCGACGACTCCTCCAAGCGCGACTGCCACCGCCGCCGCCGCCGCCGCCGCCGCCGCCTGCCCAGCCGCGGCTTTAGGCGAGCTCACCCCGCCAGGCCGCCGCCGCCGCCGCCGCCGCCCAGCGCGCACGACGAGGCCCGCTGTAGGCCCCTCCCTCGCGCCTGGCCGCCCTCACCCTGACTTCACGCGCCGCTCTAGCTCGGTGGGACCGGGGCTGCTCCGGCCGCGGTGGATGGTGCGGCGCTTCAGGCCCGCCCGCTAACGACGACCGTTACCCCAACGGGCAAAGACACTGTCATCCCCGAGACTCCCCCGCCGCCGTCGTCGCTTGCCCTCGCACGCATGCGCACAGCGCGCTCTCACCCCCCCCCCTCCCGCCCTTCCTTTCCCTCCGCTTCCCTTTTCCCCTGCTTCTCCTCTAATAAGCCCCCTCCACACCCTCCCGGAGCTACCGGCTCGCCCGGCGCATGCGCAACCCCCCACCACCCCTCCTCCCCCCCGACCCTACCGCCTTTCGCCCTTACGCGTGCGCTTTGACCGCCCACCCAGAAAACCGGATAAACACATTAGCCCGCTCACGCCAGCCCCGCCCTGCCCCGCCGCCAGCCCCCCCCTGAGCGCCACTGCGCATGTCTGGCTCTCCACTGACGGCTCCTGGGACGGAGCATGCTCAGTGCGAGCCGCAGGCTCTCACCGCCCTTCCCCCACGCGCTCTCAAATTCCCTCTCCTAGGTCGCGTGGGTTGTGGTGAACTGGGGAGCGGGCACGGGCGCGTCCTCTCGCGTGGGCTGTCCCCGTCGCGCCGTGTGGCGGTGGGCCTGGGGTCCCAGCGCGGCCTCCCCACGTTTCGCTGACCGCGGTGGGAAGGAAGCAGCCGAGCACCGCCGCCAGCCCCGCCTCGCCGCCTTCCTCCCGGAACCTGGCGCGTGGCCGCCGTGGGCTAGCGGCTGGCCAAGTTTGAAAGCCTCTCCTTTCGGTCCTCGGTGAGGCTGCCCTTGTGCGTGGACACGCCTCATGATGTATGGTCTTGTTCCGTAGAGTCTGAAACAATCCGAATCCTGCGTTGTGCTGCACTTACAAGAAAAAAAAAAAAAGCTTTTGCCTTTTTTGCAGAAGGGCTTGAGGACGCTGGGTTATAAATAAAAGCTTAACTGAGCGTGATTCTCCCCTCTCAAAATACAAATCCTTTTTTGGGTAGCACAATTAGAAACTGCTCTTCGGCATATTTTTTGCACATAATAAACGCTGTACACATTTGCAAAGTGGAAATTACGACGCGCAAATCTTTTTCCATACGTGTCCATACGGCATACCAAAGGGCTAATTTTAGGGACTGGCCCAGAAGTTATCAAGGAAACCCATAGAGTCTTGGTTTCCATTTGAAGACAGATTCTGTTTTTGTTTTTGTTTTGTTTTAACAAAACCTAACATATAGTACCAGTAAGAGTCTAATTTCCTAATTTTATATAGCAGCAGAGTGAGTAAAGCTGGAAAAATGTATTTGGTAGCACACAAGGGAAACGATAAGTATCTAAAATTAGCTCATTTTAAATGCTCCATCTGCCTTTTCTTTCTATAATAGCTCTTTCTAAGGTCACTTTCAACTAAAACCGCTATACAGTTCTATTTTTACTCCAGATTCTCAGGTCTCCTCCCACAGCACATAGGTTGCTCTCCTCCAAAGGAGAAACTTGAAGGGTAAACTAATCAGCCTTGCTCACAGCCAGGCAACATAAATGAGCAGTCACGCTAGGTAAGGGATTACCTGCAGGCATTCATTTTTCCCTAACTGTATTTTAAAAATCGTTTGAGAGGCGCACACCCCAAATTAAGATTAATCTATTGATGGTGTGTGTGAGTCAGAGTTAAGCCCGTTCTTTTTTTAGTTTCTGAAACTGGTCGCAAATGGTAATAGATTATGACACTAAAAGCAAGCCGTCTTGAATCCTATTCCTTTCTTTTTTTGTTTGTTTGTTTGTTTGTTTTGTTTTGTTTTGTTTTTTGTTTTTCGAGACAGGGTTTCTCAGTGTAGCTTTGTGCCTTTCCTTTTATTGGCTTCCTTTAGCATTGCCTGAAAAGGGATCGATAGATTGTTCATAGACAACAAATTGCTTAGACTAAATATTTAGGAGAAATCACATATAATTCAAATCCACTAAGAATGTCCACTTAAGATCATTTTTCATATTTTTTTATTTATTTATTATGTATACAGAAGAGGGTGCCAGATCTCATTGCAGATGGTTGTGAGCCACCATGTGGGTGCTGGGAATTGAACTCAGGACCTCTGGAAGAGCATTCAGTGCTCTTAACCTCTGAGCCATCTCTCCAGCCCCCATATTTTATATTTTTAACTAATGTTTGAGAATAAAAGTATCAGGACGGTTGGATCCAACAAAAATAGAAAATCTAGTTTAGGGAAAATCGGGTTAACGTCCTGCAAATGATTATTTGCCTAAGATGACTGCCAATTTATACAGCCTGGTTGTAAAACCACCAGTTATTTGAATAAATGATTTATTTTACAATAAATAGTTTGGGATTTATAGAATTATTTCACAGAAGGTTGCATATTCTACACTCAGGTTTCCCTATCATTAACATCATATATCTATACGGTGTATTTCTCACATTCAATGAATCAATACAATATCAATAATTAAAAGCCCTATCTTTTGCTTGAGTTACTTTCACACAGCTGTGACCACAGTACCAGAAAGAAACAAGATTTGTTTTTGTTCATGGTTTCTGACGGATTCAGTTCATTGTAGTGGGGAAGGCAGGGTCACCACATTTTGACCAGAACACATGACAAGTGCTGTTCATATCATACAAACTAGAAAGCCAGGCTGCAGGCACGAGGGACTGGGTCTGACATCCAAAGACCTATACCAAGTGACGGGCTTCTAGCTAGGTCTCCATTCCTAAATGTCCCCCAAAATGGCCAGGCCAGCATGTGGGGATGTTTCCAATTCATATTTACATCAATGTTCATATTCAAATTTCTTCTAAGACCCTCTTCCTGCTCCAGGATACCACATTTAGACACCCTGTCTACTTGAGTTCCTCTTGGCATCTATGTAGCTGGAGTTTTCTCCAGTCCTGCCTGGCCCAGTCAGGACAAAACTCTCTCCCCTGCCAGTCCCGCAGCCACTCGGACCCAAGCAAGTAAACATACAGACTCTTATCTAGTTCTATCTTTTTTTCTTTGAGCTGAGGATCGAACCCAGGGCCCTGTGCTTGCTAGGCAAGCGCTCTACCACTGAACTAAATCCCCAACCCTAGTTCTTCTATTTTAAATTAACCCATTTCTATTAATCTATACTTTGCCACATGGCTCGTAGCTTACCGGTACTTTACATCCTGCTCCTCATCATGGCGGCTGGCAGTGTCTCTCTGCCTCAGCCTTCCTGTTCCCAGAATTCTTTTCTCTGCTTGTCCCACCTATACTTCCTGCCTGGCTACTGGCCAATCAGCATTTTATTTATTAGCCAATCAGAGCAACACATTCACAGCATAGAGACAATCCCACAGCACTTCCAGGTAGATTTTCATCTTCTCCAACAATTTTTAGTATAGAATTTAGTATTCACTGTTTATCTGAAATTGAGATTTAACTTCATTCTGCATTTTATCTGGCAACCTAGGGCATGTTGACTAAAACCTTTTTTTCTGACTGGGTCTAATTTGGTAACCCAGGCTGTCCTCAAATTCTGGATCCTCTTGTCTCAGGCTCTAAATATTGGTATTGCAGGCATTCAGAGGCTCAAGGGTCACCATTCTAATAGTCCACTAAGGGTTAAAAATTGGTAGAATATTTCTTAAGGTTAAAGCTTATAAAATGGAAGAGCCTCAGAATCAACAGTTCTACTGCTATCAATTTAGTATATATTAGACATTCTTAATGATTCTTGGCTCATAGCAAACTTATTTTATTTATTTGCTTTTGGTTTAGTAAAGGCTGGCCTGGAAATCACAATGTAGCCAGAGCCTCCATCCTCCACCTCCTGAATGCTAAGATTACAGGCCTGTGACCCTATTCCTGACAGGTTCCTGATAATTTTAGTCTTAGTGTCTTTTCACAGCATCCCTAGGTGAAAAAGAAACAATGTATAAAAAAATAGCCAGGTATGGCACCCCACACCTTTAATCCCAGCACTCTGGAGGCAGGCAGGCAATCTATGAGTTCCAGACCAGCCTGGTCGACAGAGAGAGTTCCAGGACAGCCAGGTGTTGTGTGGTATTTTGTTTGTGTTCTGACAAGTAAAGATTGCTGAGAGTCAGAGGGGCAGAGCTAGCCACTAGGTAACCATAGAGGTCTGGAGGTCTGTACAGAGAGGAGACAGGAATTGACAGGGTGGGGCAAAGAGAAGATCTAGGCCCTTTTGGACAAAGGAATGGAAGAGATAGGAAGCTACAGGCAGCTGCTCCCTGTTCTCTGATCTTTCAGGTTCTTACCCCAATATTTGATTCCTCATTTTTTGTTTGTTTGTTTGTTTTTTTCGAGACAAGGTTTCTGTGTAGCTTTGCACCTTTCCTGGAACTCACTGTAGCCCAGGCTGGCCTTGAACTCTCAGAGATCCACCAGTCTCTGCCTCCCGAGTGCTGGGATTAAAGGCTTGTGCCACCACCACCTGCCATTGACTCCTAATTTTTTATTGTTAGAGATTAATTAGGTTTATGATTCAGGCATGGATACACAGAGAAACCATGTCTCAAAAGAAAAAGAAAGAAAGAAAGAAAGAAAGAAAGAAAGAAAGAAAGAAAGAAAGAATTACATTGTTACACCCAAATATTTATATGACCTAATTTGGTAGCTATATGATAAAGTAGCTCAGATATATTATAGTGATACTTTGTATTCTAACAAATAACATTTGCCTGAAGATCAGAGAACAGAGCCAGCCACATAGAAGCCAGGCAGTGGTGGCACACACTTTTAATCCCAGCACTTGGGATCTCATGCCTTTGCTCCCAGTATTTGGGAAGCATACAAGCCATTAATCCTACCACTAGGAAGGTTGAGACAGGAAGTGGAATGGCTGGGCAGAGAAAGGCATATAAGGTGGGACAAGGAACTGAGCCCTTTCGGCTGAGGACTCGGGGGCATTCAGTCTGAGGATTCGTGTGTGGGGACAGGATCTTCCCCTTTCAGCCGAGGAGTTGGCAAGTGGCTGTGGCTTGTTTCCTCTGATCTTTCAGCATTTACCCCAATATCTGGCTCCGGTTTTTTATTATAAGACCAATTAGTATTCATGCAACAATACATTCCATTATCAAACAAATATAATCTTTATTAATAAGATGGGTATACTTCTTAGTCTGCATGGAGGACTCCAGTTCAGTTTTCAGCGCCCTCATGGCAGATCACAACCGTTTGTAACTCCACTTCCAGGGGATCTAATGCCCTCTTCTGGCCTCCACAGGCACTACATGTACATGATACACAGACATACATGTAGACAAAACATTTATACACATAAAAATAAATCTTTTAAAAAATATTCCAAATATATTACCTCCTTGATAGGAATGTATAATGATCTAATGTTGAAACTATGACCTATCTGAAGCTAACAGTTTACAGAATGTCCAACAAATGTCTAATATTTCTATGCTTTGTCAAAAAGTTGATAAATAGGCCAGGCATGGTGGTGCATTCCTTTAATTGCAGAACTTGAGAGGAATTGCAAAGGAATGTGGATCTTTGTAGCATGAATCTTAAAAGGTCTTATTAATAAAAACAAGCCTGAAGCCAGGTACTGGGGTCAACGTTGGAAGATCAGAGAAGCAGAACAAGCCACAGTCACCTCACCTCTCCAATTCCTCTGTCAGCAAGGACTCTAACTCCAGAATCGTGGGCCTAAATAAGCTCTTTTATAAGTTTCTTGATTGTCATGTTTTTAGCACAGCAAAAGAAAAGTTGCTAATACAGCTCAGCAAGGTGCCCCACACCTGGAGTTCCAATGTTTGGAAAACTGAAACAGGAAGGTTACCTTACCCAGGCATTCAAGACAAACCTAGACAACACAGCAAGCACACGTCTCAAAATGAATTAATTTAAGTGTTAATATGTTCTCTTAGATTTCTTTTTATTGTTTTTAAGTGTGTGTGTGTGTGTGTGTGTGTGTGTGTGTGTGTGTGTGTGTGTGTTTCAGTGTATGTGAATGCAGGTGACCCCCGAGGCCAGAGGTCTGGCCTCCAATCTCCTTGGAGCTGGAATTACAGACGTTTGTGAGCTTCCCAACATGGATGTTGGGAACTGAACTCAGATCCTGTACAAGAGCAAAGCATGCTCCTAGCTAAGCATCTCTCCAGCCCCATACCTTTTTTTTTTTTTTAGACACAGTCTCACTATTATACCAAGTCTGGACATGAACTCACTATGTAGCTGAGCATAACTTTGAACTCTTGATTCTCTTGCTTCTGTACCCAAGTGCTATAACTACAAGCATGTACCTCCCAAGTTCCCGGACACAGGCATGAGCCAACATGCCCAGTGACTATCTACTTCTTGAAACTAGGCATGGTGGTGCAGGCTTGCAAGCTCAGTACTTGGGAGGAGGAGGAGGAAGATCAGTGCAGCAGCATCCTGAGATGACAAGGGAGGAAAGCGGGAGGGAGAAGAGGACTTTACACACTGACTATCAAAACGGAAATGTTTTTTATGGATGGTGAGTGTCTTAGTTAAGGCTACTATTGTTGTGAAAAAACACCATGTCCAAAAGGAAGTTGAGGAGGCAAGAGTTTATTTTACATTCCCACATCACTGTTCATCATCGAAGGAAGTCAGGACAGGAACTCAAACAGGGCAGGAACCTGAAGACAGGAGGAGCTGAGACAGAGGCTTGGAGGGTTGCTACCTACTGGCTTGCTCCTCATGGCTTACTGAGCCTGTTCTCTTATAGAACCCAGGACCACCAGACCAGGGATAGCAGCACCCACAATAGGCTGGGCCTTCTCTTATCCATCGCTAATTAAGAAAATGCTTTAGAGGCTTGCCTACAACCCAATATTTTTGTGGGATATTTTTATTTGTTTGTTTGTTTGTGTTTTCAAGATAGGGTTTCTCTATATAATCCTAGCTATTCTAGAACTCGCTCTGTAGACCAGTCTGGCCTTGAACTCAGAGAGATCCACCTGTATCTGCCTCTAGAGTGCTGGGACTAAAGGTGTGTGCCACCCGATCTTTACGGAGGCATTTTCTTAATTGAGTATCCCTGCTCTAAGATGACTTTAGCCTCTGTCAAATTGACATAAAACTAGCCAGCACAGTGAGATTGTGGGAAATACTTTTTCTGGTTACTGTGTGTACATTCACAATGAATTAAGCTTGCCTATCCTGTTCTTTACCCCTCCCAAGCACTGTCTCTTCCATTATAGCTGCCCCGTTAAGCTGACATTGTTGGTCTAGCCCGTCACCCGTCACCTCCTTTTAATGCTGTCACTGTTACAAAGTCAGCAAGTGCACCCTGTCTTTATTCTCATTGCCTGGCATAGGGTTTGAAGCATCGTGGGAATTAGGTCACTGTTAAAGTACTGATTACTAGAAATCTGATGTCTGTGAAGCCGCCAGGATAGGCACGGGCAAACATTTGCTTTTTCCCTAGGGACAGTCATAAAACTTACCACGTTCAAGACAGTTCTCACTTCATCTTCATCAGTGTCAATTCTAAGTTATTTAATAAAGCCCAAAGTATGGATTGATTTGAAACACTCAGGATATCGCACACAAGTATGTATTGATTGCACTCAAGCATTTTGGACACAGTAAAGTAAATGTAGAAGTTGTTGACATTAAGCTTTCAGAAAAAAAAGGTCCAGCTGGCACTGTGAGGGACTTTCTGAAGGGTTAGGCCCTTTTAAAATTATAAAACAGCTGTCTGCTTTCCTTTCCTCTCCTTCTCTATCCAATCCATTTTATTGTATTTCTTTTTCTTTTTTTATTATATTTGTGCTTTAATTTTACATATCAGCCATGGATTCCACTGTCCTCCCCCCTCCTGCCCCGCCCCCACCTTTCCCCCAGCCCCTCCCCCCCATTCCCATCTCCTCCAGGGCCAAGACTCCCCTGGGGATTCAGCTCAACCTGGTAGATTCAGTACAGGCAGGTCCAGTCCCCTCCTTCCAGGCTGAGCAAAGTGTCCCTGTGTAACCAATCCATTTTAAAATCACTTTTTAAGTTAATTTTTAGAGTTAGCATACAAAGTAAAGGAAACTCAGTGTAGCCCTGGCCGTCCTGGAACTCTCTGTAGACCAGGTTGGCCTCGAATCCTTATTACGTTTTCATATACAATGTTGTGTTTTGTGCCCCCTTACTTTTTTTCCTCCTCCAAAATCTGCATTGCAATGATGTTCCCTCTCCAACCTTCTGACCTTTCATTCTCTCTTCTGGCCCGGTACCTCAGCTCATCACCTTCACCATTACACCTATCCAACCAACCTTGAACACATGTCTAACCTGCAGTTACTGCGGATAATTATCAGTAAGTTCAACCTACAGAAAAATGGTAACAGGTTAATTCAAAATAAAGTTAAATTTACACATTCAGACACTGGCCAGATACATACTTAAATTAAAAAATAGAGTCTCAGATAGATCCAGGCCAGCTTCTCCAAGTGAAGCTGGGGTTGACCTTGAATTAATCCTCCAGCTTCTACCTCTGAGTGCTGAGATTACAAGCATGAACCTCACTGTACTGGTTTTATGTGGTGCTGGGGATCCAGCCCAGGGCTCTGTGCATGCTCAAAAGCACCGAACCATCTAGTCGACATTCCCAGCCCCAGAACAATACTTCTCTATAGAAACCCTGTCACCAGATGAAATTAGACCAGGATCTAATCTAAACCAGTACTCCTGTCCTTTCGTAATGCCTCTCTGACCTATAGATTTCCTCCTTCTGGCTAGAGGTCAGAGTCTTCACAGGGCAGTCCCAGCACCTCAGGGGAAGCTTTTCACCTCCATTCCTGTGACCATGTCCCTGGGACCTTCAGATCAACACTCATAATGCATTTATTTCATCCAAACAACATTTAGTGGTTTTAGTACTCATTTCTTTTACATCTTCACCTTCATCCTCTCTGGGTCTAACCTTAACAAAGCGCCTTGCTTATTGGCTGTTCTAGTACAGTACCAGACACATATTAACGTACCCACTAAATGTGACTGTCTTTATTCCCTAAGATGCTTTCAATACCATCCAAATGCCTATTAAAATTGTCCATTCATTTATGCAACCAACATTTATTGCCAGTTATATGCCAGGCATTCAGAATACAAAAATGAATAATTCAACATTCTCCAGGCCTCAAAGAGTTCACAGTCTAGTTGGGGTGGCAGCTATGTACACAGCTTATTTATAATTCAGAGTTGCAGGATTTAGGGATATTCTCAAGGCAACTCTGAAATGTCTTAGCAGAGAGTTCTGTAACATTGTGGGTTGAACTAGTTCACGTGCACTTTTCTGAGAGAAGATCTGCTATTATTCATAGCATTGTTGCTAAGGGGAAATGTGTTCTGCATTCCAAACAGTCAATTTAAAAATTGAATTTTTGG
The DNA here is from genome assembly GCF_903995425.1 of Onychomys torridus. Taxonomy (NCBI): domain Eukaryota; kingdom Metazoa; phylum Chordata; class Mammalia; order Rodentia; family Cricetidae; genus Onychomys; species Onychomys torridus. The sequence continues at coordinate 93,855,481 of NC_050449.1, read as the reverse complement.
AACATAGCCCATTTGCCCCTGGAGATGTCTGTTTCTCCCATATCTCAGAATCCCCATTTGTCTAAGGACAATTTCTATTTCTTGATGATTCCCACCTGTTCTGTATGGCCTGTGGTACAACCTGAGGGTCTGTCAGTCACCAGTTCACACACCTGGGCTCCACACTCTGTGACTGAGATAGTTCTCTGGTCAAGCGGGTCTCCAATGTGTTGAAATAAAGGAGCCTCAGATCTAAGTTCTGATGATTTACCCCTTCACTGCTGGAGAAGTTACAGCGAGAAAGAAGCCATGACGAGGGTGGAGACAGTTTGGAATCCCTGCTGCGGGAAATGAGAAGAAATGGGAGGAAAAGCTGATTAGGGAGACATGGAGGATTACAGGAATGATTTTTTTGTTTGTTTGAGACAGGGTCTCTCTTTGTAGCCCTGGTTGTCCTGCATCTAGCTATGTAGACCAGGCTACCTCAAACTCACAGAGATCTGCCTGCCTCTGCCTCTGCCTCTGCCTCTCAAATGCTGGGATTTTTTTTTTTGGGGGGGGGGAGTTGAGACAGGGTTTCTCTGTGTAGCTTTCTGCCTTTCCTGGATCTCACTCTGTAGACCAGGCTGGCCTTGAACTCACATAGATCCACTTGCCTCTACCTCCCGAGTGCTGTGATTACAGGGGTGCGCCACCACCGCTCAGCTTGTCCTGAGGAGTTTTGACATGGTAGATGATGTCTTCATCAGTCCTATGCCTAACACTGACATTGTGGATACACTAGAGAAACTCAAGGAGTTCCCAGCTCCCAATTAAGGCAAAAATGATACTTTTATGCCATGCAACAAGTACTTCAGGAAAATGTTACAAAAATCTAAGAAAGGACACCTGACGAGATGTCAGCGTTCCAGGAAATCTTACATAAATAGTGACTTAATGGACAAGTAGGAGAGAGGAGGAAGGGTAAGAACAGCTGCTAGATGGAAGCAAGGGCTTACGGGAAAGCCTGAAGGAAAAATCCGGCTGAGATACACATAGTTCAGGGAAGGAAATGGTGAGAAATGAGAGGGCAGGACAAGCAGAGATCCTATTACAATGGACATTACTAACATTATAAAGGTCATCCTGAGGGTAATGGGGCATCAGAGGAAATAGATGAGGTGGAGCAGGCATCGGAGCTACTGCAGTTCACTAAAGGTGATCTTGCCCAGGGACTGGCCAATGGCAGTCCAAAAATCAGGTTGAAATCAGGTTGGTACCTTGCCCTGTTTTTCATGGCCCATTGGACAGGAGCGTTTTGTTTTGTTTTGTTTTTTACTTTACATTTTTAAATGGTGAATTTGTTTGTTTTGTTTTGTTGATGAGTTAGGAACTAAACTGAGGGGGTTGCCACAGGCTTCCAAGCATCTATCCCTGAACTCCACCTTTAGATCCAAATGTTTTCCTGGTTGTTTCTTATTTTAGGCCAAAATGCTTTTCTTGAGACAGGGTGTTCCGGAGCCCAGGGTGGCCTCTAATTTGCTACATAGCTGAGAATGACCTTGTGCTCCCAATCGTCTCCCCTCCATGTCTCAAGGGCGGGATTACAGACACAGCTAAGCCTGGTTTTAGCCCTAAATGGTTTAAAATACTAAAAATAAATAAATAATGGAATAAAAATAAGGGGCTGGGTGGATGCTTCTTTGACAAAGGACCTGCTAGGCAAACCTGAGTTTGGATCCCTAACACCCCCACAAAAAGCCGGGCACAGTAACAGGTGTCTACCTCTAGCACTGGGCAGAGGGGCAGGGTTTGCATGCTCCTGAGAGCACAAACACAGAACACACATAAAAAAAATAACTTACAAAGTAAGGCCACTGAGATGACTCAGTGGGGAAAAGCACTTGTTGCTAAGCCTGAGACCTGAGTTCCATTACCAGGCGCCACGTGGTAGAAGGACACAGTCTCTTTTTCTACTACCACACACGAGTAATTTCAACCCCCAAACCCTAAATATTAACCATTTAGACTGTTGCATGAGAAGCTTCCTATCCCTCGATCTTTGGTATGGAACTAAGCCAGTGACAGCAAGGAGTGAGAGATGCTAAAGGTTGGGGCTGTGGGTCTAAGAAGGAGCTCTCTGAACCCGACAGAGGTATAAACTGTAAGCCGGTACCACACCGACGTCAGCAGAAACAGGAAAGGTAACCAGGTGTGGTGGCTCATGTCTGCAATGCCAACACTTGGGAGGCTAATGTGAGGATTAAACTTGTGTTTTAAGTTTAAATTACTGTGCTCAAGAGATCTCTAAAACAAAAAGACCTCTAACCTATAACTCCCACTTGCCCAAGGAGAGAGAACTTCCTGGAATGCTGGGGGCTGTTGTTCATGGAAGATAACAAGTCAAGTGTTTTCCTTTCTGTAAACAAGCTTGGTTGTCCCAACGGCACAGGATGTGTTTGGTCACATGTAAGCAGGAGGTCAGTAGGCAGGAAGCATGTCAGGATGTATGCTTGCTTCCAGTCGGACAGATGCCTGAAGAAGCCCTTAAAAGCCTCTGATTAATGTAATTTGGTGCCATTCTCTGGGAATCCTGGGTATGGGCCTGGCCAGTGTCCATCATCCTGGCCAGTATTTAATAAAGCTTGCTTCAGATTTCATTCAAAAACTATAGTGGTCTCATTCTCGGACAGTGGGAATAACACTGAGGTAGAAGGGATTCCATGAGTCTGAAGTGAGTCCCAAGCCAGCCTGGACTATCAAATGAGGTTCTGTCTTAGAAAGGAAAAGGCAGAGAAAAGGATAGAAGGGGAGGGGAGGGGAGGGGAGGGGAGGGGAAAGGGAAAGAAAAGGGAGGGAAGGGGACTTGGGAGTGGGGAGGGGAAGAAATGAAGAATGAATGGGGCTGACATTGTAGCTCAGTTGGTAGAGCGTTTACTTCAAGCATGAAACCCTGAGTTCAACCCCCAACACTGAATAACCCAAGTGTGATGGTACAGGTCCAGAGCTTCAGCACTTGGGAGGAGGTTCAAGGTCATCCTGCATTAGTATTTGAGGCTAGCCAGTCTCAAAAAGAAGGGGGAGGAGAAGGGAATTGGGTAGGGAGAGAAAACTGAAGTCACTTACACAAGTCGGGAAAGGGGTCAGGAGATGTAGCTCAGTGGTAGAACATTTGCCTAACATTGCATTAAAATCCTGGGTTCAGTCCCCAGTAGTTCCCACCCACACACCCACTCCTACTTTTTCCTCCTTTTTTTTTAACGCCCCCCCCCTTTTATAACACTTTTTTGGGCATTGATTTGAATGTCATGGCACATGTGTAGAGGTCAGAGCACAGCTTTCCCATGGAGGCAGTTCTTCCACTCTGTAGACTTTGGGATCCAGTTCAGGTATTACGCTAGCTGGTAAGCGCCTTAGACTGGTTAGTTTTTGTCTCTTCACACAAGCTAGAGTCATCTGGGAAAAGGAACTTCAACTGAGAGCTTGCGCCATCAGACTAGCCTGTAGGCAATCTCATAGTGTATTTTCTTCATTAGTGATTAATATGTGGGGGGCTCCAGCCCATTGCAGGTGGTGTCACAACCAAGCTGGTAGTCCTAGGTTGTATAAAAAAGCAGGGTGAGCAAGCCACGAGGAGCAAGCGGTGTTCTACCATGTTCTCTGCTTCTGTTCCTGACTTTCATGGCTGATGAACTACAAGAATGATGAAATAAGCCCTTCCCTCCTAAGGCGATTTTGTTCCCGGTGTTTTATCACAGCAAAGGAAACCCTAACTAAGTCGAGGCTAATAATTACTATAATTTGTGTTTAACTCTAATATTGTTGTTGTTCTTACTATAAAAGCAATGGAAACATTAACCTAATACTTTTAAAATATTTATGTGCCAGGTATGGTGGCACATGCCTTTAATCCTAGTACTTAGGATACAGAGACAGGCAGATCTCTTGTGAGTTTGGGGCTAGCCTGACCTACATAGTAAAACCCTGTGTCAAAAACAAAAAAATAAAAGCTATTTATTCTTTTACTTAGTTAAAAAAAATGAAACAGAAGACAAGATTGCCTACCAAATAGATTTCCAGCAAATATTTACCAAATTATTACTGTTTATCTACTGTGTAACAGGCTGGGTCTGGAGATGGAAACTGAACCAGGTCTTCTGCAAGACCAGAAGGTGCTCCATCTCTCTTGTCCCAGAATGAAGTATCTTTTGCAGCTCAACCTCTGGCCCTTCTCTGTCACTTTGTGGGATCCTTCCCCAGCTTAAACAAAACAAAACAAAACCCAACCAAACAAAGAAACCCACAACAGGGTCTGCCTGTGGAACCTAAGCTGTTTCCAAATTCACCATCATCTTGTCTTGGATTCCTCAATGCTGGGTTTAGTCAGGTGCCATCATGCCTGACATTTTTTTCCAAAGTAATCCTGGAGGCCAGGGAGATTCCTCCATTACACAACCCGAGTTCAATCCCCCAAATTTATGTAAAGTTGGAAGGGAGAACTGAGTGTACAAAGCTGTTCTCTGACCTCCATATATGTGCATTGGTGCGCACACAACACACTTTTAAAAATTAAAAAAAAAAAAAAAAAAAAAAAAAGGATCTGTATAGTGAGAAGGCTCAGCAGGCAAGGGCATGTATTCTTCTGTTTTTCTGCTGTTGATGTATGCCTTGACCAAAAGCAATCTGGAGAGGAAAAGCTTTGTTTGCCTTAAGGGTTATATTCCATCATCAAGGGAAGCCAGGACAGGAGCTCAAGGCAGTAGCCTAGAGGGAGGAACAGAAGCAGAAACCACAGAACACTGCTTCCTGACTTGTTCCTCCTCCTACCTCATAGCACCTAGGACCACCATCCTAAGGGGTAGTACCATCCACAATGAATCCCACATCAATCACTAACTAAGAGAATGGCCTACAGCAAAATATTATTGGGGCATATTCTCTCTCTCTACCTCTCTTTCTCTTTTGATTTTTTCCTGTTTCTCTGTATAGTCCTGGCTGTCCTGGAACCCGCTCTGTAGACCAGGCTGGCTTTGAATTCAGAGATCCACCTGCCTCTGCCTCCCAAGTGCTGGGATTAAAGGTGTGTGCCACCACTGGGGCTTTTTTCTCAATTGAGGCTTCCTCCTCTCAGATGACTCTAGCTTATGTCAGGTTGACCTGAAAACTAGCCAGCACAGTGCCAGTTTCTATGTTATTTCCAGCAAATTGCAAAATATTTAGCCTTCATGAAGTCCAAGTAGGTATTATTTATCCTTATTTAACAAATGAGGAAACTCAGGTATAAAAAGGTTAGCAATTTGTTCTAGGTGACAGCTAGAATTAAGTCTACAAGGCTATAGACAAGAGCAATACCTGTTGCGGAATATTTAACTATGTAAAGAGGTGTTGCATTTGTTTATGTTGCCAAATATTAGCTAACTATGTAAAGATGTATTACATTTTTTTACAGAATATTTGTTTAACTATGTAAAGATGTGTTGCATTTGTTCACCTTGTCTGCCTAAGGCACCTGATTGGTTTAATAAAAAGCTAACTGGCCAATAGCTAGGCAGGAGGTATAGCAGGACTTCTGAGCAAAGAGAGTAAGGAGGAGGAATACTCTAGTCTCAACAGAGAAAGAGGGAGACAGAGAGAGAGAGGGAGATGCCAGGAAGGTGCCAGAGGCCAGACAGACAGATAGAGAGGAAGCAGGAAAGTAGGACGTACATAATGAAAGAGGTCAGGGTTGGGGATTTAGCTCAGTGGTAGAGTGCTTGCCTAGCAAGCACAAGGCCCTGGGTTCGATCCTCAGCTGAAAAAAAGAAAGAAAGGTCAAAGTTCTGAGGCAAAACATAGATGAATAGAAACAGGTTAAATTAAGTTAAAAGAGCAAGTGGGACAAGGCTGAGCTAAGGCCGAGTATCTGTAAATATAAGTCCCCATGTCTCTACTTGGGAGCTAGTTGGTGACCACCCCCACAAATTTCAACAAAATGGCACCCAATGTAGGGCTCAAATTTCCACAGAGGGCCTAAGAAAGCTGGCAAAAAAACAAAAAACAAAACAAAACAAAAACACCTTTATGAGGCTCTGCTGTGTAGCATATAGCACTTGAGTAGATGGCATGCTAAGTAGAAACAGCAAGTTAAGTAAAAAATGCCTACCATAATGCAGGCACCAACTTCCTCGAGTGGAGGGTGGATAAACATAGCTCTCATCTAAATGAGGCTCCCAGTTAAACACAGCTCTTTGCCAAGCCCACGGGCTTAAGGCTCAGCTCTCATGCACCCAAGGAGAGGGTGGAGCCAACTGCCAGAACCATACTGCAGGGATATCTATCATTTGGCAGTTCCTGTAAGGTTACTGGATAAATTAAGGTTGACGGTTTGAAAGCCTTAGGCTGTTTCTCTGTGATCTTATTGTAGTGATATATTGTATACTATGTAGCCCAGGCTGGCCTGGAATTCACTATGTAGACCATATTAGTCTTGAGCTCATAGAGATCCTTCTTCCTCTACCTTCTGAGTTCTTGTATTAAAGTTATGATCTACTATGCCCAGCTAGACCATACTTAAGTTAACCATTTTTCTAACTATAGAACATTTAAAAAATAACAAAATCAAGCATGTAGCCTAGGCTAACCTCTAACTCCTATGTAGTCAAGGATGATCTTGAACTCCTGACTCTTCCGCCTCTACCTCAAAAATGCTGGAATTACAGCATGAGCTACCACCCCTGAGCTAGTTTAATATTTCATTAAGTATGTAGAACATGTTTCCTCCATTATAATCAACTTTAGTTGAATATCCTGGAAAATATAACCTGTATATATGTTATTACTTTAGAATAACTTTTTTTGGATTTTATGTTTCTTATTTTTATAAGTTTTTTGTTTTGTTTGTTTATTTGTTTTGAGACAGAGTCTCACTATAGTAGCCCTGGCTAGCCTGGAACTTGCTATACAGACCACGCTGGACTTGAACACATAGAGATCTACTTTCTTCTGTCTCTTGAGTGATGGAATTAAAGGCATGTACCACCATGCCAGGGCTATTATTATTATTATTATTATTATTATTATTATTATTATTATTGGTTTTTCAAGGCAGGGTTTCTCTGTAACTGTTCTAGCTGTCCTGGAACTCACTCTGTAGACCAGGCTAGCCTGGAGCTCACAGAGATCTACCTGCCTCTACCCCTGAAGGCTTGGGTTAAAGATGTGCACCACCACCACCCAGCTTTCTCCTGCATTTTTAAAGTCCTTTTTAAAAAAAATTTATTTTATGTGCATTGGTGTTTTGCCTGGATGTATGTCTGTATGAGGGTATCAGATCTTGGAGTTACAGACAGTTGTGAACTGCCATGTGGGTACCTGGAATTGAACCTGTGTCCTTTGGGAAAACATCCAGTGCTCTTAACTACTGAGCCATCTCTCCATTCTCCCCACCCCCCCTTTTTTAACTGATGAAATCACCTGGTATTTTTCTGGTTTTTCCTTTTTTGGTGGTCTTGCTGTGGAGAGAATCTATAACCAAGTCTTAATTTTTAGTTATCATATATGAGTCATTATAATAGTATATGTCTCTCTCTAATAAAATTACTTATATAGTTTTTAAACTCAATTTTTTAATAGGATATCCAGTACTTAATTTACAAGAAAGTAATGCATGTTTTCAAAGGGGACAGATCTTGGGTTCAGATGAAGTAAGTGTCTCAGACTAAAGAAGACCATTGATTTGTTTTCTTATGGTGTCACTCAGTCAGTCACCCAATCCAGAGGACTGAGGATGGTGGGCACAAAGAAAGTTTTGTATACTACACCAACATTTACAAATAGATTGAAGTATCTGTTCATTAAATCAAGTTTTATGGACCATGAGATGGTTCACTGAGTGGTGGTCAAAGTTGGCTCCCTGGGTTCCACCTGGTGGGAGGAGAATGCCAGCTCCTTCCAGTTGTCTTGAGATCTCCAAACAGGCACCATGGTATACAAGCACCTTCCTAAAATAAATTACTCTAAAACAAAACATACAGGTTTTGTGAGCGTCACACTTTCTCTTACTCCAATGCAAAAAGCATGCACACCTAGTATTTGCATGCAATCTAATCATCAAATCTTACTTGCTGTATTTATTAAAAGGATAAAATATAAAATCCTTGTTCTATGAGCCAGTTTTTGGTAAATGCTAATAAGAACGGACCAATATTTAAGAAAACCTTATTGTTGTAGTCAGAGAATCAGGTATCAGGTCTGCTTCAGTAAATATTGCATTTTGACCTCAGGAATACATTTTAGAGTTGTATTTATGTAGCCTTGATCAAGATAAGGACCTTGAAAACCCTGTTTTTTATTTACATATGAACACACACACACATCTTACATCAGGCATGCCAAGAGTGGTAATCTTTTGAAGTTGCCACAGATTTTGTCCTTCAGTTATTTTTAGGAATTTTAGGGACAAATTGCATTTTGTAGTACATAAAAACAATTACATAATCTTTAATTTTATTGCCTGGGACTCTGTTGAGTGCACAAAAATCCCATTTAGGACCAAATGTTTCCCATTGTGGGGAACATAAAACTAAGTTATCTTTCATTAGATATTTTTCCATGTTTAATAATTGCAAGTTGGACAGACATGACAATTGGCCATAAGATCAGCTATAATACTCAATACCAATTGTTTTTTTTTAATTAAATATATTTTAGGGATAGGTGAAAGGCTGAATGCTAGCATGTTGACAAACCCAACCATTCTGAAAACAAATAAAATATGCAAATTGTTCTGGGATGAAGAAAGGATCGCTGAACAAGTAGGATTTTAATAACAAATTTAGATTAAATCCATGGGCCATCAACCAAGCCAAGGGAAGCAAGCAGGAGTCTTGCTAGGAGACCATCTCTACACATGATGCAACATGCTGTTGGGAAACTCAAAGAATTTCAAAAATCCAGAATTTCAACCTAGCCTTGAATAGTGTTGTGGCATATTTTATCATACTATGTGGAGATGTGGTGCTGTTTTACCTTGCCTACCTAAGGCACCTGATTGGTTTAATAAAGAGCTGAATGGTAATAGCTAGGCAGGAGAGACTAGGCGGGACTTTCCAGCAGAGATAGGAACTCTGTGATGAAGAGGGTGGGTTCTTCCAGTGAGACGCAGAGGAAGGTAGACATACATTTGTGGAAGAAAGGTAAAAAGTTACATGACAGAACATAGATTAATATAAATGGGTTAATTTAAGTTATAAGAGGTAGTTGTGAACAAGTCTAAGCTAAAGCCAAGCTTTTACAATTAATAAAAAGTTTCCATGTCATTATTTGGAGCTGGTGGTCCAAAAAAGAGAGTCTGACAACAGCATGTTGTTTTGAAAACACATCTGTCAAAGTAGGAGGATAAAATATATTACTGTGGAATAGTCTTGTACACTGTAAAGATTTGCCACTTGAATTAATAAAATGCTGATTGGCCAATAGCCAGGCAGGAAGCATAGGTGGGGCAACCAAACTAAGGATGATGGGAAGGAAAAGAGCAGAGTCAGGAGTCTCCAGCCAGATACAGAGGGAGCAGGAGCAGGATACAGAGGGAACAACATGTCATGCTAATAAAGGTACTGCCACATGGCAGAACATAAATAAGGAATATGGGTTAACTTAAAATGTAAGAGCTAGTTAGTAATAAGCCTGAGCTATTGGCCAAGCATTTATCATTCACATAAGGCTCTGTGTGGTAATTTGAGACGGGTCAGTCAGGATAGGAAATGTCAGTTTACAATATCTATTACTTAAAAGTTTGTTGCTATAATTTATAACTTGTAAATATTCCATATATTATGTTGGTTGGGTCATCATTTGTTCACTTGTCCTGGGTCCTGCAAATGGTCAGAGTAAACCTTGACAAAGTTCTGCTCAACTAGGAAGGTGTGCTGGTCTGTTAGTGAGAGTTGTCACTGTTTCTCTGGCCAACATTAACTTAAAGACACAAGGCAGCAGGGCCTATTTGGGTGGCACATTTGACATATTTTGTGTTGACATCCATTCCTCCACAGTGCCATGATCTCGGAGTACATGCCAGAAGTGATCACTTGCAGAGAGTTTTTAGTTCACACCCTCATTCCTATACTACATGTACCCTCATTACCAGGACCCCATTGCCTGGTGAAAGCTCCTAGTAGAACATTACCAAGATAGTTCATTCCCAGCTATTTTTCCAGAATCCATCTAAACCTTGCCCAAGAATACATTCAGCCAGTACAAAAGCTTGCCTCTGCCCGCCCTCCACTCCCATTAGACTTAGCATTAAAATGAGCAAAAAAGCAGTTTCCTGGGAAGAGATGAAAATCTGCTCTCATGAATGTGCAGACACATTCACTTTCTTTCTTTCTTCCTTTCTTTCTTCCTTCCTTCCTCTCTCTCTCTCTCTCTCTCTCTCTCTCTCTCTCTCTCTCTCTCTTGTGTGTATATGTGTATTGCCTTCATGGATGTCTGTGTACCATGTGTGTGCATTGTCTTCAGAAACCAAAAGACATCACTGGATCCTCTGGGACTGGAGTTACAGATGGTTGTGAGCCACCATGTGGTTGCTGGGAATTGAACTCAGGACCTCTGGAATTGCAGCCAGGGCTCTTAACTGATGAACCACCCCTGCTCCTCCTTTCTTTTAAAGACCCATTATACCAACATCTCTACTTTGGGCTTCTTCTGAGCTTCAAATTTGCATTTCTAGCTTCTTTTCCCTTCTTCTGCTACAACTCTCACAGCCACGTTAAAGTCCTACGTACTTAAAATCAACTCATGAGGAGAGATGGCTCGGAGATTGAGAGCACTGAGATGGCCCAGTCCACTGTAGGTGGTGCCACCTCTAGGCAGGGGTTTGGGGACTATATAAAAAACTAGCTGAGCAAAGGCTAGGGAGCAAGTCAGTAAGCAGCTTTCCTCTACGGTCCCTTCCCTGACTTTCCTCAACAATGACCTGTGACCTGGAAGTGTAAGATGAAACAAACCATTTCTTCCCTGAGTTGTGTTTGGTCATGGTGTTCATCACAGCAAGAGTTAGTGAACTAGAATAGCATGTTAAGGTTTGTTGTACTGATACATGGCCTCACACTGTAGCCCAGGCCGGTATCCTTATGTAGGTAGCCCTGGCCTGGAACTCCTCCTGGTTCTGCCACTTACAAATCCCAAATGCCAGGATCATAGGCATGAACTGCCACACCCAGCTAGAATTTTAAACTTTATCGTATGAACCCTAAGAAGTCAGCATGTTGCCTAGATGGACTCATTCACTCATTCTACTTTCAGATTTCCACTGTCTGTTTAAAATGTCCTCTAAAATGTCAAGTAATGAGAAAGTACACAAGGTACTGTGGTGTGCAGCTGTAGTCTTGGGTACTCTGGAGGCTACGGCAGGAAGATAGTTTGAGTCCAGGAGTTTGAAGCCAACTGGGGTACCACAGTGAAACCACTTTCTAGTTTGCCTCTCTATGGAGGGCAAGAGGTCTGTGTGCTCACAGACAGTACTAGAGAAACCAGGAATGTTCTACATGCAGGCTTTTCTCTTCAGTGGGAAGGATTTACACCTGTTTTCCACCCAGAAGGCTGGGAATGGATGGAATGACTAACCTGGTGATCTTTGCTATTCTGTAGAACCAGGCTTTACCCGAATGCCCCAGACTCCTGAGCATTGTTTTTCAGTCAGTAGAACCTATTCTTTTTGTTTGTTTTTGAAACAGGGTTACTCTATGAAACACTGGCTGTCCTAAACTCACTTTGTAGACCTGGCTATCCTCAAACCCATAGATTCACCTGCCTCTGCCTCCAGAGTGCTAGGATTCAAGCCATGAGCCACCACTACCCCAGCAGAACCCATTCTTATGGAAGAGGTCACAGGTGCTTTGCAAAAGGAATACTTTGCAAGGAGTTTTGATGCAGTCATGCATAAGCTTTGTTGTGATAATTATCATGAGGAAACTTTGTTCCAAGGTTGTACTGTGCTTAAATATGTCAAAAAATAGGGTTGGGGATTTAGCTCAGTGGTAGAGCGCTCACCTAGCAAGTGCAAGGCCCTGGATTCGATCCTCAGCTCAAAAAAAAAAAAAAAAAAAAAAGTCAAAAATAAACCACTCAGGGTCAGATTCTAGAAGTTTGAACCAACCGGGATAACTAAGCCACTTTGAAACAGGCTCCCTTCTTGCCTCTCTCAGATGTTTGTCTGCTGGCTGCAGAGCTTGCAGGGATTCCCACACTTCTCTGTTGCTATGATAAAGCTTTCACTGTGGTGGTTTGAAAGAGAATGATCTTCATAGGCTGACGTATTTGCATACTAAGTCCCCAGCTGATGAACTCTTTGGGAAGGATTAGGAGGTGTGGCCTTGTTGGAGGAGGTGTGGCCTTGTTGGAGGAGGTGCGTCACTGGAGGTGAGCTTTGAGGTTTTGAAAGCACATAGCAGGCCCAGTGTTTCTCCCTGCCTGCTGCCTAAAGATCAGGATGAAAAGCTCTCAGCTACTGCTCCATTGCCATGCCTGTTTCCCTGCTGCCATGATCACGGACCAATCCTCTAAAACTGCAAGCCTCCAGTTAAATACTTTCTATTCTAAGAGTTGCCTTGGTCATGGTGTCTCTTCACAGCAATAGAACACTGACTAAGACACTGACCAAAACCGAGTTTGGGAGGAAAGGGTTTATTTGGCTTACAGGTTACAGTTTATCATGAAGGGAACCTGGAGACAGGAACGAAAGCAGAGGCCATGGAGGAACACCCCAACTGGATTGTTCAGCTTGTTTTCTTATACGACCCAGGATCACCTGCCCAAGGGTGGCACTGCCCACAGTGCCCTGGCCTCCCTCACATCAACCACCAATCAAGAAAATGCCCCCACAGACTTGCCTATAGGCCAATCTGATGGAGGGATTTTCTCAATTGAGGTGCCCTCCCCCTTCCCAGGTGACTGTTTTCTGTGTTGAGGTGACAAAAATTAAGCAGCTCAGATACTCCCATTTCAGAGAAATAAATAAAAAGGAGGAGGAGGAGGAAGAAAAGAATGATGACTAAGCATGAGTGGCTGAGGTATAGGAGCAAAATCAGGCAGTTATTATACCAAAGAAGTCAAGAAAATGTTCCGCAGAAGAAGTGAAGTTGGAAAGTATGATCAGTAGCATTCGATGCTTCTGAGGGTTAGATAAAATAGAACCTTAACACTTGTGGCCAGCCGAGAGGGTAGGGTCAGACTGTCATAACCTGGCATTCTGTGCCATTTTGATAATTTCCCCCATGGTGCCTTCAAAACGAACTTTTGAGATAAAGCATCTGTTGGGGTTTCAATGAACATGTCCCCTCCAGGCTTATGCATTTAAACAGCTGGTTCCCTGTTGACGGTGCTGTTCAGGGAGGCTATGGAGTCTTTAGGAGGTGCCACTTTGCTTTGACAGAGGACAAGGAGGAATCCACATGGAGCCTGAGATCCATTTGCTTGTTTCCTGATGCTTTCTTGCTCTGTTTTGGTGGGCCTGGGTGTGGGAAGTAACTCTGGCCTGAGAAGGGTATGCAAACCTTTCTGCTTTACATCCTTCTAGAAAGTAAGTTTGGGTCTTATCACCACAGGTCACTGGGGTCTTTGCCAAAGTTAGGCAGGAGAGATGGGGTTAAAGTGTTTGTTGAAGCCTGACAACCTGAGGTCAGTTCCTGGAAGTGGTGACGGAGAGATCATAATCCTGAAAGCTGTCCTCTGACCTCACACACATGCTATCAAACGTGCCCACATTCAGCCACCTCCACACACATCACATACACATACACATAAACACAAATAAAATCAAAAGAACTTTGCTAAGGTCGAAGGATTTGGGCAGTGAGAGATGGAGTGGGTGTGTTACCTGAAACCTCTGCAGTGACTGGGCCTGCAGTTCCTTCCACTGATGCCCCTCTCTTCCGAGTTCCCAATGGAAGGCCCATGACAACACGGAGGACCTGATCCCTAAACTTGTGGAAGGAGGCGGATCTGTGTGGTACCGGGGTAGGTAGACTGTGGTGGCCTCCATAAGAGTGCATCCATGAAACTAGGCATGGTGGCACGTGTGTGTAGTCCCAGCACCTGAGAGGTAGAGACAGGAGGATCATGTTTGAGATCATCCTCTGCTACATGGCAAGTTTCAGGTCAACCTGGGCTAGGTAGGACCATGTCTCAAAGGACAAAACAAGACAAGACAAAGGAGCTGGAGAGATGCCACAATCACTTGCTGTTCTTGCAGAGGATCCAGGTTCATTCCCACAGCTCACAGCCATATTTAATTCTAGTTCCCCCCTATTCTAGTCTCTACAGGTATCACACAGGCACATGCACACATGCATACATACAGAAAAAGCACGCATACATATAAATTTTTTTTTCTAAACTAAAAAGTCTTGACAGGGATTGGAGTCTGGGAAGATGGCTCAGTGGGCACTCCCTGTACAAATGTAGAGATTTGAGTTCAACTCCTCAACACCAGCATAAAAAGCCAGGCATAGTGACACACACTTGTAGACCCAATGCTGGGGTCTGGGGGCAGGGGGGGGGGAGGCAGGCTAGGAGAATTGCTGCTGTTTACTGGCTATCAGCCTAGCTCCAGGTTTAATGAGAGGCTCTATCTCACAGGAATAAAGCAAACCTTGATAGAATCCTTTGGCCTCTGTGAATACACATGGGTATGCATAACAGTATGCCAGCACATAGACCACACATACTTTTTTCTTTTTTCTTCTTCTTCTTCTTCTTTTTTTTTTTTTGTTGTTGTTGTTGGTATGTGTACCTGTGTGTGTGTTCTTCACACTCACATCTTTTTTTTTCTTTCTTTTTTTTTTTTTTTTTTTTTTGAGCTGAGGATCAAACCCAGGGCCTTGCGCTTGCTAGGCAAGTGCTCTACCACTGAGCTAAATCCCCAACCCTCTTTGTTGTTGTTGGACATGCTGACATCTGTATGTAGTTCCAGCACTTGGAAGGTAAGAGTAGAAGGATTAGGAGCCCAAGGCTATCCTCAGCTACATATCAAGCTAGCCTGGACCACATGAGACCCTGTTACAAAAAACAAAGCATGTACATTTCAGATTTCCACCTATAAGGGAAATAATTGACGCAGGGCCCAGCTGCTGCCTCCTGTGACTGGACTCACTCTTCTCCTTTCAGCGGGACTTAGTGTGGCTGGGAACCTGAAGAAGAACCTGGAGAGGAGCCATCTGGTATGACTTTGCGGCCAGGCTCTCTGGTGGTCTTGTTCAAGGTTCTCAGCTTGCCCTGCGGTATGAGACACTTCCCCCTGCCCGCCTTCCATGCTTTCGTCTCCTCTCCCCTCAGGGTCATATTTAATTTGTTTTTACAGTCCGACTCTCTTCTCATTTACTCTCCCAGGCATTTCTCTGACTTATCTCCTCCTCGCTTAGCCTTACCTGGACCTCAGCTTCTTGTCAGACCATGACCAAACACCTGCTGTAAGCGTTGCCCCCCCATTCCTCCATGTGAACTCTTGGAGCACTTGGCCCTCCCCTCCACACTTCCTGAGTTGCCTGGAAAGCCAAGTTTATTTTTTTAGCGACATACCTTCTCAATTAGTCTTACTGTCTCCTGGAAATAGTCCCGATTTTGTCCCTTCCGCCAACCCTGAACTTCACCCAGTGTCCTGTAGAAGCTCGGTTTACCCAGCACAGGAGAGAAGCTTTGCAACAGCAGGCTGTTCTCACGATTGATGGGCTCCACTCACCTGAACTTGCTAGTGTACTGTTCATTCTTCAAACGCACAACTTCCTCTCATGGTCCTCTGGTCCTCAGTGCTCTGCCCCACTTCCCGTATTTTGTCACAGGCTTTAGTCCAAGTGATGGTATAACATAGATTGTCACTGGCAGACAGAAGCTCATGATCACCCTTCTGGTTCATATGGTTGATGGAAAGTAGTTGGTCAGCCAGGTAGGGCTGGAATAGTTTTTCGTGTGTGTGTGTGTGTGTGTGTGTGTGTGTGTGTGTGTGTGTGTGTGTAGGTATACATGAATCTTTTTTTGTTTGTTTGTTTTGTTTTTTTGTTTTTCGAGACAGAGTTTCTCTGTGTAGCTTTGCGCCTTTCCTGGAACTCACTTGGTAGTTCAGGTTGGCCTTGAACTCACAGAGATCCGCCTGCCCCTGCCTCCCAAGTGCTGGGATTAAAGGCATGCGCCACCACTGCCAGGCAACACGAATCTTAAAGGTTCTTAGTACCCAGCTACATATAGGGCTATCCTAGCTAAACTACAGTCATCTTCGGGAGTTGTGCTGGGACCACTGACTGTTGAGGTTTCCTTGGAGGGGTGTCTTGTGGGCCGCAAGAAATATATCAAAGAGATTCAGCTGTGTATTAAAACTGAACTTTGACCGGCCAAGGGTCTGTCAAAAGGCAAAGCCATTTATTATGAATATTTGGTGTTACCCAGCCTTTAATATTCCAGCTGTCTTCTGCTATGAAATCCGTGCATGCCCAGATCAATTGGTAAACAGTTCAGCTCCCCAGACCTGCTGAACCTACCAAGTTACTAACTGCCCTGCTGAGCTTAGGAGATGCCTAGATTTGTTTCCTGTGCTAATGAAGCTCACACCATCCCCTGCCTTGAGGAGGCCTAGTGGTTCTCCAGAGCATTTTGACTGAGAACAAAAGAGATTTTTACATATCAAGGTGAGAGATAAAACAACAGTCCTGAGGAGGCAGGAACCACAGACAGGCCCAGGGAAAGAAAAGGCAGGTGTTTTCTGTAGACAAGGTCAGAACAGCGTGGTGAGAGAGAAGAGGACTATGGCTGTGAGATATATATATATATATATATATATATATATATAGATAGATAGATAGATAGATAGATATAGATATAGATATAGATATAGATAGATATATAGATATATAGATATATAGATATATATATAAAACATTTCACATTCCATTCTCAGACTATTCTGCTGTTTTGTTAATAAGGCTCCAAGGATTCATAATTTTGCTCTGACAAAAATTACCACTGTTATGTTGCTAATATGCCTAAAGATTTTGTCTTTTAAAAAGGTTCTTATGCCAGTGGTGGTGGTGGTGGCGGCGGCGGCGGTGGCAGCGGAGGCGGCGGAGACGGCAGCGGAGGTGGCAGTGCATGCCTTTAATCCCAGCACTCAAGAGGCTGAGCCAGGGGGCTGGAGAGATGGCTCAGAAGTTAAGAGCACTGTCTGCTATTCCAGAGGTCCTGAGTTCAATTCCCACTAACCACATGGTGGCTCACAACCATCTGTAATGAGATCTGGTGCCCTCTTCTCTATACATAATAAATAAATAGATCTTTAAAAAAAAAAAAAAAACAAGAGGCAGAGGCAGGCAGATCTTTGTGAGTTGGAGGCCAGCCTGGTCTACAGAGCGAGATCCAGGAAAAGGCACAAAGCTACACAGAGAAACCCCGTCTCAAAAAACCAAAATAATAATAATAATAAATACATTTTTAAAAAGGTTCTTATAAGCTTCAGGAGATCAAAATTCATCAACGCTCACAAGCCAAGAAGGACCACTCACAAGCCAAGACAGACCAAGGAAAAATGTAACCTGACTTACAAATTTTCTTTTTCTTCTATAAAGAGGGGGGAGCCTAGAATCCCTTTCTCTCATCTGCTAACCATGCATTTAATATTCCATAGGTACACCTACAAGAAAAAGTTTCCTCTTTAAAACTCCTCAACAGCACGTCTTACGGTTAACACTTAGGTCGACTCCCAGCAGAAACTCTAATCATCTAAAGACTTACAGGTTGTTATCCTCTGGACCACGGACATGCTGTCTAGCTGCAGGTCTGCATCTCATCCTCCAGCCCACAGGGATGTGCTGTCCAGCTCAAGCCTGCACCCTGCCTCCCAGCCCACGAGACAGAAAATGGTGCTACACATGTCCCACAGAGCCTAAAACCGCCTGTGATTCCTGGGTTTCCACTGCATTCCAGCCCTCAAGACTCCCAGCTTCACCCCCATATCAGCAGGAAATAACCACGAGAGACTTCTACAGCTTCTTTGCCATCCCTTTTTCTGAACTGCCCTTAAACAAAGTTCTATTGCTAACTGTATACATTGTGCCCACGATCCTGAAATGTATGTACTACAGATATCGATACCCCAGGATCCAAGGGGGCTGTGCTATGTCCATTGTAGGATATTAGGGGAAAAGTCTACATACACTATGTCCTTAAGTCTGTCAACTTCATTCCTCTAAGACAAAATTACATCAGTTCAGCTATAGTTCCACCAGGCATTCAGGGCAGGAATAACTCTAGACATAACAAGCTCTATATCCGTCTACTTTATTTCTCTGGGATGAAATTCTGTCTCCATAACTGCAGTTCCATCCAGCTCCCTAGCTCACAGTCCAGCCTCATCTTTGTCCTCTGTATCCTCTTTCTCCATCTCTGCTGCTCTCTACTCCTGGCACTCAGAAAACTCTACCAAGATCTGCTTACCCTCTATGGAACCTCTGTGGTCCTCTCTTCTCTCTTGCCATGCTGTTCTGACCTTGTCTACAGAAAACACCTGCCTTTTCTTTCCCTGGGCCTGTGCTTCCCTGCCTCCTCAGGACTGTTGTTTTATCTCTCACCTTGATATGTAAAATCCTCTTTTGTTCTCAGTCAAAATGCTCTGGAGAACCACTAGGCCTCCTCAAGGCAGGGGATGGTGTGAGCTTCATTAGCACAGGAAACAAATCTAGGCATCTCCTAAGCTCAGCAGGGCAGTTAGTAACTTAGTAGGTTCAGCAGGTCTGGAGAGCTGAACTGTTTGTTTACCAATTGATCTGGGCATGCACGGATTTCATAGCAGAAGACAGCTGGAATATTAAAGGCTGGGTAACACCAAATATTCATAATAAATGGCTTTGCCTTTTGACAGACCCTTGGCCGGTCAAAGTTCAGTTTTAATACACAGCTGAATCTCTATGATATATTCTTGTGGCCCGCAAGAGAGGTGGAGGAGGGCCATGGGAGTATCTCTAGCCACCCTTACCAACCAGCTGTATGCTATTCTGCCTAAATTTCATGTGGCTTCTTGAAGGGAAGGGCTAGAGATGTAGATGGAGAATGAGCAGGGGGAGGGAGGGCCATCTAAGCTGGGAAGGCCATCATTCCTGCTGCACAAAGGCTTTCTAGAGCGCCCTTTTAAAGAGGGGAATATCCACATTCCTGTAAGTAACCACTCACCCAAGATCTGTAAGTCAGTCAGTAAACTTACTGTTTCCCCAGAGTGAACTTTGGAATCGTACTCAGTTTGTCATTGGGACTTTAGGATAAGGGGTAGACATTGTGTCTCCCCCAGAAAGGAATCTTAGCAACACAAGCATCTTACATAGGTTTTCCTCTATATGTGTGTGTAAGTTTCTGTCCTGCAAGCCACTCCCACATAATCACACAGAGGCTTAATATTAATTATGTTCAGCCGATAGCTCAGACTTGTTACTAGCTAACTCTTACATTTTTAATCCATGCTTTGCCGCCTTGCTTGGCACCTTTTCTCAGTACAGCTGGCGACTCCCGACTCCATCCTTCTTCTGCCCAGCGTTCTCAGTTTGGCTCTCCTGCCCAGCTATAGGCCACTCAGCTCTTTATTAACTGATGACAGGAGGACATTTTCACAGTGTGCAGAAGGATTATTCCACAGCAGTTCCCCTTAAACTTGATGTACACATAGCTGAGGTTATATACACAGAACCTTGAACTTCTGCTCCTCCTTCCTCTACCTCCAGAGTGCAGGGATTACAGGCATCTACCACCATGCCTGTTTATGCAGTGCTCAGGATTAAACTCAGTACTTTGTGCATTTACTTAATCTTTCTGGAGGGTTAGCGTTATTATTATTGCCATTTTACAAACAAGAGAACTCAGTGACGAGAAGATTTGCCTGTCACACCGCTGGTGTCATGGAATTGAGTTTTTATGGGACCCAAGTACTGTACTGCAAACCCTCAACTAACTCCAAGTTGTGGTGGTTTTCCTTCCAGTCCCCCAGGCTGCGACTGGCCCTGGGAGTGAGGAATGCATTTATATTTACTTCATCCTTTCCAAGTATGAAAGAGTGGAAAAGAAGGAGCTCTGGCAGCTGCCTCCTCAGTGTCTTTCCTTCCCTCCCCATCCTGGGGCTCTCTAACAGCACACCACGTGCCATGGCCGAAGGCAGGTGGTGGCATCCTTTCATTTGGCTCTTCTGCTCACTGTCCTTGGATTGTACTGCAGACTGTGATGTTTCTCCCCAACCTTCCTTTTACTCACTGGCTCAGAACCACACTTGCCTCATCATCTCAAGGCTGAGATTCTAGAGTTGGGGGCATGATGAACCTTATCCTCATGACAAGCAATTCTCTTGATCACGTCTTATGTTCCCAGATGAGTACATCTCAAATGTCAGAAGCTGCCTCCAGTGATGTAGTGGAGGATCAGTCGATGATGCCTTCTCACAGAAGCTGGATTAGCAGAAGGGGCTGCCCAGTCAGAGCTTTTGGGTATCAGGAACCACTGGATACTGGAGACACAGAAATAAAGGCAAGAGAAGCTTTACTCTAAATAAGCAATGGGCAGTCAAATATGAATAGCTGATTTTTTGAGCTTCTAGATGCTAACCTTAATTGCTTTAGGACATGTAACTCATGCCAAAGTCTCAAAATCATCCATTATAATAAGAGTGGTTGTGAAGTTAGCATAATTCACATAGCCTTTGGGGGATGGTATAGAGATAATCAAAGGAAAAGATGAGGATAGTTCACAATGAAAAAAGATTTTTTAGCCAGTGATGGTAGTTTACACCTTTAATATTTCAGAGGCAGAGGCAGGTGGATCTCTGTGGAGAAAGAAAGATGTCTCAATCTACTACCATGGCTCCTGTCTTTAAATGTTTTACATGGCTGGAAAGGGCTGGGGAAAAGAAAGAGTATTTCTTGTAGTCAGGCCTGATGGCGCATGTCTCAAGTTCTAGCATTCAAGAAACTGAGGTAGAAAGACAGCCAAACTTCAGGGCAGCCCGTGATTTAGAGTTAGACTCTTCCTGTCTTTCTTTCTTTCTTTCTTTCTTTCTTTCTTTCTTCCTTCCTTCCTTCCTTCCTTCCTTCCTTCCTTCCTTTCTCTCTTTCTTCCTTCCTTCTTTTCTCTCTCTCTCTTTCTTTTTTTTTTTTTAAAGTCTTATATCATGCTACATTTTAGCTTAAATGTAAAACAAAATCTGTATCCAAAAATGTAGAGAATTACTAAGCTAAAACATTTTGGTTGAGTTGAGGAAGACCATCCTCAGGAGTGTTACGACTGGTATACTTACAGGCAAGGCAAGCTGGAATTGTTTGTGAGTCAAGGGCTCCTGGAATCCGTATCCCTGTTTCTATATCTGTCATTCCAGCTAGGTAGACCTAGTATATCACAATTGTGAAAATACAAACACCTAACACCATTCCCAGGTAGAAATTCAAGCAGCATTGGAGCAGAGAGGAAAAGGTCGGGTCATTACTGAAACCAAAGAAGTCATTTTACTGGAAGTCATTGAGTGGGAAGAGACAGAGACAGGCGAAAAACTACAGGCAGCCAAAAGAAAGGTGCAGCCATTTTGTGGAACGAAAGTGTGTCTGGTGTTGGAAGGAAGGGAACTAAAGCCATGAGGAAAAGCAAGTTGAAAGGCGTGTTCTCCATGAAGAGTAAGGGTACCTAGTGGGTTTGATGCCTCAAGCAAGGGACTGAACTGGCAAACAGAATAGGCAGGTACCCGGTAGCCCGAGAGGCTAGTGTCCACAGGGCAGAACTGTGCTACATGGCCATGGAGCAGGGTGGGAATTGGAGGGAGGTAGGGCAGAGCCAAAGACTGGGGAAAGGAGAAGCTAAGTGGTAGGAAGACAGGAAGTGGGTGGGGAAGGAAAAGGCAGGCTAGCCGCTTAGTGGGAGGGGTCAGGGCTGCAAGCTCAGTGGCACCAGGAGGACAAGAACATCCTACCCAGACAAGTTGGAGGCACTCCTGCAAGCCAGGCAACCAGACAGAGCCTAAAATGCTCTTACGCAGAAGCACTGAGAAAGACAACTTCTCAAATCTAGTAAAGAGGAACAAAAAGCAGAAGGAAGTTCCAAGGGAGAAGAGGTGCATTAACTAGGAAGCCATGGGCATGCTTAGAGATTGCGTTTGGAACTGGGTGCATGGAAGTGGACTAAGAGAACCCTAGGAAGACAAGAACCTGCCAGAGTGGGTTGAGTCTTAGGTTCTCCAGTGCCTGTGAATGTGACCTCATTAGGGAAGAAGATGTAAGTAATTATGGTGAAGATCCTCATTTTTTTGTTTGTTTGTTTGTTTTTGAGATAGGGTCTCATACTGAAGTCTAGGCAAGTATGGAACTCTGTATAGCCCAAGCTGATCTTAAATTCATGGCAATCATCCTAGCTCAGCTTCTAGAGTGCTGGGACACAGGTGTGTGCCACCATACCCTGCAGATGAAAGATCTGTAAGGGAGGTTGACATTGCTCATTGGGTAAAGGTGCTTGCTGACAAGCCAGAGGACCTGAGTTCCCACATGGTAGAAGGAGAGAACACACAAGTACACACACACACACACACACACACACACACACACACACACACACACAGTTTTGTTTTGTTTTGTTTTGTTTTTTAAAGGATCTTTAGATGAGGTCATCCTGCATTCAGGATAGGTCCTAAATTCAATAATTGGTATCTAAGAAAAAGGGGAGCTGGGCGGTGGTGGCGCACGCCTGTAATCCCAGCACTCGGGAGGCAGAGGCAGGCGGATCTCTGTGAGTTCGAGGCCAGCCTGGACTACAGAGCTAGTCCAGGACAGGCTCCAAAGCTACAGAGAAACCCTGTCTTGAAAAAACAAAAAAAGAAAAAAGAAAAGAAAAGAAAAAGGGGAGAGAGATCATGGATACTGGAACACAGGAAGAAGTCTGTTAAGATAGAGGTGGAGATTGGTGTTGTTACCTAAAACAAGGGACATTCCAGCTGTCAGAGGCTAGAAGCAGCAAGCAAGAGTCCCCCTAGGGCCTTTGGTAGGAGCTCCCCTGAAGATACCGTGATTTCGGGTTTTCCACTCTCCAGCACTGCCTTGGGGCGCATTTCTGTTTCCTCACACTGGTTTTGTGCTGGTCTTTTTTGGCAGCCCTAAGAAACTCAAACACCTGCTGTGATTTAAGTGACTACCACCAACTGTGAGCAAAGGTGAGAGTGGGAACAACCCCAAAGAAGGGGTGACAAAGGGTGGTCTGGACGGAAAGCCCAGGGACTTAGAGGAGCCAGAATGCTAGCGTTAGAAGAATTTAACCAACCCCACGCCCCTTTCTTAGTGTGTGTGGGTGCCAGTGGAGGCCAGAAGAGGCGGTTGGGTGCCCTGGATCAGAGTCACCGGTCATTTAGGAGTTAACTGTCTGAGATGGGTCCTCTGGAAGATCAGCAAGTGCTCTTAACTGCTGAGCCATCTCTCCAGTCTGGAGTTTAAACACTTATATTGAGAGGGTTAAAGAGTGACAATGAGTGGATTGACCAGTCAGCACGGGGTGTGTGTGTGTGTGTGTGTGTGTGTGTGTGTGTGTGTAGAAAGGGAGCAGGAAAAGGTGGTGGAGGGAACCGCCAGGTACCAGGGCCTGGGCATGCTGTCCTGAGTGGGTCCAGGCCCAGGGTGTGGATGCAGACCTGGAGCAGAGTTGAAGGCTCTTCACATTAAGACTGGAAAATTCGGAGGCCAGGGAGACAAAGGCTCAGAGTGTCTGAAAACTGGTGGGAGATCCAGAAGGAAAAACTAGTCTGATGAGGGGAATCTCAGAGAGGAGGGTGTACCGTGGAGGTCAGAGGAAGGCTGAAAGGGTGTTACCAACACGTGAAAAAACTCGGATAGCAGATTCACAAGAATGGAAGAGTCTTCTAGAATTTATTTTGGAAAAGGTGGAAGACCAGTTCTCATTTTCCCTGGGAGCCCAAAAAGCCAGAAAAGGTGAGGCTTTTCTCAGGATGGTTTGGAAAATGTATGTGGTCTGTATAAAGCCAGGCTCTGGGTTTTAGTAAGAATTTAAGGGAATTTAAGTAAGAGCTTTTTTTTTTTTTTTTTTTTTTTTTTTTTTTTTTTTGGTTTTTCAGGTGTAGCCCTGACTGTCCTGGAACTCACTTTGTAGACCAGGAGGGCAGGCCTTGAACTCAGAGCTCTACCTGCCTCTGTCTCCCCAGTGTTGGGATTAAAGGCGTGCACCGCCACGGGTAAAGCAGAGCTTTTGTGGCCCAATTTCCGCAGTCAAGAAAACACAGCTCAGCAAGAATTCAAAATACTTCTCTTTCTCTTCACTTAAAAAACAAACAACAAAACCCCAACACCAAGGAGAGAGGTGCATTATTAGTACACGACAAAAATCTTAAAAATGTTCTGGCTACAGGAGGACAGCTGCTCTCTATAATTAACCCTCTCACACACACCCTTGCTCCTAAGCACCCGAGGCTCTTCTGGTGAGAAACACCTGGACCGCTTGGAGCATGACTGATGGGAGACCAGCTGCTGCCCTGGAATTTACTGGGAATGTCTGTGAAGCCACACCTTCCTCCTGCTGCTCCCAGCTGAACCCGGGCAGGAACCAGGAACGCTCTGGCTCCTAAACTCCCCCACAACCTTGCTAAACTCTCCTTAAAACTGCAAGTGATTGAAGGGGGTAGGTGTCATTCATTTCCCCTCTTAGCCTGCAATTCAAGCTTGCACTACAACCCGAGGGCTCTCCTATCTTACGGCCCCTGGGTTTTCTCTGCTTTGGTTGCCCTACTCAATTGCCTCTTGTGTGTGTGCCTAATTCTCCTCTTGACACAGGTCTCTCCGAAGGAAAAAAACTCGATATGCATCTTCCACTTAACTGCTTCTTGCCAATGCACTCAGCTTTGCTCAGAGTAGCCACCAACCCAAGCAGGAAAGGCCAGACAATGTTGATAGATCATCCTTTATAATTCCAGAAGTTAGGGCAGAAACCAAATATGAAGGTTCTGATGCAGGGTAGATTGGGGTTCCCTTTTGGGGTTCTCAGTCTCTTTGATAAACTAATTTAGGAATGGGCTCTAATGGCAGCTCCAGGACAATTTTACTAGTGTAAAAGACCCCACCCACCCCAAACAGACCAGCTGTGAGTCTCCGTAGCTGCCTAATTTAGCCAGCAGGGAGGTCAGGAACTCGGTGGAGAAGCGGGCGTATGGTGGAGAAAGAGCAAGGAGCTCTAAATTGCCAGGGAAGCCCAAAGAGTAAGGGGAAACACAGTTAGAGAAGAGACAGAAGGAAGAGAAGAGAAAGCTAGGCTTTCCTGAACAAGACTTGCAGAGCTACATGGCTTCAGTCTGGTAAGCTACTGTGGTAGCGGTGGGACTGGTTGTCCTGCCTATCTTTTTTTTTTTTTTTTTTTTAATGGAACCCACCTCCCTTAGGGTGGTTGACTCCACCA
Organism: Onychomys torridus; assembly: GCF_903995425.1. Classification (NCBI taxonomy): domain Eukaryota; kingdom Metazoa; phylum Chordata; class Mammalia; order Rodentia; family Cricetidae; genus Onychomys; species Onychomys torridus. Next base: position 93,830,101 of record NC_050449.1, on the reverse strand, counting down.
ACTGGAATGTCAGGACTTCCCCCTGGACAGAGACTACTCTCGGCACAGAAGGAGTTCTCTCTTAATGGGCCAGCACTGTTGCTATGACAGTTCCTGTTCACCCCTTGTGGTAGGGAGTAAGCAAATACCACTGGGTTACGCTCCTTCCCCACTGAGGAGTTTTCAGGGAAAACTCTGAATAGATAAGACTGCGCCACATAATTCTATGACACAAAACTACTCCCACTATGTCTTTACCAGGAAATGAGAGCAGGAGCAAGGTCTACAGCTGGACATCCTCTGGATTTTTATGTCTCAAAAACACAAGAAAACTAATGACAGAGCTGGGTGACCCCTGTCTCTTGATGGAGAAATCACTCAATCCCGTGAAGGGGACTAAGGGCAGAAAAGCTTAGAGCATGCTGGTGTTCAGAAGGAAAACCTTTGCTAGTTCAACCCTCTTCCCGGCCCCACCCCCTGCAAGATGGGACTTGCAGCAAGATGGGTGTCAGAATGGTACAGATTTGTAGGACAGAGAGGAAGAGGAGGAGCTTATGGTGCTGAGACTACACAATCTGTCTCCCCCAAACTCGTGTTTAGTCCCCAAAGTCGCATGTTAAAAATATCAAGAGGGTAGAAACATGATCTGACCATAGTGGTGGGGACAGAGTCCTTTGAAAGGCATTCAGTTATTGAGATGGAGCCCCATGGTTGGATCCTGGTGGCCTTCTAAAGAGGAGACCATACTCATACGGATTCAGGGCACACTGAGTAGACAGGAGTTAGATAGGATTGAGGGAAGCTGGACCTTGGGAGCCGAGTTTCCTCTCAGTCAGATGTCCCTTTGGGCTTAAACCACTGAAGCTGCAGCTGTGTTCTGGCTGCTTCAGAAATCAAGGCTCCAGGGCAATTCCGCACAGATGTTGCAGTGGTGGAGACATGGAGCTATTAGTTTATCACTTGATTTGGGGTTTGATGCCCAACACGGCCACGGGGTAGGGGTGTGGGGGGGACACATGACACCAATCTCCCCTGTCCCTGTTCCCCCAACCCCCACACCAAACCAGACTAATAAAACCACATGGAGAAGGGCAGGGAGAAAGGACTGGCTGGAAGGAGCCACAGTAAGACCCCTTGATGTGACTTTCAACTAAGCACTGATTATTTGAAGTTCATAAAAACATTCCCGGGTGCAGGCGGCGCACGCCTTTGGTCCCAGCACTCGGGAGGCAGAGGCAGGTAGATCTCTGTGAGTTCGAGGCCAGCCTGGTCTACAGAGGGAGTTCTAAGGCAGCCAGAGCTGTTACACAGAGAAACCCTGTCTCAAAAAAACAAAACAAACAAACAAAAAGCTCTGGATGTTGCCAACAACATTGCGATCATCTAAACTGAGTCCAGCTGGCTAATTATAAATACACCTTTTCACCATAAAGACAAAAACAAACAAACAAACAAAAATAAGAAAAACAAAGACAGCAAAACATTCCTTGCTTCCCTGCCTACCCAGGCCAGTCAGAGGGAGGAACTAAGTGGACTGACTGCCTGGAGGAGCCCAGGCTGGAGCAGAGCTGGGAGCAGGTACGGGAGTTGAAACGCTGCCGACCCCTGCCTGTTTGTCAGATCAACTCAACTTCACAAAATCACTCGGAAAGCTCCCTAGCTGTTAGGGATTCTTCCAGGTTTCGGGCAGAGTGTGAGCCAGACAGCTGTAGTCCCTGGTTTCTAAGAGCAGAGAGAGTTAAAGAATCATAACATAGTATGGCACATGCTTCAGGAGTCAAACCTCGGAGAAACTCTAAACCACCACTGCCCTCACCTCCGAATGGGAAAATGAAATAAGGGAGGGGAACACGGCGATGCCCGAAGTGCGGAGAAGATTTGTGTGGTAGATAGGAGGGAGAACGCAGCAGAGGGAAGAGTCCAGGCTGAAAATGGCCGGCGGACTAAACCAGACCATGGGAGGAGAGAGGGGGAGGTACAGCGAGAGAGGAGCCAAAGACCAAGAGGGAGCCTGGGCCAAGAGGCCAAGAGACTGGTGTAGCCAAAATGCCTGAGTTCTATAGGATCAGGCTGGGGGAGGGGAGGCAGAAACCCAGCCCCTGGGAAGGAAAGGTTTAGGGTAAGGGGTAGGGTGAAGTGCTGGGAGGAGCCACAGGCACTGAGTGATGCTGGGAGAGCTGGCCAGTGTTCACTTTGATATGTTAATCGGCACCTAAGTTAGCCATTTGTCCTGGCTTTCTGAGACCTGACAACCTCCAAAGTTCCAATTGTGGGCATGCTCAAGCTTCATAATCGCATTCAATTATTGGTTTCCAGTCTCATTTGCCACCATTTCACCAAAAGTTGGAGACTTAACCAAGTTTAAGTGTACATGTGTGAATATAAATATAAACAAGCCAAGATATATAAAAAGGCAGGGTGTCTTAGTGTTGCTACTGCTGTGAAAAGACACCATGACCACAGCAACTCATAATTGGGGTGGCTCACTTACAGTTTCAGGGGTTCAGTCTATTATCATCATCTTGAGGAGCATGGTGGCTTGCAGGCAAACAATAACGTAGAGTCCTACATCTTGCAGGCAACAGGAAGTTGACTGAGACACTGGTCAGTATCCTGAGCATAGGAAACCTTAAAGCCCACCCCCACAGTGACACACCTCCTCCAACAAGGCCATATCCACTCCAACGAAGTCACACCTCCTAATAGTGCCACTCCCTATGAGATTATGGGGGCCAGTTGCATTCAAACTACCACACAGGGTCTTACTATGTACCCCTGGCTAGTCTAGAACTTGCTATGTAGACAGGTTGGCTTCGAACACACATATATCCTTCTGCCTTTGCCTCCTGAGTGCTGGGATTAAAGGTGCGTACTACCATGCCAGGCCTCTTTTCTTACATACCTGTTTGTTACCTCCTCATGTATACTTCAACACAAAGCAAATCCTCCCAAAGCTAGCCCCTTGTCTACCTCTCTAGGTTGTTAAGGTCCTTAAAACAGAGTTCTAAGTAAACGGGGCTAAGAGCTCTCTCCCCTGGTGTCAGACAGATGTAGTGATCTTTGCTCAGTCAGGAGACTTCAGGCCTTGGGGACATTTCAGCTTCTGTGTATGGTAAGGAAAACAACCCTTGATCCAAGAAACATAACTTGTACTCATAGTTCAATTCTTGGCACACAGAGGGCTCAACAATGATTATTCAGCCATTTGGGGTGGTGCATACCTTTAATCCCAGTACTTGAAAGGCTGGGTAAGATGGCTCTCTGGGAGTTTCAGGCCAACCTGGTCAACATCATGGGTTCTGGACCAGGTAAGGAGGGCTAGATTAAGCCAGATCATGCCTCAAAAAGTAAATGAAAAAAAAATGACATTAACATTAAAGTCTCAGGCCAGAATTTCAACTTTATGAAAGTCCTGGCTGTGAGGTGGATCTAGGAAGGGTTAATAATCAACTTTGGCTGGTTTTTTTGTGTGTGTGGCTAAGAATGAGAAATATGCACCTTGTACTTTGCCTTAAAGACCTGCCAGTTACCTGGGTAAACAGATGGAAAAGCATTAGTTCAGTTTCAAAAGTGCTGGAGTAGTGAGTCTTGGATTTTAGCATCTGAACTAACTGAAGGTCATTTTCTAAGGAAGGGCAGCGGCCTTGCCCCCATTTTCTGATTCAGTAGGTCTGGGGCAGAGCCTGAGCATTTGCTGTTGACTTTTCCTACTTGCTCCTATGCCACAGTGGCTGTGTTGACAAGGTACTCTCCTTGACCAAGCTTTGGTCAGGCTCTCCTGAGCTCCCCTTGAATAGAACTGACCTCTGTCCCAGGTCCTCTCTTACAGAGTGTGGCTTTACTAAGAATCCTAAGTCGGCCAAGCCAGAATCCTCCACCTTGATAAGTGATCACCCTCAATATTTGAAGGTTCCTCCTCTACTCTCCCCACGTGACATCTGAGCACCCTGGCTTGCCTTTAACAAAGCACACCTTCAAATTTGTCTAATTGTCCCTTACCCTTGCTGTTTCCTCTTAATTTTCCATCCATTGAACCCCCATCTCAATAAATCTTGTTCTTGTCTTATTGAGAGTCAAGGCCAAATTCTCTCCCCTATTGAGCAGTGGTCCTCACACCTAAAGCAATGGTCCCTGAAAAGTTTTACATCTCCATCCTGTGTCAAGTGTCACGAACTTAAAAGATACCAAAAAACTTGTGTATGTGTGTGTGTGTCAGAGTTTGGGTGTGCACATGTGGAGGTCATATGACAACCTGGAGTGTAGAGGGTCACTTTCTTTGTGTGAGGATTTGGTTTCGTTTGCTACTGCTTATGCCAGGCTGGCTGGTCTGTGAGTTTTCTGTGATTCTCTTATCTCTATCTCTGTCTCTCATCTCACCTAAGCAACCTCTTTACAGACACTCATTTCTCTGGCTGTACTGAGTTTGGGGACCCCATCTCTGGTCCTCATACTCATGTTGGCAAGGATTTTAACCACGCAGCTGAGCAGCTCCCCAGCTCCCCTGCTTTTTAAGAGATTCTCATAAAACTCTGGAGCCCAATATCTAGTTCACAAAACATTTCAGTTTTGGCTCCATATCAAACCTACTTCTGTGCTTGTGAAATCTGGATATAAATTATTGCGTGATTAAGTTGTAAAAGCAAAATCTGGCACAGCATTTGGTAAAAGTTGGTTAAAGCTTATTACCTATTCATTCTGGGGGTGGGGGAGTGGGTCGACAAAGCCGGGGGGTCTAGATGGCTAATGCAGAGCAAGGGGTTAAGTCCTTGTTCTATGCAGCCACACGGGCACAGATCTGAGAGGCAGGTAATTCCCCGTACAGCCCTGCCGGACCTCCTTGGGCCCGGAAGACAACGCCAGAGGCTGCCAGGAGCTTTCGTCTCAGCGACAACACGCAGGCGCAGACCCGTTTTGGCCACGCTTTCCGCGCATGCGCCCTCAGGTGCGCTGGGCCGTGTGGCACGCGGGCCGAGTAAAAATGGCGGCGGCGATTCGGGCGGTGGCGGTTGGAGCGAGGCTCAGGGGTCTCCATTGCGGCCTCCGCACCCCGATCCGCAGCCTCTGCAGCCAGCCGGTTTCAGTAAACGAGCGTATCGACAACAAGCGCCGTGCCGCGTTGCAGGGCGGAGGCCAGCGCCGCATAGACGCACAGCACAAGAAAGTGAGTCCAGGGCGCCAGCGCGTCCCGCCCCTCCGCCCGCGACCTATCACGGTGCGCCGGGCTCGCGGCGCCCATGGCCTCCCAGCCAATAGGCGCGGTGCCTGGGAGGGGCGCGGCGAGAACTTTCACCTGGAGAACCTAGGGCTCTCTCGGGAGTCAGTAGAGGAGGTTGAGCGGCTGTGTGCTTAGCAATGTCCCTGGGTGGTGGTGGGCATGGATTGGCTGGCTGGCTGGCTGGCTGGATCTGACTGGTCTCCAGCAGCGCTCCACCTGAGCGCTATGAAGTTTTGGGAAAGTTAGTTTCTAGAAATCATCTTAAACAGAATAATGCCTCCCACATCTTATTAGAATAATATTGCTTCATTAATTGGCAGTAGGCTCTCAGTTTTAGACCTGATTATTCTCGTGCTGTCTGCAAGAGTTGTGGCAGTTTTGTTTTTTTGTTTTTTTCTTCAATGGTGGAAAGCAATAAAACCGAGGCTCTAGTATTAGAAATAGCTTGGTCACATTCACATTAACCTGGGGGTGTTGGTGGTGTTGGTAGTGGTGGTGGTGGCGGCGGCGGCGGCTGTGATCTGTGTGTGCAAGGACCTGGTAACACCTGTGCCTGAGGAAGTCAGGTCGGCCTCTTAAGAGTTTCAGCTTGTGTTGATCTACAGGGTAGGAAGCAGAGGGGACTTTTATAAACTCACAAGCTGCTCTGCAGTTTGGCTAGAGTGGGCAGCTGAGGCACTGACACCCTGCCTGGATTTTCAGGCGAGAATCACAGTTAAGCTTCAGAGATAAGCTGAGGAGGCCAGTTTAGCAGCAGAAGAATCAAGCTGGGAGAGGTGACCCTAGACTTGAAGCCAGACTTGCCCAGTGTGTCCTTGACTGCGTGAAAGTCCAGACGTGAGAGCTGGGTGAGTTAGCAGGAAGGTGCCTAAGGAAAAGGTTCCATATGAAGAGCACACAAGTCCTACTCAAGTGTGGCAAAACACTTTTTTGGGGTGGGGGTGGGGGTGTTGGTTTTGTTTTTTTTCGAGAGGGTTTCTCTGTGTAACAACAGCTCTGGCTGTCCTGGAACTCGCTTTGTAAACCAGGCTGGCCTCGGTAAATCGGCCCGCCTCTGCCTCCTGAGTGAACTGGGTCATAAATCTTGGTCAAATGTTGATTCAGATGTCCTGAATTTGAAAAAGGCCTAAGGATTTGACACTTAGGAATGTGAATGTGGTTGAAGGTTTGTGATGAGCAATACTCTCCCTCACTCCCTTGGGGTCCTCGGGAAGGACCAGTAAGTTTCCTGGGAAAGCCTGTCACCTCTCTTGGGGCCCTTTGCTCAATTCCTCCTGAGAGCATTGGCCCAATGCTCCCTGGGTAGATGCTGATTCTCTTAGAGGTCTGGAGAGCTGTTTTTGGCTGTCAGAGCTAATTTAGGTGGAAGGCCACTTTGTGCTCTTATTAAGCAAGTTTTTCATTAGTTCCATAAGACAGATTTCCTAGAAGTGGACCAGGAAGTATGAATATTTTAAAATTCATCACTATATGTCCACAGTTGTTAGGTTGCTTTCCCAAAGTAAACTGGTTTTCCATAACCTCATTGGCTTTCACTACTTCCTAAAATAACTGATTTTCAGGGTTTTGTTTGTTTGTTTACTGTGTATATGTGTTGTTTTCTTGGCACAATGGGCTAAGGACTTTATCAAGGGTTGAGGTTTGGGAGCCTAAGGAGTGGAGACTCTTGGTAGATTGAGGGCTTCATCTCTAAGCAGTATTAAATTCTGAGATAGGATCTCATACAGCCCCAGTTGGCCTTGAATTTTCTATTTAGCCAATGATGACCTTGAACTTCTGATCCTTCTGCTACCTCCCCAGCTCTGGGATTATAGGCATTCACTACCGTATGCAGTCTGTGTGGTGCTGGGAATCGAACCTAGGCCTTTTGCACATGCTAGGCAAGCTCTCTACTAACTGAACTGTCTCTCCAGCCATTTTCTTTTCTTTCTGACTTTAAAGCAAATGCCCTTCAACCCGAGAAACTCTGCCTTCAAACAAACTCCCGGCACTCTTTGCCCCTCCCCCTTACTCAGCCACTCCCTGCTAGGGGGCTGTTAAACTGGGATTCCCATTTAGGCTAGAAGAAGAGAAAGCTGGGTTGGAGAGATGGCTCAGAGGTTAAGAGCACCTACTGCTCTTCCAGAGGTCCTGAGTTCAATTCCCAGCAACCACATGGTGGCTCATAACCATCTGTAATAAGATCTGGTGCCCTCTTCTGTGTACATAATAAATAAATACATCTTTAAAAGAAGAAGAAGGAGAAGAAGAAGAAGGAAGAAGAAGAAGAATAAGAAGTAGTAGTAGAGGAGAAAGCCCCTGTGAAGGCAGGGGAGAACCCATGGGTGCCTTGGGGTGGAGGCTGAGAGCTGGAGGGAGGGGTTGTGTCTGGTTGAAGTGTGCCTGTAACTCTGGCTCTCACTAAGTCCACTTTAGTTTCTCCCTCCTCCCCCCCCCCTCCTCCTCCAGATTCCACTGCAATCCAGGGTCAGGCTTTCCTTACCCCCACTTTCCTCCCTGCCCCCTCCTCTTGATTTACCTTCCACAGGCAGGCAGCTCCTGAGCACCCTGTACCTTGCTTTCCTGGCTGCAACAAAGTCTGTTACTCTCCCCTGTCTACTTCGGGCAGGACAGACCGAATGGAGCCTTTTACATCGGGGTAAAGAGGCAGTGTGACCCCGCTTTCCTGCTAACACACCTGCCTTAACTTGGTCTGTGATGGCATCACCAACTGCTCTTTTGTTGTAGGGAAAGCTAACTGCCAGGGAGCGGATCAGTCTCCTGCTGGACCCTGGCAGCTTCTTGGAGAGTGACATGTTTGTGGAACACAGATGTGCCGACTTTGGAATGGCTGCTGATAAGAATAAGGTATCTGTATTTGTTCCAGTGGTGGTGGGAACACTTCCTGTGGCTTGCTGGCCTTTCCACGAGAGCAAAGAGTCCATATAGCTTTTGTCTCCAGGCATGTGCCACTGTGTCTGGCTCTGCTATGTTTCCTTATGTGTTCCTCTCAGAGGAAGTGGCAGTGGTGGCCCTGGGAACCTCATAGTTATATTGGCCCTTGTAAAATTTTTATTTATTCATTTTGGTGTGCTGGGGATTAAACCCCACTTTGGTTTTTAGTTTGAACTTTCTTCTGTCCAAATCTTAGAAAATTTGGTGTTTTGTTTGTTTTCCATTAAGGCATGATGCCAGCTTCACTATAAAGAAGCATTCAGGCTGGGTGGCGATGGCATTCACCTTTTAATCCCAGCACTTGAGAGGCAGAGGCAGGCGGATCTCTGTGAGGCCAGCCTGGTCTACAGAGCAAGTTCCTGGACAGCCAGAGCTACACAGAGAAACCCTGTCTCAAAAAATAAACAAAACAAAAACAACAACAAAGAAGTATTTGGGTTTTTGACCTTTATTTTTTTATTTCCCTGTAGTTTCCTGGAGATAGTGTGGTCACTGGACGGGGCCGAATCAATGGAAGATTGGCTTATGTCTTCAGTCAGGTATGTCCTAACTCCAGAACATGGGGCTTTCCTGCAAGGCAGAGGCAGGAACAAAATATGCGATAGAAAACAATTTGGGGGAATGACATCTTTTGTTTGTTTGTTTGTTTGTTTTTTGAGACAGGGTTTCTCTGTAGCTTTGGAGGCTGGCCTCAAACTCACAGAGATCCGCCTGCCTCTGCCACTACCGCCCGGCTGGGAATGAAATCTTGCTTATAGTTTAGGGCTGTGTGGAGGATCCAGGTGCAACCTGAGTGGAAAAAATTGATTCTTAAAAACACAATTTGGGGCTGGAGAGATGGTTCAGTGGTTAAGAGCACTGAATGCTCTTTCAGAGTCCTGAGTTCAATTCCCAGCAACCACATGGTGGCTCATAACCATCTGCAATGAGATCTGGCACCCTCTTCTGTATACATAATAAATGAATCTTGAAAAAAAAAAAGCACAAGTTGGGGCTGGAGAGATGGTTCAGTGGTTAAGAGCACTGGCAGCTCTTCCAGAGGACCTGAGTTCAATTCCCAGCACCCACATGGTGGCTCATAACCATCTGTAATGAGATCTGGTGCCCTCTTCTGGCTTGTAGGCAGAACACTGTATACATAATAAATCTTAAAAAAAAAAAAAAAAAATCAAGAGAGATGTAGTTGGTGTACACTGAGACCCAAAGAAGACCTTGTGGGCAGAATAAAGCTGTGTCATATCCAAATTGCTTTTAAAAACATTGCTGTTTTATATGTGTGGTTGTTTTGCCTATAAATATGTCTCTGCACCATGTGTATCCCTGGTGTCTAAGAAGGCCAGAAGAGGGCATCAGAATTCCCTGGAACTGGAGTTACAGATGGTTATAAGTACCAGGTTGGTGCTGGGAATCAAACCTGGGTCCTCTGGAAGAACAGCCAGTTTTCTTAACTGCTGTGTCATCTCTCCAGCCCTGAATGTCCAAATCTTAATCTCCAGAAGCTTTGCATTACCTGATATGGTAGAGAAGAATCAAGGTTCTGATCAAGTGACCTTAGGATAATTTGGCCTGGGTTACCCAGGTGGCCTAATGTAATCACAAAGGTCCTTAGAAAGTGGAAGAGAAAAGCTGGGTGGTGGTGGCACACACCTTTAATCCCAGCATTTGGGAGGCAGAGGCTGAAGGAACTCTTTGAGTTCAAGACCAGCCTGGTCTGCAAAATGAGTTCTAGGACAGGCAGAGCTGTTATACAGAGAAACCCTGTCTCAAAAATGGACAGACACAAAACAAAACAAAACAAAAACCAGAAGGTGAGAATAATGCAGTGTGCAGAGGACTTCACCTGCTGAGTCAGGCTTTAAAAACAGAGATGAATTCTATGAAAAGAGGAATGGGAGCCATCTCTAGAAGCTTAGGAAAGGCAACCAGGCTGCCCTTGAAGCCTGAGAGGTCACAGACCTGTTGACCTTGGTTGTAGTCCAGTGAGGCCCCTGAGAGGGCACTTCTGCAGCACAGAATGTGAGATAATAAAAGTGTGTTGTCTTAAGCCCATGAATTTGAGTTAATGTGTTACAGCAGCAATAGAAACAGGCTATTTTGTGTGCTATTTCATAATAGATTTTTCTACTATTGGGTCTGCCAAATGTTGAAGCTCACTTTTTCTTTTTAATTTTTATGAGCTTGCAGGACAAAAATGAATAAAGAAGGTAGCGTAGAACCAAGAATGCTACTGTGTTTTCTGGCCATGATGTCTGACTACATACAGCCAGGGGAGAAATTCAAATTCGCTGTATTTTTAAGTACCTTCTTTGCTCATGGAGTACGTGGGGGTGAGGAAGAGATGGAGATGATGAACACGGGGCTCTCATTCTGAAGATGCCAATTTATAGGTAGCATGGGGCAGAACAGGTGGTCACAGACCAGGTAAGAAAGGCTCCAGGCAAATGCTTTGGACTCACAGAGAGGAGTCTTTCCAGTTTGTGGAAGTGAGCAGGGAAGACGGGCGTTTGAAAGAGGCTAGAAGCTGGCTTTGGGTGTAATGAGCCAGTGTTTTCATTCTGCTCTCCAGGATCCTAACACAGGGAGTTTTTCCGGAAAAATACCCTTCCCTTGGTCATTGGCTGACAGCAAGCTCTAGGGAGAGGGGTGGAGCTAGCAGGGCTCATTTGGTACCCAGTCTTCTAATCTCTGGGTTTCATCCTCACCTTTGCCTTCTTTCAGGCCAGTGACCCGAGTCTGGATATTCCAGTGTCTTTAGGGGAATATCCTTTCTTCTCGCAAGGTTCAGGTTGCGCTGTTTGAGTTCTTGTAACGCAAGCTTACTGCTGTTTTTATGCCCCCCACCTTTTCCTTGGTTCCCCCTTGGTTGCTCCCTCGGCAGGTGTGTGTTTCTTCCATTTCCTCCCTCCCCTCATGTGGTACCTTGCGCTTCCAGTTCCCCTCAGCTAGCCTGCTGCTGTTGGCTTCATGCTTACAGGATGCCCCTAGTGTGACGCTATCAGACACAGGGATGGGGTGGGCGGGGACTGCAGTGTTTGTTTGACACTGGTGGAATCTGATAACAGGGTTAATCCTGCTTGAGTTATTGCCTCAGAGCTTGGAGTCCTTTTTGTAGAGCAAAGACTAAGTCTTTTGCCCCTGATCTTATGTAAACTCTAAGATATTAACTATCCTAGGGAATAATCTATGAATTAGAGTTTTTTCTGTTTTTCTCAGTGTCTGAGATGCCTTTGACAATGGTGAGGTTCCCATTTCTTCCTCCTGGGTCTTCAGCTCTGCCTAGTCTATATTCTAATTGCTGGCTTAATTGTTTTTCTTTTCAGGATTTTACGGTTTTTGGAGGCAGTTTGTCAGGAGCACATGCTCAAAAGATCTGCAAAGTAAGTGTTTAATATTGAAAATAAAGCCAGGGCCTCCATCGGTTTATGTGGCACACACTGAGGATTCTAGGGGTGCAATGAATGGGCTGGGTATGAGGAATTGCACATTTGTACAAGATGCGGTACCAACTAGACGGAGTCTTAGTTCATTTCTTAAATACTTCTGTACTATCTCCTTGACCCTGGTAAAGTCTTTACCCACACTTGTTCTGTCCTCTTCTTCTTCCCTGCCCATCTTTCCTTAGCTCCTGGTCCCCACCTTCCCCGACCAAGTGCTGGGATTATATGTGTGAACCCATCCTATTAACAACCCTCTCATTTCTCCATGCAGAAAATAGCATCTATGATTACAACGCTTGAGGGCTGGAGAGATGGCTCAGTAGGTATGAGTACCTGGTGTGAAAACAAAAGGACCTGAGTTCAAATCCCCAGCACTCTCATAAAAGCCGAGCATGACCACATATGCTTGAAATCTCAGCTTTTGGGGAAAAGGCAGATTCTTGGCAGCTTGCTGACCGGTGGGCCTTATCAGAACAGCAAGCTTTGGGTTCGTGGGGAGACCTGTTTCAAAAAGTAAGACTGAGGGTGATAGGGAAGGACACTTGATATTCTCCTCTGGCCTCTGCCTGTGAGGATTGAAAGCATTCAAAAGAACATTGTAATACATGTACTTAGTATTATTATTAGTTTTTGAGACAGGGTTTCTCTGTAGCCCTGGCTGTCCTGGAACTCGTTCTGTAGACCAGGCTGGCCTTGAACTCAGAGATCCACCTGCCTCTGCATCCCAAGTTCTGGGATTAAAGGTGTGTGCCACTATGTCTGGCTCATTAATACATGTTCTTGGTAATGCATTAAATAATAAGATTTAGTGAATCTTATAACTGGTGTAATTCAAAGGAGGCTTGAGTAGACATATTCTTGGATCTCAGCAACTTTAATGTGACAGAGCATCTGGTTTCTGTTAATGGCAAAGGCACATGTGTGTGTTCATAAGTGAAGGAAAGTTGGACATTGGCTAGAGCTAATACAGGTGAAAATGTAAATTTTTTCCAACTCAAGTTCCGAGACTGTCTTAGGGTTTTTATTGCTGTGAAGAGACACCAGGACCACAGCAACTCTTATAAAGGAACGGCAGCTTACCATTTCAGAGGTTCAGTCCATTACCATCATGGCAGGGAGCATGGTGGTGGAGAGTCCTACATCTTGCAGGCAACAGGAAGTGGACTGACTTAGAGGGCAGTATTCTAAGCATAGGAAACCTCAAAGTCCACCCCCACAGTGATACACTTCCTCCAACAAGGCCATACCCACTCCAACAAAGACACACTTCCTAATAGTGTCATTTCCTATGAGATTATGGGGACCAATTACATTCAAACTACCACAACCACATATCTGTTCACAGCCACCTTGAGATTCTGTGAATCCCAAGAATAGAATTTCAGATCTAGGCAGAGAGTCCAGGTGTTAAAATGTAAAGAGCAGGACACAGATTGTATGACAGTATCTTTTTTTTTGGGGGGGGGGTTCAAGACAGGGTTTCTCTGTGTAGCTTTGTGCCTTTCCTGGAACTCACTTTGGAGACCAGGCTGGCCTTGAACTCACAGAGATCTATCTGCCTGGCTCTGCCTCCTGAGTGCTGGGATTAAAGGCACGCGCCACCACTGCCCAGAAGGTTGAGAACCACTACTCTAAAGATACCTATGCTTCCCTCTTCATTTCTTCAAGAAATGAAAACTTCTCCAGGGATCTCCTGTCCTGGAGGCATCCAGAGGAGCAACTTGTCAGATGACCTTGTAGGAGGGATTAGGAGCTAAATTGGGTCAGGGGGCACACCTAATGGGGCTGTTGAGTTATGTATACCTTTAAGTATTTAAACCCTCCTCATGCCAGGACCCCTGAAGATGGCCTTGGTGGGGCATGGATTCTGGATCCCTTTGTCCCTTTTCCTGTGTGGTCACATTGATAAACCCCCCTTTTCTGCTTTTCACTATTCATTTGGTTCCGTAAACGGGCTCATTGAGGATGGGTGCTGGGCCTGGCTTGTTGGTGCACAGGCTGTGGCCTCTTAGTGTGGTGACACTGTCACTGACCAAGCCATCTCCTTGGCACAGCAGAGTGTCTTGTCATTGATGTTTTGGTAGCCAGAGCAGATGTCTCATGAGATTTTCTATGCCTTTTTAGATCATGGACCAGGCCATGACAGTCGGGGCTCCAGTGATCGGGCTGAATGACTCTGGAGGTGCCCGAATCCAGGAGGGGGTGGAGTCCTTGGCCGGCTATGCCGACATCTTCCTGGTGAGAAACCTATTAATGGGGTGACTTCTGTAAGTGTGTTCTGGTTCCTGTCTCTCCCCATTGTCCTCTGCCCAATCCAGCCTCTGCAGTGTCTCCCATGTCACTGGCACTGTGGGTGGGATGAGGGGTGGATGACCAGCCAGATGGGCTGCAGAGCTTGCTCTTTTTGTTTGATAGAGGGCCAATTGTTGGATAAATAATTAGTTCAAGGCCATTCATGAGGAGAAAGTACTTGGAAATGTTTTCTTTTTTCTTCCTTCCTTCCTTTCTTTCTCCCTCTCTCTCTTTCTTTCTTTTTTTTTTTTTCTTTTTTTTTTAAGCAAGAAAGACACGGAGACACGGTAAGGAATGTTAAAGTAAAGCGGTTTGCTTGAATTAGAATTTTTTTAAAGTGCACTTTGCTGACTCTAGATCCTCCCGTGTCTGCTGAGGTTCCAGGCATGCGCCGCCATGCGCAGCTGTAGTCCCACCCCTTTGTAGTTAGTTGAGTCGGGCCGTTATTTTATTTGTTTGTTTGTTTGTTTTGTTTTGTTTTTTGAGACAGGGTTTCTCTGTGTAGCTTTGCGCCTTTCCTGGGTCTCGCTCGGTAGACCAGGCTGGCCTCAAACTCACAAAGATCTGCCTGCCTCTGCCTCCTAGTGCTGGGATTAAAGGCGTGTGCCACTACTGCCCAGCTTTTTTTTTTTTTTTTTTTGCCAGAGCTGAGGATTGAACCCAGGGCCTTGTCCTTGCTAGGCAAGCATTCTACCACTGAGCTAAATCCCCAACCAAGTTGGGCCATTTTTGTTCACTTTAATTTTCACCATATTTTATTCTTCTAAGAAATTTAACCTTCATTGTTTGTTTGTTTATGTATTTATTTGAGAAAGGCCTCTTTCTGTGTAGCCCTCACTGTCCTGGAACTTGCTCTGTAGATCAAGCTGGCCTCGAACTCAGGTATCTTCCTGCCTCTGCCTCCCAAATGCTGGGATTAAAGGCATGTGCTGTCACCAACACCTGGCCTTAACTTTTAATTTTTATTTTAGACATATGGATGTTTTGCCTGCATGTATGTTTGTGTACCATGTGTGTGCCGGGTGCCTGTGGAGGCCAGAAGAAGATGTTGGATCTCCTGGGTCTAGAGTTACAGATGGTTGTAAATTGTCATGTGGGTGCTCAGAATCAAACGTGGGTCCTGTGGAGGAGCAACTGATTCTCTTAAGCACTGAGCCATCTCTTCAGCCTCTTTCACTGTATTTTAAAGTGTCTTTTTCTTAGTGGTTATCTTGGGACAGGGGGATTACAATCAACATCTTGACTGGTTGGAAAGAAAGGAAGTTAGCTTCACCACTGTAAGGACATGCTGCTTCTGTATGTCTCCATCATGGCAGACCACGTCTTTATACATGTTGTCTATGTTGGGAGATTTAAAAGTCAAATGCACAGAACAATTACAGATTGCAGGAATGCTAGGTCACAGGCTGAAGCATGGCATTGCCGTCACGTCTCTACCTAGGAAGTTATGTTTCTCACAGCCTCACATGGCTGTCTAGTGTCGTTTTATTTTAGACTGAAGAACTATGTCGTGTGTTTCTCGTATGATGTCTCAGCTGCCAGTGAGCTCCCTCAGCCTTTGTTATCTGGAAATGTCTTACTCTTCCTTGAAGTTTGGCTTTGCTGGATATTGAATTCTTGGTTGACAGGTTTTTCTTCAGACACTTGAACTGTGTCCCACTGCCTTCTGGGCTTGACTCTTTACCTTACTGGTGTACCTCGTCAAGGGGAGCTGTGCAGTCCTGCTGCTTTCTGCTTCCTTCCTGCTCTGGATCTGTATAGTTTGACTATGATGGGTTTCAGTGGGATGTCTTTGAGGTCATCCTTCTTTGGAGTTTGTTGAGCTTGGATGTGAACATTTGTGTCCTCCATCCAATCTGGGAAGTTTTGGTTCCTATTTCTTCAGATATTTGACTGAATCCTTTCTGTTTCTCCTGGGTTCCCGTGGTATGTATGCTGATGCTTGATGACTTCCCACAGTTCCCTCGGGCTTTCTTCATGCTTTCATTTTCTCAACATGGGTGACTTTTGAGTGGCTTTATATTCAGGTTTCCTGATCCGTTGTTTTCCATGATTAAACCTGCCACAGAACCAAGTAGTGAGTGTTTCATTTCATTTAATTTATCCTTTAGAATTTCTACTTAGCTGTTTTAAAATTTCGGGTCATGCTTGTAAGAGTTTTGTCTTTAATTACATCATCATCCTGAGACGAGGGCCAGCTTAAAAAGTGGGTAGACCCTCTGTGTCCCTCCCTTCCCCCTTCTCTCTTCCCTCCACGCTGTCTGTCTCTCTCCCCCCCCCTCTGTCTCCCCCCCCTTTCCCTCTCTCTCTCAATAAAGCTCTAGAAAGGTAACCATGGCTCGTGATTCTTCCGCCAACCAGAATGCTCCTCCAGACGGCTGCTGCGGGTGGTGGCCAGCCACGAGCAGCGCCGCTTTAACCAACAATTGGACTTTTAACCAACATTTGGTGCCATGACTTGGATTTTGTTCAGTGTTTTCCTGATTTCCTTGCATTCTTTTTCTATTATTATTATTATTATTATTATTATTATTATTATTATTATTTAGTCCATTGAACATATTTAGGATAGCTGCTGTGGCATCTATTTCTAATTTCCATGTGTGGGTTTCCTCATCTTTGTTTTCTGTCAGATTCTTTAGTTTTTCTCAAGAATGGCTACACCTGTTTACTTGTTTTATGATGTGTAATTTGTTATTGAATAGTAGAAATTCAGAGATCTGCCTAGCTCTGCCTCCCAAGTGTTGGGATTAAAGGCGTGTACCACCACCGCCCGGCTTCTGCTATGGCTTGCTCTGACCCCAAGGCAACTTTATTAATATACAAATAAAATCACATTTTACAAATATAGTATCACCACACAATCCCAGCTGTTAGTCCTTTCTTTTCTCCTTGTTTTGAGACATGGTGTCTTGTTGCTCCCTCCTGTGTATTCCAAGGTAGCTGGCCCATGAGCTTGTGGGAATCCCCCTGCCTCTGCCTCCCATCTTCTGTAGAAGTGCTGGGACCACTGATGTTGAAGCAATTCCATCTGGCTTTGGGTCCTGGAAATCTGAGATCCGGTTCTCATGTTTGCAGTTACCCACTGAGCAATCTCCCCAGCCTCCAGCATTTGGTTTTTAATCCCACGATAACTGTTTTTGTTTTTTTATGATCTCAATTGCTTCTTGAGGATGTGGGTTGCTGTCTCTTGTTATTTCTTTTTCCCTCAAGCGTCATCCTGCGCTGGTATGGGACTGTGGAAGCCTTCATTAAAAACGCTAGACTCTCAGGTGTCTTAATTTTGTTTAGTGTTTAGCTTTTCCCCCCACATCTTTCTCGTGGATAGATAGGAAACAGGGTCTTTCAATGTAACTCAGACTAGCCTTGGACTCACTATGTAGCTCAGGCTGTTTATGACCTAAAACTTGTAGCATAATCCTCCTGTCTCAGCTTCCCGAGTACTGGGGTTAAAAGCATGAGCTACCATTCCTGGTTTGCTCAGCAGTTTTTTTATGCATAAACATTTTGTTCAGAGGTAGTTCATTTTTTGGATACTTGTTTTTGATAACTTCTAGTTTTATAGTCATTTTTTTAAGGGATTTTCCAAACTGGGTTCTGCTGTAGCTAGAAATCGATCTACTTACCTGTTCTTTTTACTGAGTAGAGATGACTTCTGTGTTGTGCCAAGCTGTATTGTAGCCCATGGTTTAGGACTTAAGGCTTTTATCTCTACATAACACCTTTGTCCTCATCACCACCACCAAGCCTTGTCTGAGGAGGAGAGATACTGAAGATCACTTAAGCGACACCTGCCTTTGTAGCCTTGTTTCTAGGGACCGACTTGACTTCTGGGAGCCCAGCATAGAGGCCAGGGCTGCTCACAGGGGGAGCTGGCTGCTTCTTCCTGGCGGCTCTGTGCACATTGGGTGCTGGACCTGAGGGAAAGAGGGGCCTATAGCACACATTCTGGTGGACACTTTGACTCACTCTTTGTTTCAGAAAGTGACACATTAACCATCCATTATGAGGACAAATTTCACACATAATTTTGGAAGCACTTTCCTGGTTAGATCTTTTGCCTCCTACATGGAGATATCTGTGGAAGCAAAGCAAAACTCGGTTTTATTGTTGGCTTTATCTTCCTGCAGATAACTTCATGAGTACTTCTGTAACCAAGTGCTTTGCCTTTCTGTGTTGGCAGAGGAATGTCACAGCATCCGGAGTCATCCCTCAGATTTCTCTGATCATGGGTCCATGTGCTGGTGGGGCCGTCTACTCCCCTGCCCTAACAGACTTCACATTCATGGTTAAGGTAAGAATGCTGTGCCTGTTTCTGGTGCCCAGAGAGTCCTGCATCTCCCATCTGCAATAAACATAATGCCTGACCCAGATCTAGGTTCTTATCTGAGTTCTCATTGGTGTTTGGTGGAGCGGAGATAAGATCTGAGTGGAGGGAAGGTTTGGCACAGGATCTGTAGTTTTTGAGAAAGGTGCTTGTGGGCTCTGTGGTTTTACTCATGATCTGAATTGAAAATGGTTTCACATAATCAGAAGATCCCTGTCCTTTGCCCAGACTGATAGCCGTTTACTGACTAGGGATCCCTTGGGAGGGTCTGCTGGGGTCTGTTTCAGTGGCAAGTGGCTCCCTATGGCCCCATGTTTCTTTCTTCACTTCTTAGCTGTTTTACTGCCTTTTTGTAATGCTAATGGGAAAATTTGATCTCCAACTTCAGTTTGAGAGCTGTATGTCAACATGTCTCCTGGTTTTAATATAAGGGGATTTTAAATGATTTTTATTATTTATTTATTTTGCTTTTTCGAGATAAGGTTTCACTATGTAGCCCTGACTGTCCTGGAATATTGCTGGGATCAAAGGTGTGTGTCATTACACCTGGCATGATTTTTACTTTATTTTACTTCTTTTTGTTTTTTGTTTTTTGTTTTTTCAAGACAGGGTTTCTCTGTGTATCTTTGCGCCTTTCCTGGAACTCACTTTGGAGGCCAGGCTGTACTCGAACTCACAAAGATCCGCCTGCCTCTGCCTCCTGAGTGCTGGGATTACAGGTGTGCACCACCACCGCCCGGCCCTTTATTTTACTTTTTGAGGTTAATTTTTGAGACAGGGTCTTACTGTTCTGCCTTGGCTGGTCTGGAACTCACCATGTAGACCAAGCTGGCCTGGAACTCACAGAGATCAGCCTGCCTCTGCCTCCTGAGTGCTGGGACTAAAGGTCTGCACCACCATGTCCAGATAAAAAATTTTTTTTCTTTTTTGAGATAGGGTTTCTCTGTGTAGCCCTGGCTATCCTGGAACTCAACATGTAGACCAGACTGGCCTCAAACTCAGAGATCCACCTGCCTCTGCTGTATTAAAGGTGTGTGCCACTACCACCTGGCTGTGATAAATTATTTTTAGATGAAATCCTCTTGAAATTATATGTGGGTAAGTATCCTAAATCTGATTGTTAAGATAGAACTGTTAGGATTGTTAAGATTATTAAGATAGGCTGATTTTATTTAATGTTCAAAAGATGAGCGCTAACTACCATGGCAGAGAAAGGCTGAGGGAAAATGTAATGGTAGTTACTTAGTGTGAGGGACAATTCCAGAAGGAATGTGACTCAGGCACATTGTTCTCAAGGGCAGTTTGGCAGTTGGAATCCAAAGTTCCAAAAGTGCTCCTCTTGCCCTGCGGTTCTATTTATTCCTAGTGATAATTGAAAGCATTCTTTTTTTTTTTCTTTTACTGAAAATAGATTTTTAGAAATACAGTCTTCTGTGTTTGGTTTCCCCTCCCTCTCCTCCTCCCAGCTCCTCCGCTCATCCCCTCCACCTCTGGAACCATTCCATCTAAGAGACAATAATAAAATAAAACTAAACAAATTGGAATAGGGCAAAACAAACAAACGTGAGGATAAGAGCCCAATAAAAGGCCCAAGAAACAGATGCAGACATAGAGACCCACTCGTTCACACACCCAGGAATCCCATAAAGACACAATACTGGAAGCCATAATATACATGTAAAGGACCTGCAGGGTGTAGATAGACAGACAGACAGACAGACAGATAATAAAAAATCAAGAATCTGAGGGACAAAGCCTTCACACGACGTTATGAGACAAGGAACCTGTCTTCCTCCCCCACCCCCCATTCAGTCTCCCTTGGAGATTACCTCACTTCAGATGATTTTTTTTTTCTAGTTCCATCATTTATCTGTGAATTTCATTTTTCCATTTTTATAATGGCTGAGTAATATTCCATTATCAAAAACATACCACATTTTTTTAGTCCATTCACCTGTTGACAGACAGCCAGGTTGTTTCCAGTTTCTGGCTTTTTTGAATAGAACAGCAGTGAACATGGTTGAGCGAGTGTGTCTGTGGTAGGATGATTGTCTTTTGGGTATATGCCTAAGATTTATACCTGGATCTTGTTTGTTTTGTGTGTTTGTTTTGTTTTGTTTTGAGATAGAGTTTTTCTGTGTAATAGCTTTGGCTGCCCTGGAACTCACTCTGTAGACCAGGCTGGCCTTGAACTCAGAGATCTGCCTACTCCTGCCTCCCAAGTGCTGGGATTAAAGGCATGCACCACCACCACCTAGCTAGCTAGATCTGGAGGTAGATTGATTCCCATCTTCCTCAGGAATTGCCAAACTGATTTCCCTAGTGGCTGTACAATTTTGCAACCCCACCAGCAATGGAGGAGTGTTCTCCACATCTTTGATGGACTCCACATCTTTGACAGCATGAGCTGGCATACTTTATTGATCTTAGCCATTCTGACAGGTGTAAGATGAAATCTCAAAGTAGTTTTGTTTTGTATTTCCTTGGTGATTAGCTATGTTGAACATTTCAAGTGTTTCTCCACCATTAGAGTTTGCTGTTTTGAGAATTCTGTTTAAATCTATACTCCATTTTTTAATTGGGTTGTTTTCTTGATATCAGTTTCTTGAGTTCTTTATATATTTTGGGTATTAGCCTTCTACAGTTGGTAAGTATCTTTTCCAATTCTGTAAGATGCTACTTTGTACAAACTATGGTGTCCTTTGCTGTTTAGAAGCATTTCAGTATCATGAGGTCCCATTTATTAGCTGTTGATCTTAGTACCTGTGCTAACAGAGTTCTGTTCAGAAAGTCTTTTCATGTGCCAGTGAATGATTGAAAGCATGTTATGGGGCTTGGATGTAGGTTGTTGTCATACATAAAGCCCTAGGTTGAACACCTAGCCCTGCATAAATGGAGCTCTCAGTAGCACATGAATGCAACCCCACAGGAGGTAGAGGCAGGAAGATTGAAGTCCAAGGGCAACCTTGGCTATTTAGTGAGTTTGAGGTTTGCTTGAGATTCATGAGACTCTGCTTGAACAACAGCAACAATAAAAAATACGCAATGAAAGGCATAGAAATGCTCAAGAGTAGGGTGAGTTTAGAGGTTTAAGCACTGACTTTGGCAGTGATGGAGCAATTAGCATGACTCCTGGGCAAGGGTGGCACACAAAATTTGTGAAGAATTCTACATTTAAAAAACAGTAATGAAGGACTGAGATTGTTTAGTGGGTAAGAGTGCATGCTGCACAAGAATAAGGGCCTGAGTTTGGATTTCTAACACCCCTATAAATACTAGGTGGGCCTGTAACTTGGGTGCTGGGCCTGGGGGGCAGGATTGCTAGGGGATGGATGGCAGGCAGCCTCCCTGGAGAAACAGTGAGCTACAGGTTTATGGAAGAAACCCCGTCCCAGCGATTAAGGTAGAGAATGATAGAGCTGGGTACCCCATCTCCTTTTCTGGCTTCCTCATGTATACATGCGTGTACACATGCATACACTACACGCACATGCAATGCATGCATGCATAAATGCACACATACTACTAAGATCACCAAATCTCAAGGTTCTTGGAGAAAGTAGAATTCCCTGCTCTTCACCCCCTGAATCTATGGATACCCATCTGGTGCCTCCTGGGTTTCACCTCTTCTTTGCTTTTGTGGGGGGGAGTTCTGAACGAATCCCTCTGGCTAAGACTATGCTCACCCTCTCCTTACGTGTTGCACATACTCGGCACAGCCAATGGCTGTCCTTCTCCTTCTTTTACTGCCCCAGCCTCTCCCTTGGTACCAGGTCTGCCCACCCAGACTTATCTTCAGAATCCTCATTGCTCCCCCTCTAGCTGGGGCTCGGATTCTGTTCTCTTCCCAGCCTCCTCTTTCCATAGCAGTTTACCTGTCCCCCGTCCACAAAGTCTGATTTTCTCATGTTTTCACTAACTTGTGTCGCTGTTAACCCCCCCACCCCCCCAGAAAAGGCTTCTCCGTGTAGCCCTGGCTGTCCTGGAACTTGCTCTATAGACTAGGTTGGCCTCGAACCCACAGAGATCTACCTGCCTCTGCCTGCTGAGTGCTGGAATTAAAGGCATCCACCACCTCGAGGCTTAGGGGATAAGAAGTCTTAAGAAAAACTAAACATTCTGCGAATGAAGTATAATGAGGAGAGTCCACAAGTGCTGAGCTATATACCGCAGCCTGCACAAGAACTGTTTAATTCATAAGTAAGTAGAGCAAAGACCATCAGACAGGAAAAGAATTGAGTTACATATCTAGACATACTGGACACTTATTTTATGATAAAGAGACAATTCTAGGGACTGGCTCAGTTGGTACAGTGTTTGCTGTGCAGACACAAGGACCTGAGTTTGGATATCCATCACTCATAAAAAGCTGGGCACAGTGCTGATCACTTGTAACCTAGCACTAGGATGGTAGAGCAAGATTCCATGGAGTTTGTTGGCCAACCAGACTAGCCAAATCTGTAAACTCCAGTCCAGCTTCAGTGAGAGACCCTATCTAAAAATACAAGGTGGAGAAGCAGTCGTGGAAGAAATCCAGTGTCAACTTCTCACTTACAAACCTGTGGACTCGTGTGTGTGTGTGTGTGTGTGTGTGTGTGTGTGTGTGTGTGTGTGTTGCACATGTGTGCACACACATATACTACAAGCACATATCTAAACATATATACACAGATGAAGTTCTATTCAGGGTCACTTCTAATATCAACACAGTAGCCGCATGTTGGCTCCAGTCAGTATCCCTCCACAGCTGGTCTCGGTACTCTCTCTGACCCGTGGGACACCATGCTCCTGCTTTTCCTCTGCTGTCCCTTGCCTTATTCCTTTAGTGACTTTATCGGGTCTTCTCACTTCAGATGCTGCTTTCAAATGTGTTCACCAGGATTCACTCACTTTCAAAACAGCTTTCCGTTTTGGACCTTAGTGGATGTTTCACACTTAGAAGGCTTTGATATCTCCTCCCCCATCTGTCCACCCTCCAAGGCTCAGGTCAAACATTGGAACAACAGGGAGGGCTGATGTTTTTCCTTCATATCATAGCATCCTAGTGACCTCCCCTGGGGATATGACCCAGAGTATAATCAGATTGCTTTAGTACTACTTTGCTTTGACCCAGGGTATCATTATTGTAGAATCCTGGCTGCCTTGAACAAAAGGAATGTCTGCCGGTCATCCAGTCAGACCACCCTCATGCCCACAGCGGCTGTTGGAGCATCCCAGTGATGCCTTGAGAAAAGCACACGGTGGTGAGGGCTGACCGCTGGCTCCTTGAGGTATGACCTCAGCTAGGACTGTTTCAAACAGTTTGTATGAGACTTCTTGCTGTCGTCAACCTTGTTGAACTCTAGATGACTATGCCTAACAATGGGGCTGCTGTGATGTGTGCAGATGTCCCTTCTCTGGTTCAGTGGAAACAGGTTGACAGGGTGACAGACACCCTCCCAAGCTGTCTCCTCTGATGCTGCTGCCTGAGGTTCAATAAACAGCTTCTCTTAAGTTGTTTCTCCTCACTTTTAGTGCTGTGGGGAGAGCTGAAAACCCAGTGGTTAAGGGCACTTACTTCTCTTCCAGAGAACCCCGGTTTGGTTTCTGGCAGGTGGCTCACAACTGCTTTGTGACTCCAGCTCCAGGGAATCCATCACCCTCTTCAGGCTTCTGTGGGTACCTGCACACATGTCACACACACACACACACACATACACACACACACACACACACACACACACACACACACACATCTTAATGGCAGTTGAATCATTTATGTAGTCGGCGGTGAAGTAAGGAAGACAGAGCGGCGGGTGCAGAGTGTCAAAGGCTAGCGAGTCAGTGGGCAGGCTCTGCTTACTGCAAGAGTTCCAGAGCCGTTAAGGTCAAGAGTCTTAGACCGGAGGCCCTGAGCTATGACACTGACCAGTGTCAGAGGCTAAGGAATACCAATTCCTAGGTCTGCTCAAAGGCTGCAATGCCAGCTGCCAAATGCTAAGGCACCCTGACTTCCTCAGCCCACAAGGACTGTTGAGCTAAGAGCCCTGTTACCGGAGGCCTGCATCAGAGCTGTAAAGGTAGGGTACCACCTGTTGCTGATTCCCACTTCCTTGTTCTGCAGCTTGCTACTATCACATGCTTAGGGACACTGCAGCTGCAAACGAACAGCCCTTGGGGAGCTTCTCCTTGCCTGCCATGATTTCTATCTGGGCAGAGCAAAAGAACCCAGCCAGCTGATTGGTGACGTAATCACCCTTGTCAGAGTTCATTTGACTGCAGAGGTGGGGGTTTAGTTCTGGGCTATCTGTTTTCCCTCATTGGCATATACTGTTTTGATTACCGTTAAGACAGAATAAGTTTTGAAATCAAGAAGTGTGGGTTGGATGTTGTGACACACACTTTAATTCCAGCACTTGGGAGGCAGGTGGATCTCTGAGTTCGAGGCCAGCTTGTCTACAGAGCGAGTTCTAGGACAACCAGAGGTACACATGAAAAACTCTGTTTTGGAAACTTAAAAAAAAAAAAAAAAAAAAAGTGTGGGACCTTAAACTTTGTTCTTGGTCAGGATTGCTTTGGCTATCTGAAGATCTGTGAAGGTTCCATGTCAGTTTTAGGATGGGTTTCTATTTCCACTTAGCTTCACTGGGGCTTAGTTTGGGCATACATTGACTCTGCATGTTGCTTTTAACAACATTTACAACTGACTAAAGTGTAGCTTCTAGTGTTGGTTCACACCTGTAATCTCAGAACTCAGGATGCTGAGACAGGAGAATTACTGTAACTTCAAGTCCAGCCTGGTCTATATGGTAAGTATTGGACTAGCCAAGGCAATGTAATGTAATATGAAGCTGTCTCAAAAACAACAAAACAAAAAAACATGTTGGTTTTATTGATCTTTTCAAAGACCAGTTCTTGGTTTTGGGATGTGTGTGTGTGTGTGTGTGTGTGTGTGTGTGTGTGTGTGAGATTTTCTTTCTGTTCTTCTATTTTCTTTCTTCAGGTAGTTTTAGGTTTAGGTATCCCCCCCCCCCATGTATACACACACACACACACACACACACACACACACACACCACACACACACACACATAGTTCTTTGGATGTAAATTTGTCCTGAGGCCTTTTTCATTGTGGTTCCTCTTGACTATGCCTGCACTGTGCTCTATGAATTTTGGTATAGTTTTGTTCTCCACTGTTTCAACATCATTTCTTTCTTTTCTTTTTTGTTTTTTTTTTTTTTTTCCAAGACAGGGCTGTGTATCTTTTTAGAGCCTGTCCTGGAACTCACTGTGTAGCCCAGGCTGGCCTCGAACTCACAGAGATCCACCTGCCTCTGCCTCCCGAGTGCTGGGATTAAAGGCGTGCACCACCACTGCCTGGCTCAACATCATTTCTAACTTCTCCTGTGATTCCTTCTTTAGCTCATTGATTTTTTTTTTTTTTTTTGCTTAATTTTTAAATGTTGTGAATTTTCTGTTTTTGCTGCTGTTCTCTACAGTTTCATTGCATTATGATTGATTTCAATCTTATCAAATTGATGTAGCTATATATTGTGGCAAACAGTTTACTTAGTACAATGTTGGTCTCTTTAACTGTATCTCAGGCTCTTAGCCCAATAATGTCCCATGTGGTTTTTTCCTTTAGTTTTCATTTTTGGGATCACAAACTGTCTTTGGATGACACATCCCCTTGCTCTCCCTTGGCCAACAGTTAGACTTTCTTGGTCATGATGTTGATCATTGTTATTTTTTCTTATGTGCTGGGGATTGCACTCAGGGCCTTGAACACATGAGGCAAAGGGATGTAGTACCTCTGAGCTATAGCCCAATTCCTGAGTACTGGCATTTTTGAAGCTTATAAGTTACTTTATTTTCCAGTGTGAATTTATCTAATGTTTCCTTGGGATTAGATTCGTGGTCTGGAGTCCTGGTCTGTCTGAGGCCTACATAGTGATGGGTCCTCCATCTGGACACTGGTCATATGTAGCTTGAATTCTAATTGGTCTTACAAATAAAAACCTGGAGCCAGATATCGGGGTAAATGCTGAAAGATCAGAGAGACAAAGGAGCCAGCCACTAGAGAGATTTCTTACCTCTACCGAATCCTCAGGCTGAAGGGGTTGAGCTCCTGTCTCCTCCCGCCTTATAATCCTCTCTCCTCCCAACCATATCATCCTATCTCCACCTCCCTAGTACTGGGATTAAAGGTGTGTGCCTCCTAAGTACTGGGATCAAAGGTGTGAGCCTCCACTGTCTGGCTTTGTTTCTCTTTTAGACTGGATCAATCTCTGTAACCCAAGGTGGCCTTGAACTCCTGTTCTTCCTGCTTCCTCCTCCCAAATGCTGGGATTAAAAGTGTATGCCACCACTGTCTGGCCTCTATGGTTAACTAGTGACTAGCTCTGCCCTCTGATCTTCAGGTAAGTTTTATTTGTTAGTGCACAAACAAAATATCACCACAGGCATGCCCATTGTTCTATATCTTCTTTAGGAATTTGGCTCCTGGTGTGTTCCACAGTGACTGCTCATTTGCCTTTTGTGATGCTAGCTTGATAACTGATTGAGGTTTGTTGTAGTTGGAAGTTTTCTGTGTCCCATCTGGCCCGAGGTCGGGATAAATCTCGCTCACCTGCAGTCCTGCACCTGCTTATAAAATAATCATTCAGAGCCTTAATATTATTTATAACTGCTTGGCCATTAGCTCAGGCTTATTACTGACTAGCTCTTACACTTAATTTAACCCATAATTCTTATTTATGTTTAGCCATGTGGCTTGGTACCTTTTTTCAGTTCTGCCTAGACATCTTGCTTCCTCTGTGTCTGGCTGGTGATTCCTGACTCAACCCTTCCTCTTCCAATAATTCTCCTTGTCTTCTTGCCCCATCTATACTTCCTGCCTGGCTACTGGCCAATCAGCATTTTATTGAACCAGTGTACAAGGGCATTATCCCACAGCAGTTTGTCTGGTACTTCATTGTGTCACTTATTTACACCCTTTAGAGAGATGCTTTGGGACTATGCAGATCCACTCTGCATGACACATTTTCTCCTTGATTGAGCACCCACTCATGTTTCTTATGGAAACCAATTCATCCTCAGTGGCTGGATATGAAGCCCTGGGTTCTACCCCCAGCTCTGCATACACTGGGCTTGGTGTGCATGTCTGTCTGTAATCCAGTAAGTACTTGGGAGGTAGAGGCAGTAGGACCGGAAGTTCAATATTGGACTGCAAGGCAAGATGGTAAAAGCACTTGCAAGCCTGAGTTCGATCCTTGAAACCCCTAGTGGAAGGAGAGAACCAACTCCTCATAGTTGTCCTCTGAGCCCCATACACAAGTGTCATGACACCTTGTGCCTGTTCCCTCTCTCTCCTTTTGTCTCACTCAGATAGTAAATAATAATCCCCAGCCCCTTCCCTGGCCTCTGGAAACCACTGGTCTTTTTTTTTTTTTTGGCTTTTCGAGACAGGGTTTCTCTGTAGCTTTTGGAGCCTTTCCTGGACTAGCTCTGTAGACCAGGCTGGCCTCAAACTTACACAGATCCACCTGTCTTTGTTTCCCGAGTGCTGGGATTACAGGTGTGTGCCACCAATGCCCGGCTTCCACTGGTCTTCTTACTGCCTATATTTTTTTATTTGAATTATTTATGTGTATGGGTGTTTTGCCTGCCTGTATGTGTATGTACCACCTTTGTGCCTGGTGCCCATGGAGGCCAGAAGAAGGCATCAGATCCCCTGGGACTGGAGTTATAGTTGGTTGTGGGCTGCCGTGTGGCTATTGGGAATCTAATCTAGGTCCTCTGGAAGAGCAGTCAGCGTTTGTGACCACTGAGCCATCTCCACCCCTGCCCATATGTTTTGTCTTTTCTGGAATGTGATGTAGTTGGGATCATCTCATTGCTAGTCTGTATGAAGTTTTTCAGACTGGCTTCCTTAACTACTTCTTACACACTTAAGGTTTCGTACTTTCCTGGTCTGGTGGTTGTGTCTTAGCACCAAATACTAGTTCATCGTCTATGTGTTTCAGGGATTATTTTATCTGTTCACCTGCTGAAAAGCATTCTGGTTTCTTCAGGTGTCAGCATTACTATTTCAAACATCTGGTTTTCGTGTGGATGGAAGTCATCAGATGGCTTGGGGAAATGCCAAAGTTTGCATTGTAGAACCAGGTGTTAAATGTGGATTTAGTTTTATAAGAAGCTGCCAAATTGTTTTTCCAGGTCATCATAGCACCGTGCATTCCCACCTACCTACCACCAGTGAAAGAATCCAGTTGTCCCACATTATTGCCAGGATCTGATGCTGCCAGTGTCCTGTAATTTGGCCATTGTTTTTAGTATTCTATCGCTGTGAGGAGGTGCCATGACCACGGCAAATCTTAAAAAGGAAAACATTTAATCAGGGGCTGGCTTACAGTTTCAGAGGCTTAGTCCATTATCATCATGGCAGGATGGGCATGGTGGCATGCAGGCAGACAGGCAGAGTACTACTGGAGAAATAGTTGAGAGCTACATCTGATCAATAGGCAACATGCAGAAAGCTCCTAGGCCTGGCATTAGTTTTTGAAACCTCAAAGCCTATATCCTTCAATAGGCCACACCTTCTAATCCTTCTCAAACAGTTCACCATCTGGGGACTAAACATGCAGATATATGAGCCTATGGGGCCGTTCTCACTCTCACCACCACAGCTGCTCTAATGAGTGTTAGTGGCTTCATTTTAACGTACAATTCCCTGATGGCACATGAAGCATCTTTTCACATGTTTATTTTCTTCCTTCCTTCCTTCCTTCCTTCCTTCCTTCCTTCCTTCCTTCCTTCCTTCCTTCCTTTCTTTTCTCTCTCTTTCGTTTGTTCCTTCTTTTGCTCATTCGTTCGTTTTTGAGACAGGGTTTCTCTGTGTAGCTTTGCACCTTTCCTGGATCTCACTCTGTAGACCAGGCTGGCCTCGAACTCACAAAGATCCACCTGGCTCTGCCTGCTAAGTGCTGGGATTAAAGACGTGCGCTCCCACCGCCCAGCCATATGTTTATTTCCTATTTGTATATTTTCTTTGGTGAATTATCGGTTCAGGTCTTTGGTTTTTGTTTTCTTTCTTTTTCTTTTCTTTTCATGAATTTTGTTCCTGTTTTTGAATTTTCAAAGTACTTGGTATAGTTTGGTTTTTGGTGTATGTGTTGAGATAAGGTATCATTTTGTAGCCCAGATTGGTCTGGAACTTACCATGTAGCTCAGGGTGGTCTCTAGCATGAGTCTTCTCCTGCCTCAGCTGCTAAGTTTTGGGATTACATGTATAGGTTTTATATATATATATTTGTGGGTTTTTTGTTTTGGTTTGGGTTTTTGTTTGTTTGTCTGTTTGTTTTGTTTTGTTTTTTTGAGACTGTGTAACAGCCCTGGCTGTCCTGGAACTCACTCTGTAGACCAGGCTGGTCTTGAACTCAGAGATCCTACTGTCCTCTGCTTCCCGAGTGTTGGGATGTGCCACCACCTCCAGGCTTATACTTGTTTTTTTGTTGGTTGGTTGGTTGGTCATGTTTGGGATTGAACTGAGGGTCTAGCCCAGGCAAGTACTCACACAGCCCCTAGCTTTAGGCTAGACAAACACTCCCACTGAGCCTTGTTCCCTTTGTGAGCTTGTTTCTGGACACGGTGCTCTGTGCCACTGGTGCTTACCTTTTGGGCAAATGCATCACTGTCTTGATGACTATATATTTAGATTTTTAAAGATTTATTTTTATTTCATTATGTTTTGCCTCTGACATAGTGTAAGAGTGTGCACACCACATGAGTGCAGTACCCCTTGAGGCTACAAGAAAGTGTCATACCCTCTGGGACTGGACATAAAATACATACATCTAATTAAAAAAATATTATTAAAAGAAAACACATATTTCACAAGGTAGTTACAAGTTATATATGAATCTAAAAATTTTAGAAAATTATTCTGAAGTTTATTTCATTGCTAGCAGATTCTGAGGAACAAAGCTTAATGTGGGTGGATTCCTGTATGGGAGCATGCAGGTGGGGATCTACTCCCTGAGCAGGGGTCATAGTCTCCTGATGGTGGTCCAGCCTCAGGCTGCCACGATGCAAATGTACAACTTCCTTAAATAAAAGTCTCCAGTAACTTAAAACTCGGGTCTTAAGTCTGATAAATGAACATAAAAGACAGGGAGTGCATTAGCCATGGAAGGCACTTTTGTAAAATTTGCATATTAGGGAAGAATATGTAACTGTAATACATAACTGCTTGATCTGATTGTTATCAAAGTCAGGGTCACAACCTGTTACCCAAGCCAGGTCCTGCCATCCACCCTCAGTAAGCGAATTAAAAGAGCCAAATTAGTGGAAAGCAGAAAAAGATTGCTTCACTGTGGCCACATTGGGAAGAGGGACAAAGAGAGGGAGGAAACTTCCCAGTCAGTCTTCCAGGTCCTGAAGTGATTATACAGAGCGCCAGGGGATGAGCTGTCTAAGCAGTTCCGGTCATCGTGTGGTCCCACCCACCACTGACAGGTCCTTGTTTGGCCTAGCAGCTTGTTAGAGCTCTGTGAAGTCTCTTTCAGAGAGACACCCCCCTCTAGGTACCCCTCCCACCCCCAGCTGGTGCCCTTCCCTTCTCCAGGTGTGATTCCTGGGGAAATTCCCCTTTCTTTGGGGTCCATGTCTACAGACTGATGATTGAGAACTCAAGTGCCTACACTTAGATTTTCGTCATTTCTGCCAGGCCTGTAGGTAGTTTTGCTATCTTAGAATTTCAGTTGCACCCAGAGAAATGGATGTACCAGACTTTTGACAGAGTTTTCCAAATGTTTTGAAATTTATAAAATAAACTTCTTAGGGCACGCGTGCTTTTGGCGTTTGCCATAGAGGCCAGGCTGGCCATCCACTGAAGTGTAAATTTCAGCCCAGAAGGAAGTCCTGTGGCTCAGGTGTTCCTACGTGGGAATTATTTTAGGGATAGTGGTGGTTTAAAACTTGAGAAGAATTTTCCACGATGGCTGTTTTCTGACAGGAATTTGCGGTCTAACAGCCTTCCCCACAGGCTGACGTAGCTGCCAGGCCTCTTTGTTTTTATTACGTCATGTATTGTAGGGATGACTTCAGATCTAGTCTTGATTTGGTGTCTCAGGACCAATTCAGTGTGGTCTTTGAAGCAGCGGGTCCTCTTGGGCAGCAGTGATGCTGGGCCACTGTTTGCTCTGCTCCCCCCCAGCCGGTTCTGTCTGGTTATTTGGTGGTCTGGCTGGACCGCAAAGCTGCAGGAACTAGAGTGTGCTTCCAGGAGCTTGGCAGCTGTCTCAGCTGGGTTTTCTCTCTCTGCTTTAAGATGGAGTGTTCCTCCTGGTCCACTGCTGCTTCTAACCGGACTGCAAACATGCTCGAAGGCCGCTGTTCTTGCCGTCTCTGGAAGCAAATTCTAGTCCCTTTTCTCACCCCACATTCTTGGAAGTCTTCACGTAGCTCCTCAGGTGTCCTTCTCGGCTGCCTTCTTCCCCTCAGATCTCTGTTGGCAGCCTGCATAGTAACTCTCTCTCCTAGAACTGCCCTCTCTTGTCTTTCCTGATGGATGCTAGCTTCTCCATGCTTTCTTAGAGTGATGTCTTCCTGTTACTGCATTCTGCTACTCTCTTAGCCCATGTAGCTCGAAACACTTCTCTTAGAACACTGCTGTATAGCTACCATAATGGGGGGAACTTTGGGACCCGTCAGCAAATGTGTGCCCCGAGTCCAAGCATTCACTAGGGCAACTTTGGGGATCATGAGTGCCTGCTGAGGAGCCAGCGCTAGTGTGGGAGCTCCACCACATGCACATGGAGCATCCAAATTGGGGAAGTTTTCACAGCTTCTGTATTGGGTGGTTAAGGGGTCCCCACTCTACAGCTATTGTGGAGGTTGCACATTGCGCTAGTCACCACTGGGGCAGCCCAGTCTAAGACTTAGCAACTAGCTGCTAATAGCTTGTCCCTGACCTTTGGGGTGAGGGGGGGGGGGCTTCCTGGGAATCAGGGTTTGTTGTCTCCAAGTACTTACCCTGTCAACAGTCAGCACCCTCGTTCTGGGTGACTAGTGTCCACCTGGCCCATTGTTAGGTCTCAAGGTCTCAGGCTGCCTGTACTGTCTAGAAATGATCCCAACCTGGCCTATAGGAGGATTTCTGGTGGTTAGAAAGGAAAAAAAAAAAAAAAAAAAAAGCCAGCATTCCTCAGGAGCTTGTGAAGCTGGTCTCCATCTGCCAAAAGGAGTCATTTCCCCACCTCTGACATAAGTGACATAGGGCTCCATTGACAAACCAGTGGGTGCATGTCAATGCCCATGCTGGCCTCTGGCCTCCTGCAGTCCCTACTCACAAGTACTTGTTACACATTTCAAAGCCCTGCCCTGGCCTTCTGAGCTCAGACCTCTACTCTCTTTATGCTCCTGCTCTTCCTACTTGTCTGTCTCTGTCTATGCACTGTTCTCCCTTCTCTTGCAGATGGCCTTGGCCATATCCAAGCTGCTTTCTTCCTCTCTGCTCTGCGCTCCTGTAGATGCCACTGCACACTTCTCTTTTACCTAAAATACCCTTCACTGTCACTGTACCGTGGAGCCATCATGTCCGCAGTTTCTTTTCTTCTTTTTACAAAAATAAATTTTTGTTAAAAGCAGTAAAGTCTGAGCAGGCAGCCAGTACAAAGAATGTAAACATCACTACATTCAGCTCAGCCTGATTGAATGCTGAAAAACAAGTCTAAATGTCGGCAGTTTCTTCACTCACTCTCTTGCATGTACCTGATGCTGCTGAACCCTCTCATGCACCCGTCGCCTGCATTTCTCTGCCTCCGTTCTTTGCATCAGCAGCTCTGGCTGGACTCTGTTTAAGGCTGAAGGAATCTGCACAGTGGGGCCTCACACCAGGGAAAGCTCGGCAGCCTCAGGATGGCCCTGTGGTATGCTGGTGTAACTAGCTTGGCAGAATCGACGATGGTCTAAAGAGACACTTGCGTCTCTCAATCTACCAGACTGTTGAAACAGTGGACCCCAAAGAAATGGGAATTTTCTCAGGAGTTCCATGCTGGGAGAAGGAAAGGCCCCAGCCAGACGAGAGCCTGCCTCCCTTGCCTCCCTGAAACTTCAGAGCTGTGGCGAGGTTGAGAGACTGATTGCACTTTGTCTTGGTGATGTGTAACTTATTAAATAGCCACTCCTTGCCCCTGTCTGTGTAGGACCGAGCTAACATCCTGACAAACAGACATAAACCCTTTGGAATGTGTCGAGTGCTGTCAGCCAACATCCAAGGCCTACGGCAGAGTTCTCCCGTCTCACATCGACCCTCCTACCTAACGCGCCCCCAGTGGATTTGAAACTGTCTTGATTTATGACTTTTAAATTTTGTTACGATAAAAGTTTCATGAGATGACTACCTCATTGGAACATGGTGTTTGGGGAGACCTTGATTTATGCTCCCAGTCTGTACCCCCCAAATCCTATATCAGTGGGTGACAGAGGGGGACAGTGCCTACACTGGCCGTTCTACTTTCCTGAGCTGCAAGCTTGGGCCACTTTTGATTCCTTGCTTGCTTGCTGGTGCGCGTCAGGTCAGTGAGAGAGAGAGGGTGTCTGGGGACTTGTGGAGGGCCCAGAGCAGGGCTTTCAGGGGTCTTGCTATCACATCTACTTCCTTCCCCCAGGAAGTCTGGGACACGTGCTTAGGTCAGTTAAGACAGTGTCAGTGTGTGCTTGGTACAACTGACAACCTGTTCTGAACTTGTCCTGCTGCTTAAGGGTAGCCCTGAAAGCCAGGACAGGTGCACTGGGCTTTGCTGAAGGGTTGCCAAAGTATTCTTCTCCTCCTCCTCCTCCTCCTCCTCCTCCTCCTCCTCTTCTTTCTCCTCCTCCTCCTCTTCTTTCTCCTCCTCCTCCTCTTCCTCCTCCTCCTCCTCCTCTTCCTCCTCCTCCTCCTCCTCTTCCTCCTCCTCCTCCTCTTCCTCCTCCTCCTCCTCCTCCTCCTCCTCCTCCTCCTCCTCCTCTTCTTCCTCCTCCTTCTTTTTGAATGGCCTGGCACTGGATACGGTGAAAAATGAAGCTGTCAGGGTTCCCACTTACATGGAGTTAATATTTAAATGAAAGAGATAGAGGAAAACTCATCCATGTGAACACAATGTGAGTTAAAGAAGCAAGTTCCCACGACAGACTAGCTAACAAGAGCAGTCCTGGGGAGGAAGGATTTGTTTTGGCTCAGGGCTCCAGTGAATCGTGGTGAGAGGGGATAGGACCAAAGCAGAGAGAAGGCAGGGAAGGAGGCAGTAGCTGGGGAAAGGAGAATGTGAAGAGATGTCTGGGATGTTCTTTGCTGGTTCTCTGCAGCTGGAGCTGGCCTCTGTGGTGAGGTTCTGTGTTCACCTCCCATCATGCTTTGCTTTGATGTTGGGTACACAAGGTCTGTTCTGACCTCCTGGGGAGCTACCCTTCATCACTGTAGTTTCTTGCTGATCCCTGATGGTTTCTTGTAATTTGAAGTATATTTTGACTAAAATCAGCGTATACATTCTTTAATTCTCTTGGTAATGTTAGCAAGATAAATCTTTCTTCATATCTTCAGTGGGAATTTTGGAAACAACAAAAATATATAGTTGAATCTTGTTTTTGTCTTTTAAAATTCTTTAAAACAAATTTTTAAGATCGCTTTTAATTTATTTTTTGTGTATGTTTTTTGTTTTGTTTTTAACCTGTATGTATGTCTGTCTGTGCCTTGCTCTCAGATACCAGAAGAGGGCATCAGATCCCCTAGAACTGGAGTTACAGATGGTTGTGAGCTGCCCCTAACATTGGCACTGTGAACCCAACCCAGATACTCTGGAAGAGCAGCAAGTGATCTTAACTTTTGAGCCATCTCTCCAGCCCCATAAAGATAGCTTCTTGCTGTGTAGTCCAGGCTGGTTAATGCTGTGGGATATTCCTTTACACTGTGTGAAGATGTGTCACAGCCATTGGTTTAATAAAGAGCTGAATGGCCATTAGCTGGGCAGGAAGAGGTTAAGTGACACTCCTGGGGAAAGAGGACTTGCAGAGGAAGAAAGGCAGAGTCACCAGCCAGAGGCAAAAGAAGCAGCATGGGCACAATGGAGATGAGGTAGTGCATGGAAGAATGTAGACTAAAATGGGTTAATTTAAGGTATAAGAGCTAGTTAGAAACAAGCCTAAGCTAAGGCTGAGCGTTCATAATTAATAAGAAGTCTCCATGCCATTGTTTGGGAGCCGGCTGGTGGGACAGAAAAAGACTTGCAAATGAGTTCTCTGGGCTCAGCCTACATGGTGCTGCAGTTACGAGCATGTATCACTGTGTTGTTAGTGATTGGGGTCTTAGCTGGTGTTTCAAGGTTCTTGGCTTATTGTTTAAGAATAAAATAAGGGCTAACACAGATTAGTGAAAGTAGTAAAGTACCATTATTTAAAGTAAAGCAATGATACAGGTCAGATATAAACTGTTAATTAAGATTGATAGTGGAGCCGGGCGGCAGTGGCGCACGCCTTTAATTCTAGTACTCGGGAGGCAGAGCCAGGGGGATCTCTGTGAGTTCAAAGCCAGCCTGGTCTACAGAGTGAGATCCAGGACCAGCACCAAAACTACACAGAGAAACCCTGTCTCAAAAAACCAAAAGAAAAAAAAAAAGATGATAGCAGATTGTGTGAATGAGGGTACTGAAGTCCCCAATAATTATTTGGGCTTTTATGGGGTTCAAGAGAAGGAGTAGTTTGTTTGCTAAGGGGTGTAGTTCTTTATATTAAAACCTTTTTTAAAGATTTATTTATTTTTATTTGTGTGGATATTGTGCTTGCATGTATGTATACCTGTGTACCACATGCATGTAGTACTTGGGGAGGCCAGAAGAGGGCATCAGATACCCTAGAACTGTGCTCCTAACCACTGAGCCATATCTCCATCCACTGGTTTTCTGTTTTAATTAACAGCTAAAGTTACATTTTCTCCTGGACATGTATCTTCCCACAATGCATTTGATTTTAATCATATGCATGCCTAATTATGCATAGGCATAAGATGGTAAATGGGAGATCTCCCCCAAAGTTTGCTTTGCAGACATATTTGCCTTATTGTGCATGTATCCACCGTTCTCCACCCCTAGCCATGAAACACGACTGTATGGTTAGTCACCATCTACTGCAAAAGAAGGGTTGAGATGCACTGAGCTACATGGGTATAATAAGTCATGAGGAATTGGTTTAGTAGTGTGTCCATCAGCAGAATAATAGTGGTAGGTTTTCCCTTAGGGCCTATGCCCTGTCTGGTCATTGGTTCTTGGCCTTGATAATGGTGCCAGGTATGAGTTCCATTTTACAGAGCAAGAGAAGGTGGTCATGAAGTCCTACCCTTAGCAGAGAAACTGTTGGCAATTGACGGCTGCTGGGAGAGGGAGAGTCAGTTCTCTTTAAGGGTGTAGCTTTGGTAGAGTGACCATGTTCTAGAGCAGTGGTTCTCAACCTTCCTAATGCTGGGACCCTTTAATACAGCTCTTCATGTTGTGCTGACCCCTGACCACTAAATTATTTTCATTACTACATGTAACTGTAATTTTGCTACTCTTATGAGTCATAATGTAAATATCTGATATGCAGATGGTCTTAGGTACCTCCTGTGAAAGGGTCATTTGGCCCCCAAAGGGTTGAGACCCCCAGGTTGGGAACCTGTGCTCTACTGGATAGGCACATATCCAAGAGTATATGGACAACACAAACTGTGCTTCCCAAACCCCTTATAAAAAAGACAAAGTTGGGTGGATGGGTAGGGAAGGGTACGGATCTGGGAATAGTTGGGAAAGAAAGTGAATACAACGTATGAAATTCCCAAAGAACTAATAAAAAAGAAGGAAATAGGAAAAAAGATGACTGTAGGGTATGGAATTCTCACTTTGTGTGTGTGTGTGGTTTTTTTGTTTTGTTTTGGTTTTTTGTTTTGTTTTGTTTTTTAATAAATCTTGTCAACACTTCAGATATTTTACTTTGTCTCTTGTGTGTTTGGTTTCTGAGGAGAAAGTGCTCAGGGTTCTTACCATTAGTCTTCTCTAGTGGAATGCTTTCTCCCTCGGCTTCTTCTGGGGCTTCTCATTCATCTCTGTAGCTGGGGAACCGTGTGTCAGTAGTGTGGATGGCTCAGCACTCTGAGCTGTAGTGTGGCTCGGGAAGATTCTTTTATTTATTTATTTATTTATCTATCTATCTATTTATTTATTTATTTATTTTGGTTTTTCAAGACGGGGTTTCTCTGTGTAGCTTTTTGTGCTTGTCCTGGAACTTGCTCTGTAGACCAGGCTGGCCTTGAACTCACAGAGATCCGCCTAGCTCTGCCTCCCGAGTGCTGGGACTAAAGGTGTGCACCACCACCGTCCAGCCTCAGGCAGATTCTTAATTCTTGTTTCTGCCTTCTGGAATTCACAGGAAGTGCTTGCTGCTCTGTGGCTCTTCCTGGGTTCCCTGATTTTCTTTTGGACCCTCCTTCCTCATTGCTGTCTTGTAGCTTTTTGGTGTGGGTGGTTTTTATAGAAGTGCCAGTCTGCCAGTAAGGGCACCAAAAGTATTTGTTTGAATTGGTCTTTTTTGATATTTGGTGTGTAGGGGTCTGTGGAGTTTCCGTTCCTCTGCTTGTTTGGTTTGTTCCTGGGTTCTGGACACTTAGCAAATTGAAAACTTAGCTGGGTGGGGTCTTTCCTTGAGAGCACCCCTCCCTAAATTTCCTAGTGCTCTTTTTAACTTCAAACTGTACATTTTGGATTTCTTTTTGTCTCACTTGCTCTTTTTATTGTAGACCCGTATAAGAGTGATTACTAATAACCATGGGGCAGAGTCAGTATTAGGCTGTCATGAAATGTCCTCTGCAAGGAGGCAGTACTCTGTCCAGTACTTTTAAATTTAGCCTCAAGCAGATTCTTATGACGGGCAGAAAGTAGTCACATTTTTTTTGCCAAAATAACAGAAGAATTGTCTTTTAGCCCAGTTGCTAGTATTGAAACCTTTTGATCAGGGCTTCCATAGTACACATTGCTCTCAAAACCACTGTCTTTCAAGTTCCTGCACTGCCAGTAGAATTCAGCCACTTTCCTGTCCAAAGCCCCAAAGTCTTCTACATTCTCCCCTCAGAAAGAATGGTCAGGTCTGTCACAGCACTTCCCCACTCCTGGTAGCATCTTCTGTTTTAGTTAGTTTTCAGTTGCTGTCATAAAACACCATGGCCAAAGAAAGTATGAAAGAAAGCATCTAATTTGGGGCTTCCAGTTTCAGAGGATTAGAGTCCACGCTGGCAGAACACAGGCATGGCAGCAGGAACAGTTAGAGTTTCATTTTATCTACAAGTAGGAGACAGATGAGAGACCCTGGGAATGGTATTTGTCTTGAAACTTCAAAGCCTAGTCCTAGTGACACACCTCTGTTGTGGGATATTTGTACCCTGTATGAAGGTGTATTGCTGTGATTGGTGTAATAAGAAGCTGAACAGCCAATAGCTAGGCAGGAGGTGTAGGCGGGACTTCTGGGCAGAGAGAAAACATAGGAGGAGGGATCTAGGCACGTGAAAGAGGAAATGTAGAGGAAGCACAATGGTCAATACATGACAGAATGTAGATTAATAGAAATGGGTTAATTTAAATTATAAGAGATAGTTAAAAACAAGCCTAAGCTAATACCGAGCTTTCATAATTAATAATAAGTCTCTGTGTCATTATGTGGGAGCTGACTGGTGGGACAGAAAAAGATTTAGTCCAACAGGTCCACACGTCCTAATCCTTCCCAAACAGTTCCACAAAGTGGGACCTATGAGCCTCCGGGCCACTCTCACTCACACCACCATACACGTGGCGTGTGTAACATTAGGTTGTTGTATAAGTCGCTACATGGGTGTGTGAGTTCACACCGTGGAATAAAGACACAAAAGCATCTTAAGAATAAATCTAGCCTTTCATGGCTGCAGGGAGTCCAGACTCGAAGGACTGAAGCCCCTTTTCCCTTCACCTAGGGCATATTTATTTACTCTTTTTTACAATTTAGATAGTTAATTTCTCTACCTTCAAAGCAACCCAAAAGGAGCTCCCAGAGACCAAATGCCAGGTGCAAATTACTTGAATTATTAGGTACCTTGGTTTTCCGGGTTTCCTGGACCAAGTTTTGCATAGGCCTTTGATCCTTGAGGGACTCTTGGATCCTTGACTCTCAAACAAGATTCACATAGGGCGGTAAGAGAAACAAAAGGTGTGGTTGAACAAAGGAAGGCGGAGGGCTAGGTGCTGCTCTCTGGAACCAGGCCCTGAGCTCAGCAGGAATGCCGCCACAGTTAGGTACATATACAACAGTGATTCTCTGAGGCTTTGTCAAACATGTTATTTGTCTCTCCTCCCTCCCTATTTTTCCTGTTTTCCCTGTGTGTCACCTGTGTCCTCTTGTCCTGTTTACCCATTCCCCATGGTCCCTTTTTACTTTCCTGGTTTCTGTGATTTCTCCAGGTTGTAGACTCACATATGAAGATTTGGAACTGGGAACCAAAGATGAGAGTGGATATGTAGCATTTGTGTTTCTGGGTCTGGATTACCTCACTTAATAGAATTCTTTTCTGTTTTCATCTATTTACCTGCAAATTTCAAAATTTTTTTTAAAGACAGGGTCTTTCTATGTAGTCCAGGAAGGCCTTGAACCCATAGACATCTGCTTGCTTCTGCCCAAATGTTGAGACGGTCTTGGTCTTTTAGTGACTCTGTGGCTCTGGACTGTGACACATGTCTTGGTCTCCTCCCCTCTCATCTAGATGGCTAGAATGCTGGAATTGGGGTGTCCCTTATCCCACATGGAAAGATCGAACTGGCTGGAGTTTGGTGTTTCCCTTCTGCCTTTTAAAAGAAGAAATGCCCTGGTCTCTCTCCCCTGTTCCCATGCCTGAAGCAAAAGGAGGTTTTTTTCTCTAAAAGTCATTGATTTCCTGGGGGAAAGATTTATTTTTTAAATTGTTAGTGTATGTGTGTCTGGGGGGTAGGGCACATGAGTGTTGATGTCTGTAGAGGCCAGAAGAAGGCATCTGACCCCCTGGAGCTGGAGTTTCAGGACACTCCTAACTGCTGGGAGCTGAGCTTGAGCCCTGTGTAAGAGCAGTGCTCACTCTTAACCACAGAGCCAGTGCTCTGTCCTCCTTGGTGGTGGTGTCATGTTCAAGGAAGTTCTTCTCTCCTGTCTGGACACTCCTCACATGCACTCACCTCTCAGGTGCCTTGCATAGTCATAATCATGAATTTATTTACATTTTGGGCTAGTTGTTTCAGTTCTTTTTAAAAATTTTTATCAATAATATTCTATGAATATTTACTTAAAAAAATCTCTGTGTGTGCAGTGGGAAAGATGTTACTGGTATTATTCTAAACAAGGGCACAAAATAAAAGTAACACAGGCAGATACAGATACACACACATACTCACAGATACACACAGGGACAGATACACATACAGGCACAGATAGACACACACACATACACACACACACACACACACACACACACACACACATACACACACCATGCATTAGAAAAACAGATGAAAGAATACAGACAGAAGATTTCGACAGGAGATTTATTACACA
The DNA here is from genome assembly GCF_903995425.1 of Onychomys torridus. NCBI lineage: Eukaryota > Metazoa > Chordata > Mammalia > Rodentia > Cricetidae > Onychomys > Onychomys torridus. The sequence goes on along the minus strand of NC_050449.1, from coordinate 93,789,328 downwards.
ATTATTTAGTAGGAGACTAGAAAATTTGAGCAGTCACTTAAATTATACTAAACTATGGCAATTAATTATGGAAAAATCTACAGTTCTCACAGAATGCTTTCCAAGCAATAATATTTTGTTTTTTTTTAAAAAGCAAATTTGGAAATAATCTGCACAGGGCACTGTTACAAAGAATTGTGTCAAAAGAGAAATGTTTTTATTAGGAAATAAGAGAAAATAAATGTCTGCACATGTTGACCATCTCTGGAAAGACAGATGAGAGACTGGAGGGAGATTGGAGGTTTGGAAAGCAGGGCTGGACATGGATCTATTATTTTCCATTACACCTCCCCCACCTTCTGTCTAATGTTTTACATAAAGTAGAAGCTACAAATTAAAGCCAAGTGTGGCGGACACCTGTAACCCCAGGTCAGCATCTCAGGCTCAGCTAGTTGTCTGTCTGTCTGTCTCCCCCTGCCCCTCCCTTTCCCTGCCTTCTTCTCATTAACACCAAGTACTGACTAATGGGTTCCTAAAAAACAGCCTCACTTAAAGTAGTCACTGTTTACCAACTTGGTGCCTCAGTTTCTCCATGGAAGTGGGAGGTGACAGATTTTTTTTGTTGTTGTTGTTGTTGTTTTGTTTTTTGTTTTTCAAGACAGGGTTTCTCTGTGTAGCTTTGCACCTTTCCTGGAACTCGCTTGGTAGACCAGGCTGGCCTCAAACTCATAGAGATCCGCCTGGCTCTGCCTCCAGATCGCTGGGATTAAAGGCGTGTGCCACCACTGCCCGGCCAGAGGTGACAGATTTTTAAAGTTTTAATGACAGAATCCTGGGAAGGGATACGTTAAGCACATGACACATGAGCTCTGAGTCAGGGCCACCTGTGACCCTAGGTTTAAGTTAACCACACTGAGGGTTAGGCACACTGCAGGTTAGGCACACTGCAGGTTAACTTACTGAGACTGAAGCAGACAGCAGAGAGTTCTTCTGAGGATAGTGTTCTATTGCAGTGCAGAGACACCATGATCACCGCAGCTCTTATAAAGGAAAGCATTTAATAGTGGCTGGCTTACAGTTTCAGAGGTTAGTCCATTGTCATCATGGAGAGAAGCATGGTGGCACACAGGCAGACACAGTGCTGGAGAAGCAGCTGAGAGTTCTACATCTGGATCTGCAGGCAGCAGGAAGAGAGAACTCTGGGCTTGGCATGAGCTTTTTAAGACCTCAGAGCCCAGTCTTGGTGACACATTTCCTTCTCCAAGGCCACGCCTCCTAATCCTTTCAAATGGTGCCTCTCCCTCTTTTCAAATCTGTCAGCCTCTGGGGGCCATTCTCATTTAAACCACTGCAGTGTGGCTCGGACAGCAAGTCTTCAGCCTGTGGGCATCTTGAATCCCAGCCGCCTCCTGCCACCTGGCCTCTGTCACCTCCCCCATGTTTGTGGTCTCAGTTGAGTGAATTCCCCAGTAGCTCTGGTGACTTGAGTCTGAGCTGTGGAAATCTGATTTCAGGATACATCCTACCTGTTTATCACTGGCCCTGATGTTGTGAAGTCTGTTACCAATGAAGATGTCACTCAGGAGCAGCTGGGTGGTGCCAAGACCCACACCACTATGTCAGGTGAGAGGTGTGATCATGACCTTGCTGCCATTCAGGGTGGTGAAAAGTTGTTGGATGTCACTTCGCCAACAGCACTTTCCTAGGAGGACTGTGAATTACAGCTGTAAAGAAGTGACAGGCAGACCGGAGTCTAGACTTAGGTAGTTCTTATTACGAATGTCCCCTACCCGCACCCCTGTATTGTACACGTGCTAGGCTGGGATTGTAGTCTTGTGCTATTGCACCCGGTTTACCATGGCGTTTTAAAAGCTTGTCTGTGTGGTATCCCATCTCAGTACTTAATTCCTTTTAATGGAGCAATTGTCCAATATATAAATGTATAACTACTAATTACATTATTTATTTTAGAGACAGGAGCTCACTAAGTTGCCCAGGATGGCCTTGAGTTCTTAATCCTCCTTCCTCAGCCTCTTGAAAGCTGGGATTGCAGGTGTGAGCTACAATTTACCCCCACGCCCACCCTTCCTCCCCCGGGATGGAGATTATACCCAGGGCATCCAGCGTGCTGGACTGCTGCTGTACTGTCTTGTTTCTCTACTGATGGACGTTTGGGTTTTCTAACATATATATTTGTGTTTATAATGTAATATCCTGTTATAAACATTTGTATGCCATTTTTATTTCTTGCTGGCACATGCCTAAGTCTGGGTGGACTAGCTGTTGATCTTTCTGAGGATCTGCAGACTGCCTTCCAGAATGTTGTGCCAGTTTATAAATACTTTTTGACTAGTAGAATTCAGTCTTGTTGAGAATACTTTCTCATTCAGCAGATGTTCATCGAGTGCCTGTGTGTGAAGCATTGTGCTCGGTGCTAGGAACATGTCTGTGGAGCAGTTACTAGAAAGGAAGATGGGCAATACAAAACATAAATAAGAACATCATGGAAGCCGGGCAGTGGTGACACACGCCTTTAATCCCAGCACTCAGGAGGCAGAGCCAGGCGGATCTCTGTGATTTTGAGGCCAGCCTGGGCTACAGAGTGAGATCCAGGAAAGGTGCAAAGCTACACAGAGAAACCATGTCTCAGGAAGAAAAAAAAAAAAAAGAACATCATGGAGTGCATTCAAGGTGCTAAGTTCTGTGGATAAAGAACAGGCCACCAGACACTGGATTGTTGAGGTTCCACTCATGGGCAAGGGTAGGGCTCACAGTGATGGTACTAGATGAATATACTTGCAGAGATTCCCTGTGGGTGTTGAGGAAGCACCTCAGGCATGGGCAGTAGCTTAAACAAAGGCTAAGGGGCAAAGGAGTGATGGACTGCATGATGAGCAGCCAGGGGCACGACTGAGATCCTGATTTGACATAAAAGTTTCCCTCTGGCTTCTTTGGGGTCATGGATATTATGGAGCAGTGGTAGACGTAGACGGTCGGGGTGAGGCGGGCCTGGGAGGGTGCTTGGCTCTGCCAGGGCCTTGTTTGGCTAGTTTTTATCTCCAAACACTTGTAGAATGATGACTTGACCCCTCCCCTGCCAGGGTGTTCCACCTTCCCTTCTACTGTCTGCAAACCCATTGTGCACTTGCTAGGAGGCAGTGAACAGCTGTGGGGGAGCTGGTGTAGTGTCCACTGCTTACAAAGCAGGGAAGTGTAGAGGACCCACAGTGCAGGGAACTTGGGGGTGTGCGCTGGCAGAGGAGCAGCACATGGGGTGTCCACCCTGGACAAGACCAAGGACAGAGCTGCCAGCTTGGTTGGCGTCTTTAAGCCGGAGAAGCCTGCAAGCATCTTCATATGCCATCTGTAGGTGACCATCGGCCCCTGGGCCTCCCATCCCCTCTGTGTTCTCAGGTGTGGCCCATAGAGCTTTCGACAATGATGTGGATGCCCTGTGTAACCTGCGTGAGTTCTTCAACTACCTACCCCTCAGCAGCCAGGACCAAGCTCCAGTCCGAGAGTGCCATGACCCCAGGTGGGTGCCAGTGGGCTTGTCCTTCTCTGGCCTTCTGGCCTCTATCCCGATGGGACCTCAGGTCAGCTTGGAGCAGGTTTCGGAATATGTCAACAAGGTCCCAGCTGTGGTGACGCTGGGGGCATCTGGGGGACAGGAGCAATCGTTGGTGATTTCCTCACTTCTCTGGTTTTGGCTTTGGGGGTGGAAGAGACTACAGGAGTTTGTTAAGCCTTTTGAGTTGTCCAAAAATGGAGGTGGAAGATTTTGTTTAGGTCTTGATAAGGAACAACCCAAGTGATGTCAACAGCATGGTCTTAGGAGATGTGCTTGTGTGAACTGCTTCTGGCCCTAGGGTGGAGCCACTTTGCTGAGCACCTAGTAAAGACCTCAGACTCAAGATCCAAGCCAGGTTGTCCTTGCATATGCCTTTAGTCCCAGCACTCAGGAGGCAGAAGCAGGCAGTTCAAGGCCAGCCTGGGCTACAGAGAGTTTCAGGATGTCATGACTACCAGAGAAACCCTTTCTCAGGAAAAAAAAAAAAGACCCCAGATCTCCTTGACATGCCAGAGAAAGAGCCACAGGCCAGGGTGTGACTGTTTGTGTTCTGTGGGCCTGCAGCTTTTCAGCTTAAAGGGGCTATAGCTGGTTAATATGTGTGTGTGTGTGTGTGTGTGTGAGAGAGAGAGAGAGAGAGAAAGAGAGAGAGAGAGAGAGAGAGAGAGAGAGAGAGAGAGAGAGAGAGATTGATTGATTCTGTCTTAGAAGCTGCAGGAAGGTAGAGTGGGGTTCCTGGCCTTTGTCCTGTTACCTACAGTGCCGTTTCGAGTCTGTGCTGTGTCTCCAGTGTAGGAAACATTCCAGAAGGGCAAATGAAAGAACTCCAATCTGTAGGAGTAATCTTTCTTTTCTTTTTTTAACCACAGGAATTAGCATTGCACTCAGGTTCTGTTCAGTGATGATGACAAAGGTGGCTTCTGTGAAGGTCCAGTGAGGACACGTCACCCAGTTGATGTGTTCTGTTTGCTTCATTTCCTTCTCGGCTCCCTCACGACAGTGGTTTCTATACTGACTCCATTTGTGTCTTTTCTAGTGACCGTCTGGTTCCTGAGCTGGACACAGTCGTCCCTTTGGAGTCAAGCAAAGCCTACGACATGCTGGACATCATACACTCAGTAAGCGCCCTGTCCTGTCTTGTCTGTCCTCTCTCAGCCTGAGCCATGGTCACCATGCTTCGACTTAGCAGGATGTTTTTGACTTGGTCTCAATGTCAGCATAGGTGGGAAATGTAGTGGCCAGTGGCTAGGGACCACCAGGCAGGATGTTCTGGTATGAGCTAACATCTTAAAGACTCAGATAGATTTGAGGGTTGGGCCAGCAGAGCTCAGGGGATTTAGAAGGTACTAAGGTGCACTGAGGATATTCATGCCATATCCTGGCTTAGAGCGAGGCAGGGTTGATCCTTGTTGGGTGTTACTGTCAGGTGCTTCTGGTCGGGATACCGTGTCTTGCTAGAGAGCAGGGAGTAAGTGTGAGGCTCAGGATGCATGGCGCCTCTTCCTTTGTGCAACCATGTCCTGGTTTGATCAGCAAAGGCAGCTGTTGGGCTCTGGGTGCATGTGCAGGTGGCAAATTTCTGGGTGCATTTGCAGGTTGCAGATTTCTAGTGCATTTGCAGGTTGCTGATTTCTGGGCCCAGTTCCCAGCAGCTCTTGCTTAGTGGAATATTGATGGTTCTGTGGGCTCAGCCTGTCCTGGAGCCTGTGACCTGTTTCTTTTCCCTTATTCTGGGAGCCTGCAGGAATCAGTAGGCATGGCCAGGCTGCCCCTCCTTGTGACTGTGTTCTGTACCATTGGGCAATAAATCTTACTAAACTACAGGGGAACATTCACAAAAGATTTTGAATGAGGGCAGAAAGAAAACATTAAGTTTGATAAAAGAAAAATTACAAATAATTGGCTGGTACAGTGGCTCAGCAGGTGTAAAAGTGCCTGCCATCAAGCTGAGTTGAGGCTGATCCCTGGGACCTCCTGGTAAAAAGAGAGCTGACTTCCATAAGTTGTAATCTGATCTTCATGTGCATGCTGTGGCACACACACACACACACACACACACACACACACACACACACACACACGCATTTTATAAAAATAGTTTGGAGATGGCTGATCTTGGTTGTCAGCTGGACTGCATCTGGATGAATTAAAACCCAAGCTGCTGGGAACTCCTGTGAGCGATTTTCTTCATCATATTGTTGAAGCAGAAAGAATCACCCTAAATCTCGCCCACACCTCTGGTGTAGCCCAGAGGAAGGATGTGGAAGAAGGGGATTTGCTTGGCCTGCTGCCCTCATTCTGACTGGGAAGTTCATCTGTCCTGTTTCTGCAGACAGTATTAAATCCAACTTCTTCAGGATCTTAGCACAGGCTGAAGACCAGCAGCTCTCCAGGAATCCAGGTGGGACAGCTGAGACATCTAGACCTGTGAACTGAACAGCTACCAGATTATTAGCCTTTCTGTCACCAGACAGCCATTGTTGGAATACCCAGACCACATCGTGTGAGCCAAATGAATACCTTCCCTTTTACTCTCTAGCAGTCTATAAAGTCTGTTCCTTTACAGAACTTTGATGAATACTGTTGGCTCAGTGGTTAAGATACTCACAGCTCTTACAGAAGACCCAGTTTTGGTCACAGCATCCACATGACTGCTCACAACCATCTGTAACTCCAGTGCCAAGGGATCCAATGATGCCCTCTTCTGGCCTCTGCAGGCACTGCACACACATGATACACATGCACACCAAACACTCATACACATAAAAATAAATTGAAAATATTTTAAAATTATAAGCAATTCTTCTCTAGACTATGGATGCTTAACTACTAAAATGAAATTACCCCAATACCTGGAGAGAAATCTGTTGAACAATTCCTGGATGAAAGAGAAAAATATGAACCAAATGGCAGAATTCTTTTTGTTGTTTTGAGACAGGGTAACCTGTCTGTGTAACTGCTCTGGCTGTCTTGGATCTTGCTCTGTAGATCAGACTAGCTTCAAACTCACAAAGATCCGCCTGTCTCTGCCTCCCAAGTGCTGGGATTAAAGGCGTACACCGCCCCCCCCCCCAATGAATTCTAACATTGAATGAAAACACTGTGTATCAAAACTTCGAGACTCTTCTTCAAACAACGGCAGAAGAATATATGTCTTGAAACAGTGAAATGACAAATGGCCAGGCAAATTTAGTTCCCATCTTAAAAATACAGGGACCCTTCCCTGGAAAACATCCCAGATATCACAGCTACAGACAAATGAAGAAACTGGTGATGTAGGAGATGAGTCAGGGGCAGACTTAAACAGATGGAGATATGCCCTTGTTCCTTGACATGGGTTAGTATAAAATGCTAGTTCTTCCAAAGTTTATATTTGAAGACGGTCTGAATAAACACTTTACAGAACTAGGCAAGTTTATACCTAAGTACACCAATCCCTGGGGTGTGCTGCAAAAGCTACAGACGGGGCTGGCCATGTCTGTGTGAGAGCTTTTACAGCTACAACAGTGAGAGACTGGCGTGTAAATAGACGCTCGGAATAGACCCAGGAGAGTGTTAGTGGATGATAAAAATAGATCCAAGCCCAGGAGCAAGGTTGCTTTTCTTAATCAAAGATGCTGTGACAGTTGGGGAGCCACTTGGGAGGATACTGGATGTGGTGCTGGAGGCTGATTTCAGCACTTCGAGGATGAGGCAGGAGAAGCCTAAGTTCCAGGCCAGCCTGGGCCATGGAGTGAGATCTTGTCTATACGAAAACAACAACATAAACAACAAATGGGTCAGAATTCCATCTGAACAGTAAGTCTGTGGGAGCATTACCCAAAAGACAGGCGAATCTCTCTATGATCTTACAAGATAGAGAAATGCTTTTGAATTGTTGCTTAAATCTACTTCAGTTTAAAAAAATTTACTGTTCATGGAAACAAATGTAAAAGCCAAAGGGTGGTAAGCTGGTAGAAAACATTTTCCATATCTGAAAGTATTGATACCATGACACAAATTCCTACCAATCAAGGGAAGAAAGACTAAAAATGATAGAAAAGTCACCTAAAAACAAACAGAAACATTGAAAAGACGAACATGGCCCTTAAGCATGTGAGAAAATGTTCAAGTCCAGTCATCATGATGGCTAAATGGGTAAATGGCTCTCCTGCCATTGAATGTGAGGGCCTGAACTCAAATCCCCAGAACCATCATATTCTGGACATGTAGCAGGTGTCTGTCATTCCATGTAGTGCTCCAGATTCGGGGGGGTTAGATTCAGGAGTCCCTGGAAACTCAGGGACTGCCTACCTGTGTACACAGTGGTTAACAGAGAGACCCCACAGGACTGCCTACCTGTGTATACAATGGTCAACAGAGAGACCCCGCAGGACTGCCTACCTGTGTACACAGTGGCCAACAGAGACCCTGCAGGACTGCCTACCTGTGTACACAGTGGCCAACAGAGACCCTGCAGGACTGCCTACCTGTGTACACAGTGGCCAACAGAGAGACCCCACAGGACTGCCTACCTGTGTACACAGTGGCCAACAGAGACCCTGCAGGACTGCCTACCTGTGTACACAGTGGCCAACAGAGACCCTGCAGGACTGCCTACCTGTGGGCACAGTGGCCAACAGAGACCCTGCAGGACTGCCTACCTGTGTACACAGTGGCCAACAGAGACCCCACAGGACTGCCTACCTGTGTACACAGTGGCCAACAGAGACCCTGCAGGACTGCCTACCTGTGGGCACAGTGACCAACAGAGAGACCCCACAGAACTGCCTACCTGTGTACACAGTGGCCAACAGAGACCCTGCAGGACTGCCTACCTTTGGGCACAGTGACCAACAGAGAGACCCCACAGGACTGCCTACCTGTGTACACAGTGGCCAACAGAGACCCTGCAGGACTGCCTACCTGTGTACACAGTGGTCAACAGAGACCCTGCAGGACTGCCTACCTGTGTGCACAGTGGCCAACAGAGAGACCCCACAGGACTGCCTACCTGCGTGCACAGTGGTCAACAGAGACCCTGCAGAAACAAGCAGTTTCCTGAGTTGGAGGACTATGTCTTGACAAAATAAATTGTGTTGAGTTATTTCTTGTATGTCAAATTGACTAGAAGCAAAGTTTGAATGCTATCCTTTGCAAGCCTGTGGGAAGCATTCCCTCTCATACTCTGCTGGTAAGGGAAGCTGGCATTATATAGGACCAAGATAATAGTCCAGAAATTGCCTTTGTGGAAATCTATCCAGCATGTATGGTCTCCACAATATGAAAGCACAGACACCACAGTTTGTAATCACAAGATACAGGAGTTGGGAGGATGAGAAGGTGACTGGGAAGTGATTTCCAGGAGTTAAGTGATGCAATTCCCAACTGTACAAAAAACATCAATACTGTGTTGCTGTCCACAGAAAAGACAGGAAATTGTCACAAATGCAAACACAGACCAGCAATACACTAAAAGCACATGGTGGATGGGTGAGTTAGTGACTCTCTGGAACTGTGAGCAGTCCTAAGACAGTAACCAGATGTGAGGAAATGTATTGAATCTCACAGCTTCAGGGTCTTTTAGGCCAACACACAGACGATGCACTCACTGACGCTGAAGCAGCTCACACCAAGGGGTGGGTGTGTGTTTGTGTGTGTGTGTGTGTGTGTGTGTGTGTGTGTGGAGTTGGGGGTTGGTGCTGGGATGGGACAGGACATGGCAGGATTCGAGACAAGACACGTCTCCAGTGACTGCAGGCTCTACCTCCCACCTTTACATGCCCACCCCGCTCCATTACTAAGGCTGTGGCATACTATGAAGGGAATCAATCTGCTCTTGGACTCAGAGTACTAAGATCTATATAAAGCTCTACAGACATCTTCACCAACACCCACCGTGGTGGGTTTTGCCAGTCTCATAGGTGTTTATTAATTCAATTGTAGGGTTCAAGAAAATGCTGAAGGAAGACCCCACATTCAAATAGTGTGTAAGAGCAAGGAGTGTTTATTAATAATCCAGAATGTATGCAGGGTCGTTCACCTGTACAAAATGGTGACAACCCTGAGAGGAACTTTCAGGCTCTTCTTAAGCACAGCTAAAGGAATACCAGGGATGGTTAGGTCATCTCGAACATAATTGGTCAAGCAAGCAGCAGTTACATTAGTAACTTCTAGTTGGTTGAGGGTCTATCTTTGGACATACTTGAAAAGTTTAAAGGGGGGTTGCAGGAACTGTCCTTGAGACATTGTGGGGCTGACTCAGGCCTTGTTTGTGCTCTCTCCCACATCCCTGAATGTCATTTGTTGGTAAATGGCCCTTTGTTAGGAGAGACACCTGTTTGCTCCAGCAGAGAACTGAAACCTAAATTCAGTTGTAGAAGTGGAAAAGTTTAACCCCTTCATTCACCCCTTGAGATTGGCTCTATCTCGAATCCTTTAAGATGGGTCTAGGGGCTGATATTGGGATCTAATAACATCAGCTTAATGGTACCCGGACAGGAATTATCTTTTAGTTAAGGCATCAATGATGTAAGCCAGCAGTCAGCAGAAGCAGAGGGGCCAAAGGCCCTGTGATGGCTGACAGAGTTCCTATCTAGAAGGAACCCGGAAATGAGAATGGAGACCAGTTATTATTTTATCTCAGGTCCCCTATGACAGGGAATTTTCTAACATTTCATCCTGGTGGGGAACATGAAGCAATGTCTTCTGTAATTACTCTCTTCTCTGTAATTACTTCCTGCTGATGTTGTCAGGGCCCAGGAAGTCTGGAATGTTAGTCAAAGGCACAGAGGGAATTCAGGCAATGGGGCATCCATCAGAAATGTCTAATTCCCTGGCCCAGCTGAAGAGACAGGGAACATTCGCATTCGCATTGGCTGTACTGGTCCATATCAGCTTTTTTTTTTTTTTTTTTAGCTGAGGATCAAACCCAGGGCCTTGTGCTTGCTAGGCAAGTGCTCTACCACTGAGCTAAATTCCCAACCCCCATATCAGCTTTTAAACATCCAGTGCTTAGTCATTTGGAGCAGATTGTAGTCAGCAGCTGATGCTTGGATATGTCTGTCAGCCAAGTGGAAATCTGCTGAGACAGATATAGACTAGGGACAGAAGTTAAAATTTAGGAACTTAAAGGAAAATATGTTACATTTGGAACTTTCAGGCTCATAGTCCTTGGAATTGGGAAAGAGAGGAGTCCCAAGACCAGATAGAAAGGAATACCATCCTCAGAAATAGACAGGAGGGGAAACTTAGGCTGTACTTATCTGGAGTCCTTTTGATCTGTGAGAGGTGGATCCAAGTTTTATGTCTCTCTCAATTTTTTTTGAAGCTTATATGAATTTTAGTTTATAAAAAGACATAAAAATTTTAGATACATTAGCATTGCCAATCTGTACTGAAATCCACATTGTAGAAAAAGCAGGTAATAGGTGTCTGTAAAACAGCTGGAGTAGATTCACACCCTCAGGTCAGGTTTTTCCTATCTCCACTCAGCCAGACATTTTTTCTTTTTTTCCTTTTTTAAAAAATTTTTTTATTATTGTATTTGTGTTTTAATTTTACACACCAGCCATGGGTTCCCTGTCCTCCCCCTCCCGCCCCACCCCACCTCCCCAGCCCCTGACATTTTTTCTTTAGACAAACTCTTTTCTTTACCATTTCAGTCTTCTGCCTTTTTTCCTCAGACAACATGAAAACTTTTATTAAAGTTCTTCTTGTAGTTTTTTAGTCTAACATATTTTATGTTTTTTGTTTTAAATTCAGTATTTTCAGGTATGAGAAACAAAAGCAAATATAGTTCACATCCCCTGTGACCTTTTATGACTTTCCTCAAGACTTGTGTTTTAAGATATTCTTTGACATTTAAAACTTGTGTAGATTTTAACCCTTTCTTTTTCATCTAATCATTTGCCAGAGACATAAGCAGTTATTATTGTGAACAGTCATTTTAAGTCATTTTCCTTCAGTGGAAAATTACTGTTTATCTTTTTTTTTTTTTAACCTAGTATCTTTAGAAAAATCAAGGCATAGCTGGGCAGTGGTGGCACACATCTTTAATCCCAGCACTTGGGAGGCAGAGGCAAGTGGATGTCTGTGAGTTCAAGGCCAGCATGGTCTACAGAGTGAGATCCAAGACAGGCTCCAAAGCTACACAGAGAAACCCTGTCTTGAAAAAACAAAAACAAACAAACAAAAAAGTCTTGATTTTTACATATAAAATGAGCTAACCAGCTGGCTATAGCCTTGTGGAAGAATCTGGTTGTCTGTTGCTGCTAGGCTGACAAAGTTATAGTTAGCCTAGCCATCAATACTATCAGAGATCTGTAAACTATAACATGAAGTATAATCTGAATGGCCTGTATATCAGTTAAAAGCACAGAGACTAGTCTATTATCTAGACAGCTATCCCACACTCCTGTGGTCTCCATAGAATTGGGGCAGAGTTACCAGAAGAGCATCAGTCTTCGACTGTTGGGCCTATAAGGTGAGTTTCCTGTAGAGGAGGAACATGGGGAAGACCGACTTTATTTTGTCTAGGCAAACTGGGGCAGTCAACTCTCCAGTGTCCTGCTTGTCCACAGTCTAGACCAGGTCCTGGTGGCAGGTGTTGCATTGGGGCATTTTACCCAGTGGCCATGGTTACCAACAATCCAAGTGGAGTCATCATGGTGTTCCATATCTTCTTTGGAGTTACTGCCAGGAGTTGGGAGTCTCTGTCTATGTTAGTAAGCTTTTTAATAAAATAATTTAAATGCCATATTCATCAAATCTTTGATAGCTTTGAGGACCATTATCTATTAAATATATCTGAGCTAAACAAACTTAGACTCAGTCTTGAAAATATATCTAAGTCTGCTAACAACAACCAGGCCATCATGTTACCTGTAGATACATTAGTCAAATAGACCTCTCAGGTCCTGCTTTTATCTTGTGAGCATTCTTCCCTATCCATAAACATAAGTATATCCTTAGACATTGCAAGAGCAGTTAGACTGCAGTTTTCATTTACAGACCATAGATGTGATGTTGACAGTTTTTAAGAAACAGGTGTGGACTTTGCTATGAAACTCTGAGTAGCTAAGTGCTTTAGTCCTTCCATTTCATAGAAGGCCAGTCATATAGAATCCTGCAGAGCTGTGATATGATGACTAATTATTAACCTACATATTTTAATTTTATATTTTTAAATAAGTTATATAGGTATAATAACTTAAATAAGAGTATATATTTATAATAACAAAAATAACCTTAAATTTGTATCAATATATAAAAATCCATACCAATGTGAAATATTTGAGACTAGTAGTTTTTTCTTATCATAATGAATAATAATTCATAACCAACCCCCCAAATGATGGCAAATATTTATAACCCACCAAATCTGAATGTCCAAAAACCATCTATCTCATCTTTTGGGGATGTGGGTGTCATGTTCTCTTGACTTTTTTCCTGCTGTCTATGGGTGAAGGCATCTTTTAGGGGTCCCTGAGAAAATTTGAGATAATAGCCAAGTCCTGAGAAAATTAGTTGTAACATTTGTCATCCAGTCTCAGGAGAACTCAAGCAGGTCACACCATCACAGGACAGATTGACATCATTACCACTTGATGTGAGCTACTTAGAAGTTACCATGGTATTCCAAACATGAAGAAATCACAAATAAACGAACAAGAAGTCACTCTCCACATGATGACTTGATTTTTGTCTTCAGAGATGTTATGATGGACATTGAATACTGATGTATGAAAAAGTTAAAGGGATCTCTGGAAGTGGCAGCTGCTCAAGCCTGTGTGAGGCGGTGTAGTAAAAATCAGTTCTGCATTCACTGACATTGTCTGCTTCACAGGTCATTGCACTAATGTCAGGAAGTTTCATTGTTCTTAGACAGTAAGCAACTCAGATAAAAAGCATGCCTGTAACTCAGTCTTAAATGACTCAGAGAACTTGATGTGCATATGTCAAGAAAAGGAGACTGTCATGGGAGAGCAACGGTAGGAAAATGTTGAGCATCTGGGTGAGGATCCGTGAATATTTTTTGTACTGTTCTTTTTAAAAAAGATTTTGGTGTGTGTGTGTGTGTGTGTGTGTGTGTGTGTGTGTGTGTGTGTGTGTAAAGTGAGTACAGTATTTGTGGAGGCCAGAAGAGGGTGTTAGAGCCTCTGGAGCTGGAGTTACAGGTGTGAGCTGCCCAACATGGATGCTGGGACCCAAACTCAGGCCTTCTGCAAGAGCAGCAAATGTTCTTAACCTCTGAGCCGTCTCTCTAACTCTTTTGTACTATTCTTGATGGGTTTTGGTTGTTTGGCTGGTTAGTTGGTTTTTGAGACAAGGTTTCTGTGTGTATCCTTGGCTGTCCTGGAACATGCTCCGTAGACCAGGCTGGCCTCAAACTCAGAGATCTGCCTGACTGCTGAGTGCTGAGATTAAAGGTGCGTACCACCACTTCTTGGCTATTCTTGATGTTTTTATGTAAGCTTGAAATTGTTTCACATAAATTGCCACAATTAATGCCAGATTCATATTTTAGAATTTTTATAATAAGCTGTGCTGTGTGAGAGGGTCCCACACCACCTCATGCAACAAGCGGGGAAGAGCTGCGCTGAGCTGGGCTGTCTGTTGTCCTTTGTAAAGCTGTCTGTGGTTATGTATCAGACTGTTTTTGTCTCAATCATTTTGAGCTCAGGAGGAAATTTATTCCTACAGGTGATTGATGAGAGAGAGTTTTTTGAGATCATGCCCAATTATGCAAAGAACATTATTGTTGGCTTTGCAAGAATGAATGGGAGGACCGTTGGAATTGTCGGCAACCAGCCCAAGGTGGCCTCAGGTAGGACATGGGCCCCAGAAACCTCTGATTTCTGCTGCTTTCACTCTTGGTGTCCAACTGCCTTCTGCCCTTCCATGACCAGGGGAGAGACTCAAAGGCATGTGGTGAAGGCATCTTTCTCTCTTAGCATTAAATATTTCAAAAGCTTTCTTCACAGCTCTGCTCGAAGGTTTTAAAGATACTGTTTCTTCTCGGTTTAGAAGGTCTGGGATTTTTAGGGTTGGCTTTTTTTTGATTGGTGTCCTCCTTGTGTCTCCAGTGGCTTTGCCAGGGGCTGCAGACCCAGTAGTCAGCACCTGAGACATGAACAGCATCTATCACGTTGGGTGACATGGCCACATCTGAGTCCTGGATGGCTGAGGGGACCTCCTCATAGCTGTGCCATAGAGGTGGGCACTGTGGGCACTGCCTCCCAACTCTTGCCCCTTAATTTGGAAAACAAAAGTTAGTGTTACTGTCAGCTGGGTAGTATATGCCTATATATGCCTGTAGTCATGACTCTAGGTAGGGTGAAGCAGGAGAACCCCAAGTTCAAGGTCAGCCTGGCTTGCATAGCAAGAACCTGCTGCCTTAATGAAGCAGCAGCAGCAACAGAAATCACCACATGGCCGTTTTCCTCATTAGCGTCTATTACATCACTGATGCTTCCGAAACCTTCCAAGACCTTAGGCCCATACTTGTGTCTCATTAACAGCAATTCCCAGCTACTCCTAACTACAGCTTCCAGTCATCTGAATCTATCTGTCTGTCCATCTATCTCTTCCCCATTTTCTCTCTCTCTGCCGATAGGGTCTTCCTGTACGTTCCTGGCTGGCCTCAAACTCACAGGACTCCACCTGCCTTTGCTTCCCCAGTGCTCAGTCCTGGAGTTAAAGGCATGTGCCACTGTGTTTGGCTTGTTCCTGTGTCTTCTCTAAGCAGTGTGTGACTTTCGCCCTTGTATTTAAGCTTGGTTGAATGTGAGTTAATTTTGTGAGTTAGCTTTGTTCTTCTGCGTGTGGAAATCCAAGTTATCTCTGTTTCTAGATTTGAAAGGATATGCTGATTGTGGTGTTTTTGGTTTGGGTTCTGTTTTTTAAATAGACTTTATATAAGTAAACTGAAAAAAATCATGTGTGTGTGTGTGTGTGTGTGTGTGTGTGTGTGTGTGTGTGTGTGTATGTGTATTTGGTGGGGATCCAAGTTTATTTGTACTTTCTATGTACACTGTTCTGAACTCCCACCATCATTATTCAAGATGATATATTTTCTTTGTTCCTTTATACAATTGTTGGTGTTTGAGACACGATCTTTCTATGTAGCCCTAGCTGTCCTGGAACTCACTATATAGACCAGGCTGGCCCCCAGCTCACAGAGATCCACTTACCTCTGCCTCCCAAGTACTGGGGTTAAAGATGTGTGTCACCACACCCAGAATTATATATTTTTCTTACTGGATTGGCTAGTAGAATATTGAAAAGCAGTTGGGTGGGTCTCTCTAAGCAGCCTTGGCTGACCCTTGAACTCAGAATGTAGACTAGGCTGGCTTCCAACCTCCTGTGTCTGCCTGCCCCTGTCTGTGTGGGGATTGATTTCCTGGGAGGTCACTACACTCTCCATAGATGTGATGATGGCTGTAAGATTTTGGTAGATGTTCTTTATAAACTCTGTAAAATTCTTTATTTCTAAAGGGCTGGGGACTTACCCCTCTTTTTTTTTTTTTTTTTTTTTTTTGGTGTGTGTGTGGGGTCTTTTCGAGACAGGGTTTCTCTGTGGAGCTTTGTGCCTTTCCTGGATCTCACTCTGTAGACCAGGCTGGCCTCAAACTCACAGAGATCCACCTGCCTCTTCCTCCCAAGTGCTGGGATTAAAGGCGTACGCTCCTCCCCCCTTTTATGAATCTTAAATGGCTATTGGATTTTGTCAAATGCTTTCCCTGCATTTATTTATATGATCAGTGACCTTTTCTTTAGACTGTTAAGTTGGCCGATTATTACATTAACTGCTTTTCAGTGGTTGAACCAAATTTGCTTACCTGAGTTAAATCTCATTTGGTTGCGATATACAGTTCTTTTCATTCATTGTTGTTTTTCACAGTGTTTTGCTGACTTCTCTGTGTGTTGGTGACAGACGCTGAGCTGGAGTAGTCTTTTTCTGTCTTGGTTTGGTGTTAGGATAATGCTGCTATCATGGAACTTAGCTTCGGGCACCTTCTCTACTGATGGCCCCCAGCTGTTTGCCTTTCGGCTGTTTGAAAACTCTTTTCTCTTGCCGAGTTTTTGAGCAGTGCTCACCAAGCTTCAGACTGGCCGAGTTCTGAACCAGGCAGAGCAGGTGAGTGTCTTATGGTCTTCCAGCAGCCATGCCAGCTGAGAGCAGATTTACACAGTAACTTGTGAATGAAGTCAGCTCTGTATCCTCCAGAACCAGGGAGGGTGGGTTTGTGCCTCAAGTTGGAGACTTACACATTTAAACCATATGCAGCTATAATGTAAACGGCGGCATGTATAGCTCTCAGGGCAGAGATTGCAGCTGAGTGGTAGAGGCCTGCCCAGCCTACACAGGCTCTGGGTTTGAGTTCCAGTGCCTCCTTTCCACCCCCCCCCCACCCCAGGGAAGCCCAGCTCTCTGGTTCTTCTTGAGATGGTCCTGACTGTGCGTGAGGACAGTTCCCACTCTCCTGCCATCACCCAGAGCAGGCATTGCCCATTGTTGCAGAGGGAGCCTTGCTTCTGGGTTTCAGGTCTCTGATAGCTCCCAGGGTTCTCTGTGTACTCTGGACATGAATCCTTTGTAGGACTGGGAACCTTGTGTTTTTCTTGATTTGTGACTGTTAAATTTTCTTCTTCTTCTTCTTTTTTTCCCCCAGCAGGGAGTTGAGAGGAGGGAAGGGGAGACAGGGTTTTGCTATGTAGCCCTAGCTGACCAGGAACCTGACAGTTATTCCAGATGGGCTTTAAGCATGTCATGATCCTTCTGCTCAGCCTTCCAGTTATGAGCCTGAGGCATGCATGACCACACCTGGCCCTTACTCATTTAAGAACATTTCACACGTGTGGGTGTTTTGCCTGCATGTATGTGCACCATATGTGTGCCTGGTACCAGTGAAGGCCAGAAGAGGTCATCAGATCCCCTGGATGCTGGCTGTGAGCTGCCATGTGAATGCTGGGAACCCAACCTGGGGTCCTCCAGAAGAGTAGCCAGTGCTCTTAACTGCTGAACCATCTCTCCTCCCTCCCTCCCTCCCTCCCTCCCTCCCTCCCTCCCTTCCTTCCTTCCTTCCTTCCTTCCCTCCCTCCCTCCCTCCCTCCCTCCTTCCTTCCTTCCTTCCTTCCTTCCTTCCTTCCCTCCCTCCCTCCTTCCTTCCTTCCTTCCTTCCTTCCTTCCTTCCTTCCTTTTTTTTTTTTTTGGATTTTTGAGACATGGTTTCTCTGTGTAGCTTTGGAGCCTGTCCTGGATCTCGCTCTGTAGAGATCAGCCTACCTCTACCTCTCCCCGAGTGCTGGGATTGGGATTAAAGGTGTGCACCAGCACTGCCCAGCTTCCTCCTTACTTTTTAATGGTTTCCTTTTATGCACAGAAATTTTGAGACTCTGATTAAGTCTCAACTGGTGACATTTTCATTTGTGGCTGGAGCGTCTTGGACCCTGTCCTCTGGAAGTCGTAAGGTTAGCTCTGAACTCTGCAGCTCTGGGCTTCATGGTTGGGCCCATGACCTATTTTGAATGGATTTGTGTGTATATAGAGAAAGGCATTAACTCTCATTCTTTTCTACATTAGATACGTTTTAAAAAATAACTTACGTTTGTATGTGTGCATATATGCATGTATGTATATATAGGTGCATGTGTGGAGGTCAGAGAACAACCTTCATGTGGGTCCTAGAATTCTCATCACCTCTGCATAGACCAGGCTCTACCTCTATTGGGTTCCTGTTTGGCCTTAGGAACACTGGTGTTACAGGTACATGCTGCGGGGCCCTGCTTCTCATGTGGGTTCAGGGACCCACCAGTCACCACACTTTCACAGCAAGTGCATTAGCTGTGGGGTGCTCTCTGGCCTTGCCCATCAGCATTTCCATTGGACCTCTTTCTCCAGTCACTGGCCGTCTTGGTGCTTGTTCATTTCTTCCCACATAGCTGTCTTGATGCCTGCCATGCTAACCCTGATTACTGTAGCATCATAGTTTTTGCTGTTATTTTTGTTTTGGTTTTTATGGTTTTTTGAGACGGGATTTTTCTGTGTAATATCCCTGGCTGTCCTGGAACTCGTTTTGTGTACCAGTCTGGCCTCAAACTAACAGAGATCCGCCTGCCACTGCCTCCTAAGTTCTGGGATTAAAGGCGTGCACCATCACAGCCAGCTACTTTATAGTTTTTAACCTGGGGTCTTCTTGATGTCTTGGGGACATTTGGCTATGTTGAATATGGTTTTAGTCGTCACAAATGGGGTACTAGGCTTCTCTCATGGATAGAAGCCAGAGATAACTGCTCAACATCCCTATGCACAGGACAGCCCCACAGCAAAGATTCTCCAGATTGTTATCCTCAAGTCATCAGCAAGTTTGTACACACATGCATGTTGCTAGCAATGGGACCTAGGGCCACACTGCTCAGGCCAAGTGCTCTGCCTCAGAAATACATTTGTAGCCCAGTCTGTGAGTTTTTAAGTTAGCTTCTACAGGTCTTTGACTTCATATCTTTTTCTTTTAAAAATCATTTTATTTTCATTGTACTTATTATTAGTGTGGGTGCACATATGTGTAGATATGTTACAGTTTTGGCTGAGTGGTGGCAGCACATACTCTTAATTCCAGCACTCAGGAGGCAGAGGTAGGTGGATCTCTGAGTTCAAGGCCAGCCTGGTCTACAGAGCAAGATCCAGGACAAGCACCAAAACTACTGTCTCAAAAAACAACAACAAAAAGTTATGATAATGTTTCACATCTTACCACCACCCCCCCCCCCCACCTCCACCCCTACCCCGCTTTGTTCTCTTTTTTTTGTTTGTTTGTTTTTATTGTTATTTTTTTTTATGAGCGTTGGTGTTTTGTCTGCATGTATGTCTGTCTAAGGATGCTGGATCCCCTGGAACTGGAGTTACAGATAGTTGTGAACTGCCATGTGGGTGCTGGGAATCCACCTGGGTTCTCTGTAAGAACAGCTAATGCTCTTAACCGCTGAACCATTTCTCAAGCCCATCCCTCTTTGATTTTTCAAAACATGGTTTCTCTGTATCCTGGAGCTCACTCTGTAGACCAGGCTAGCCTCAAACTCAGAGATCCGCCTGCCTCTGCCTCCCAGGTGCCAGATAAAGGTGTGCACCACCACTGCCCAGCAAATTCTTACATTTTCAGTGCGTGAATGGATATGTACTACATGCATGCCTGTTCCCAAGGAGGTCAGAAGAGGGTGTTGGACCCCATGGAACTCATTGTGAGCCACCACATGGGTACTGAGAACTGAACCCAGATCCTTTCTACAAGAGCACCAAGTACTCTTGACCCCTGAGCCATTACTGCAGCCCCTAAATTTTTATTATTGTAATAAATTCTTTTGTAATTATATAATTTGAGACAAGTATAGTTGAGTAACTTCCACTGGCCTACAGAGTGAGTTCCGGGACAGCCAGGACTGTTTCATAGAGAAATCTTGTCCCAAAAACTCAAAAAAAGAAGATATGTTACAGTTTTGATTAATAAATTCTAACATTATTAAAATGGTAGAAGCAAATAATTTAAATAAAATGGAATTAAAAATTGAGATCCTCAGTCACACTAGGCATATCACACATGGTAGGTAGCCACCCATGTCCAAAGGCCCTGACTAGAAGACCACAGTCAGATCATTGTGTTCCCACAGCAAGTCTTCAGGTGCTGAGCAGTGGGGAGAATGTGTCTCATCAGCTTTATTCTTTTGTCCTATGAGTGTAAAAGACTATTGATAAATTGCTTGATCAAATTGTAGGAATTTGATCAATCCTCATTTAGGGTTTTTAAAATTTTTATTTTGTGTGTATGAGTGTTTTGCCTGCACGTGAGTCTGTGCACTATGTGTGCAGTGTCTATGGATGCCAGAAGAGTGTATTGAATCCGCCCAATTGGAGTTACAGATGGCTGTAAGCCATGTAGGTGCTGGGATCCAAACCTGGGTCTTCTGCAAGAACAGCCAGTGCTCTGAAACATTTCTCCAGCTCCTACTGCTTGCTTTTAAACATGAATGGATATTTGTGTTTTCTCTGTATCTGAGCCATCATAGAAAAGCTTTCTTCATTGTTCAGTAAATTTTTTTACATAGCTCCATATCTCTCTTCTATAAGCATTTCTTCTATCTCCTCTGCTACATTCTTTCACATATATTATTACATCATTTGTTCACTTTTTACTCACTCATTCTCTCATTCATTCACTCTCTCACTTTATTCTGATGCTTCTTCTTTTGAATCTCACACTTCTCCATCTTCTCATCTTTTACACTTTTCTCTCTGCCCATTTAGCTGCATCCCTCACTCAGCACACACCCACACACTCTCACTCATATACATTTACTCTGCTCTCTCATGCTCAAACTCTGCACAATTATATGTTACATTTTCAGGGTCCAACCCATTCTCATAACACATGATAAGTCACACAGTTTCTCTTAGGCTAGGAAGGTCACGCTGACCAGATGGTTTAACACTTGGCTAAGCATGTAGCTCTAAGTTGGTGAGGGTTCCCAGACAGAGTGTAAACAGTTGGCTGAACCTTGAACCTAGGAGTATATGTAGTCAATTACTGTAGAGGGTTATGACTACCAAAGTTGCTTCAGTTCTGACTTTGATTCAGCAATACTGGGATCGTGTCTTTGTGTATTTTCTGCAGGGGAAGTTTATCTATTTTGAGTTTGTTCTGAAGTCTAAAATTAGCTGTCTTTGTGACTGAGAATACTGTTGCTTTCCTGTGTCAATAAAGAAAAATATTCTGGTATTATTTTTATTCATTAGAATTATACCACTTAAACAGAAATCATCTTCCTGACCATCCACACCTATAAGTGTGCCCAAAGATGGAATATTTTCTTGAGATAAACACACAAACACCCATAGCAGTTCTTAGGGAAGAAATGTGGTGGCACATGAGAGAAATTACAGACAGAAAACAACTGGTTTCCACAGCCAGTGACCCCATAGCCTTGCCAGGTGGGGCTCCCCATCAGGTGGGGCTGGTGGGTCGACCTGTTAAACACTAGTTGTCACTGCTGTACATTCCCATGGCTGTCAGCAAGTCCCCCTTTTTTGTTTAATAAAAAAAGAAGTATGTAAGTCTCTCTTAGGGCAGCAAGTAACGTGCATAAATTAAAAGTCTGAAGATGATTGCAAGCCCCTTGAGTGTGTGGGGGACTTACTAGTACCCACTAGTGGCCTGCTCAAGCTGACATTACAGAGCCATGTCCTTTACGCCTCCTACTTTATGCTGTAGGAGGTGGTGACTTCCCTCCTTTGCAGGTGAAGAACCTCAAGCTGGAAAGGGAATTTCCCAAGGGTAATAGCTTGATGGAGCATAGAGCCAGAGTCCAGCTCTGCTTTCTCTAGAACCCCTCTGAGTAACTAAGGGTCTCCTTGGGCACACCAGGCTGGACTTGAGCTGACTGCCCTTCAATCTCTGGGAAAGAACTTGGCTAGCTGTCCCAGACTGTGTTCTGCCACTAGTGCCAGCCCAGCCTTGTTTGCCTGGCATGAGTGCCCCTGAGGGCAGTCAGATGAACCTGCACAGCCTTGGAAGCCAGGACTGGGTGCTTGATGGGGGAGTATTCCAACCGTGGATGGAGATGGCATTGTCTAGAAGCTTCCCATGGATAATCTTCCTCCTTGTAGGGTGCTTGGACATTAATTCATCTGTGAAGGGGGCTCGCTTTGTCAGATTCTGTGATGCATTCAACATTCCACTCATCACTTTTGTTGATGTTCCTGGCTTCCTGCCTGGTGAGTCTTGGTGCAGGTGGGTGGGAGAGGCGGTTGTGTTCAATGTATGTGGAGGTCTCTCATGGTCCCCAGAGCTCTGACTTCTCTGTCTTCTGTTGTCCAGAAGATAGGGCCTTGTGAGGATTGACTCTCTCTGAGGTTGTCACAGCCATGAGACCTTGCAAGGGCTTTAATGTAACTCTTCCTCATGACCTAGGCACGGCACAGGAGTACGGTGGCATCATCCGACATGGTGCCAAGCTGCTCTATGCATTTGCTGAGGCAACTGTGCCCAAAATCACAGTCATCACCAGGAAGGTAAGGGCCTCCGCTCAGAGCCTGACCCAGGAGCATGTCCCCCATGCTTCCAGCAACATGGCTGAGGTGGTCTTCCATGAAGTGTCCTGGTCTGGAAGGAGGCATGCCTCTTGCTCACTATTGTGAAATGTCTAGAGGGCTCTTTCTGGCCCATAATGTGTTGCAGGGGTGTCCATGGTCTCCCTGCAGCAGGGAAAGCCAGCAGCAGCAGGTGGTGTAGACTATGAAGGGTCTCTGGACCTTGGCCTTGTGGGGCCATTAAGGCATGGCCCATCTCCTTTGGCTTTCTGGAGGATTTGGGGATATGATTTGCTCGTCCCTGGTATTGACACTTAGCATTTGGTTTGTTCTAGGCCTATGGAGGTGCCTATGATGTCATGAGCTCCAAACACCTTCTTGGCGACACCAACTATGCCTGGCCCACAGCTGAGATTGCAGTCATGGGCGCAAAGGTAAAGACATCTATCAGCACTTTCCTGGGCCCAGGAACTCTCCTAATAGAGTCCTTGTGTGGCTGGAAATGTAGAAAGAGTCCAGATCAGGGCTGAAGGGAGCAGGGCCTAATCCTGGAAAGCCCCCTTCCTAGCCAGTCTGCTCCCTGTCTTCCCAACAGCAGAGACATGGATCAGTGTCTTCATGGCAGAGGAAAAGATGGCTTTGGAAAGGACCCAGGGAGAGAGAGGAGAGTCAGCTGAATTTACCATTGGGACAGTTTCTCACCAACCCATCTCATCTCTTGGGGTGCCTAAAGCCACCCCTTCCCACCCACTAGAAGCTAAAGTTCTATCTTTGGTGGTTTCCCCTGGCTTAGAAAGAGCTATCAGGGTTGAGCCAGTTGACTCTCCAGGGTTCCAGAGTGTTCCCACTTGAAGGCCAAGCCCTCCTCATGTGCTTCCTGAATCAGTTTGAGTTAGAGTTCTGTTGCTGTGAAGAGAAACCATGACCATGGCAACTCTTCTAAAAGAGAACATTTAGTTGGACTGGTTTCCAGAGCTTTAGTCCATTATCGTCATGGCGATGTGCAGGCAGACGTGGTGTTGGAGAACGAGCTGAGAGTTCTGTATCTTGATCCTCAGGCAGCAAATGGAGACTGTGAGCCACACTGGGTGTAGCTCAGTGTTTGTTGCTTGAGCATAGGAGACCTCAAATCCCACCCCAACCCCCAGTGACGCACTTCCTCCAACAAGGCCACACCACCAAATAGTGCCACTCCCTATGACTAATCATTCATTCACATGGGTCTGTGGATGCCATACCTGTTTAAACTACCACAGGAAAAACAGCACTTAGTGGAAAACAGGCTAAACATCCTGGCTGCAGAGAACGAGAAGGAGTGCAGAGTGAAGAGAGGGGCAGAATCGGAACCACAGCCCAGCATTCTGTCCTCAGCCCCAGAGCACGAGAGAGAGCCCTGTGCATGGCCTGTCTCTTTGCTCGGATTTCCTGTGAGGTTCACAGCCACAGAGTGACAAGGAACCGACGACTGTCTGGGTTGAGAGCCCACTCTGGGGAAACTTTACCTCCTCTCACAGGGTGCTGTGGAGATCATCTTCAAAGGACGCCAAGATGTGGAAGCCGTCCAGGCAGAGTATGTGGAGAAGTTCGCCAATCCTTTCCCTGCAGCCGTGAGAGGTGGGGCCCAGTGGGCGCATGTGTGGTCCATCTGCCCAGTCACTTGCTTGTTCTTTCTAGAAAGTTGTACAGAGCCGACTGTTATCTTGGCAGTTGTATTTGTTGCCTAGGGAGTGATGGGGCTGTGCCCAGGCAGGATCTGGGACTGCACAGTGGGCCTGAGCAGGCTGCTGGTGGCAGGGTTCTGTTCCTAGGTGATGGCCCAGTCATCCAGTCCACTCCAGACCTAGTGGCTAAAAGCCTCTCCTCCCTCGCTGGGTTCTGGGCCTAGCTGGTGGTTCTTTGGGTTTTGCTGGGACTGTTTTCACTGAAGCCAGCTGCTACCTTAACAGTCCAAGATGGCCTTTCTTTCAAGGTAATGTTGCCTGCTTGCTGGTCCTTCGTCACCTCCCTAGACCAGTCCGGGCTTCTCTTCTTAGTGTCCCAAGAGTAGCTAAAAAGGAAGGGAGCTCAGGCCCTGTGGCCTAGGTCTGGGAAGCTCCATTGTCATTTTTGTCACATTGTATTGATAAAAGCAAGTCCCAGGCCAGGGAAGAAAACTGACCGTCTCTCCACGGAACAAAGTTGTACTGTCTGAGGACCCGTGGACAGGGATGGAGAAGCTGTATGTGGTTTTTCTTTTGAAAAATTTTGTTTTGTTTTTTATTTGTCTATGTGTATGTATGGTGTGTGTGTGTGTGTGTGTGTGTGTGTGTGTGTGTGTGTGTGTGTGTGCGCACGCACACATGTGATGGGCCTGTGCATGCGCAACTACAGAAGCCAGAGAGGGCATCAGATTTCTTTGAGCTGGAGGTTCTGAACTACCTGAAGTAGGTTTGGTGATCCCAGCTCAGGTCCTCTGGAAGAGCAGTAGTGCTCTTAACTGCTGAGCCATCTCTCCAGCCCCATATATACTTTCTTAATTTTGTTTCCTGTTGAGTCCATCCTGGCAGGGTGGAGGCCCTGGATCAAAGAAGGAAGGGAGAGGCCACATTTTCCTTATCTTGCCTAGTGCTCCTATGCCAAAGGTTGGGAGCCTGGTAGAGCAGGGAGGCCTCAAGGGTCTGGAGAGTGTTTGTAGGCCTGGCGTCTCTCTGCCAAGTCAAGCGCTGCCCACACAGTTGGCCTGTGGGGCTGAGAGCGTGGCTAGGGTGGATGACTCCACCCACCCACACAACGGCCCTGCTTTCTTCAATTCACCAGGGTTCGTGGATGACATCATTCAGCCATCTTCTACTCGAGCTCGGATCTGCTGTGACCTGGAAGTCTTGGCCAGCAAGAAGGTCCATCGTCCTTGGAGGAAACATGCAAATATCCCATTGTGAGCTGCTCAGAGGAAATAGACCAGCAGTTGAACAACCGGCCTTTTGTAGCCCATCCCTGCCTTTTATAATCATGAAAAATGGGATCTACTGGCCTTGGAAATTGATTAAATTTTAGAAAGAGTTATTGTGCCTAGTGTAACATTATTTGCTGTATTAAAATCTTAGTTGGTATTTTTTGAGTAAATACTCCATTTTTATGGTAAAAATCTCAACCAATACAAGAAAACCAGAAGGAAAGAAAAGAATTATAGTATTGGAGCAGGCCCTGTTAATAAATGTGGTTCACGTGGCCCTCAAAGGTCGTCATGTTGGAGCTTGACCTCCCGTGTGGTAATGGTGAGAGGTGAGACATAGCGGACTGTTGAGGTCAGTTTGGCCATGCTTTGTGCTCTTGAAGGTTCTGAAATCTTAGTCTTTCCCTAGCTGCTTGTTGGCTGTGTGACCTCTACACGCACACAGGCACGCACTCACATGTGTACGCCACGTGAGATGCAGCTGGGATGGTTCTCACCAGAACTTCTCCAACAGTTCACCACCTTGCCATTGGGTCTCAGAACTGTGAGCTAACAAAACCACTTGATAAAGTTGGCCTGCCTTCAGTATTTTGTTATAGTAATAAAAACATACTAATACAACATACCTGTGTATCCCCCCTCAAGGAATTAGTTTTTATCCCTAGATAAGATAATATGGTTTTAGGGCAGTTTATTTAATATGCCTCAGTTTCTTTACTGTTGAGTAGGAGTGTTAGAATAAGTCCTGATCCTCTATGAATTGTTGGTGGTTACATGAGGTGTCTGCCATTCCAGTCTGTCTAGCAGAATAGATTCTTAGTAAGATAGAGTATCCAATATTGCCTTGTGTGATTTCCAGACCATGAAGGTGTTCCTATGTTTCCAAACACTTTCGTTACAAAAAGGGTTGAGCCTGTAAAGTGTTACTAGGACTTTATCATGTGCTTGCCACCAAGTCTCCAGTTGTTAATATTGTGCATGTGCATGAGTGTGTGGTATGTGTGTGTCTTAAGTGACTGTTGTGGCTCTTGTGTGTGGTCAGAGGACAAACTTGGCAGGAATTGGTTCTCTCCTTCCACGATGCAGTCTGAGGATTAAACTCAGATCATAAGCTTGGTGGCAGGTCCCTTTACCCAAGATGTCCCTTGATTTGGATTTGTCTGGTCGCCTCCTAATGTTTAGTTTGAGGTAAGAGTCATAACTGTCCCTTTGTTGTTACATCAGAACATGACGTAGGTTTCCCTGTTATTGGTGGCAGATTGAGTGGCCTCAAAGGTGCCTGTTTTCCCATTGTAATTGTTACTGGCGTGTGGGGCGTTCAGCCCTGCCTGCCTGTCTGTAGGCTTTCTGCTTGTTGCTAGAGTGTGCTCAGTCACTGAGCTGCTTGTCGGATGTGGAGACTCCAGTGTTATCTTCTTTCTGGGTTTTAGTACTTTCTCTGCCTGCTCTTTCCTGGTGTCAGTTTAGACCTGTCTTCGCTGTGATTTCAAGGTACTCATTTGAAGCTCACAGGGGAAGTGTCTTCAAGCTAGCCCCTTGGGCTCTGATCTTTTAGTAATTATTGGAGAACTTCCTTATGTTCTGACACCAGGGAATAGGCTAGGTTCTTCCTGCATCTCATTGTCTGGCCCCAGAGCCTGTGTTTTCTCTAAGGAGCAAAAGTTAGGATGTTCCAATGTGAACATCCAGCAAAAAATTGGGTTGGATGTTCACATGGCTACTAGGATGTGATAGCCAGTACCAGAAAGTATTCACACAAATAAATGTGTCTCTGAGGCCTCTTTGTTGCTTGTGGTGACAATACCTAAGCCAAACAATTGAAAAGGAAATACTGACTTTAGCTCATGGCTTTGGAGGTATCAGTTGCTTGTTCTGAGGTAAAGCAGAACTTCGTGATAACAGGACCATGTTGTCAAGCTCGCTGCCAGCTATCAGCCCCCACTTCCTCTTCCTATCCCTTCTCTGTGATAGTGTACTATGAATCCACAAAGGGATTAGCCCATTGATGAGGACAGAACTCTTGGGATTACTCCCAGTAATCCTGTCAACTGGTAATCAAGCCTCCAGTACATGTGCAAGTGGGGTACCATTACAATGTATATGTGTAGGGGTGGGTACATGGAAATAAATACATTTTAAAGTGATACATTGTAGAATTTCTAATTCCTAATCCTATGAATCATTGCCATTCCCACTCCATCTTTGGCTCCCTTATCTTTAGCATGGCCCACCCGCTTGCTCAGTGATGTAAGTGCACACCATCTTGTAACTATGCAGCAGTAGGTCTAAAGTGAGGTGTCCTGCTTTTGTCTTTTGCTGAAGGTGTGGTCCAGTCCCCTGGGTCTGCAGTGGGATAGGCAGGGTTTCAGTGGTTCAG
This sequence comes from Onychomys torridus, assembly GCF_903995425.1. NCBI lineage: Eukaryota > Metazoa > Chordata > Mammalia > Rodentia > Cricetidae > Onychomys > Onychomys torridus. Next base: position 93,761,406 of record NC_050449.1, on the reverse strand, counting down.
ACACCTTTGCTTGTTTACGTGCTCTTCAAGGCTTTCTCCATTTCTTGACAACCTTAATCTGCTGACTGTGCAGTGTACCTATGGTCACCCTGCTTACTCCTGAGCTGCAGACTGTGGGCTGCCACTCCAAGCTGAGCCACGATCTAGTGTTCCTCACAGTGGAGGACTTGCATGTGTTACAGACCCAAGGCTCCTCAGGTGTGTGAGCATCTTTTAGCTGATGCATCATTATTTCAATGTCAGCTTAACACATGATTGTGTGTTCCCCACTTTCCTCATACCTACCAGCAGTGTGACCTGGATGACTGTCCCCTAAAGGCCTATGTGTTAGAGACTTGGTGCTGTTGGAGGTGGTGGAGCCTCACAGGTGAAGTGCCGTCGTAAGTGATGTCAGGGTCCCAGCCCTTCTCACTCCCTTTGTGGACAGGTCTCCACTTCTGCCATGTCATACTGTGCCACAGGACCTCGGGCTAAAACCAGAAGCTCAGATAATTTCTTAAAATCATTTTATCCTGTGTTTTGCATTCATGTGTGTTTGGGAACCCTGGCACATATGTGTCAGTCAGGGGGCAACTGGTGGAATGTGGTATTATGTTCCCAAAAATATTGTGCAGGCTAATAAACTTATCTGGGGTCAGAGAACAGGACAGCCACAATATTAAACATGAGGATAGGCAGTGGTAGCACACACCTTTAATCCTAGCATTCCAGAGACAGAAATACCTCTGGATCTCTGAATTCAAGCCCACATTAGAAACAGCCAGGCATGGTGACACACACCTTTAATCCAGAAATCCAGCCTTTAATCCCAGGGAGTGACGGCAGAAAGTAGAAAGATATATAAGGCGTGAAGACCAGAAACTAGCAGCATTTGGCTGGCTAAGCTTTTAGGCTTTGGGGCAACACAGTTCAGCTGAGATTCATTCTGGATGAGGACTCAGAAGCTTGCAGTCTGAGGAAACAGGATCAGCTGAGGAACTGGCGAGGTGAGGTAGCCGTGGCTTGTTCTGCTTCTCTGATCTTCCAGCATTCACCCCAATAACTGGCCTCAGGTATGTTCTTATTAATAAGACCTGTTAAGATTCCTGCTACAGTGGAATCCTAGGGATTGATTTTGGGTCCTCAGGCTTGGAAGCAAGTGCCTTTCCCTGCAGAGACATCTTACCAGCCCCTGGATAAACTTGGAAAAAGTTGATTATTGGGAGGCTGGGAAAGTGACTCAGTGATTAAGACCAAGTACCCCTCTTGTGCAGCACCCACACCTGGCAGCCCACAGTCAGATAAGACTACTTTGTATATGGTAGGGTTGAAATCCTGTAAGAAATTCCTAAGGTGTGACATCAGAGCAGTATCGGAGACCCAGCATGTCAGATGCCAGGAACATGGAGTGCCAACTGCACTGAGGGCTGTGCCAGGCAGAAAGCACAGCCAGCCCCAACGAGTGGATGTGTGGCTAGACTGCAGCCGGGAAGCTCCTAGGTGAGGACTACACAGCCCTCTGGAGCATCTGTACATCACCGTGTGCCTTTGGCGGTTAGACACGGACTTGCAGGATCTGCTTTGTTGGTGGTTTGATGTTGCTTGGGGTTCTTTGGTTTGTTTGCTTTGGTGTGGTGGTGTTGGAGTTTTCGAGTCAGGGTTTCTCTGTGTAGTCCTGGTTGTCCTAGAACTCGCTCTGGAGACCAGGCTGGCCTCAAACTCACAGAAATCCTCCTGCCTCTGCCTCCCAAGTGCTGGGATTAAAGGTGTGCACCACCACTGTCTGGCACCACTGTAGCTTTAAAATGTGTAATTTGCTTTTGATTTGAACCAGAGCTGACAAATGAATTTGCCTTCTGTGTCAGAGAAAAATGTTGCATTTTTTGAGCTACATTGGACCAGTTAAAACTTTGGATGATCTAAAAATGCATTTTGCATTATGAAATGAACATGAGCCTTTGGGGGCCAGAATGGAATGTTATGGTTTGGATATGTGACCTCCAAAGCTTTGCAGACCTGGTCCCCAATCTGGGGTGCTATTGGTTAGAACTTGTGAGAGATGGAACCCAGCAGGAAGAACTCATGAGGAGTGTGCCCTTGAAGGACTTTTGGGGTCCATCACCTCACTGTGCTTCTGACTACACTGAGTCTTCTGCCTCCCTCCATCACACACTTCTGCCACAGGCTCAGAGCAGGAAGGCCGTGTTCCCATGGAACAGAGCCTCTGAAACTATGAGTCCTTCTTCCTCCCAGTTGTCCTTTGAAGTTGGTTCTCTGAAGTATTTTATCACAGTAATGGGAAGCCAGCACAGTGGTTCTATTCCCAACATGACCCACATGGCTTTGGGACCTAGAATCCTGGCTAGGAGCAATGAAGGAAGGAATAAAGGACAGACAACACAGACTCATGTACAGTGAGGCTTGCATCAAGTGGGGTTCTCCCACACTGCCAGTGCAACCTGAGGTCTCAGTGTGCTCGTTAGATCCAGCTCAGAGGAGGAGCTAGCTGTCTCTGTAGATCTTTGTATGTGAGCAGCCTTGGGTTTAAACACCTAGGAGAAGGAAACCACAGTTGCTAGTCTTTGCACACTGATCAAGCATTCACAAACACACACTTGGGACTCTTGAAAAAAAAAAAAAGCTTCACTGTTTCTCTGGAGCCAGTTAGAACTGGAGTCCTGGACAGACCATGCCTGTGTCAAAATGCACTCAGGACTTTATTCACTCGGAGCTTCCTCTACTTTTTTACAAGGATTTGTTTTTTTTGTTTTTTTGTTTTTTTGTTTTTTTGATGTAAGATTATTTGTAGGAGGCCATGAGAGTATACAGCAAGTGACAACTAGTATTTAACAGGTCAACCTGCCAGATGAATAACTCTTGGTTTGGGGAAACCCACAAGGCAAAGTCCATGGGGGCACTGGCCATGGAAACTGGTGGTTTTCGTCTGTAACTTTCTCATGGGCCACCACAATACCTTCCTAAAAATAACAGCATTGGCGTTCCTTCCTCAGCCCATTGGGAGTGTGTTTTACATCTTTGGGCACACTTATAGCTGTGGGTGGTCAGGAAGATGATTTCTGTTTAATCTGTATAATTCTGTTAGAGTTTTCCTGCCTGGCCCATAGTCAGGACAAATGTCTCTCATCCGCCAGTCCCACAGTCGCTCAGACCCAACCAAGAAAGCACACAGAAACTTACATTGTTTAGAAACTATATGGCTGTGGCAGGCTGCTTGTTATCTGCTTCTTCTATCTTAAATTAACCCATTTCTGTTCATCTATTCTTTGCCACGTGCCTTGTGGCTAACCAGTGTCTTTACACGTTGCTTCTCATGGCGGCGGCTGGCGGTGTCTCTCTCCAGCCTTCTACTTCCCAGAATACTCTTCTCTCTTGTCCCGCCTATACTTCCTGCCTGGCCACTGCCCAATCAGAACTTTATTTACATAGAGCGATATCCACAGCACTAATGTGTTGGCAAGAGTTTCCACCTAAACCTGAGAAAAAAGATTCTAAAACGGAGCTAAAAACAGCTTCCTAGTTGTCTCTCTCAAGTTAGCTGCAGCCTGCCGGTTTAAGCTACTATGCTGGGTTCCTGGCGTGTGTGTCTGACCTGCAGTGTGGCGGGAATGAGGAATCTATAAGCGACACTTTACTCTGCTGCGTGGTGGATTTAGCCTTTGCTAGTTAAAAAAAAAAAAAAAAGATTTCTGGGCTATGTGCTGCTTTAATAGAACTGCTTCTGATAGTTGATGGTACACATGGCTCCAGACACAGAGCTGGCAGTAAACTGTACCACCGCCATGTTGGAAAGCTGAGGTGGGCGGAGCCAGCAGCCACAGCGGTGTTTCAATCTTACAAAGATGGATATTACACAGAGAATCTGGTTTGTCTTGTCTTTGGGACTTTTAACTGCAGAAAAAGATTTGATCGTAAAAGCTGTTGAGTTAAAAAAATATGTAAATTTTAAAGGTATCTTGACTTCAAAATTTGGATATAAGGATATGTTGCTTTGGAAAGGAGTCTCTGCTTTTGTTTCCACAGAAAGCCAGAGGCTATGGATTTGTTCCAGATTAAGATACATCGGGTTTGATCAGCCAAGACCACCTGAAAGGTCTCCGATGACACCATGGCCCAGATGATCTGACATCCAGAATGTTTTCAAGGCAACTGGCTCAGAGGTTCACCCTAATGGACTACTCCATAATCCTAAAATTTTCTTTGTGTCCCCATAAGATGCAGCGCCCCCCTCCAGCAGGAAGTAGTAAGAGAAACTACGTCCACATTCCCAAAATTATCAAGCTGGCTTTGGAGATGGAATTGGCTCACTCCTTCTCTAAACCCAGACATATTGCTAAAAGAAAAGGTTAAGAGATTCTTGTGTCCCAAATCAGAAGAGCCCTCTGGTGTGGGACAGAGAAAAACCAATATTTTTCTTTAAAGTAGATTTATTATAAACACGATCTCTTTCTAAAGAAGAAAAGGGGATATGATATAGATATAATAGGATAAAAGGGTAGATTAAGGAACTTACTTCTAAAGAGCAACAACTTGTTTAAAATGTTTTACATTGGTATAGATTTTAGTCTATTGATACGAACTTAATTTTGTTATACTGTGTGTATATTTCTACTCATGTTTAAGGTATTATGTTTGTATAGCTCATTTTAAATTGAAATGGATAATTGAAAATAGATTAATAATTAATCATCTAGGATAATCATACTTGTAGCCATGTTAGTTAAGTCTTCTAGGTATACACAGAGATACTTCAGGTAGATAGGTAATCTTCAAATACTTCAAAGACCTACAGAATATGGCATTTAAAATACTTTTAAAATTTAGACTTTCTGGACAATGAGACATGTCTGCTCCTGGCAGCACTGTTTTACTTCAGAGAGGAGGATGGGCATTGAAGACACTTCATATGGAGTTTATCTTCACCTTGACAAAAATAGCCATTTGGACAAGAAACTGTTCTTGCCTGAACTGCTTGATCGACTGGACATGCAGGACCCATAAAAAGGTGACCACTGAACTTTGCTTGACAAAATGGTCCTTCAGGTTCCTGCTTCACAGAGGAAACTACCAGACATTCTACAGAACACTGAGAGAAGTGACCGAGAGACTCTAGCCCTGTGGGCTAAAGACAAATGCCCCAACTTTACTAAGAAACATTAGATGACTGTCCAGGCTGCCAGCTGTCTCTGTCTACTCTTGCAAGACTCCTAAAAATTGCTTATATCCTTCTCCCGGTTCTCAGGTAATATTATATCCTTCTGAGGTCTTTGATGTGGTTGAAGACTAGATAGTTATAATTTCCTCAGTTATGATAAAAAATAAGTTAGATATAAAACTTTAGATTCACAAATATAAGATAGATAGGATATCTTCTTTAATATTGTAACTATAATTCTTGCTTGATAATTGTTTTGTTATATGTAATTGTACTATGTAAAAGTTAAAACCTTCCTTTAAAAAAAAAAAAAGAAAAGGGGAAGTGCTGTGGATATCGCTCTATGTAAATAAAGTTCTGATTGGGCAGTGGCCAGGCAGGAAGTATAGGCAGGACAAGAGAGAAGGGTATTCTGGGAAGTAGAAGGCTGGAGAGAGACACCGCCAGCTGCCTCCATGAGAAGCAACGTGTAAAGACACTGGTTAGCCACAAGGCACGTGGCAAAGTATAGACTAACAGAAATGGGTTAATTTAAGATAGAAGAAGTAGATAACAAGAAGCCTGCCACGGCCATACAGTTTGTAAACAATGTAAGTTTCTGTGTGCTTTCTTGGTTGGGTCTGAGCGACTGTGGGACTGGCGGATGAGAGACATTTGTCCTGACTATGGGCCAGGCAGGAAAACTCTAACTACAGAAACCCACAAGGCAAAGTCCATGGGGGCACTGGCCATGGAAACTGGTGGTTTTCGTCTGTAACTTTCTCATGGGCCACCACAATACCTTCCTAAAAATAACAGCATTGGCGTTCCTTCCTCAGCCCATTGGGAGTGTGTTTTACATCTTTGGGCACACTTATAGCTGTGGGTGGTCAGGAAGATGATTTCTGTTTAATCTGTATAATTCTGTATCAATAAATCGGTAAAATGTATTATAATCTGTGTAATCTGATTAATAGAAAATACACCAGAACAGTTTTCTTAATCGACACAGGAGAGTAACAGTCTTCTCAGTCTCAATGGCCGCTAATTTTAGATTCCGATTCAAAATAGACTAAGACAAGATCCCAGGCATTTATTGCTAAATCAAGGTCAAGCTGTTTATATTAAGACATAACACCCTACAGTCATTGATTGTATGTACTCCTAGGCTCAAGGTTTAGCCAACTGTTTACTTTCTGTCTGGGAATCCTCACCAACTTAGAGCTATGTGCATGGCCAAGTATTTCTAACTCTCGGGTCAGTGCAACCTTCCTAGCCTGAGAAAAACTGTGTGACTTATCATGTGTTATGAGAGTGGGTTGGACCCTGAAAATGTAACATATAATTGTCCAGAGTTTGACTTTGAGAGAGTAGTGAGTGTGTATGTGTAGGTGTGCGTGCTGAGTGAAGGATGTAGCTGAATGAGCAGAAAGAAAATGTAACATATAATTGTCTAAAGTTGGGCGGAGAAGTATGAGAGTAAGGTGAGAAAGTGAATAAGTAAAAAGTGAATGAATGATTCAGGAGTGTGTGAAGGAATGCAACAGAGTAGAAAAACATAACACTAGGTAAAGAGATGTGAGGGGGGCTCTGTAGAGCTATGCAGGAGGGCTGTGAAAAGGAGCTGCTGCTCTGTAGAGCTGTGTAAAGAGCTAGCTGCCAGCGTGAGAGTTTTGGTGTGGGTGTGCAGAGGGAAAACATGAGTAGCTAGGCAGGAGAGAGAATAAGAGATTTTCAGAGAGGAGTTTTCAAGATGAAGTAAAAGAGAAAGTTACCATAAGAAAGCATATGCGTTTATTTACCTGTCAGATAGGAACTTATTTCTAAATACCCTCAGATAAACAAGTTCCCAAAGCCCTTGCTGCTCTGAGGTCTTCTATTCACAACCTTGGAGCAGTTTTGGGGAGTGGCCTCCCCCAGACTGCGATAATTATTTTTTATACTCTTTAGATCGTTTTTCTCTTTGATTATCATCCTAGTTGGGCTGTTCTGTAACAGCTTATTGGTGTTCATGACATTAAAAACATACCTTTATATATGTGTGTGTGTGTGTGTGTGTGTGTGTGTGTATGTATGTATGTATATATGTGTGTGTGTATGTATTCATGTGAACACAGATGTACACATGTGATAGTTTGCATACAGTGGTCAGAAGACAATCTTAGGTGTCAATCCTCATCTTCTTCACATCTATTTATTTGGTGCATGCACCTGTGCATATATATATATATATATATATATATATATATATACACACACACATATATATATATACGTATATATATATATATATATATATATATATATATATATATATATATATATAGAGAGAGAGAGAGAGAGAGAGAGAGAGAGAGAGAGAGAGAGATCAGAGGATGACCTGAAGGAGTTTTTTCTCTTCAATTATGCAGTCCTAGGGATTATACTCAGATTGTCTGAGTTTGCACCAAGTGCTTTTATCCACTGAGCCATCTTTCTAGTCCCAATATCATTATTCTTTATAGAGGAAAGCAGAAATTCTGCTGTGTATATGTATGTATTTTGTTTCTCTATTTGTGTGGATGATGGGTGTCTAACCTTCTGTCCTTTAGCTATTGTGAATAGTGTAGTAGATGTGAATATGTGGATTGTCTCTGTGGTGTGTGGAGAGTCTCTCATGCATAAAACCCAGGAGTGATAGGGTGGCTCATTCTGTAGTTCTGTGTTTAGTTTTGTGAGGAGCCTCCGTACTGTAAGAAGCAATCAAATATGAATTTTTTCTACCAAATACTCAGCTCCCACCTGGTTAGACTTCTATGTAAATGTTTTAACCTCCCCAACCCAGTAAAACATTTGTTTATACGAAAGTCCACTACTGTATTCTAGGAATTTGATGGCTGGAGCAATGACCCCTTCCTTCTTTATTTCCTGTGTGTGAATTCTTTCCAGACTAGTCAATTGAATTAAGACTATGAAATTGGACTCCAGCTGATGGGGAAAAAACAATCACCATCTGAGTTAGAATAGAAACCAAATGCACTCCTTGTCTCAGAGTGTTTGCTCTTCTAAGCACACCCTCTTGGTCAAGAGTAAAATTTGCCTTGCCCAGATACTTTAGTTGGAATGGTGGTATCTTCCTTTGTAACACTGAACTTAATCTAACAATTTGGGGGCTTGTTTGGGATCCTAGCTCATCAGAGGTAAGGCTTCAGATCCCTCCCTGGGGAGACATGCCCAATCAGCTCTTACTTTGGTTGTTCTTGAGTTCTGGGCCTCTGTCACTTACTAGATCAGCAAAAGAACCCAGGGATTAGAAGTCTCTGGACAAAGCAGAAAGAACTGGCTCAAGGAAATTACCATGGTAATAAAATGTCTCTGTGCATAGACCAAAGGTAGGAAATGCTATGGGCAACATCAAAGTATTTCTTTGGTGGCCAGGTCATCCTGGGTGTTGAGACTTGTCTTTGACATGAAACTTAGTGCAAGAGATTTCCATAAAGGGGTATTGAGCACAAAATAAACCAAGATGGGAAAATAATGTGGGTACAAAGGACCCTAAAGAAAAAAGGAAAAAAAAAAAAAAAAAGGAAAGAAACCAAAGAAAGGAAATATTTCCCTCATACAGAGGAAAACCAATTCCCCTGGCTGGCTCACAGGTCCTTACTCTGTTCAATCTAACTATCCTTGCTGTACCAAAGGAGACATTGAACAAAGAAAGGCCCATAAGCTTAGGTTAAGCCTCTATCTTCTCCCTGTGGTCACAAGATTCTCTCTTCTTTCCCTATCCACCCAGGCCCCTCAGATCCTAGAAAACATTGAAGAGATGAAGGCAGTCTCTTGGTTGGTTAAGTCTGACTGGCTTAGAATATGCCATCTGGCAGCTGCTTTTCTATCTGAGTGATAGTGCCACACAGGCCTGGTGGTAGTGGCATGCACCTTTAATTCCAGCACTTGAGATACAGAGGCAAGACAGAGCTCTGAGTTTGAGACTAGCCTGGTCTAAAGAGCAAGTTCTAGGACATCCAGAGCGACACAGAGAAACCCTGCCTGAAACTCTCTGCCCCAAATGCCACACAGGGTTACTAAGGTTTTAGGTTAGGATTAACTATTTTAACAAATTGGTTTCCAAAGTTTGTTTTTTTTTGTTTTTTTTGTTTGTTTGTTTTTGTTTTTTTTTTTTCAAGACAGGGTTTCTCTGTGTAGCTTTGTGTAGTGGATAGCCATCCCAGCATTGGCCTGGAAGTTCCAACCCCCATTGAGGCTTCAGTAATGATCACGCCCACAAGGCGGGGCAGAGGAGGGAGTTGGTAGAGCATGAGACTCTTAATCTCAGGGTCGTGGGTTCGTGCCCCACGTTGGGCGCCAGATATTGGTGAAATTATTAAGGCCACTCCACGTAGTTAAAAGGGAGGTTTATTTTTGTGGGGTAACTTACAAATAAAGGGGTAGGTTGCAGGGTCTGGCAAAGGTATAGGGCAGTCCGGCGGTGTTCTCTGGAGAACTCTGCTCGGTCTCCTCCTGCGTCCCGTGTCCCGGAACCAAGAGAGCGACCTCCTCTTGATCCTCGGTCTTCCACTCCCTACTCTGCCCCGCCTTGTGGGCGTGATCATTACTGAAGCCTCAATGGGGGTTGGAACTTCCAGGCCAATGCTGGGATGGCTATCCACTACAGCTTTGTGCCTTTCCTGGAACTCGCTTTGGAGACCAGGCTGGCCTCGAACTCATAGAGATCTGCCCTGGCTCTGCCTCCCAAGTGCTGTGATTAAAGGCGTGTGCCACCACCGACCGGCCCAAAGATCTTAAGTTCCAGCCAGTAATGAAAGTTACAGATTGTCTTATCTTAGTTAACACAATGATCAAGATAAAATGGCGCCAAGCAATATTTTGTTCCTGGGGGTTAATGGGAGGTTAAACCAAGATCCAGATGGTAGCATTTGGCATTTAAACTTATAGTTTGTGTGGTAAGATATGTGGACTCAGTTCTCTTTTGATGAGACCATGGGATTCTTTCCTGTTCCTTTGATAATTTGGGCTACTTGCAAATTATAGGTATCATCTCTTCCTTTATCCATGCTAACCTAACTATGGTTATATATGTCCACATTTAGCCTGTTGTATGTGGATTTCTCAGGGACTTGTGCCCTGATGGAGAATTACCATGAAAGCTGAGAAAATGAAAAAGTAACCATGCGGTCTGTCACCATCATAGCTAGTGACATAATGACAGTGAATGTTCTATAACTTTGCTACCATCCTAGTTTTATTCCACATGAGATAAAACAAAGTGGTGGTACTCATGAACTTCTGGTGTCACTGAGCTTCCAGGGAATTACCCCTGTTATACTAAGGAGGTAACACCAGACCTCTATGGTATATATATATATATATATTGTCGTTGTTTGCTTGTTTTGTTAGGATTTGTTTTGTTTTGCTTTAGTTTTAGCACATTGCTTTACATGATGTATTTATTGGCTTCTAGAGGTAACTTAAAGGATTTCTTAGCAGTGTGCCTCCAGCACTAGCCAGTTATCAAAGGCAGCTGACACTTTGAAATGGTTAGACTTGGAAGGCTCCTGTGAATGTGTGTCAGCCAAGAGTCAAGTCTTGGGAAAGCACAGATCCCAAAGAGAACACTGAGAATAGATTTTTAAGTGCTAGACATGCTGCTGTCAGTGGGCAGTGTAAGCGAGGGCAGGGCACGATGAAACCACTGAACTAGACCACTCCCTGGGTAGAAAGAAAGGCTTATTGGAGATTGAATTGCCAAGGCTACCTGTTGCGGGGACAGAGGAAGTGCAACATGGTGGGAAAGCAAGCAGGTCTTACGTGACATCCACAGGGTTGGGAGGATTTGAGCTAGAGGCCCTGCCTGAAGTAGCTGACATTGGGGTGGATTAAGGGAGGTTCCTTGTAGTGGGTAGCCATCCCAGCCTTGGCCTGGAAGTTCCAACCCCCAATGAGGCTTCTGTAATGGTCACGCCCACAAGGCGGGGCTGAGGGAAGAAGCTGAAGACCCAGGATCGAGAGGAGAGGTCTCGGGTCTGGGATCCTGGACGCTGGAGGCAGACTAAGCAGAGTTCTCTAGAGAACACCGCCAGACTGTGCCATACCTTTCCCAGACCCTGCAACCTATCCCTTCATTTGTAAGTTACCCCACAAAATAAACCTCCCTTTTAACTATGTGGAGTGGCCTTAATAATTTTACCAATAGTTCCTGGTAAACAGAAACCTGTCATTAGGCCTCTGTTTACCTAGTAATAATCCTGTTTTCCTGGCCGAAATTAAATAAGCACTGTCATTTTGGGGTACTGCCTTGGACCTAACAGGCAGCTACAGTGGCTGGAGGCAAAGAGGAATCAGTTGCTTAGGCAAGAGGCTAGAGATGCAGCCTATGCTGGGCCTTAATGTCTGTTTTTTGGTTTTTGGTTTTTGGTTTTGTTTTTGTTTTTGTTTTTTTTTGAGCTGAGGATGGAACCCAGGGCCTTGCGCTTGCTAGGCAAGCGCTCTACCACTGAGCTAAATCCCCAACCCATGTCTCCTTTTTATATCTAACCCAGGCAGACCGACTGATAATTGTCACCACCACCCCCATATACACACAATAAAACCTTTGTTCATACAAAGGTCCACTGCTGTATTATTGGAATTTGATAACCCTTCTCTGAGGAGCAGTGACCCCCATTTCCTCCCTCTTTCACTTCCTGTGTGCCAGTTCCTTTCAGACTGGTCAATTGAAGCTGTGAGGCTGGACCTCAGCCAATGGAGAAAAGGCACAGTCACCACCTGAGTTAGAATAAAAAGCAATGTACTTCTTACCTCAGTGTTCGTGCCTCTGCTCTCCCAAGCACATCCTCTTTATCCAAGAGTAAAGTTTTCTTTGTCTAGACACTTTGTTGGAGTCGTGGTCTCTTTCTTTGTGACCCTGAAATTATTTCTAACAGCACTGACCACTCGTTTTGGCTGCACTAGTTTATATTGTTATTTTTTGGTTGTGAGCCTAGCCTTTAATGGCTGAGCCAGCTCTCCAGCCCTATATTGTTATTTTTTAGGTTCACAATCTTTCTTTTTTCTTTTCTCTTTCTCTCTCTCTCTCTCTCTCTCTCTCTCTCTCTCTCTCTCTCTCGACAGGCTTTCTCTGCATAGCCCTGGCTGTACTGGAACTTTCTCTTTAGTCCAGGATGGTCTTGAACTCACAGGGATCCACCTGCCTCTGCCTCCCAAGTGCTGGGCTTAGAAGTGTGCACCACGACCACCCATCTAAACTTCACAATCTTGAAGAATTTTTAGTTTTTTTTAATGAATTTTTAAAACAAGGGTAATTAAGACAAGTTAATAAATGTGTTTAATATACCTAGAACTGTGTTTGTAATTATACCAAATATAAATGTTAATTTGTCTGTAGAGACAAGATTGGAGGAGAGTCCAATGTCTCTCTCTCTCTCTCTCTATCTATCTATCTATCTATCTATCTATCTATCTCTGTGTCTGTCTCTTTTTGAGACAGGGTTTCTCTGTGTAGCTTTGGATGTAGGCCAGAATGTGCCACCACTGCCTGGTGTTAATGTACATTTCCAAAAACTTTCTTAATGATCATCTGGATTTCATTAGTATTTGTTGTAATGTTTTCTTTTGTTAATTTGGGTCTTCTTTATTTTGATTAGTATGCCCAAGGGCTAGTGAATTTGATATCTATAAAACAAATTCATTTGAAAGCCTATTCTTGTACCACTTTTAGTCTCCAATATTAACTTCTGCCATAATCTTTAATTCTCAATCCCTAAGACCATGAGGTACATCATTAGGTTATTTGTGATCTTCAAAATTTTTTATTTTGTAGTACTGAGAAATGTTTCATGTATACTAGGCAAATGCTCTACCCTGGTGTTGGCATTCAGATTGGCTCCTTGGGGACGCACCCAGCATCCTGACATCATCTTATGTAAAGTTCCCTTTAAGAAAAAAACCCCTCTCTCTTCTTCCTCTCTCTCTCTCTCTCTCTCTCTCTCTCTATATATATATATATATATATATATATATATATATATATATATATATATTGTGCACACTTCCTCTCTTCCTTTCTTCCTTTTTCTCTTTCCCTTCTTTCCTATCCTTCCCCCCAATAAAACTTTCCACATGGATGCTGTGTCTGTATGGTGTGAGTAACTTTCCACCACACTGCCTCCTGCCTGCCACATCTGCGTGGCATGTCTCCCTCACCTGCCACCTCCCCTTTGATGAATCACTGAGCAGTTTGAGTGCCATTTAAATTGATCCTCGCTTAATCTCTGGGACACTGAAGATAACAATCCATTGGATCTCATATTTCTCCTCTACCTCACTCATGGAAAATGCACCTACTACCACATTCAGACTTGGCCCCACAATCAGCCAACCAGCCTTGGAAATGCTTACCCCCACCTCATTCTTCTGAATGAATCCCAGTTATTTAACTACAATCTCACTATTGTAGCTAAATTGTGGTTATGCCATGTTTTCTCCCTCTTAAAAGAAGGTACTTTATTTTTGATATTAAAGGAAGACATTTGAGAAATTTTAAACCTTAGGAACAGTTTTTTTTGTTGTTGTTGTTGTTTTTCCTTCAAGACAGGGTTTCTCTGTGTATCTTTGTGCCTTTCCTGGATCTCGCTCTGTAGACCAGGCTGGCCTCTGAACTTACAAAGATCCACCTGGCTCTGCCTCCCGAGTGCTGGGATTAAAGGCGTGTGCCACTACTGCCCGGCTCAGTTTTTAAAATATTTAAGTTTAGAAGGCTATAGCCAACTTGTCAGCTCATTTTATAGATTAAAAATCAAGCCTTACTTTTTCTAAAGTTACTAGGTTTCTTGATAAAAAAGTGTTCTAAGATATAAAAGTCTATACAAATTTTGAGAATCTAAAAATGTTTTAAGATATATAAAGGCTAGAGGACATAAAAATAAATGCAAGCGAGCCAGATGGTGGTGACGCACACCTTTAATCCCAGAACTCAGGAGGCAGAGGCAGGTGGATCTTTGTGAGTTTGAGGCCAGACTGGGTTACAGAGTGAGTTCCAGGAAAGGCACAAAGCTACACAGAGAAACCCTGTCTCAAAAAAACAAACTATCTATCTATCTATCTATCTATCTATCTATCTATCTATGCAAGCTTTGAGGGTCTCATATGATTCAATATATAAATATCAGCTACAAAGATATAAATAGATGATTTAATGCTTCAGATTACTATAATATTGTTATATTAAGATTTCAAAAGTTCAAAATTTAACATTAATTCTGGTGCTGTTTGGGTCACAAGCTCAGGATTTTAGATTTTCTTTGGTTGTCTTCTAAATATAAACTTAAACTTCTCATCAGGCTAAAGACATTTCTGTCCAATATGTACCTGGCTCTCTAAACAAAAAAAAAAAAAAATGTACATACTTTTAACCCACATCTGTAACTTTGCTAGGACTCAAAAGTATGAGTCTAGATACTCATTACCTGCTTTTCTATGATTTGAATTTCAATACTGATTGGTACCAATATCTAAAACTTCTTTGTCCTTTGATAAAATAAGAATTTGCCCCAGCCAGCAGGGTTTCAATGGGGGGGGGGGCAACCCACCTGTGGGAGCAAATGAAAGAGACAGGGGACATAAAGGGACGACAGCAAGACAGGATTCTGATCAAGCTGCAAATTTTATTTTCCTCAGCAAGGCTTATATAGCATAGGAGGGGAGGAGGTAGGAAGGAGGGAAGGGGAAAAGGGGCGTGCAGAACATGGAAGGGGTGCAAGATGTGTGAGACAGATCATGCAACTGCAAGATGTTGGCTAAGGACACTGGTCAGGGGCCACTTATTCTGTTGCTAGGCTACCTGACCATGGAATGCTCTTTACCTTTGGATGTCATGGCACCTGACTATGGAATGTCTTCTTATTTTTGGGGGCCTCTGGTTAGTAAATGGGTGTTACTGCTCTGGGAAGGGGCAGTGGGCTTATGACTTGTTCTCTGGCCTAGCTAGTACTTTCTATGGTTCATGTTTGGTTCCTGACATTTTGGTCCCTGACAAGAATTCATATAAGCTCCAGAGGATCAAAAGAAGTCATAAAACTTGGATCCACTTCATAGGTATCAAAAGAACTCCAGATAAATACAGCAATACAGCTTGAGTTTTCCTACCTGTCTATTCCCGAGGATGGTATTTTTCTCTCTGTAACTGCTCCCCTTCCCAATTATTAAAACTATGGGCTTAAAAGTTCCATATAATTTCATAAATTTTAACTTCTATTCCTAGTTTGAACTTGTCTCAACAGGTTTTCACTTGGCTGGCAGACACATCCAGGCAACATGTTCCAAATGACCAAGAGCTCTGGACTTGCTAAAGGTTGATGTGGACCAGCCCAGTCAATGTAATTATTCCCTGTCTCTACAGCTGGGTCAGATAGCCAAATACTTCTAATAAATGCCCCATTGCCTAAATTCCCTCCTAACCTTTGACTAGCCTTTCAGCCTTGTTGGGCACTGACCATCTATGCCTCACTTCAGCTTGAAGCAGCTACAGAAGAGAGTATATTGTCCCTGCCTCTGAAACAGACTAAAAAGGCCAAGTCAAAGAGAAACTCCCTGGCACAAGGAACAAAATGTCCACCTATAGTGCCCATTGATCACTCTGAAACTGGGCCTAGAGCTGTCAATTTATAGACTTATTAACTAAAGTGGTTCTGCAATAAGATAAGACACTTGACCTTCTTTATGCAGAACCAAAGAGATAGTATATGACCTTAAAATTATTATTTCTACACAAATCATCAGGATTATAATCTATCTATACTCAAAGATTAGAACTACAGGACCTTAAAAATGACAGTAGATGAAGATGTCACTGCCCTAGAAAAATCTGTCACACATTTAGAGAAATCATTCTCCTCTCTAGCTAAAATAGTTCTTCAGGATAGAAGGGGGCCTTGACATAAAATTTGTTCAATTGGTTCCCCTGGTTATCATTCCTTCAACAAGAGGGCCTATGCAAGGCCTTAGAAGAGAGCAATGTTGTTTTTGTGTTAACCACTCAGGGATTATTAGAAACTCCATGTCCCTGCTGAAAAAGCAGATCTATGACAGAGAAAGGCAGTGGCAACAAGGAAACCACCCTGGTATCTGCCTTAGCTACCCCCTTATTGAGCTTGCTTCTTTTGAACCTTTTTACAGGGTTAGCCTAGGAACACCTGACTGTCAGATGTTTGCACTGAGATTCACAATAAATGGCAAAACTACAGTTATGAAATAGTAATAAGCCTCAAATATTTTGGATTGGCATGGACTTTTTATATGGTAGTAGAAATGTAAAGCTATATTTGATTCAACTCTGGTTTATAATATATTCTATATGATAATAGAAATTAAAAGTAATAAAGATCTATTTAGATTAACAGAAGCTAATTTAGAGATTTACACCTATGTCTTTGCCAAATGTTCAACACCAAGCTTCTAGAGAATTTAAATGGATGGGATAGATTTGATATATAAGGTATTTGATAAAAAAGATATATATTCCATAATGGAGTTTCTAATACCCAGAGAGGGCCATTTTCACAGAGTTGGGCCACACCCCAACTCACAAAGCCCCCTTTTTTTCTTGTTCCCACTTGGCCCTAGGATCTTTCTCCTGTTAGTCTTCTTGGCCTTCTCAGGAGACAGAAAGTCCTAGTCTGATGAAAGCTGCTAGCATATTGGAGAATGTTAGGGAATATAAGCTGATAGTCAGCCATTCATACCTAAAGGACAGACAGTCCTCAAATGCTCAGAGATTTGCAGAATATAGCATTTAAAATGTTTAATTAAAAAGCTTTTTGTGATAAACATGCTGGCTCCTGGCAGCACTTTATTTCCTCCAAAGAAGATGGATGTGCACAGAAGAACCTCCACCTGGAACTGGCTCCAGAACGGCAGCACCAGCCACTGAGCATAAACTGCCTTTCACCTCAACTACTGCCTTTTGCCTCAACTGCTGCCAGGGCCTTCTTCAGACCACAGACAACAGGACTCTGGGAATCCATTGCCTCACTTTTGCCTAGACAAGGTATACTGGTCCTTCCCACAAGTCACTACCCCACAACTGTCAGATCTCCTGAGGCCTGGCAGCTGAAGACTGATGTTGCCCTGAGACTTTGGCCCTCAACAACCCTGGAGGACCCTGGGGTGGCTGTCTAGGTAGCCAGCAAATAATTCTCTGTCCCTTTCAATTGTAACTCAGGTAAAATTTATCCTTCTCAGATCTCTGATGTTGTTTAACAACCAGGCTCTGTCAGTTCAACAGCAACAATAAGGCTTCAGCTGCCTTCTCAGTTCTCTTTATGTGTAAGATCCTAGAGCTACTACTAGGTCTAGACACAATTTACCTTGTTACCAGATCAGATAAATTCATAGAACATATTTCAATGTAACCAATTTCAGATATAACTTTGGAGGGACAAAGTTTTAACATTGATAAATGTAGCTTTGATAAACTGATAGAGCACTGATTACAGTTTTTAGAAGTCCTTAAATTTCTGTGGACTTTTTACCAGTCCCAGCTTTTAGAGAAAGGTTAGCATTGGAGGGGGCAGGGAAGCCTCCCTCCTCCTTCTTCATCATTCAACTACTTCCATTCAGTAAATTTCCTCTGGTTATAGATTTAAAGATGTGCTTCATTGGTCTGAAACCAGGCCCTAGAAAATGTTCATACCTTTAACCCAAAGCCATAGCTTTTGCTATGACACCAAGATTAAATTAGTTCCAGTTGTTTTACAAACACTTGCAGGTTCCTGCACAGATCCACCCCTCCTGCCAGACTTGTGCCAAGGCCAGTCCCTCAAAGACCCTCCAGATATACCACCAGCCATTGCACCAACCGAGGACACCAACCGGACAAATACTGGCACTTAAACTTCACCCACATGCCCACCCATAAAAACTCTGTTATCTCCCAATTTGTTGACACTTTTACAAGTTGGATAGAGGCATTTCCCATCTCCACAGAATAGCAAATGTGATGGCTCCTGTACTCCTGATTTGGCATGCCATTCCTCCAGGTTTCTGGTAAATCACTTCATTACAGAACATTACTTTATTACCACCATTCCATACTCAAGGGCATACCTGCTCTTTTGTCTGGCTCATCCACCCTTGCCTCTTCTGTACAACCAGGACACTTCTCTGTCTCATTCTTTCTGGCAGTTATCACTCTACCCATGGCTAGCTCCATTCATGATAACAATCCATTTTTCCCCCTAACCACCTGCCTTCTCAGCTCCTTCAAGGGGTCTCCAGGATGACAGCTAACTGAATGCTTCTTCATTCATACCTCCCATTGTGTGTGTTTTCCAACTTCCCCCTCCCCACTTTGGCCCCAAATCAGCAGGAAGCAGTCTCGAGAATTTGGTGCCCTCTTCCCCTCCCCACTTACTATTCATAACTTACTTTTTTATAATAATCAAAAATGGAGGAATGTTGGCATTCAGACCTGCCCCTTGGGGATCTGCCCAGCATCCTGACATCATCTTACATAAAGTCCCCTTTAAGAAAAACCCCCTCTCTTCTTCCTTTCTCTCTTGCTATGAGGTAGTGTGCACTTCCTCTCTTTCTTTCTTCCCTGTTCTCATTCTCTTCTTCCCTATCCTCCTTTCTCCCTTCTCCCTTTGCCCCAATAAAACTTTCCATGTGGATGCGGTGTCTGTATGGTGTAACTTTCCACCATGCCATGATGCTGCCTGCTATATCTGCATAGCATGACTCCCTCACCTGCAGTGCCCCTTGGCTCTACCTGCCAAGGCCTCTCACAATCCATTTTCCCCCTTAACCACCTGCCTTCTCAGCTCCCTCAAGGGGTCTCCAGGATGACAGCTAATTGAATGCTTCTTCACTCATACCTCCCATTGTGTGTGTTTTCCAACTTCCCCCTCCCCATTTTACATTTTACAACACCTGGGCTATCCTCAACTCTGAAGTTTTATTTTCAGGTAGTCTCATTAAGTTGGCCAGGATTACCTTGCATTTATGATCCTTCTACACCAGGCTCCTGAGTTGTTGGAATGAATTACCAGGCCTCGTTTGAATTCTGATTTTTAAAAAAATGTAAATAGTCGTAGCTCTAAACTTTCTTCTTAAAAATGCTGTTGTTGGGGCCAGCAAGATGGTTTAGTGGGTAAGGTGCTTTATGCTAAGTCTGACAACTTGATTTAGATCACTTGGTGAAAGGAGACTCCCACATTATTACCTGGCTTCCACAGGCATGCTACATAGTACACACACCTGAAACAAAAACAGCAAAATGGATTTTTTTCCTCCCAAAGAAATACCTTTATCCAAATGTTTCCGTTAGGCTGTATTTCCATTTTCTTATAGTTTTAAGATTCCCTTGATGATTTTTTTCAAAGATACACTGATCATGCAAGTATATAGTTTAATCTCTTTGTATTTGTATAGTCACTGTTGCTGATTTCTATTTTTATTCCACCATGATCTAATAAATTATTTTACTTTTTTGTGTTTGGTCATTTCTGGATGGGATATTATGTAGATATGTTAAGCATGTTAAGATCCAATTTAACTCTGGTTTCTTTCTTTACTACATCTATTCATTAATCTGAGGTACTAATGTCACTCACTTTTATAGCCATTGGTTTGTTCCGCAGTATCTATGAAAATGGGTGTATAAACATTCAATGAGTGTATATTATAATTGTTAGATCTTGATAGATATTAGAATATTTTTATTACCTTTATTTTTTTCTGGTTTGGCTTAATGTCTTCTTTATCAGATAAAAGTATAACTACTCCAGCTCATTTTCAATTTCCATTTGTTTGTCATTGACTTTCATTCTTTTGCTTTCAGTCTGTGTCTAGTTTTTTGTTTTTTGTTTTTTTGTTTTTGGTAGACAATCTACTTGTACATGTACATCTTACATTTAAATTGTCTTTTTTTTCCAATGTCTTAGGGTTTTTGGTGTGATAAAACACCATCACCAAAAGCAGCTTGTGAAGGAAAAGGTTTTTTATCTTATAGTTTGTAAGTCTATCACTGAAGGAAGCCATGACAGGAGCTGTGTTTACTGGCTTACTCCCCATGGCTTATTCAGCCTGCAGTCATTCTTATAGTACTCAGGACTATAAGGTACCAGGGATGGCACTTTTCACAATAAACTGGGTCCTCCCACATCAACCACTAATGACAAAACTACCCTACAGACTTGCCTACAGACACATCTCATTGAGGCACTTTCTCAATTAAGTTTCTTCCCAAGTGACTTTAAACTAACCAAGACAAGGGGCTAAGGAAATTTCCATTTAAAGCTAATTGAAAGAGATTTGCATATTTCTCTTATTTTGTTGCTGTTTTCCTCAATGGTTGGAATCTTTGTTGCTTTCTCTCTTCATACTTGTTTGAATTTGCATGAGGGTTATTTTAAGGGGTGTTTGTGTGCACACACATGAAGCCAGAAGTGTGTTAGATATCCTAGACTTAGAGTTGGTAGTGGGACACCAAACATGGGCACTGGGAAATTATTGAGAGTTGCTGGTAACAAGAGGCTGTGTGAGTATATAGCAGGTGACAACTAATGTTCAGCAGGTTAACCCACCAGACTCTCAGATGGGGAGCCCCATCTGGAAAGACGATGGAGTTACTGTTAATGACCAACATGCTTCTGTCTGCACTTTCATATGCCATTTCATTTCTTCCATAAGAACAGCTATGGGTGTTTTCCCCACTGCTTAGATATTTATCTCATGTATATAGTCCATCTATTGGACACACATACCTGTGGATGGTCAGAAAGATGACTTCTCTGTGGTGATATATTGCATACCTCAATAAAATTTATCTGGGGATAAGAGGACAAAGCCAGCTACTAAATTAGACATAGAGGTCAGGCAGTGGTAGCATATGCCTTTAATCCTATCACTCGGGAGGCAGAGATTCATCTGGATCTCTGTGAGTTCAAGGCCACACTGGGAACAGAGCCAGACATGGTAGCACATGCCTTTAATCCCAGCACTAAAAAGTGAGATGGCAGGGCATAGAAAGGTATATAAGGTATGAGTAATAAGTCTCTCTTGAGGCTGAGGATTTCATAGAGGTTAAGAACATGGCTGGCTTGTTTTGTTTCTCTGATCTTTCAGCTTTCACCCCAATATCTGGCTCTGGGTTTTCTATAAGACTGTTTAGCAATTCATGTTACACTTCTCATTTAGCTGTATAAAATTGATATATGGAAAATATACTAGGATATGTTTCATAACCATGAGGACTGTAGACTCTTAAAAGCCTGCCTTGCTCCTTTTGCTTAGACTAACTGCACACAATTAGCTCATTTTTACTTCAGAGCAAGTTCAAACTAAAGGCCTTCATATATAGATCATAAGTTTAAAACTTTACAATTATGCCCAAGGCCAGAGTTGCAGGTATCCAATTAAGGTTATTCACACAAGACACCCTAAGAAAAGCATGCCAGTTCTTTGCTTGCCAAGTCTGCTGGTAAAGAGCCACGTCTATAATTTGTGGCACTGGGCACTGGGCCCCTCCCTCCGGTCCTGTGACCTTGGAACCTTGTATTGCCATGGTAAATGGCTCTGTCCTTATTGATTACCCTAGGAATGTGCTTTTGACCAAAGAGGTAACTCATGTAATTTTTATTGCTTCAAGCCTTCTAAAAATGTTTTAGGCTAGAGAAGAAGCAGGAGTATTAGAAAAGAGAATGAGTGTGTGAGTTGATTTGTTAGTCCTCAGATTCTTAGGTTTCCCTCACTTGCTGTAGTCTTTTCTGGTCCCTGAAGGGGTCTGAGGAGCTGGAACCTGAAGGACCCTGTAAGGAAACAAAGGCTGGTCCTCCGCAAAGAGCAGGAACATTCTTAACTGCTGAAGCATGTCAACTCCCTAGACATTATTTTCCAGTTCTCCTTTTTTCATCAGTCTCATGAAATTCATTCCTGTGTTTTTTCACTCCTGTGTAGGATTTACATCTCTTCTGTATTGTTCACTTAGTGGTCATGAATTGCTTTAGTTTATGCTTGTCTTGAAATGTCTATTTCTTCATCAATCTTAAGAGATTATGACTAGATATAGAAATCTTGATTGACTACTTTCAAGTTTTGCAATATATCAGTCCATGCTTTCTTGGTTTTTAGGATTTCTGTTGAGATCTAATGTTATTTTGATGGGTTTGCCTTTGCAAGTAAATTTAATTTTTTCTTCCTGGTTTGGATAATGTTTCTTTGTTCTGTAGATATGACATTTTAATTTTATGTTGTGGAAATATTCTTCTGCAATCATGCTTACTTGGGGTTCTAAATGCTGCTTGTTCTTCAAGACACTTTAGATCCAGGAAATTTTTTGTATAGTTTCATTGAATATTTTTATGCTTTTCACCTCTGTCTTGCGTTCCATGGATCTCCAGTTTTAGACCCAGCTTTAGTGATGAGTCTGACACAGTCCATACAATACATATACTGTTCCCTTAATGATGTACTCTTACCTGGGTGCCAAAACAAAGAGTGTCAAATTACTCAGGTCACAGCTCAGATTTATAACCTGTGTGTCCCAGATGGAAATTACAGTAGGGGAAACCGACTAAACATAGATCTTCTTTCTTGTCCTGTTGATTCGTCTATCTCCCATGTCCTTACCCTTTCTACACTGTCAATTTTGGCTATTTAATGACCTCCGAACAAAGGACATGGCCAAGCCATAAATAGTGTAGGTTGTGACTTTGCTTCAGAGTGAGGTCTGGCACCAATGGTAAAAGAAACTTTCACTTCTGTGGAAATGCAGAATCTTGCAAATTGCCAAAGAGCTACTGTTAGGAGCAACTACACAGGATCTTAGGAGGAAAAAGGACTTGGCCTCATCATTCTTTATAAGGAAATCCGAGCAATTAAAAAACAAACAAACTTGTGAACAGTTAATTTTTTTTCCTCTTAAAAACAAAACATCTTAAGCCAGGCAGTGGTGGCACATGCCTTTAATCCCAGCACTCGGGAGGCAGAGGCAGGCGGATTTCTGTGAGTTCGAGGCCAGCCTGGGCTACCAAGTGAGTTCCAGGAAAGGCACAAAGCTACACAGAGAAACCCTGTCTCGAAAAAACAAAACAAAAAAACAAAAAACAAAAACCACAACAAAACATCTTAGCCAGGCATGGTGGTAAATGTTTACTCCAGCACATGGGAGACAGAGACATGCAGTGTTTGAGACCAGCCTGGTCTGAGGTAAGACACTGTCTCAAAGCAAATCCTACCAAAAACCCCCGAAACACCAGTCTTGCTATCAAGTGACAAATTATCTGAAGAACAAACTCTCAAGGGCAGCAGGGAAGGAAGGAGTCTTCTTAAACCTTGCCCAGGAGCAACAACAGGATGACTACCACAAGCCTGATTTTGAATAGTTTATTAAAGGAAAGGTGAAGCATCAGTTTCAAATTGTACAAAAGGAAAAAAAAACCTTCATATTGCAAATGTACAATTTACAGAATTACTAGCAAAATCAAGGAGACACTGAAAATACAAAAATTTGATTGACTTCAAACTGAACTTGGAAACCCATTGGAGTAGAGATTAAGCCTTCTTTGTTGTTGCATGGTAGTCTGTAACTCTAAGTCAGCATGTGTTGTTCACAGGAGACTGTCAAGCAAAGGATTAGTCTGTGCTTATTCCAGGGCCCCTCAAAGATAGGTCCCAGGCCAGAACCATAGTCAGACAGGGCTGAGGTGGACAGTCCGTTCATTCCTGCCCCTTGACTTCCAGTGAGCCCACATTTCTAGGAGAGAGCAAGGCCCCAGATCTCTCAACTGGAGCCTAGGATTTGCTGAGTTAGTAGGGAAAACAGTTTTGGTAACCAAGTTTTTTTTTTTTCTTCTGAACTGTACAAATGTTGAGAAAAATCTTGTCTACTAAAAGGATGAATAAAATAATGTTTTGCTTTCCCCCACAAAAGATAATCATAGAGTTCGCATACTTTAAAAAAAATGCTCTTCATTTTTGGTAAAAAGGGAAAGCCTCTAGATTCTGTTGTAGCTATTTTAAAAACCATCCCAGAAACAGCTGTAGATGGACTGGTTTGGAAATTTGGAGGCCTACATTAAAATCAGGAAAACATTAAGTGGGCTTTTAAAAACAATAGCAAGTCATAAAAGTAAGCAGATTGTAACTCTAAACCACTGAAGACTGTCCTGAAGAGTCAGAATTTCTTTCTCCCAAAGAATTTTTCTTAATATGCACACTTAACACTGAAATGTAGCTGTATTTCAAGGTAAGCATAGGAACGTCACCCTCTAAGCACAGACTTCTATGCAGCACATACTTCTATGATTGGTAAACAAATTCACAAAGATAGCAGGTTTGGGGTATATTAAGTGCATGGGAAGAAGACAGTTACATGTCTTAAAATTACTTTTGAATGGCAAAGAAACTTCATGAAAATGGAGGTCTGTTAACTTGACTTTGGCAGGGCATGAAACAAGTGGTTAGAAACAGCAAGACCGATGACTTGAGAACCATTTTTGTTTTACTGAGAATACTTTATTTGCTGGTAGAAGTTGCTAAAAATGCACAGAACAAAGACCAATAGAAAATGCACTGTATTTGAATCTCCCTATTCTATATAAAATGAACGGTGTACAGCATCTGTTGGAAAAATGGCTGCATGGACATTTATTTTATGCCCACTTATAAATAAAAATAAACCTTTTTATTCAAGAGTATATAAAATCTGGGAATTCACATCCATCCATAGAGGGTGTGTGGTTTTTGGCAGAGACGCACGATGTTAGAACTCTATTTTAGCTTGTCCATGCTCTGTTCCTTCAATGTTTCTGTTTTGTAAGGTCAACCAAATCCAGTGAGCTCCAAAAACACTCTTCGGCGATTAGAACGAGCTGCTTACTCATATTTAATAAAAATGGTTAGCTTTTAAAACATAAAAAGGCAAAATGTTAAAACCGTTTTTAAATTGTACAACAGGAAAATAAAGTTAAAAATATTTTTTTTACTCAATGCTGAATTTTCATAAAACAGGTGTACAACAGTGTTTATTTTGACAGCTGTTTTAAAAATTTAAAATATCTTCCTCCTTTCAGAAAAACACACACACATCTGTACTGAGATAAGTCCAACATTAGAGTACAAATGATTTTTTTGGTCAGTCTTTCCAAGGTGACATTACCAACATTTCCGTGGGTAACTGACATGCTGCTCTGTCACTGCAAAGGGGACCAACCTTTAATCATTTGATTACAAAACAAATCAGATCACATCAAAAGTGTTTCTTTCCCCATACAAGCTATCACAGTATATAGGCCTCTAGCTCTAAATAATAGAGTTCCAGATTTGTAAATTTTCTTCAGACTTCAGAACATAGGCATTCCAAATCCCTAGAAAAAAATGAGAAATACAATTATATTATGTATCCCCAGGGCCAAGGACATATAAATAAAACGCAGTAATGATTTGATATTTACTGAATCATCTTCTATGATAGCTGCAGAATCAAAGAAGTCTGGCCTCAGCTCAGCTCTTTCTCGCCGATTTCTTGATGGGGGCTGGAAAGAGAATCATTTATTTTTCTGGTGAAGTAAACTGTAATAAAAGCTAATATATATATATATATTTTTACAGTACATAAACATAGGAACAATCAAGAGTCAAATTTAAATGGAGAATGAGAATCTGGCTTGTATAGAAAGTACAGATTTTAAAAATGCAGCAGTATTTGAATTATTAAATGAGAAAAAGACTTTCAACTAATATGTTGTTTGTTCGTAGCCCTGGCTAGCCTGAAATTTGCTGTGTAGACTAAGCTGGCTTCATGTTAACAGAGATCTGCCTCTGCCTATCAAGTGCTGAGATTAAAGGTATATGCCACTACTCCTGGCTTATTATTTTTAAATTTTGTATCTGTGTGTGCGTTTGTGCCCAGGAAGCCATAAGAGTTTGTCAGCTCTCTGAGTACTAGAATCACTGGCAGGTGTTAGTTCTCCAATTTGGGTTATGGGAATTGAACACAGGTCCTCTGGAAGGTGAGAAAAAGTGCCTCTCACTTAGCCATCTCACCAGCCCCAAGACTTAAAATTTTAATGAATAAACTGTGTATGTAAAAAATGTAATTTGGACTTATAATATAGAAAATACCTTCCCTTTGAAGGCACAGAGTAATTATAGAAATGATGAATATCAGTGAATTCTCCAAAGTAGGTAGATGGAATGAATGCTTTTGAGGAGTAAGGCAAGAAAGTTCTATCAAAGGTTATACCAAAACTTTTTTTTTTTTTTTGGGGGGGGGGGGGGGTTTTCGAGACAGGGTTTCTCTGTGTAGCTTTGTGCCTTTCCTGGAACTCACTCTGTAGACCAGGCTGACCTCAACCACACAGAGATCTGCCTGGCTCTGCCTCCCGAGTGCTGGGATTAAAGGGGTGCATCACCATCGCCTGGCCTTCTACCAAAACTTTTTATGATGGAAAATTCAAAACATGTAAGGCAGAATAGTATGTGCTGCATTATGCCATCTTTGATTTACATGTTGAAGTGCTCACACCTAGAACTTCAGGATGAGGGTCTATTTAGATACAAGGTCTTTTAAAAGGGTTTAATGTAGTAAAAAACTACAGCAAGACAAGAGAGGGTTTCTATTCAAATGACTTGGTGTCCTTTCAGGAAAGACCATGAAAGACAGTCGGGGAGTCCTTTTCTCCTTCTGCCTTGGGGTAGAAGTCTTGGGGATCAAGCTTAGCAGGAAGCAGCTTTATGTGCTGAGCCATCTTGCCAGCCCATAAAGACACTGGAAGAAGCCAGCCATCTAAAGCCAAGGAGTACTCAAAATCAACTCTGCTTCACTTGACTTCTGGTAATTTAAGTCACCCAAGACTGGTATTTGTTATGGCTAACACTGGGAAAACAGTATAATGAACATTAACATTAATCTACCAGTCACCTAGTGTTAACAATTGCCAAGTATCTAGTTAGTCTTGTTTCACCAAATCTCTTAGCTCTTTTTCCTTCATGTCATTTCAGCTATAACTATATTTTAATATTACCTATAGCCAATGACAATTTTGTTTTTCTACTTGTTTTTAGTGTTAAAGTTTAAACCTGGGGTCCTTGAACATGCTGTACACACACAGCACTAACCACTGTCCCCAGTGCTTTATATTTTGAAACATGCTCTCAGTATGTAGTTCAGGCTGGTCTTGGGACTTATAATCCTTTTGTCTTAAACTCCTACCCTTTACTGGGTGTCACAAGTATGTACCAACATGCTGGGCCATGTAATGAAACTGTTAAAAACCACAGCTTCATGCATTACCATACATGAAAAACTTTCTTTGTATGACTTTTAGCTAGTCTATATTAATCTTACCTCAAAGATGTTCTCTGTAAACTGTATATAGAAGTTCCATATTCTATATTTGATTGTCACATGTTGGAACACAGAATATATTGTAAGGTTCCAACTGAAAGTACAAAATGCCAAATATACATGCTGTGCTAAAGCACCTTTTTGGAAGAAGAAGAAAAAAAACCTAGCTTTTTTCTTTTTTGGCTAGGACCCAAAAATGATTGCTTAAAAGCAGCCCTGAGAACCACAAAAGCTCATCTTGATGCCCAGTAATGGTGGCCATTCCTCATCTAGGCCTGCTCCCACATCAAGAATATCATTTTAAACTCCAATGCTCTTAACACTGTAAAAGAAAAAACAAAAACAAACAAAGAAAAAAATCCCAGTAAATTTCTTACCAAATCAATAACCATGGTGTCTTCAAATTCTTCATTCATGTCTTCTAACTGGCTCCGTGATGACATCATCACATCTTCAAAGATGGGCTCAGCATCTTCCTCCATTAGACCCCGACTGGTGAAAAATAAGGTGGTCAGCAAGCTGTTGAGACAACTGCCCAGCGTGGAGTCCTGACTCTTTCTTAGATTGCACACTTTCTAATTATGAACTATACACTATACTTTGATACTAACTCAAGAAAATTAGGGTTATTCCCAACAAAAGAATTATTTCTTTTGTTCAAACTTTCACTTCAACGAAACAGAAAGTAGAATTAACTTTACTAGGAACATATTTAAATATAAATAATGAAGTATCTAAGCTGTGTATTAATTCCCTCCAAGTTCTATTCAATCACATCTCAATTTTAGCAGTAAGGACCCCAAGAGACAAGTGTTTTAGAGCTTAGCTGTGTGTGTAAATCTGGAGAGTGCACCACTAGGATTTGAGTGCAGAAAGCTTCAAGTGCCCATGCCCATGTCATCCTGTGCTGTAGGACACGTATCCAGAACTCATTGGAAATACTAACAAGCAGAGACACCCAAATGCCCAGCACAGTGCAGTGGCTATGTCCTCGTCATGCTCAATTTGACACTTACACAGCGTGCCTTACTCCAGCTCTCACTTTCATGTAGTTCATTCCTGTTCTGTCCTTCCGATTCAAGTCTTCTAACTTCGGCTGGCCTAACCAAGAGATCTGCATCTGGGGACTGAGAGAATACTATTATTTATTTTGTGTAACAGATAGTATATATAGGGAATTAGCTTCATACTAATTAAGTATGGTTGGCTGGCTCAATCTTCATGTAAGGGACTTAGATTTACTCCATTGCTTTGCAAACAAGTCAAGTGCTTCCAAATAACTCTAAGTGTCCACAAGAAACAGGCTGGGGTGCTATTAATCCTTATACTATGTATTAGCTTCATGCCTCCAATCTCTGCTAAAAAGGGCATTCCCAGATTTGTGTTTCAAACTACTGTATCATTCACTTGTCTACATAGCTAGGCAGCAAGCCCCTAAGGAACACATATAATGAGTTGAAAACCCATAGCATTAAAAAAGGATATAACACATCTTTTCCTAGTACTTAGAAGTCCTTAGGACACATAGTTTCTTAATGCTATGGAGTGAAATCTTCACCTGTATTCTATACTTAAAAGAACATGAGAAATGGTATTTACCTACTTCCCCCCATTTTATAGGTGGTAAATTTTAGTGGCTCTGTAGATAAAAACCTGTCACATGAAATTCTAAGTAGCTGTTTTTTAATCCTTTGGGGGTCACCACTGTGATAAGACCTATGAACACAGGGCATGAAACAGAAGACAAACCATGGCCAATGGGACTGATAACCAGTAACGTCAGGAGAGCAAGGCAGGTTGATTAAGAAAGGAGACTCACCCTAAAGGAAGGACAGTAGGCACACTTGCATACTTATCTATGCAAGAGGCTGGACATAGGCAAAACTCTTGATGCCTAACAGTGCAAATAGTCTCATCTATTCAATGCTTGAGAGAGATTATCCTTTTAGGTTTGAAAGAAAGATTCTTTGGTATGAAAACCCAGGGTCTAAAATAAAATACTTCTAAATTTGTCAATTTTTAACATATTAATTTGTTTAGATAGGAATTTTCTCATATCCATCAGTGCAACTCAAATCTGTATTTATATATACAGAAATACAAGTAAAGAACAAAGAAAAATTTTAAGTTGGGAGCAAAAACAACAAAAGAGAAGTTTTGTTATTCTTTTGAGACAAAGTCTCATATAGCCCAAACTGGTTTCAAACTCACTGTGTACTAAAATTAGCTTTGAGCTCCTGCCTCTACCTACCACATACCAGAATTACAGGTATGTGCCACCATGACTAGCTTTAAATTTAAATCATCAAATAGATGATAAAGGTGGTACAATCTGTTTGAGGCTTCATTACAGACAGCCTAAGAAAGCTCTCACAGGTTCCTGTCAAGGAAATACCAGGCATTAAAGAAACAGATGTATCCAATACAGATGTAAAATGAATGTACCCAGTGAGCCACTGTTTGAGGAAAATTGTAATTTTTTTTATTTGAGGAAAAATATAATTATTAAAGAACTAAGGTCAAAAAAGATACTTTTAGTAGTAACATATGGGATGGGGTAAGGAGATGGTATTGTTATTTACACACAAAATGTTATTTAGTATTAACATTAACTGATATTTATTTAATATTTAAGTTTTTTCCAAAGCTCTCCTAGGTTTAAAAATTCATTTACATTAACACATTCCTGAAGTTTGGGTAGTTGGAGAAATGATTATTAAATCTTGAAAGATAAAAAAAATCAGCCGGGCGGTGGTGACGCCTTTAATCCCAGTACTCGGGAGGCAGAGCCAGGGGGATCTCTGTGAGTTTGAGGCCAGCCTGGGCTACCAAGTGAGTTCCAGGAAAGGCACACAGCTACACAGAGAAACCCTGTCTCGAGAAAAAAAAAAAAAAAAAAAAAAAAAAAAAAGAAAGATAAAATAGAGGCTATTTAAACAACATGAAGCTTGTCCCACTACATCAAGAAAAGTCTGAACTTTGTTGTAGAATATTATTTCAAGGTGTGTTACTTTTGTTTATACACTGGAACATTTGTTTAATGATGCAAAGATGTGTTTGATTAAATAAAATTCATCTATGGTTAGGAGGCTGAGTCAGCAATAAGCTGACAGGAAGTGGTAGGGAGGAACCAGGTAAGAAAAGGTTTATAAAAAGGGTGAGAATAAGCATGAGGGCTTTTTGGAGGACTCAAGCAAGGAGAGGAGGTGAGCTACTTGCTGTTCGGCCTCTCTGAAGAGCAGAATTCCACCTTAACCTTTGAATCTTGAGTTCTTTAGAGGGAGAGAGGTTTAGTTAAGTTCCCTTCCTAGCTTTGCGGGAGTTGGAGCCAGAGGAACAGATTTCCCTCCAGCTAGGGCCTTTGTGGCCTAACTGTTGCTAGTAGCGGTGGAGTTGCATTTGCTGATTCAGACAGCTGTAGTTTAAAAGGCAGCAACCATTTAAAAAAAGGACAACAGAACTTTGAGGAAAAGATGTCCACAATAGTGTTGGCAGACTTTGATATACTATTGACTCCCCATTTGTGGCTTCATTTTTACAAGATCTCACCAGCAATGTGCCCAGTTTTTCTTAGTTTTACTTTAACAGTTAGAGGTTTTATGCCAAGATAATGAACTTTTGGTACTTACTTGTGTAAAAAGTCTGGTTCAGAACCATGTTCAGACTCGGGTTCCTGGATCTGTTCTCCCATGGGGCGGCTGTTCTCTCTAAGCACAGTGGAGGTGAGCTGTGGAGTTGGCAGGGGTCCAGGAGTCTGAATCATGGTGTCAGTCCTGTTTAGCCATGTGTTATCCAGACTTTCATCTGCAAAATTTCATTTAAAGTCTCAAAATATCAGAAATGGGGCAAACTCTGGTGGCAGTTATAACACTTGAAAAGCATGACTCCAGTTGGACCACCTAGGTTATTTATTTTACTTTATTGTTTTGTTTTTTAGTCTCATGTAGCTCAGGCTGGTTTCAAATTCACCATGAAACAAGGCCCTTGAACTTCTCATTGTCCTGTACCTACTTTCAAACATTGGGAATACAGGCATGTACTAACATGCCCAGCTTATGTTCAGTTTTTGTGGTGTCTTTTTTTTGAAACAGGTCTCATGTAGCTTAGGCTGGCCTTGAACTCCTGATCTTCCTGCCTTAAGCCTCCCATATGCTGGAATTACAGGTATGAGCTACCGTGCCCAATGCCTGGCTAGAGCAAAGAGTTTAAATCCCAGTTTCCCAACTCTCTTGTTTGACTTTGTATTATGTTAATGACTTCTTACAAAGTTCGATATTCTCCCATCTAAAATGAGGATATTAGTACTTAGAAACTACAGGGATTAAATGAGGTTATTAGCTTCATTATAGGCATCAAATATCATACTGTCTCCTGTCTTCTTATCTCTAAGGATTTATTTGCCCTAGAGAAGAAGAATGTTAATCAGAGCCCTCAGCAACCTTCTTTTGCTCTTCTAGCAACTGCCTGAGCCCACAAGGTGTCCCAGGTGGCAGCATTTAGGACTGGCTTTTACAGAGAAATCAGCAAATGCTGTTAATACAAGCAGACAATGAGCACCAGAGAAACTGCTCTTCCTGCCAGGTTCTATGTGTGGAGACAGAGAAGCTCATAGTTTTCATGCTTTTAAGTCCCTCTGGGAAACCTGACTGTAGTATCCAGCATTTAATTATACTTTCACTTAACTCTGAGGAAATATAATCAATTCTGCTTACTTAGAACTAAATGATATACTATTCTACATTAGCAAGTGATGTGCCATGTTTTTTTCCCTCCTGAGGCTGCTTTGTAAAGACTGGAGCAGACAAACATTATTTGCATATCTTAAGCCATCCTGATAAAATAATTCATAATGAATTAGTCCAGTTTTTGTGAAGGTGCCCAGTAGAGACCTAATTACTTCAAGAGCTTACTCTCCTTGGATACATGTTGTATCTTTTTAAAGATTCTTCAGTGAACACAGCTCTTACAGTAAATAGCCTTTCATCTTCCACTCAGATAAAACTGCCATTGAAGAGCTCCAGCTCACAACCTATCTTGAACCTTCCAATCCACATATGGCTAAGTTTCCTTTTACCATTTAACAATTACCAGAGTGGCTACCTAGTCCACACATATGTCCTACAATCTTAAAAATGATAGTTTTGCCTATTTATAAATGAGCTATATGTGGTAATTTAAATTCTTAAATTCTCTAAGGCGTAGTTCCTCCTTTATAAAATATGGGTAACTGTGGAACTAAGTTCATTAATACAACATTTACAAATGATAAATGCATGAAAAACATGAAAGAATTTAGTACATGTTGCCTAATAAGATTATAATTGAGCCATGTAGTGGTGGCGCACGCCTTTAATCCCCGCACTTAGGAGGCAGAGGCAGATGGATCTCTGTGAGTTCAAGGACAAGCCTGGTCTACAAAGGGAATTCCAAAACCCTGTCTCGAAAAACCAAGATTATAGTTGAGAAGTATGAATGGGGAAAAACATGTTGTAGACATGGAGCACCTTGATAGAGGTTGTCATAAAAGATTTTCAAAGGAAAACAACTAGAATCATTCTTCAGAGGAAAGTCCAGGATCTTCAAAAATCATGCAGAGGCTTTGTTAAACTTTAACATCAAAAATGTTAGCCTTTTGGCTGGTACTAAAGAAGTATTATTGTGAGCTCTTGGGAACATCTTGAACATAGCTAACATTTACTGGATGCTAAGTACTGTGCTCAGTAACATGTGTACTGTTTTTTGGGAGTACCTCATTTACTATTCATAGTAACTGAGAGACTAAGTTCTCTAGATAATCTGGTATCTTTCATTCAATTCATTATTAAAACTCAGGGTTAAGTAATATGTTCAAAAGAGAAATCTGGGTTTGAAATATGAAACTTATTTCAAAGTTTGTTCTTTATTAATAGTCAACACTTCTCCAGTAAGGAAAGTCACATTAGGTTTACATTAAAATTAAGTGTGCCAAGGAGTTTGGCAAACCTCTGGTGAGTTCACTGTTCTTTTAGGCAGCAGGGGGTGGTGCTGGTAACCGAATAGAAGTTATGAGAACTCATAAGAAGCATAGGAAAGGCAGAGGCTATCTGGAAATGAGCATGTTTACTCTGAAGTACCCCTCAGTAAGCCTCAGAGAAATATTTTCACAGTACAGTATTTAGTCTTTTTTTTTTTTTTTTCAAATATGAGAATACCTATTGATCAGATTTTCATGATAATTCAAGTCCCTATTCCCTAGAGTCTAGGCAGGTATATTATAAACCAGGTTTGGCCACCATTGTCTTGTGACATTAAAATAAATTACTCAAGCAATGACAGAACTGTAAAGGGAAGCTAGTTATGTTTAATTTGTTGCAGAGGTATACTCAAATTACCAACAGTCCTGAATTTATGTGTGTGTGTTTGGAGGGGGAGAAACTAATTCATGTAGCTCAGGCTTGCCTCAAGCTTGTAATAATGCTGAAAAATGGCCCTGAACTCTATCTCCTCTCAAATGTTGGCGTTACAATCATACATTACCACATCCAGCTTAAGATGAATTTTAATTTTTGTTTCTTAAACTTTAGTTTGCATATTTTAATACATTTTGCTCTTTTTTTAAAATGTAATGTGTTGGACCACAGAGATCAACTTTATAGGTCTGTATAACTGCTTTGTCCTTTTTTGTGTCTTCTATGTCCTGTTTCATCACGTTTCTTTTCTGCTTTACTCTGTATATCCAACCTTTGTCCTTGGATATTTCAGTGGGTAGCAGATATATAATGACATCATGTGTCTTACAGTATCTTGTTTCAATTAATCACCTGCTGCTTATTCTCTTGTAAGCCAGGCAATGTAACTTGCCTCAGAGTGTAAAAAAGAGGACTTACCTTCGACTCGTTTTCTGTGCAGTGGGGGTCTTCCTTTCTTACTCCTCACTGAGGAAGTTTTACTGCTGCTACTTCCACTGTTCACAGACATTCTATCATCTTCACCCCCAGTGACTAGTGAATTTCTATAGGAAATGAGTGGAAGCCATACATCCTCCCTCCTTTCCATCATCTGCTCGGTGAGGAATTTCTCCAGGTACGAATGACTGCAGACACACAAAGAACAGCAGTGACTCTCAGGTCAGCACGTACGTACGTATCTGTCACCTACAGCTTTGTTTCACATTCCCGCAGTCCTTAGAAAAGGGAGCCCGTGTGTACACACCATTTTCCTATAGTTTTTCCTTTGCTTTTAAATATTAATTTTACACACACACACACACAAGCTAAGTTTGCCTCAAGAGACTCTTGAGTTTCTTTAAAAGAATTCAAATGAGGGCAGGATTTCAGAAAAGCTAGAGCTAGGAACCTGACATATCCTTTCCCCAGCATTAACAACCTTTCAACTGGGAAAAATTTCAAGACATAATTTAACATCTGCATATTGTCCTAACGTGATATGACTAACAGAAAATATTTATCTAAGAAAGTCTATTAAATCTTGGTAAGAAGGAGAGTTGCTAAGTCTTTGAACACACCTTGCTTTCTTTCCTTTGCTTTTACCTACTAGTATGGCCTTTGCACTGTGGAAACTACTCTAGGAAGGTGGGCTGTTTAATTTGGACCAGGCAAAGATGGACCCAAACCATCTTTGGGTCTGGTGGTAGGCCTGTGAGCACAGAGATGGCAGCTCTGTGAGCACAGAGGTGGAGAAAAGCATGGGAGAGGAAGGAAGTGCCTCACAGTAAAAAATGGCTCATGAAGGAAGTGGGTTCAAAGGCCTACCCACCACCAACTTTAATCTGCCTACCTTTGGTCATGCAGCAGCTGCAATGCACCAATACAGGGTATAACAGATTCTCACACCAGATATACAACCAAAGAAAGAAGGCTAGATGCCCAAGTCAAGTCATAAAAACAAAACAACATAAACAGCCAAGACAGCATGTTTCCTATCAAACACACTAGTCTTATATAAATGTTCTCTAAATAGAGGGAACGCCCAGGACATGGAATTTAAGAGAAAATCCTAAACCTTATCAAAGAATTCAAAGAACTAAAGGACACACACGAAGATTTCATTAAACTCCAAGAAGATAACAGATTGAGTGCAAGAAAATACAAATACACAGCTGAATGAAATGATGAAGATAATCAGGATTTGAAAACTGAATTCAGTAGAGATAAAAACTGATGAAAACACAAGCTGAAATGAGGATGGGATTGAAAGATTCGATATCCCAATTAGAAAATGCAGAGAAAGCAGAAGACAGACTAGAAGGATCCAAAGATAAAGCAGAGACTCTAAACAAATAAAGAATATGAAGAAATTTAAAAATATAGGCAAGGAACATGTGGGGCACCATCAGAAGACCAAAATCTTTGAATTATAGGGTAGATGAGGGAGATGAATCCCAGGATAATGGCATAGACCAGACATTTAACAAGATCTGTGGAATATTCCTTTACACTGTCACTGTGATTGGTTTAATAAAGAAGCTTACTGGTCTACAGCTAGGCAGGATAAGGTTAGGTGGGTAAACCAGACTAAGAGAAGGTGGAAAAAAGGAGGGTGGAGTCAGAGGAGTCACAAGACTAAAAGAAAGCAGTACATACAAGAGAGGTAATAGCCACGAGCCTCGAGGAAGCACACAGATGAATAAAAATGAGTTAATTTAAGTTGTAAGTAAGTTAGTAGTAAGCCTGAGCGGTAGCTAAGCATTTATAATTAATTTGGGAAGTGGCTGTTGGGACACAGAAACTCTGCCAACAAAGATCATAGGAGAAAACTTCCCCAAACTAAAGATGTACCTATACAACACACAAAGAAGGACATAGAACCTCAACTAGACAAGATTATAAAAACAACTAAGACATATCATAGTTTAAACACTAAATAAACAGAACAAAGGAAGAAATGCTTAATGCTGTAAGAGAAAAAAATGCCACCCCCCCAAAAAAAACCCACGAGACACATACAAAAGAAACCCCACCAGAATAATAGAAGTTCTCAATGGAAATTCTAAAAGTCACAAGAGGATGGAAAAACACAGTCCAAGGTCTAAAAGACTGCCAACCTAGACGATAGCAAAACTATCTGTCACAGTTGGAGAAAGAAAAACACTCCCTGATTAATATCCAACAAAGAAACACTAAGTGGTATACTTTGAACTGAAGAGAGGAATAAGCAATGAAGAGACTAGAGAGAAAATAAATGAAGCTGTCATCAATGAAATACAAAAGACAGAAACAGCAAATACTAAGAACACAAACAACAACAACAAACCCCAATTATAGTGGCACTTCCATGTTGATGGCAACCAACACCTATTTGAGGAATGTAAGGCCCTTTCAGCAGGAGGGAAATCTTGCTGGTACTAGAACCCCAGCCAACTACCCAGGGTTAGTGAAGTCATGGATTTAAAAGATAATCTACTACTGCCACTTTGTTAGACCAGCATAATTCTTTAACTGCCTTCTAAATCTCATCCTTATACTCACAGATAAGTATAGCTATCACCTCTCACCAAAAAAAGCTTCTCTTTACAGCAAACAGAGACCATTACAGAAAACCACAACTCGACACAACATAAAGATTGGGACTGTGAGGAACCCAGCCCTTGTGGAGAGATCTGCAGCATAGCTTTTGCTTCTATGGCTCAGGGAACTTATCAGACAAGGGAGTAGAAAGATTATAAGAACCAGAATAGCAAGAAATCTGTTGTGAGTCTATCTCTCTTAGAAATGGCTGCATATATAAGATCTGTACAGTGACTAACCAATGGACATGCTAAGCAGAAGGGAGAAAATCTCATCATGTCCTACTCATAGACAAAGAATTAGATGGAACTAAAGAGTGCCTAGAGAGGGAGAATGATCCTTTCTCAGGGATGAGCCCTTTACCTGGTGATCCAATACAAAGTAGTCATCCTGAAATCATACTCATACAAACAACAAGGGACTCAGCACACACACATGTAATAGTAATAAAGAAAAAAGCTACCATTTTGAAGGAGAGACAGGGATAGGTTAGAGGAAAGGACATGAGAAGGGATTGTTGGGAAGAAAGGGAAGTGATGTAATTATATTTTATTTAGAAATGTAAAAATTTCTTTTACCTACCAAAAAAATGTAAAAAATGAAGAAAATTATGTACTAATTATAAACAGGGTTGGAGCAATGGCTCAGTGGTTAAGGGCACTGGCTGCTCTTCCTGAGGATCCAAGTTTGATTCCCAGCACACATGGTGAATCACAACCACTTGTAACTACAATTCCTGGGGATCTGATGCCCTCTTATGGCCTCTACAGGAACCAAGCACATATATGATATGCACAGACATACATGCTGGCAAAGCAGGTATATATACATACATACATATACATACACATACAAACATATACATACACATACAAACATATACATACACATACATACACACATACACACACACACACACACACACACACACACACACATATAGTTTGTTATGTTTTTTTTTTTTTTTTTTTAAAGACAGGGTTTCTCTGTGTAGCTTTGGAGCCTTTCCTGGAACTCGCTCTGTAGAGCAGGCTGGCCTTGAACTCACAGAGATCTGCCTGGCTCTGCCTCCCGAGTGCTGGGATTAAAGACATGCACCACCACTGCCCAGTTACAAAATATTTAAAAAAATTAAAAAACCCACACAATGAAAACCCATAACTACATTAATATGGGGTGGGGAAAGGGAAAGATGAAAGAGGGACATCAAGGGAGGCAGGAAGATGAAGGATGAGCAGCAGTGGCGGTGAGACAAGGAATTCAGATGAAAGTGAACGGAAGAACCTACCATAAAAGAGGTCTGAAAAAGAGCTACAGAAAGTAGAAACAAGGCTCAGGGTTCAAATGGTAACTAAAGTGTGTGTCTAAGCATGCATGAAGCTCTGGACTTGACCCCCAACACTGAATAAATGGCATGATAGCACAGGCCTGTAGTATTGACACTCAAGAGGTAAAGACATGAGGATCCAGAAGGGTCAAGGCAATCCTAAGGAATTTGAGGCTAGTTTGGAATATAGGAGATCCAAAAACAGGGGTGAGATTGTTCTGCCTAAGAAGCCAACAAGTGCCTCCTGGGAAGTGTGCTCCAGGAGTCTTAGGTACTAGACAGCTGATGGAGTTGGAGACAGTCAGTTTTTGTTGTCAGAAACTAAAAATTAAGACACTGAACTCAGAACCAGAAATAGAGTTCAGGAGTCTAAAGCCGGGGAAGAGTAACCGGGCAAAGAATTGGGAGCCTGTGAAGAGCATGGTGGAACACAGAACACTCTGTTGGGAGCAACAAACTCAAAGCAGCATAGACTGTAGAGGACACAGCAGAAGTTGAGGAAGGGAGTCTGAAGCTGAGGGGATTCCTAGACACCCCCACCCTGGTCATAGCATCAAGAAGCCACACAGATTACAGGGCTTTGTAAGAACTCACTGTAGCAGATTGATATAACTAAGGTAAACAAAGTAAAGTGGGACCTCACCATTCAGAAAGAAACACTGAAACTACAATATCTTCTATTTCATTTATTGCTTGTTTTGCCTAAACAGAAATTCAGGTAATGAAAGAATCAAAGAGAGCAGAAACCATCACCCAGGACAAGCCTGAGCTAGAAGACTACATCTCAGGGAGGGAGGACAAGGTCATGGCAGTAAAGCATGCAGACACATATGAGGAAAACACCTAATGAACATGATCAAATTTATCCAAGAAATGTGAAACACATCCAAGAAACCAACCACAGTAACTCATGGGGTAGAAGAAGGGGCTGAGATATAAAAATTTATGTAATCTACTTATTGGAACTTGGACAAAAATTACCAACACCCCAAGAAAGAAACAGACATCCAAATGCAAGAAACATTTAGAATTCTGAATAGATTATGACAGACTAGAATCATGACATACCGTAAGAAATATATATAAAGCAAAGCAACAATATTAAAATTGGAAGTGAAAAAGTGATTCACAAACACAGAAACACCAGAATACCATCAGATCTTTCATTGGTAACCATAAAAGCCAGGAACACACAAAATGATACATTTCAAGCCCTGAAAGCAGTAACTATAAACCAAGATTGCCAAACGTAGCAAAATTATCACTTAAAAAATTTATGGATAGCGTAGGTGGGATGATTCTGTGGATTAAAAATGCACAATAATCCGAGTTCAATTCCTAGGACTTATTTTTTGAAAAAAGAGAGCCAACTATTTATTCCAGGTTGCTCTCTAACCTCCATATTCACTTTGGCATTTGTTCATGTGTGTATGTGTATAAACACATGTGCATACATAGACACATACAAAATAAAGTATAGAGAAATAATATTTCTTGAGAAGCCCAAGCTAAGGTAATTCATAACTTACCAGAGCCAGAACTCCAGAAGAGTTTTAGAGGAACATTATACACAGAGAAAGAAGAACATTTTATCTAAGAGAACACAGGAAGAATAGTTTTCATAAAGAGGATCAGATGAAAATAGGAAAGCAGACACAGCAAACCTCATACATGCAAAGGACCAACAACAAAAACGAGAAGCTGAGAGAATATATTATATCTTAGCAGATCAAAGGGCTATTCTGACAAAGACAGCATAGTATTGGCCTAAAAATAGGCTTGTAGACCAATAGAACACAGCAGAGGACACAGAAACAACATACAAGTAAGGCTCTTTAATTTTTGGCAGAGAAGTAAAACACACACTGAAAAAGACAGTCTGTTTAACTGGTATTTGCAAAACTGAATATCTGCCTCCTCAAGAATGAAACCAGCTGTATATCTCTAGCCGTGAACGAAACCCAATTTTATCTGGATCCAAGACCTTAATTTCTGAATGACAAAGAGTGTAATGACAAAGTAGATACCCAGTAAAAGAAAACAACAATTCTTAACTTTTACCCACCTAATCTTGGAGTGCCCAAATACATACAACAAATGCCAAGCTGAACTAAAGGGAAAGATACACTCCAAATATAACCCAATAATGGAGAATTAAATTGTACTCTAGACCAAATGAACCTAATAGATATTTACAATTTTTTTTCACTTCACAGTGTAGTTTAGTTGGTACAGGTATACACACACACCTTTAATACCAGTACTAAAGAGGTAGAGGTATGCAAGGTGGATTTTTGTGAGTTTGAGGCCAGCTGTGAAAAACCAAACAAACACCACCCTTAATAGAATATATTCTTTCTTAATAGTAAGCAGAATATTCTTCAGTATAAATCTCATAGTAGGGTACAGCACAACAGCAGTAAACTAAAAGTAAGCTTCTGTAATCATATTATCCCTGACCACAATAACAGAAAATGATTTAAAAAAAACCCCAGAAACAATACAAATACATAGAAATTTAAATAACCTAGTCTTGAACAAATATAGCAAAAACACAAAAAAGGAAACTCGGAACAAGCGGGGCCGATTTGGCATTCCTGGCAATGAAGCAACTGCCAGGCTAAGAGATGGCATGGAGATATTTGAATTAGCTTTAGCAGAAGAGAGATGGAGGAGCCGTAGAATATTAAGGATGAATTCAGGAAGGCCTGAGACCATGGAAAACTTGCCTGCACTCTATACTATTTTTCAAGGAGAGGTTGCTATGGTGACAGACTATGGAGCCTTTATCAAAATCCCAGGCTGTCGGAAGCAAGGTCTGGTCCATCGAACTCACATGTCATCCTGTCGAGTGGACAAGCCTTCTGAAATATTAGATGTTGGAGACAAAGTATGGGTGAAGCTTATTGGTCGAGAGATGAAAAATGATAGAATAAAAGTGTCCCTCTCCATGAAAGTTATCAACCAAGGAACTGGGAAAGACCTCAATCCCAACAACATTATCATTGAGCAAGAAGAGAGGCAGAGGTGCTCCTTCCAGGATTACACTGGGCAGAAGATCACCCTTGAGGCTGTCCTGAACACTATCTGCAAGAAGTGTGGCTGCAAAGGCCACTTTGCAAAAGACTGTTTCATGCAGCCAGGTGGAACCAAGTATTCTCTGATCCCTGAGGAGGAAGAGGAAAAAGAAGAGGCAAAGGAAGAAGGAATTGAGAAGCCCGATCCCACAAAGAATTCTTCCAGAAAAAGAAAAAAGGAAAAGAAGAAAAAGAAACAGACAGGAAGCTGTCCGACTGTGACAGCTCTGATTCTGAGAGTGATATGGGCAAGAAGGCAAGGCATGCATCAAAGGACAGCAAGGCTACAAAGAGGAAAAAGAAGAAGAAGAAACACAAGAAGCATAAAGAATGAGGGTGGGAAGGGCCGTGGCAGCCCTGGCTCCTGGAAAGACGCAGTAGTGAGAATATGGTCTCCCACCCCACTGACTTTGTCCCTGTGGGCTCAGATGGCTTCTCTTCGTGTAGCAAGCAGCTTGAGAAGCTAGAGGGCAGCTCCCAAAGTGTTTTTTTTTCCCTTATTGCTTCTGATTCCTTTGCAAGTGACCCCCACAGTCACTGCATTCATGTACACAATTTCCTTATTCGGCAGAAGGTTCTAGTACCATCCCCGCTGCCACTGCCAGAGCTGGATCCCTTTGCAGGAGTCCAGGCTAGAGCCACAGGTGCTACTGTGGAGGTGAGCCTGGCTGTGGTGGGAGAGCAAAGTGAGCAGCCTCTGCCTGCCTGCTGTCTAGGCCCAGTTATGGATAGACTCTGCAGCCTCTATTGGAGGGAGGAGGGAGAAGTATTGTTCATTCCCTCAACCCGGGCCTGTGCTCAAAGTGTGCAGAGAACAGTCTTTGCAGTGACTGCTGAACCAGAGATCCGAAGCCAAGGTCATTGCTCTGCCTTCTGTATCACTATGTGAGTGTCTGGTTCTATTGCAGGTCTTGCTTAAATTTCTGGCATAAATGGGAAGGGGAAAAAAAAAAGGAAACTCAAGAGTCTTAAAATCTTTTTTTAGAAATTTATGGGTGTTTTGACTGCCTATATATCTAAGCACCACATATATGCAGTGCTGGGGGAAGTCAGAGAGGGTGCTAGATCCCTGGTACTGGAATTATAGAAGGCTGTCAGCACCATGTGGGTGTCAGGAATCAAATCTGGGTCTTATGAAAAAGCAGCCTCAGGTACATCTCCAGCTCAAGAGTTGTTTAAGTAATGAAATGGGAAACCCAGCTCACTTAAAACTAAGGGGTCCAACAGGCATAGCACTTAGTTTATAGTGATCAACATTTACATCACAAAAGCAGCTAGAGCTAGAGCTATTATGGCATCTCAGCAAGCTGAGAAAAAGAAAAAGAACCCAACTAAACTTAACTTAGGGCAGGAAAAAAAAAATAAAGATTAGAATAGAAGACAGATGTGGCAGTACACATCTGTAATCCTAACACTCAGGAGGCTGAGGCAGGATGATTATCACAAGACTAGCCTTGGGCTACTGAGTTCAGAACTGTCTGGGTAACAATACATAAGATCCTGTCTCAAAAAAAACAAACCCTAAAATCAATAAAGCAAATGAACAAAAAACCCAAAATAGAAATAGACTGAAAAATCTTACAAAAGATCAGTAAAATTGTGAGCTGGTTGTTTGGAAAGATAAAACTGTCAAATTTTTAATAATGAAGAAGGGGGGAGGGAGGGAGGGAGAACACATACTCAAATCAGAGACCATGAGGAAATATTACTATAGAAATAAAGAACAAATGACTATACAATGACAGATTTGAAAGCCTAGGGAAAAAATGGACAAATTCACATTAGCTTACTCAAATTTGTTACTACAACTAATTCATCTTCCTACTGATTTAGAAATTTTGGCATTTATTATAGTAGCATTCCTATTAGAAGTTTAGTACTTTGTTCTAACTACATCTCATCATCAGTATTCTGAAAAAGATAGACCTTTTTACTGTTTTTAAATAAAACCACAGGAAAAGCTACTTATTTCCAGCATGACAGTGGAGCAAAGGTTTCG
Source organism: Onychomys torridus (assembly GCF_903995425.1). Taxonomy (NCBI): domain Eukaryota; kingdom Metazoa; phylum Chordata; class Mammalia; order Rodentia; family Cricetidae; genus Onychomys; species Onychomys torridus. The sequence goes on along the minus strand of NC_050449.1, from coordinate 93,718,024 downwards.
ATATATAGCCAAGGTGGTCTGGGGACTTTCCTGCCTCATGCTCTTCATGATGGACTGCTCAAGTGGTGCTGCAGCACACACAGACAAGGTTAACCTTGACATAAGACGACAGACAATAAAACTAAGATTAAATTAATGTAAAAGTACAGATGGGTTCTATAAAGTAACCAGTCAATGTTCACACATCTTGAACTATAGAATAAGAAAATAATTTTCATCTACTTAATTTCATATTACAACTTCCAGGTCAAACTGGGTTTTATTACTACCAGAGCCTAAATTTTCAGTAGTAATGATTAAAAAAATTAAAGTTTCAACGGTGCCATTTAAAAATCACTTCTGTTGGTGTGTTCAACTTACACAGTCTTCTTGTCCTGTCGAAGAAGTTTAGAAGAAAATTCACTTAGTACTTCAAGAAAAGCCAGATTAGGAGGTGGATATTCTTGTCCTTTCTGATTCTGGTATTTAAAGGCAAACTCTATTCCATCCCTGAATTTAAAGAAAATAACATTTTAATTTTTTTCAGATAATGTAGTCTCAAAGGGCAAAAATTATAAAAACATTTGGAAACATAGTGAAATCGTTACTGAAGTTTGAACAAAGTATGGTAAATTCATATGGCAAGATAATGAGATATTTGTATATGCTTTATTGTTTACAGTACAAGTCTCTAAGTTGTAAGAAAAAAAAGCTACAAAGAAACAATGCTCTATCCCATTCTCTAAGTTATAAGGAAAAAAAGCTACAAAGAAACAATGCTGCTGGGCATTGGTGGCCCACACCTTTAATCCCAGCACTCGGGAGGCAGAGCCAGGTGATCTCTGTGAGTATGAGGCCAGCCTGGGCTACCAAGTGAGATCCAGGACAGGCACAAAGCTACACAGAGAAACCCTGCCTCGAAAAATCAAAAAAGAAACAATGCTATATCCCAATGTATTTTTTAAGGGTAATACAAAATCTTGTAAAGAAACTGGATTGGCAGGAATTCTGTTTCTGGGAGTGCTGTGAGATGGTCTGTATATTAAATGTATTGCTCTGATTGGTTAATAAATAAAACACCGATTGTCCAGTAGCCAGGCAGGAAAAAGAGAGAGGAGAATTCTGGGAAGTGGAAGGCTGAGGCAAAGAGACACTGCCAGCTGCTGCTATGACAAGCAAGATGTAAGGTACCAGTAAGCCACAAGCCATGTGGCTACTAATAGATTAATAAAAATGGGTTAATTTAAGATATAAGAACAGTTAGCAAGAAGCCTGAGCCATTAGGCCAAACAGTTAAAATAACATAAGCATCTATGTGTTTATTTTATAAATGGGCTGTTGGACTGTCGGGGCTTGGCAGGACCCAGAGGGAAAACTCTCTAGCTACATGGGAATTACTCATGATACCAACCAGCTCTGTGAAACTAAGGTTTCCTGTCAATCATTTGTGTGTGTGATATAGTGTGTGTCTGTAGTGTTTGGGTGAGAATATTCTCCAAAGGCTCAGTTATTTGGGCACTTGGTCCCCAGTCGGTTTGGAAGGTACAATGCTTACCAGGAGGCTTTTAAAAAAGTACTGCATCTTTTGAAATAAACATGTCCTAACATGGTCTTACAGACCAAAGAATAGGTTATTAAACTTTGTTCTTTATACTATATAAGCTGGTGTAAAACTCCCACAAGTGGTTTAAGAAATCTTTTTTAAAGTGAAATATTGCTACCCAATTATATGAATAGTTTAAGATCTTAGAGTTTGAAAATTCTGTATCTGTCACTTTCAAAATAGGTCAAAAAACAGTTGTATATTTATATTCCAGTAAACCTTCTGAATAACAGGAGGCGTTTATCTCACTTGTGAAGTGTGGCAACTGCTTCTCGGGTCTTGATCTGGTCCAATCCAAATGTAAGGGCAAAACGACGTGCTAGTTCTTTAATGCCACTGACGTGGGCAGATGTCCTATCCAGATTAGGACCTTGTTCTTGAACAAGTTCATTGAATAACTGGTGAAAATAAATTAAAAAAAAAAAGAAGAAAAACTTACAGCAAAGAAATATTTGAAATTTTATTTACTTTTAGAATAGGTAATATAATTTAAAAATATACAAAGTACAAAGGGCTTAGGGTGCCACAGAACTCAGTAGCACTACAGTACAATCAATATATGTTGTTTAGACAAATAATAACATTTAAAAATATTTTAAAATAGTAAAGAAAGATACATTTTCAGAAGTATAGTATAAACCTATAAACACATGATATAAAAGGTTCAGAACATTTTTTTTCATTTATATTGTAGGTCAGGATATCAGTTAAATATTCACGTATAGTTGGATATAAGAGGATATGATATTTTCAACTTAACAACAAAATATACTCAAAAGTTGGTGATTTTACAAATTACCTATGTGGCATACATTCTATCAAAGTAAAAACAAAACTTCAGAGCAGTAATAATATTAAAGCACTTATCATCTCATTACCAAATCTAGATACTAAATTTGGCTTGTATAAATCTTCCTCCTGAATTATGGGGTATTAAGTATTCAGACTTGTGTAAAGTCATTCCTCCTGACATACTTGATAAAGGAGTAATATAAGGCTTTATCTACTGCATCTTAAAAAAACAAGCCTGATGCCGGGCAGTGGTGGTGCACGCCTTTAGTCCCAGCACTCAGGAGGCAGAGACAGGTGGATCTCTGTGAGTTCGAGGCCAGCCTGGTCTACAGAGCGAGATCCAGGACAGGCACCAAAACTACATGGAGAAACCCTGTCTCAAAAAAACAACAAAACAAACAAACAAAAAAACCAAAAACAACCCAACAACAAGCCTTTATACTATTTCCTCTGCCAGCCACCAAGTCTTTTGTCTGGTTTCTCAATGGTGTAGGTCCTGAAATGTGTTTCCATCACGTTGAGTAAGCTCTTGGTTTCCTCCTTCACACTCATCACACCACCTACCTGAGAGAACTCCTGTCTCAGTTGTGCTGTCCATCTCTACAATCTTCTTCAGTGACACATCCTGACCTTCCAATGCCCTAACTAGCGGGAATGGTTCTTCCCCAGGTTTTCAATAAATGTAGCTAGTTATTTATAAATTCTTAAACTTTACAATTTTTTATAGACAGTGATATATAATAGCCTTAAATTCTAAAAATCTAAACATTTCCTAGGTCAGTTTATTCATATATCTATACATACAGTTCTGATTTTAAATAAGTAGTACCATAGTTATTTTATCTTGAAATTTGCTTTGTTTCCTTAAGTTGCAGAAAATTTTCAGTGTGTATAGTGTATGTGCACCCAGTGGGAGTGTGAGGCAGGAGGATCCCTTAACCCAATCTAGACAACACAGTGAGATACTGTCTTAAAAACTAAATAAAAAGAGAAACAAAATAAACTACTTCAAATTATCAGCTTATTTAACTGTTCCTCTACTGATGAACATTTAGACTATTTCTAGGAATTCCTATCTTGGGAATCTTCTTTATGCAAATATGTACAGTATATTTACGTTGAGAGAGGATCTCACTGTACAGCCCAGGCTGGCTTGAGACTTACACATATATGCTTTCCTCTGCTTCCCAACAGCTAAGATTAAAGGCACATGCCGCCATGCTCAGCAAATTAATACTTTTTATAATTACTTTTAATTTTAAAAGTTACTATTATTATTATGAGACAGGGTCTTTTATAGCTGACTGGGAACTCAGGTCAGCAAATTATTTCTTAAATTTTCCAATATGACATTTCCTTTGGCAAAAGAGTCAGTCACCTTAGCATTTCATCTATTTAAGATACAAAGCACACTATGTATTAAAAATTAAATAAGACATGTAGCACATAATAAGCACAGAGAAGTTTTATCTACCCTCCCCTCCAAATTTCTTACCTGCTGCAAACTGAGAATTAGGGTCTTAGCACACTGAATTTTATCAATCTGCCTGGTCTTACTCAGGGTTTCCTTAATGATATCACCATAGTCATTGTAATACTGTGAGATAAAAAGGAAACATACTTTAGAATTAAGAAATTACATGACAAAGCTGTAGTGGTGAAGCTGGGTGGTGGTACACAACTTCAATCCCAGCACTTGGGAGGTAGAGGCAGGCAAGATCTCTGTTAGTTTGAAGCCAAACCTGGTCTACAGAGTGAGTTCCAGGACAGCTAGGGCTGTAGAGAGAAGCCCTGTCTCAAAAAAAAAAAAAAAAAAAAAAAGTAAATACTATGATAGTCTTTATTTCTTCACCTGGAAAATGAGGGTAAAGATTTTATTTTTTATTTTTTGGTTTTTCGAGACAGGGTTTCCCTGTGTAGCTTTGTGCCTTTCCTGGGACTTGCTTTGGAGACCAGGCTGGCCTCAAACTCACAGAGATCCGCCTGGCTCTGCCTCCTAAGTGCTGGTGGGATTAAAGACATGCGTCACCACCGCCCGGCTTAAAAGATTTGATATTAAGATTATGAAATAACTAATAAAAAAGCTAAAATTTCCAAGACAGGGAGTGATACATAGAAGGGAGAACATTTTCTCATTCTTCTTTTATATGTTTGATGATTTTTTTTGTTCATCTTGAGATATGAACTTGCTTGGTATATTAACTAGGCTGGCCTTGAGCTTATCACAATGATCCTCCTGAATGTCTTCCATGTTTCAATTCTTTCATCTTCATAATAGGATGGAAGACACATTATCTAAAGTCCTTATTGGGCATGGTGGTTCACACCTGTAACACCATCATTCATGAGGCTGAGGCAGGAGGATTACTCAGGCATTTAAAGTCAGCATATGTGGTTGAGTTTCTACCCAGGCCAGTTTGGGTACAGAGTGAGACTGGGTCAAAAAACCGAAAAGCTAAAGAGGGCTCACTTGAGTAATGGCACCTGCCACCAAGCCATGGGACCCACATGGTGGAAGGAGAGAACAGACTCCTTCAAATTGTCCTCTGACTTCTACAGAGATGCTGAGCTACACATGGACTAACACACACATATATACATGGTCAAACATGGAGTAAATAAAAACTTTATAAAAAAGATAAAAAAGTAAAAATAAAATGTTACAAATTGAGGGCTAGTGATACAGCTCAGCAGAAGACCACTTGTCTACTGCATGTGAGGCCCCAGTATACATATGCACCCAGCCACGCACATACAGAGAATAACCACAAGCACAAGAGTTTACATTTAGCATCTGAGCCAATATGAGTGGAGTGGAGTTACCATGTGATTTCGGACAAGCTGGTTTCATAGACCAGATAGATGCTAAGAAATCTGTAGATTACGAAAACTGTTTTAAGAGTGAAGAACATTAGGAAAGTTTTGGAGGGTAGAGTGATATAGTTAATTTTACAGAAGAAACAAAGATTAGACAGAAAATTATATAATCCTTCACCTTAAATGTATGCAGGGGCAGGAATGGTAGCACATACCTTCCCCCTCACCTTTTTTTTCTTTTGGTCTTTTTTGAGACAGGGTTTTTGTATGTAACAGTCCTGCTGTCCTGGAACTTGATTTGTAGACCATGCTGGCCTTGAACTCACCAAGAACCATCTGTCTCTGTTTCCCAAATGCTAGAATTAAAGGTGTGTGCCACCACTACATGGCTGGTAGCACATATTTCAATGTTAGCAACCAGAAGGCAGAGGCAGATAGATCTCTGAGTTCCAGTCTAGACAGGGCTATGTAGTGAGACCTTACTCTAAAAAAACTAAAACAGACATACATGAGCCCCACACTACACACTCTTTTTTAAATTAGCTTACAAAGTACAAAGGCACCAGTTCATACTTGATCAGTGAATATGATATGTATAGGTTCCCTTTTCTCTACATCCTTGCAAGAATTCAGTGTCATTTGTTTTCTTGTTGATCATATTCTGATCAAGGTGAGCTGGAATCTCACAGTTGTTTTGGCTGACATTTACCAGATGGCTAAAGATGCTGAATACTTTAAAGAATATTTGTTTTTAAGTGGTGTTTCTTCTTTTGAGAACTATCTATTTACCTCACAGTCCCATTTGTTGACTGACAGTTTTGATTTTGGGTATTTACTGTTCTGTAGGTATTAACTCCTTATCTGATAAGTAGGCTTTTAAAATTCTGTAGGCTCTTCTCACTCTGGTGACTGTTTGCTATGCACAATCTTGTTAACAGCAAGTCCTTACCCACTTGCTAATTTGAGCAATTTCCTTTCCTACTTGATTCCTATTCAGAAAATTCTTACCAGTGCCTATATCTTGAAATGTTTTCATATAGCAGGTTCATTATTTGGGTTTTAAGTTAAGGCTTTTGATTTACTATGAGTTATTTTTTATTTTTATTTTTATTTTTATTTTTTTGTGGAGGGTGAGAGACATGGATTTAAATTCATTTATTTCCTAATAGAGCAAATCTAAATCCAAAACTGTTTTGAAGTCTCAAGTCATTTTAAAATTTCTTTTTCTTTGGTGGTGCTGTGATGGAACTTGTCTCTCATACACAACAGGCACATATGGTACCACCACTAAGTCACGTAAAAGTCAGTCATATCTAGAGTGTACAAGAAGATTCAAATTTGGATTGGGATAACAGTTGCTCAAGCTATATATCCAAACTGGAATCAGGTGATATAAAAACATAGACAAAGATACAACTAAAAGAAACAAGTAATATTCTGACCAGGGGCAAAAGAAAACACTCCCTGTGCCTTGAAAACAAGGCACATACACTGAGAAGCGCTATCTCCTTTCTATGCCTGTCTGGCCATACCATTAATAGTTCTGAGCACTGATTTTACAGGATCAGGAAAAGGAGCTTATAGAAAAAAGAGAAGCCAAAAAGTGTTAGGAACTCATACTATATGGAATAATTAATATTAAAGACTGATAAAGAACTTAAGTACATTTACGAAAAAGAACCTTCATCACAAAATTATACCCACAATACACCAGTGAGAGCTATTAACTTAAGCTTCAGTTATCCATTCATTTTAATTACCTATTTTTCTACTACATAGGAAGGAAAAAAATATGAAACGATACCTTCATGTAGTGTTTAAAGATGTCTGCAGCTGCATGCATGTCAACAATATCATAAATGATAAGTTTGCTGAAGGCAGCAAGTAGATTCCTTCTTTTATGTAAGGCTTCAATTTTATTAGCTTCATCTTCTTCATCACCCTCTAGCCATAGAAAATAAAGTGATTAAGAATTTAGTCTGTTTATGCAGAGAATCTGTACAACTGAAAACTAGCTGAATATTAATTCTGATTTATTTATTTATCTAGCCAGCTGTGCTGGGGACCAAATTCTGGGCTTTGCACATATTAGGCAAATGCTCTACCAATGAGCTACAACCCTAGCCAATTTAGTTTCTAATGGGATGAAAATAGTAAACTTAATACTTCAGAATAAATAGTAGGAACTAAAATCCCTATATTCTCGCTGTGCTAAGATTAAAGAAACTATAGATAAAGATACTTCTTTTCCTATATTTTTATCATAATATAGTGTTGTGTTCATCATAAAATGCTGCCTGCTGAGGGATGTCTTTCTGTATGCTCTGAATATATGTTGCTCTTGATTAGTTGATAAAGTTGTTTGGCCTATGGCAAGGCAGCTTACAAGCAAGTGGGAAATCCAGCTAGATATACAGGGAGAAGAGGGGAGAGAGACGCCAGCCTGACACCAGGAGAAGCAAGATATAAAAGTATTGGTAAGCTACAGCCATGTGGCATCTTATAAATTAATAGAAATGGGTTAAGTTCTAAGAGCTAGCTAGCGAGAAGCCTGAGCCATTAGGCCACACAGTTTGTAAATAATATAAGCCTCTGTGTGTTTACTTGGGTCCAAGAAGCTGTGGAACTGAGGACTGGGCAGGACCAGAGGAACCTTTCAACTATAGCTGCCTTTTTCTATTTTTCTTAAAAAAGATTTTTATTTATTATATATGCAGTGTCCTGTTTGCACGCATGCCTGCACATCAGAAGAGGGCCTCAGATCTCATTATAGGTGGTTATGAACCACCATGTGGTTGTTGGAAATTGATCTCAGGACCTCTGGAAGAGCAATCAGTGCTCTTAACCTCTGAGCCATCTCTCCAGTCCTTTTTTTTTAAAAATATTTTTTTTTATTATTATTTACTTACATGTACGTGTGTATGTCTGTATACGTGCATGTACCTAAGGTTAGAGCCATCTCCTGGAGCTGGAGTTACAAGCAATTGTAAGCTACATGATGTGGGTGCTGGGAATTGAACTCAGGTTATCTGCAAGAACAATACATGTTCTTAACCACTGAGCCATCTCTCCAGACCCAATTTTCTTCATTCTTATACGCTAATATATTCCTCCAGAGAAGAACTTTCTGAGGTATGGATGGAAAGATTTTTTTTTTTTTTTTTTTTTAGAAATAGAAATGTAATAGCTAATTTTTGGTGCTTCTCCTACATTCGATTACATAATTGGTTAGAAATTATATATACAAACATATATAATGCTTATTTATATGTATGTGTTTGTATCTGTATGATTATATGCCACATATGTATAGGTGTCCCTTCTGGGAGAGCAGTAGGTGCTCTTAACCAATGAGCCATCTCCAGTCCCCAGGGAAATGTATTTTTTTAAAAATTTACTTTTATTTAGTTTTTGAGACTGGGTCTCACTGGGTAGCTCTGGCTAGCCTGGAACTCCCCAAGTAGACCAGGCTGGCCTCTGACTGGGAAGTCCACTTGCCTCTGTTTCCCGGATGCTGGCATGTTTATTTTAATAAACACCCCCCACCATGTGAAATGTATTTTTAAAAGTTTGTAAAAACTATCAAAAACTTGCATAACTGTCTTTTCCTCAAATTTTGAGCCTTAGGTCCCACTGGTTTATCTATTTGTAGTCCTAGAAAAAGTTGCTCTTAATGATCTAGATGATAGAGTGTATTGACATTCTCACATCCTGGCCCATTTGTATTTGGGATTAGTATTTTTCCTTCACACAGATACAGTTAATGTATATTCCTCTTCTTTTCGTAAACAGTGTTTTGCGATGTTTGAAATCAGTGGGGAAATCTTGTCTCCTGAGATAAATACATACTCCAAACATACTCTGTTCCACATATTTTGTTAAAAGTATATATAAATATGTGGTGCTACATATTGAACCCAAAGGCCTTGCATACACTAAACAAGTGTATTACCAATAAGCTATGCCCCTAGCCCAATACAGAACATTCTATAAGTATTAAGAAGTGTAGGGCTAATATATGTTTATTTTATTATTATTTTAGTAGAGCTTAAATAATCTACTTAACAAAAATCTATTTTTTTTTTTTTTTTTTTTTTTTTGGTTTTTTGAGACAGGGTTTCCCTGTGTAGCTTTGCGCCTTTCCTAGAACTCACTTGGTAGCCCAGGCTGTCCTCAAACTCACAGAGATCTGCCTGGCTCTGCCTCCCGAGTGCTGGGATTACAGGCATGCACCACCACCTGGCCAAAAATCTATTTTAAATGAACATTTAACCACTAATTTTACAATTAACCACTAAAAATTCATTGTAATTTTTGTTAGCAGTTTGCATGTTCAGAATGATTTTAACAATATAGTTTGACTATCATTTTTCAGTATTTGACACCATGTAGTTTTATTTTGTGGCTAATAAGGAAATATTCAGTGTAACAACAGGGAAGGTTAATTTTTTTTTTTTTTTTTTTTTTTTTTTTTTTTTTTTTTTTTTTAAGACAGGGTTTCTCTGTGTAGTTTTGGTGCCTATCCTGGATCTTGCTCTGTAGACCTGGCTGGCCTTGAAATCACAGAGATCTGCCTGGCTCTGCCTCCTGAGTGCTGGGATTAAAGGTATGCACCACTACTGCCTAGCTAGGTAATTTCATCATTTGGTATATTCTTATTGATCTCAGAAACAGATGAATATATTAAAACTTTTTAAGGGCAGTTGGGGGGGACAAAGTTTTACTATATATATAACCCAGGTTGGCCTCAAACACACACAGAGGTCAAACTGCCTCTGCCTCCAGAGAGTTGGGATTAAAAGCAGAGTGCTTATGTAGTGTTTTCTGGCCTGTTGCTTGGTATGTAGTTAAGGATTTCTTCAAGCTTGTAGTGATCCTCCTGCCTTTTCCTCCCAAGTACAATGATAATAGGATGTGTGTTATAAAGCTTGGCTTAGATTTGTTTTTCCTCTACAGTACTGGGTTTTGAACCGATAGCCTAGTGTCTGCTAGGTAAACACTGACCCACTGGGTTGCTTCAGCAGTTCTCTTTTCATTTTTAAATAAAATTGTGTAACAGGGTCTCACTAAGTTGCCCAGGTTGGACCTGAATGATATAGTTCATTTAGTCCTGAATTTGCAATTAGCAGGGATTATAGGCACGCTCTACTACCATGCTCATCTTATTACTATTATTATTTCAGTTTTCTGGTTTCTCTGTGTAGCCCTGGCTGTCCTGGAACTCACTCTGTAGACCAGATTGTCCTGGAATTCAGAGAGATCCTCCTGCTTCTGCCTCCTGAGTGCTGAGATTTAAAGGTGTATGCCACCACTGCCCAGCTCCCAGCTTAATTTTTTTTTAAAAAACAGAAAAATCTCTATAAGTTTTAGAATTGAATTTACCCCATGCACCTCTGCTATCTTTTGAGGCTGACAAGGTGACAAAAGCCATAAGTACCCATGCTTTGGTTTTCCTCATCTTGATCAATGAAAACGTGATCCATCACAAAACTGAGGAGTTCAGACTGGAGTCCAGTATCTGGATTAAACACCAAAGGCTGAAGGCCCTCTCTGCCACCTGTCATTAACTGGTGGCTAAAAATCATTAACAGATCACAAAGCAGCATGAAAGCCTGCAATGCAAAGGGAGTTAGTTCATTAGCAAAGTAGTACATGAATTTAGGAATATCTATTAGTATATGAATACAGGAATATCTACAAACCAAATAGGAAACACACTAAATTATGACATTTCAATACCAATACCACAATAAAAATCATAACAGTTTTTAAGTTCCAACTTTTCACATTTATCAAGCTATAAAATTATTTTTATCATTAAACTGTGGTTACATTGAAGACATTAGTTTCCAATTCTATTTAAAAAAATTTTATATTTGTGTTTTAATTTTACACATCAGCCATGAGTTCCCTTGTCCTCCCCCTTCCCGCCCCCGCCCCCACCTTCTCTCCATCCCCTCCCCTCCATTCCCATCTCCTCCAGGGTCAAGACTTCCCTGGAGATTCATTTAAACAGGGTGGATTCAGTGCAGGCAGGTCCAGTCCCCTCCCTCCAGGCTGAGCAAAGTGTCCCTGTGTAAGCCCAAGGTTCCAAACAGCCAGCTCATGCACTAAGGACAGGCCCGAGTCCCACAGCCTGGATGCCTCCCAAACAGTTCAAGCTATTCAATTGTTTCACTTATCCAGAGAGCCTGATCCAGCTGGGGGCTCCACAGCCTTTGGTTCATAATTCATGTGCTTCCATTAGTTTGGCTATTTGTTCCTGTGCCTCTCCAATCTTGGTCTCAACAATTCACACTCTTACAGTTCCTCCTCTTTCTCGACAATTGGACTCCTAGAGCTCCACCTGAGGCCTGGCTGAGGATCTCTGCATCCACTTCCAGCAGTTATTGGATGAGAGTTCCAGCATGACCATTAGGGTGTTTGGCCATCTGATCACCAGACTAGGTCATATCAGGCTTTCTCTTGACCACTGCCAGCAGTCTACAGAGGATGTATCATTGTGGATTTCTGGGAACCTCTCCAGCACTCTGCCTATTCCTGTTCTCATGTGGTCTTCATTTATCATGGTCTGTTATCCCTTGTTCTCCCTTTCTGTTCTTGATCCAGCTGGGATCTCCTGCTCCCCTAAGCTTTCTTTCCCTCAAATCTTGCCCTTCATTACTCCCACTCTCGTCCAGTTGTTCATGTAGATCTCATCCATTTCTCTATCACTGGGTGATCCCTGTATCTTTCCTAGGGACCCGTTTTTCTAGGTAGCCTCCCTGGAGTTGTGTAGCAGTCTAGTCATCTTTGTTTTTACATCTAGTATCCTTCTATGAGTAACCTCTGAGCCATCTCTCCAGCCTCCTATATATATATTTTAAAGTTGAATGTATTTACCAAAGAACAGCAGACTGAGAGATTTTGGTTTGAATTTAAAAAAAGTTAAGCTCAACTCTGGTAATGTAGGATTATTAACAGATGACATTAGAATTCTATTATACAATGCTTAATCAGGTAATCAGCATACTCTTTATGATAAATTACAATTCAATAAATTATTATGTAGTACTCAAAATCTATGCTACCACTTAGATTTAAAAAAACTAATATAAAATATTTTCAAAATACAACTAAAATTAGATACAACCATTAATATAAAAGTATCTGAAAGCCCCACAATAAATTTCCATTAAGACAAAATATTATATAGAAAAATTTTTACTTTTTAATTGATGAAGTAAAATAATGTACCATGAGTTTTCTTTTCTTTCTTATTTTTTTATTTTTATTTTTTATTTTTTGAGAAGTTTCTCTGTGTAGCCTTGACTGTCCTGGAACTCTCTCTGTATACCAGGCTGTCCTAGAACTCAGAGATCCACCTGCCTCTGCCTCTCAAGTGCCGAGATTAGAGGTGTGTGCCACTACTGTCCAGCTGTGCCATGAGTTTTATAATAATTGATTTTGTGAAAATATTCCGAGTGCAGAAATCTCCAAATAATTTACTAACACCAAATTTCTTTCTTTCTTTTCTTTTCTTTTTTTTTTTTTTTTGTCGAGACAAGGTTTCCCTGTAGCTTTGGAGCCTCTCCTGGAACTCGCTTTGTAGACTAGGCTGACTTCGAACTCACAGAGATCCGCCTGTCTCTGCCTCATGAGAAAACCAAATTTCTAAAAGCTTACTTAAAAGGAAAGACGACAACTTTGGCATTTATTTTGGGAGAGTTACATACCTGGCTATCTAATTCCAGCAAGAACAATGGCAACTTATGCTCTGACTGCACAGCTGTGACATGTATGAAAAGTACTTAGATACTATTTATAAAGGTGGAAACTTTCAAGAGAATCCAGAATTATTTCATTTTTTTTAGAGACAGGGCTTCTCTGTATAGCTTGGGAGCCTGTCCTGGAACTCGCTCTGTAGACTAGGCTGGCCTTGAACTCACATGTATCAGCCTGCCTCTGTCTCTCCCAAGGGGAGAATATTTTTTAACCCAGGCTATTTGGATATAGAACACACCAGAGCAGAAACATCAGATTTTGGTTGAACAGGCCATAGCAAGGTATTTTAGGCAGCAATTGTGGGTTCTGCAGAGTTAGAGAACAAGACTTAGGGAAGATCATGTACACTCTGGGAAGAAGAGATTTGTGGCAGTTTATGTTAAAAGACTGTGAAGGATGAAGATCTTCTAATTTGACTTATATTGTAGCCCAATTCAAAAATAACAAAAAAAGAAGATACACTTTTGTTTTACATGAAAGAATTTCTTAGTACAAAGTATATTAAATAGTTTGTAAGTTTTTATAATGGAAAACACTTCAATTTCTTGGGCCACATTCTGACCATTTTTATGCAGTATCCCTCCTTAAGGAGGATTTGTTGGATATACGGGATCATGTCATCTGAATGCAGACTTCTAGACTCCAAGGACACAGACTCAGGAGTTTACTGCCCCAAAACAGCTGATTATCTCATCAAAGCCTGTAAAAGGCTTTTTTCCATAGTTACACTATGTCAACATGTGTACTTCTTGGCTTCATGGTAGTCAAGAGGTAGCTATGTAGAGGGATTACGGTATGGTCATACTTTAGACACATGGGCTGACATTCATATATATACACACACACACATATGAAGAAGCTAGACACATGTGTATACATATTTTGAAGCTCTTTCTGGTAGCAGGAGCTGAACGTGAGAAGTCAACCCAAGTTATAATGTCAGCTCACCAGACCCTCAATATTTTAGCATAGAATTCATAGGAATCAAGAACTCTAAATTTCAACTTAAGTCTTCCAGTTGACAGGAATATACTTGTCAAAATACAAGAACAGAAGATGCAGCATGGTTTATAACTTAAAATATCCAGACATCTATATTCTAGGCTGTATATTTATGTATAGATATATGTATGAAAATTTGAAAAATTGTATCTTCTACTGTTCATCAATACATTTGGGTTGTTGATCATGGTAAATACAGAATAATAATAACTAATAATTCCTTACCTGTTCCTTAACTGGAGTATTAACATTAGATAGGCACTGTTGGCAAACAGCCAAAAAAGATTTCACTGTTTTCCTCAAGACCAACAAATCCTCCTGTAAAACACATTTAAATATGCAAACATGAATAACAATACACCAGAAAACTGATCCAATGAAAAAATATACAGAAAACAGTCAAAGCTGTTTATTGTAAAGAAATTCATAAAATTAAACTCATCATTGGGAACCAATTAGTAAAGTTATTTCCTAGTTATTGAACATAATGGGAAGGGCAGAGACCCAGCAATACTAAACATTCAGTCATATTAATTTAATAATGAATGATCACTGTGACTATTCAGAAAGATTTCCCTTTATGAATATAGTTTTATATAGGCTGATATTAGATATATTGCTAGCTCTATAACATTTAATGTAAGATGATGGAATGTAAGGCTGAAGAGATGGTTCAGTGGTTAAGAGCATGTACTGCTCTTCCCAAGGACCTGCGTTCAGCTCTCAGCACCCATACCGGACAGATCACAACTACCTGTCCCAGCTCCAGGGGGTTCAATGCCTTCCTGGGCACACGCACACACACGTACACATCTACACAGACATACACACAAACGTGTAATTAAAATAAAAACTAAATAAAAAATAAAACTTTCAAAAACATGATGGAAAGGACACTGAAAAGAAAAAAAAACATATTAGCAAGAAACATGTCTCCTATCTTTATAGTGTACTGCAAAGTGTTGCTGGGGGAAATGAGTATGTGGCTTAATTCTAGGCTTGGAGATAAATAGGATTTCACATTAGACAGTCTGATAATATTCCACATATGGTAACATTTAAAAAGTATGAAGATAAAATTTTATTTTCTTCTTGTTCTTAAAACTATTTTTTATGTTTGTTTGTTTGCATGTGAGTACATGTCAAGGCAGAGGGAGATTTGCAGGGGTCAGATTTTTATTTCCATCCTATGTGTTCCAAGATTGAACTCAGGTCAATATGCATCAAGTGCTCTAACCTGCTGAGACTTCTTACAGGCCCCTATTTTCTTTCTCTTGAGACAGGGTCTTACTGTGTAGCCCTGGCTGTTCTGGGACTCACAGAGATCTGACTCTCTCTGCCTCCTGAGTGGGATTAAAGACACTTGTAACCAAGTCTGGCTTTTTCTTAAAAAAAAAAGAAGGAAAGAAAAGCACTCCCCCCACTCCTACCTGCCTTTGATACTAGAGACTGAACTGAGCCTTGAAAAGAAATACACAACCTGGTTCCTCCAAAGCCAGAACCCAGGGTAAAATGGTCTCTGCAAAGAAGGGGGAGAAAGCACTCAAAGGGAGGAGCTGATACTGGCAAGCATGGAAACAGTCGTGCAGACAAAGCAGATGCCAAAACACACCAGGCACAGACAGCTTGAAGACACCAAGTGAAATGTGTTCACTTCTACCCCCCACTCCCGAGACAGGGTTTCTCTGTGTCACAGCCCTGCCTGTCCTGGAACTCACTTGGTAGACCAGGCTGGCCTCCAACTAATAAAAATCCACTTGCCTTTGCCTCCGGAGTGCTGGAATTAAAGATCTGCACCACCACTGCCTGGCTTAAAACGTGTTAATTTTTAATTACTCTGTAGTTCTGGTTACTGTTTGAAAAACATTTTTAAAAAAATCAAGGTTTATAAAACTGTAGGGTTTTTGAAGTTGTTATCACACAGAATACTTTGTTTTTTTCTGGGGGAGGGGAGGTATGTGTCACTAACATCTCTCCCAACCCTTCCCTGCTAATTAGGAAGAATCCTTTGTTCCTGGGAGGGACTTTCTGATGTTGATGGGTGTGGCCACCTAGGCACAAAATACCTAGTCCACACCACAAAACTCAACACTTTTATATCCTCCTCCACCTCTACAACAAGTATAGGCTTAACTCCCTAAAAACAGAGACCTGTTGGGACTTGGACCCCTAAAACTGGTTTTGCCAGTGTGTTGGGAGACTTTCCAGCAACATCACTGAGATAGTCTTCCTCATAAGAGCAGTGGTTCATTTTCTAGAAGACTGTGGATCTTCAGATTGGTCATTCTGCTATTTTAATTTCATTTCCTGCAAGTCAGAGTCAGCTTGTAAAAGATTAAACAACATCCTTAATGTGAAATGTCAACCCTCCTTTTCCTGTTCAAAGTATGAACAGTTCACTGGATTTCTGATCTTGGTAGTCCATACAAGAAGGGAATTTAGAAGATCTTGTATATTGTTAATGAATATTTGCCCATGTCCTGGCTGAAATAACATGATTGTTCATGAAGCTGGATGCAGTTTGGCGTGGGAAAAATGAATAGGTTCTATTGTTGGACACATTAGCAGCACCTAACTCAGGAGTTAAGACAGTGTGGACCCTCTGAGTTCAAGAATTTCAAACCAGCTTGGTCAACACACAGTGAGATTTGTCTCAAAATAACCCACCCAGCAGACAGAAGCCTCCCTCCCTTCACAAAAGATTCTAACCTGAGTGCAGTAGTATGCACACCATCTCAGCACCTGAAAAGCTAAGGTGGGAGAACCCAGACAAAACCCCTGGGAGAAGGGGCAGTTAGGATTAAACTTTGAAACCAGGGCCATCTGCCATCGGTGCTCATTTTCCCCTGATAAATGAGCCAGACACATGCATATAATTTAGCATTATAAGGTTTTAAAAAGAGTAAGGAAGAATAATTAACTGAATAAAGGACCACATAGAAATAACTTTAAAAGTTACTCTATTAAACTAAAATTGTTTAAAACTATTCTTCTTGGTACTCTGTTTTGGGATCTTCACAGGCCAAATGACATTTCAGAATACTTTTGCTAACATGAGCACATATTTTGAAGGAGGAAAGTGCCTGTATTGTGCAAAGTAGTAAGAGAAGGACACTATTTTGAGGGCTTTTAATGTTTCTGCAGATAAATACATATCTATACCTCAGAATTCCTTGAACTTTCAATATCAAACATTTGCAAAGCACTGGGTAGGGGAAAACAGATGAGATAATAGACAACTACAACAGAATATGTAGTGTAAGGATGGGGGAAAGTATGGGATCTATGCTAAACAATTCAGGGTCAGAAGTCTTGGAAGGGTTCTCAAAGATGACACGTTCTGCAGCTGGAACCAAGACTAAATTGATAGGACTACATGTAAACAAGCTCCTGGTAGAATGGGACAGGGTTACAACCACATGACACACCAGTGTTAAAGATTCTATAAGGCAGAATGACTAATTAGAATTTCCTGATTGTGAAGGGTTAAAATATTGTAGACCTACAGCCAAATTATGTTCGGTTATTTTTAATTTCCATCATAGCCATTCACTGTCCACCTGTGTCCTTTTATCAGAAAAAAAATTACAAAATATATTCTTAGCCTACCAAGCTTCCACCAATTAAGAATGTCATTTGATAGCATTTGAGACTTAGAGCAGTTCCCCCACTCTAACGAAATTCACTTCTCAGCAGTCCTCACCTCATGTATTTGGTAAACTCCTTGATTTATGACTTTGTTTTGTAAATAATAAAGTATCATGTAAACACTTCCATCGTGGAATATACTATTTGAGGCAGCTGCAGTCATATTGCTGGGTCATGGTCACTCATATTTGGTTCAAGAATAAACTATCCGTTATCCCCTTTGAGGTGAAAGCTGTATTTTGCATTGACACAGGCCACATGTGATGATGTATGTCTGTAATGCCAACACCTAGAAGATTGGGGAATATTTTAAGTTGGAGGCCAGTATAGGCGCTATCACAAGACACTGTCTTAAAAACAAAAAAACCCTTCAAATCCAGGCTTACCAAAAAAAAAAAAAAAAAAAGTGTTCTAGGTAGGGCAAAGAATGCTGAAAAAACAAACATGGATATATCACTGAAAAAAGTTACCATACTTGGGACATGTACAGGCAAGAAAACAAACAAAAAAGGAAACAGGACTTAATGTAAGGAAGGAGCCATTTAAAATGTCATGATAATTATTTGGATATTATACTAAAGGATTTTTATTTTGTCACAGGTGTACTAAATTTTTGTGTGACAGTAGAAGATAACATGAAATACACCAGTTAAAGAGTCAATACAATCTTTTGTTGAAAGCTTACTGTGTAGCAAATACTATGTTCTATGTTTATAAATCTCATAATCTTTAGGAGAAACAATTGATAATAGTCCAGACTTAATTCCCTTTCTTCTTCTTCTTCTTCTTCTTCTTCTTCTTCTTCTTCTTCTTCTTCTCTTCCATTTATTTATTTATTTATTTATTTATTTATTTATTTATTTATTATCTATCTATCTATCTATCTATTCATTCATTTATTTACTTGTTTATTCATTTATTTATTTATTTGCAGAGTCTTACCCTGTAGCCCTTGCTGGCCTTGAACTCAAAGAGATCTGTTTGCTTCTGCTCCCAGAGTGCTGTGATTAAAAGAGTGTACCGCACCAGGCCCCATTAATAATATATCTCTGTTTTCTAGAAAGGAAAACTAACATTCTGTATACCCATAGGATCCACAGAAAGCTGTGTTGATACTATTTAACAAGCATTTGGTCTTTGTCTATTTCTTAACATACAACTCTTAAAATCTTTGCACTTTCTAAAGTGAAGTGACTTTTTCTGTGCTACTAAGATGACTAATGGCTGATACTCCCTAAGTATCTTCAGGCTACTCATTGGAAAGACAAGGAATAACTAGCGTTAGGCCTTTAAAATCCTTTCTCCCCTACAGTTCTGAACAATATTCTAAATACTTATCCTACACCCACAGATAAATGAAGCTCTCACCTCTTATTAAAGCTTCTTTTTGCAACAGATGAAGACAAAGACGTCTACAGCTGCCCAAAATGCATAGAATAAGTGACTGTGGGGTGACTAACTACAACTGATACACTTACAGTGAAACCCCTACACCTAAGGCTCAAGGAAACCACGGAAGGAGAGGAAAGACTGTAAGAGCCAGTGGTGCAAGATGCCAGTTGTTAGATACTGTTTGTTACCCATGACAGAGAAAATGCATGCATGAACTTTTAACAATACGGTTGCCTGAATAAGACTAGTATGATATCAGTTCACTCACTAAAGCAGACAGGAGAAATTCTATATGGTCTCTTTCCTAGATGAAGAGCTACAGGTGGTTAATGCTATAGAGAGAGGAACAATCAGTTTCTTCCATTGATGAACTCCTCCTGCACGGCTTGTTCAATACTGAGTGATCAGCTCTAGACACATGTATATACAAGAAAAGCTACACAGACTCAGTATGTTATATACTTAATATGTGACATGTGCATATATACAGACATACACACATATACATATATGTATATGCACGTATCAATAATTAAAGAAGAGACCATGAATATGGGGGAGTATGGATGGAGTTGGAGGAAGGAAAGGGGAAAGGTGGGAGTGATGTAAATGCAGTGTCTTGTATGAAATTATCAAAAATCACATAAAAACAAGTTGAATAAAGAAATCTATTAGAATGAAGTCCAGTACATATGATGGAAACACAACCAAACAACAACCAACTAAACCTTATTTTTCCACTTCCATGCAGTGGGAAGCTAACCCTTGACTTGGTCATCAAGTGCTAATGATTAAATGAAGCATGTTTATGTAATGAAGTTTCCATAGAAACTCAAAAGGACAGGTTTCAGGGAGCTTCTCGACATGAACACTGCATCTTGGAGATCAGAGTTTCTGGGGGGTAATATACTTAGAGAGAACATGGAAACTCTATCCTATGTCTAATGTGCCTTGAGCCCTATCCAGCTCTTTATCTGTATCCATATAATATTATTATTATTAACAACACAGGGTCTCATTATGTAATACCCAGATTGGTCTTGAACTCTCATTCTTGTCTAAGCCTCCCTGTGGTAGTATTGTGTTCCCTACAATATCGTGCACCCTAATAAATTTATCTGGGGTCACAGAACAGACAGCCATTAGATACAGAGCCCAAAAATGGTGGCTAGAAAATGGGTCAGAGCAAGCCATAGCAGAAGCTGGGTGGTGGTGGTGCACGCCTTTAATCCCAGCACTTGGGAGGCAGAGCTAGGCGGATCTCTGTGTGCTCAAGGATACAGCCAGCATGGAGACACACGCCTTTAATCTCAGGGAGTGATGGCAGAAAGGAAAAGATATATAAGGCGTGAAAACCAGGCACCAGAGCTAGTTAAGCTTTTGGCTAACAGCATTTGGCTGGTTAAGCATTCAGGCTTTGGAGCAGCACAGTTCAGCTGAGATTCATGTGGATGAGGACCGAGATGCAGTCTGAGGAAACAGGACCAGCTGAGGAACTGGTGAGGTGAGGTAGCTGTGGCTTGTTCTGTCTCTCTGATCTTCCAGCATTCACCCCAATACCTGGCCTCGGGTTTGATTTTATTAATATGAACCTTTAAGATTCCTGCTACACCTCACAAGTTTTGGGATTACACATGTGTATTATCATACCTCTTTTGTATTATCTTTTATAATAAAAGGTAAACTGCTTCTTTACATTCTGGAATCACTCTAGCAAATTCATCAAAACCAAGGAGCAATCACAGGAAATCAGATGTGGTGGCTTGGATGAGAATGCCCCACAGATGCATACGTTTGGACGCTGGGTCCCTAACTGGGACTGTTTGGGAAGGATCAGGAGGTGTGGCCTTATTGGAGGAGGGGTGTCACTGGGGGTGGGCTCTGAGGCTTTAAAAGACTCATGTCATTCCAAGTGACTCTCTTTCTCAGCCTCATGTTTGTCTCTCAAGATGTGAGCTCTCAGTTACTATCCCAGCACCATGTCTGCCTTTCTGCTGCCATGCTCCCTGCAATGAGTCATGGATTCTAACCTTCTGAAACTGTAAGACCCAAACAAACTCTTTCCTTTTTAAGTTGACAGTCGCAGTATCTTATCACAGCAACAGAAAAATAACCAAGACACAAGATTTACAGCAGGTTAATCAGAAGTGCAGATTGAAAAACCTGAAGCTTGGAGCTGACATCAGAAGTGAGCCCTCAACCTATGGGATCCAATACCACTTCCAGATAGTAACAGAATTGAGTTAGAGGACTCTCAGCTGATGGGCACTAAAAAACAAATTCATTTCTGGAGAGGTGAAATCCTCCCACTTTTGGGTCACAGAAATATATTTTGCTGCGGAAGTATAGGAGAAATAGGCTTTTTCTTTTCCCTTAATATTCCTACATTTGGTAGTAGTAATAGCCTTGACACATGAACACGAGTTTTAGAAAGAAAAATTATGAAAAAGTAGATAGAAAATGAGGAACATTTGGTTGGATGATTACATATTTACTCATGGTATGAAGAAACTTCATTTGTGTTGTAATTGGTCACGAAATGTAACAACTATCAGTGGAACTTAGAGATGTGACAGACTCAGCTTCCAAGGAGATGGTTCATTAGGTACACACAGAAATAGAAAATAAGAAGCAAACTAAATATAATCCCATGGTTATCTTTACAAGCTAAAATAAAAGTAAAAGGCCCTGACACTGGATGGACCAAGCTTAGATGTCAGTATGTCTGAGGTCATGCCAAGATAGCAAATCCTTGCTCTCTGTTCACAAAGGGGAAAATTGTTCCAGGACAATATAGACAGCATCTCCAAAACCCTTGGTCACCAAAAAAGTAGTCAATGCTAGTTAGGGGAAGCCATAACCAAGAAACTGAGAGTGGGATAGAGTATGAAAGAACAACATTATTTTGAAAATCAGAATAATCAGCTTCCTGAGGAGCTTTTATTAAAATACACCTTGATTATACTAATTAGGAGCAGTATCTTCGGTTTTAAATGCTGTTGAGTGGAAGACTATGAGTTGATTAATGCCGCTTACAAACCAGCAATCACAGATAACTGTATCCCACCTAGACACATAGGATATTCCCAAAGCAAAGTTTGGTGAAACAGATAAAAGCCACTGTTAAATAACCACACAACTCTACCAATAAATGCCAAATAGAATATTCCAGATGAAGCAGTAAATATGTTTTGTATACAGGCTATTGTGAGATTGGCTCTATGATGGCCATGATAGTTACCCAGTGAACATGCCTATGATGGTTTGAATGCCCCACATAAGCTCATGTTTTTGGTCCCTAGTTGGTGGAACTGTTTGGGATGATTAATACGTGTGACCTTGTTGGAGGAGGTATGTCACTGGGGCAGGCTTTGATGTTTCAGAAGCCCACACCATTCCCAGTTTGCCCCCTGCTTTGTGTTTGTGGATCAAGATGTAAGCTCTCAGCTACTGCTTTGGTGCCATGCTCCATGTGTGATGGTCAGAAACTCTAATCTTCTGAAGCATAAGCAAATTAAATGCTTTCTTTTATAAGTTGCCTTGGTCATGGCATTTTTATCACAGCAATAGAAAAGTAACTTAGAACAATGACTATCATTAAGATGACGATGCATTCTGTGATTAAAGGCAGTCTTTTCTCTTTTATTCTCCAGTAATATACATTTTTTAATAACCTTAACACCTCAAGATTGACAATTAGTTCAAGAAGCCATATCACATTTGCCATCTCATTTTGCTACACAAGTCTAATTAAATTAATAGGAGAATGAACGAAGTCAAAAGGATAGAGAGTCAAAGGGGAAGGTGGGTATTTTAAACTTAGGGTGG
Source organism: Onychomys torridus (assembly GCF_903995425.1). NCBI lineage: Eukaryota > Metazoa > Chordata > Mammalia > Rodentia > Cricetidae > Onychomys > Onychomys torridus. The sequence goes on along the minus strand of NC_050449.1, from coordinate 93,695,199 downwards.
TGAGATGGGTCATCCAGCAATATTGCCCACTGTACAAACTTAACGACTTGAGTTCAATCCCTGGGTCCCACAGAAGGTGGAAGGAGAGAGCCATTTGTTGTCTGACATACTCATATAAATCATGCATTCACAATGATAATAAGTTCTAAAAACTTTAAACTTAGAAATAGTTAAAGGCTGAGGATAAAGATCACAAGCCTGCTGGTTTCTGCTACTACCTAAAAAGGCAAATCCATCTATGACCCAGGAACTCCAAGTTGCTTATTGTAGTTATAAACAATATCTTGATCTCGCTTATACCATAAAAGGCTAGTAGGAACTAAAGGAGTCAGGTAGACAGGAGAAAGTATTGATGTTAGGATCAAAATGAAAGGCTTGAAATTTCCAAATAATCTCAACCCAGATAGAGGAAAGACTTTACCACATTGTCCTCAAACCTGTACTAGCCACTGGGTTTATGTTGCAGATAATATGTCTTTTAGTATAAAATTTTAGTTTTGGCAAAGGAAAGCCCTTTGACAAGGACTGACATTCAACTGCTAACTCAAACAAATCAATTTAGTTGTCTCAAAAACCTAACCAGCAGTGAGTATCATTCTTATTCTGTATATTAGGAAACTGAAGCTTAAGATGAGGCGATTTACTTTGCAATTAGTAGCTAGAATGAGCCAATATTTTAACTTAATATTTAAGTCAAAAGAGAATCTTAAAAAAAAAGAGAGAATCTTCCACATCATACATATATGTATGTGCACGTGTACACACACACACACACACACACACACACACACACACACACACGAACTGAACTTTTAAATACATTTGGTCAGCAACAAGTAATTATTTAATTAACACCTAGTAACTGTTAATTACCAGGAAAAAAAAAAATCAAACTAACAAACCTACTGCAGGAAGGAAAATGGGTTACTCTAGATGATAAAATACATATTTCATTTTCATTTAAAAAAATGGCCTGATAGTAAAATAGACTCCTTTGTCATTAATTCTGTTGGACAAAATCTCCTTTTGCTAGAAAGCACATTGTTATGTTTTGTCTAAATATGTTTTTTTTTTTTGTGCATGTGTATGTATGTATTTGTGTGTGCACGTTCATTTGCATGCATAGGCCAGAAGTCAACATTAGATGTTTTTCTAAGTCTGTCTTCACACTATTCTTTGAGACAGAGTCTTGTAGATGTAACCGTCTTGTTAAATAAGAAACACAGAGCCAGTTGCAGAGTTAAAAACCAAGAGGTCAGAGAAATAGCTGAGAGCCTTACCCTTCACTGCTTCTGCTGTCTTTCCTTTCCGCAAGAGAGCTACTTCTGTGTGTCCTGTTTTTTTTATAGACTTCTGTTCTGTTTTCTCATTGGTTGTAAACCCAGCCACATGACCTCCTCATCACTGCCTGTCTGTACAGACCTCCAGGTCTTCTATGGTTGGTATTGAGATGAACACACAGAGATCTACCTAGCTCTGCCTCCCAAGTGCTGGGATTAAAGGCGTGCACTACCACCACCCAGCTTCTGCTCTGGCTTGCTCTGACCCCAAGGCAACTTTATTAACATACAAATAAAATCACATTTCAATACAAATAAAATCTCACTAGAGCCTGTCACTGAACTTGGAGCTCACTGACTTGGCTAGGCTGCCTGGCCAGCGCGCCCTGGGGATCTGCCTATCTCTGCCTTCCTAGCACTAGGATCACAGACATGTCATTCATACCCAGATTGTAAGACTGGTACAGGGGATCTGAACTCATGTTTTTAAGACTGCATAACAAATATATTACTGAACTATCTCCTTAAACCCTAAGTATTTTAAAAATCGTCTTTGGTCTCTGACAAGCTCACTTAAAACACATTTTTCACACTACAAAAATTATTTTGGATAGATTTTTTTCACTCCCCACTTATCACTTAGCTCAGGAAATAATATTTCAATGAGTTTGGGTGTCAAACAGCACCCATTGGTGGACAGGCTAGTGAAGCAGAGGAACCCTTCAACTACCCTTCATAGGAGATTCTCTACCAGGAAACAAGAGCCTTAACTTGGAAGTCCAGGATTAGGGTTGCAAAGACAGCACACACTCTTTATAAACTTCTGAAACCATAAGGTTTTACTTTTCTATACTGAAAACATTTATTTCTGGTTCTCAGATGATTTGAAGATGCTGGAATTGTATATACATTTCAAGGTCAGAATTTGTTCTGACTAGTTACAGTAGATTATTTTCCTTTTGGTATTTTGAGAAAGGGTTTGACTGCCACTTAGCTAGGTTGGCCTTGAACTTAGCCTTCTGAGGTCTAAATGCTGGGATTAAAGGAAAATGTCAAGATGACTAGTTCATGGATATTAAACAAGACCTGAATCTTTCTTGTTTTTTTTTTTTTTTTTTCCTAGACCAGTCAAACAATTCCTTGTGACTGGACATAGCAAGAATAGACAATGAATAACAGAATTCTCAAAAAAAAAAAAAAAAAAAACCAAACCAAAACAAAAACAAAAAAACCCAAAAAACAAAAGGTAGAAGGACAGATTCTAAAAGCAAAATAAATTGTTTATACACTAGTGAGACTTGCTCTATAGGTATGGTTATTATCTCTCCATCCTTGCCCCATCCCTTTCTTCTCAAAGCAGTAACTGCAGATGGCGAGATCCTAGCTGCACTTTGTTATTATAGGAATTCTGGGCAAAGATCCAAGTAATCTATTTCTTGTTCACAGCTACAATGAAGGAGTAGGGGAAGAACGAAATGAAAGCAGTGAAGAGCCTGTCGTTTTTTTAAACATTCAGCTTACTCCTAGGAATGTGATTTGTGGAAAAAGCACAAGGTTGGAAGGCCTTGGTCACCTCCAGCAGCCCTTTCCCTACTCCTCTGCTCTTTGTTTGGATGTTAAGGTGGAATTTGCAGGAGATGCTACAGTCAAAGCGTAAAGAAGGAACACATTTTTAACAAAGTATTCCATTAACAATGTAAATTATAGTAATCTAGGGGATGTTGGCTTTGCCTTAAAGGATCAGGATTAGGGCCAGAGTCCAATGGAGGCAAAGATGTACACTTGAAGCAGTCTAGAATAGACACATGCAGGGTGATGTAGGGTAGAATACTTGAAGATTATAGAAAACAGGACATGGTGGGCATCATGTACATTTAGAAGGCAGAGGCAGCCAGATCTTTGAGTGTTTGAGGTCAGCCTGGTGTACATAGTAAGTTCTAGGCTGTCCTGGGCCACATAGTGAGAACTCATCTCAAAACAAACAAACAAACAAACATTTAAAAAGGTACTCCCCCAAAAAAAGAAAGAAAAAAGAAAACAGAACAACACTTAGGAGGAGGAAAACTGAAGACAAATCCTTTGTCTTCAGGCTAAAAAAGGCAACTAATTTAGTCCCAAGTCTAATATACCAGGCTCTTTAAATGCTTTTGTATAATCCAGTCCTGAAAGAACTACAGTAAGAATGATGTTTCTTGTTACAGAGAAGAGAGTTAAAGCTGCTTGTAAAAACCAGCACTAGGGGGCACTGGAACAAAGAACACTGAACCTGACTTGCAAGCTTGTCAAAGAACATCAACTTAAAGGCTGACACGCAGCACACCTACATTTTACAAAAAGGTCTAAAACTGTTTTGATACAGTTTTCTCAAATACTTCACTACACAAGGTTTATCACCGAGTTAAACTGTAACTTGAATTTAAACTTCCAATATAATTATCATTTAGAATCTCCTGAATGAGAGTGCTTATGACAGGTCAGAAGAAAATTAGATTCAAGAAAAATCTCTCTACAAAGAAGCAAACCAGTATTATATATACTTAAGGGTCTTAAGTATACTATAATTGTTGACTCAGCAATTCCATTCTAAGTGTATAATAAAACATAAGTCGGGCAGTGGTGGCGCACACCTGTAATCCCAGCACTCGGGAGGCAGAGCCAGGCGGATCTCTGTGAGTTCAAGGCCAGCCTGGACTACAGAGTTCCAAGAAAGGTGCAAAGCTACACTGAGAAACCCTGTCTCGAAAAACCAAAAAACAAAACATAAAACAAAAACAAAACAAAAGAGAACACATGAACAAAGTCTTATATCAGAATGGCTCTTGTAGTATTAATTTCACAGCAAACAAACAAACAAACAACCCCCCCAAAACAAAACACAAAAACAAAAATAAAAAAAAAAACCCAAAACTTAAGTATCAAAATATTCAAGTGGGCAACAAATAAGATCTTACGTAGCCACAAAACAGGCTATTATACATTTATTAAAAATATTCCCAGGGGTACTGAATGATGGCTAGGGGTTAAGAGCACTTACTGCTCTTGTAGAGCACCTGGGTTTGGTTCTCAGCACTTGCAAGGTGGCTCACAACCATCTGTAAATCCAGTTCCAGAGACCAGGTGCTCTTTCACAAACACACTGCATACAGATACATGTAGGCAAAACATTCATTCATAGACATAAAATAAAAATAAACCTTAAATATATTCTTGGGAGACATTCAATACAGTCTCTGGAAAAAAGGGGGATAAAGGCTGAATACAGCCATGAGAAAAGCAATGGGTACTTTAAATAGCTGGTAGAAGGGCCACACCCAGGAGAGCAGCAGCCAAGGCAGGACCAGGGAAAACCTCTTCACCTTAGCACTGGGTATTTAGCACTTACAACCAACAGAACAAAGGCAAAATGCTATGTTAGAACCTGACAAAAAGAACATTGGGATACTGTGGAAAAGAAACTTTGAAACAGACTTAAACAGTGTTCAGGAAGCTGATCATTCAATGGGAACTAAAGTTACATCAGAACTTCCACACAGATTTCAGGCAAGAACTACATAGGAGCCAGGCCAACATTTGTACTGGGGCCTAGGATGAAATCCTGCAGTTGTGACCAGATCATAGACTCCACCTGGGAAACACTACACAGGGGAAATTTGATCACCCAAAGGCAAGGCAGAGGAGAGAAAGTGACCACCTATGGAAGAGGACCGCCCAGCAGAAGGAAGAAACTTGATAGTCTAAACAAGAGCCAATAATCAGGCAGCTTTTACATCTTAAATCTTCACCCAATTTTCTCCTCCATATTTATCCCATCTGTATTTAATATCCAAGGTCATTTTAGAAGGACTCTATTTCCTACTACAGAGATACCTGAACATCAATGTTCACTGATTTATTCACAATACCTAGGAAATGGAATGAGTTAGAGGTCTATCAATTGTGTGATATGAAGATGTGATACATATGCACAATGGAATTTTATTCAGCTGTAAAGAAAAAAGGAAATTGTGAAATTTGTAGGAAAATGAATATAACTGATAAATGTTAATATTGAGTAAAATAACTCAGGCTCAAAAAGAAAAACACTGCATGCTTTCTCTCCTATGTGGACCCCAGCTTTGAATTCTTAGAACTGTATGTTTAACCTGGAGTGTCAGGAGAGGCAGGCAGCTAGAAAGGTTTTGAGGGGGAGGCTAGTGGAGAAGGCTTTAGAGGAGGTGGGACAGTAGAACATATGCAATATGAAGTAGGATGGGAAGAGGGGAATCATATTCTTTGGTACAGATACTTGTAACTTACAGTTACTCAGTTAAATAAGTTTCTACCCACATGCATGCATGCAATTCTAATTAAATGCAATGAGCTAAGAAAAAAAGGAAGACCTAAAGAGACAACAGTATCAGTGGCAGCAACAAGTCTCCTCAAACCCCTAAGAAGTGGGAGAACTTTCTGGAAAGAAGGGTTTACATAAGAGGAGGAGGAATGAAGAAAGGAAAATGGGGATGGATTTTGATCAAAGGGTATTACATATATATGAAACTGTGAAAGAATAAACAAACATATTTGTTAAACATTTTAAAGATGATTTAATTTGTTTGATTTTTATTCTAAAAGAAGTTTGAAAAACAGTAGAAATCAAGTTACTTTGAGACAATGCCTAATTTTTTGGCTCAGAATAGCTTTCAAATTATGATCCTCCTGCCTCTGCTTCACTAAAGACAATCGTTACCACACCTGGAAATATTTTCTTTTTTCTTCAGATAGTGTCTCACATATAGTCCAGGCTAACCTCAAAATTGTTATGTGGGTAAAGATGACCTTAAGCTCCTGGTCTTTGAGCTTCTCCCTCGTGACAACTGGAATTCCAGGCATGCATCATTAGACCTTGTTTATGTGGTTCAGGATTTCATGCAAGCTAGACAAGCACTCTACAAACCCAACTATAAACACAGTCCTCTGTGATATTGTTTGTTCTTTCTTTTAAGATTTACTTATTTTGGCTGGGCGGTGGTGGTACACGCCTGTAATCCCAGCACTTGGGAGGCAGAGCCAGGCGGATCTCTGTGAGTTTGAGGCCAGCCTGGGCTACCAAGTGAGTTCCAGGAAAGGTGTAAAGCTACACAGGGAAACCCTGTCTCGAAAAACCAAAAATATTTACTTATTTTTATCTTATGTGTATGGTGTCTTTTGTTCATTATGTCTGGGTACAACATGCGTGTGTGTCTGCAGAGACCAGAAGAGAGTGTTAGATCCCCTGGGACTGGAATTAACAGATGTTAGCTTCCACATTAGCTGCCATGTGGGTGTTAGAAATTGAACATGGGTTCACTGGAACTCCAATGCTCTTAAACCACTGAGCCATCTCCTCAGCCCCCAAGAACATTGTTTTCTTTTCTCTTGTTCTCTTCCCCAGCTTTCTTAGATCTATCTATGCCTGCCTCTCAAGTGATAAGATCAAAGGTGTGTGCCATTACACCTTGCAGCAGTATTTCATAATTAAAAAAAAATGTACTTACTGAAAAGAATTATGGATCTACATGAGGCTAGAAATGTATTTTTAAAAATAACAAAAGAAAAATATTAAAACATTCACAGTGGATATCTACAGCTAATAATATTTGGCAGGTTTTTATACTGAGAAATTTAAGAAATAAGTATCTTAAAGCCAAAATGAATAAAAATAATTTATTAAAAAATTAAATGAACTCTTCAGAGATTTTAAAATAAGTTTCTGTAAATAATTAATGATCAGGGAAACAAATAGTGGTTAGGTGGCCCGTTTACTACTAGTCAAATAATCCAGTCTATTGTAGCATTCTTTAAAAAAACAACAAAACACTTCATGTAATGGATTGTGAGATTATTTCTAAATGACAACACTAAAATATTTAGTTAACATTTAAAAATAAAACTGATTCATTTCTTTTAATCTTATGTGTATGACTGTTTTGACTGCATGCGTGTGTGTATACTACAGGTGTGCCTGATACACACTGAGCTACAAGAGGGCACTGGATACTGGAGTTAAAGATGGTTGTGAGCTGCCATGTGGTGCTGAGAATAGAAGCCAGATCTGCTGCAAGTGCTCTTAACTGCTAAGCTATCTCTCCAGTGCTACAATTAACATTTACAAATTTATCAATATATACATTTTAGGAAATAAAGAGGAAAAAAAGGGAGTTTTGATTGCATCACTATTAAGTATTCTGCATATTTCAACTGGTACTACAAATGAGACATATAAAATCAAAACTTATTTAAACGTCGTTAGGCATATAGAATTATGAACAAATCCTAGCTCTGTGTCATATCTGGGCTAGAAGCAATCAACTAACAAACATTATCAGTTTGTGATCTTTGAAGAGTTGACCAATCTGCTCATGAAAAATTTTGTGAAAATAAAACCCACAAAATTGTTATAGTAAAAGCTTAATATAAGAATGTAAAGAGTGGTAACAAAATATTAGGTTGAGATTAGAACAGATTATGATCAAAGTCTGTGATTTTAGTCAAGGCTCAATCTCTGACAGTGGTTGCATCCATCCATGTAAACTGGAATTTTGATAGGACCTGCTGCACAGGATAATTTTGAAGATTTCATTAGAGCATTTTTATTCTCATGTGATTTACCAGTAAGGTAATAATAATAACAACAACAATCTTCCTTCTGTTCTTCATTTGAACAGATTTAATTAAATGATTTTCAAGTTCTTTAGAGTCCTAGCAGTATATTTATCAACAACTGTATAATGTCAGTATAGTTAATACAACACAGGACAATTTAAACATTTTTTTCAAGGATTTATACCAGTTCAACAATTGCATTATGTAGGATAAACAGAAACAGATTATTATGGAGAATCACAATGTTTTTGCTCTAAAAGTTGAAAAATTATTATTAAAACACCGAATTATACGCAGGTGTGTGTGTGTCTGTATGTGGATAGGTACATATGGAGGGCGGGTGCCCTTGGAGGATTTAGATCTCCTGGAGCTGGAGCTATATATGATTGTGAGCTGACATGTGTGATGAGAATCACACTCAAGTCCTCTGAAGAGCAGCCAAGTGCTCTTAACCACTGAGGCATCCCTCCAACCTCCAAATTAATTTTTTTTGTGTGTGATAAAACTATGTAACATATCAACCACAACCATCACTCAAATAGCATTACAAAAAAGTGTAACACAAATCTTTCTTCTCCTATGCCTGCTCCCATAGAAATTTTATTTCCTAGGGGTAACTACCATTAAGATTTTATGATTAGAATATGCATACATCTTAATAGTTTTAGTTGGTTCTTTAAATATTTGCTTTTTATTTGTATGTTCAAGTCTCCTTCATTTTATGAAATAATTCAAAATCTTATATTTATGTCAGATAGATTTAATTTTTTTCTTTTTGTCCTAAAATTGTATTTGCTAAAAATTCTTTAAGTGTGCTTTTAGAAGATTCTGATTTGACTGTTAGGTGTTTGGGGAACTCACTACAGAACTCTTAACATGATTTTACCACTGAAATAGTAGGATTCTCTGTGAAAACTAGCTCGTGGTTCTAAGTCTGATCAGAGACATTCTTCCCTTTAATGAACGACAGATTTTAAGATAGGTGTTTTTGTTGTTGTTGTTTGGGGTTTGTTATTAAAATCTCAGCATGAATGGAGCTGGTGTGCTTTTATTTTTGTCTACCATTGAATCAGAGCTCTTTCTTCATAATCTTGAGTTTATCAGAGAGATATCAGACTTAATAGGATTCCAGATTAGAAGTGACCATCAATGTGAGGGGCTTCAGTATTGTTTTATTTTCTTATAAAAAAGTCAATGGCCACTAATAAAATGAAGTACTGTACTCTACTTTCTATCCCATATTTTCCATTTAGCTCCAGAGATCCAGGATTATTAAGTTATTTTTAGTTTATGTCGGCTACTGTGGCCCAGAATCAAAACCTGCATATTGTCAGACTCACTGTTCCCCTTTCTCACATTATTTTGTCCATCAGAGCTTTGGTTTCTAGTACCATTCTATCTCCCTTAAAATAGGAAAGAAACAGCACTGTTGTTTCTTAGAAATATTTTCACTTTGTGCATTATTTAAATATATGTGTACACATGTGTAAATGTATGTTATGCATCTACTAGTAGAAGACTAACATACACTCAAAGCAAAAAACTGATGAACAATAAGCAATCATTTTATAAATATGATTTATGCAGCTTGCAAGATGTTAAATGAGTTCAGCATGGCTATTATTTTCATAAACCTTCTGCTGACAGAAGACCTTACTTACTTTGGAAGGAGAACCGTCAGTAATTTTCACCAGCTGCCACAGAATCGAGTAATGGGAACACTGCAGTGCCTGTACGACTATCTGTGTCAAAGGAAAATAAAAATTTTAATGAAAAAGTTTAAATAAGAGACAATTTGTTTGCACAGTACTAAGTAAATAATACTTGAAAGTTTTATTTTATAATGAAGTTTCAAATCTAAATTTTTATAGAGTAAGGATAGATTGGTTAGAAATCATAAATCAACAACTCAGAAAATAAAGAAAAAATACATTTTGAAAATATCAAGTCAGATAATACTGTTTTAAACAAAAATGTACTGCCATGAATATTTTGCTGTTAAAGAAATTGATGAAACTATTTTATCCAAATTTAAAATAGGGAATATTCTACTTATTTTAAAGCAAGATATAATACTTATATCAAATTTGCATAAACAAAGCTTTATGCTTAATGAACCAAAGTAAAGCAAAAATACTCATGTAGCTACCATTTGTGTCATAAAAGAACACTGTCAGTGTCCATACCAGCATCATTTCTTTCTTCTTCTAAAATTAACAGTGATCCCAACTTACATGATAATAACCATATTTCCATATTATCTAGTCTGCATCCTCAAAATTTACTATGACTGGCTATGAACAATACATAAACAAAATAATATAATTATGTATTACTTTGATTTGCTTTCATTTATCATTTATGTTTAAAATTTATATTTGCTATACTTATAAATTATTAAATTTCAGTATTGTAAAATATTTATAATATGCCCCTAATTATTTGGTTATTGACATACTTTAACATGCTGAATTTTAAAACATTTTGGATAATTGGTATTATTCATTTCATATATATCTTTTGGTACACTGTGTACATGCTTTTCTAGAGTGGAGATTTCTAGTGATTTTAGTGTTCAGGACCTGCTAACACTTTTAAAAGTTACTAAGGAAGCCCAGGCATGGTGGTCCATGTCTGTAATTAGCATGTGGGGTTCCAGAATAGCCTGGACTATATAGCAAGTACTAAACCAGATTGAATTACATAGTGAGGCTCTATTACCAATCAACCAACAGCCAATAAAGCAACCAATCCACACCTATTCTTACTTAAGCTACCCCCACTTTTCCTTTTCATATCAGCATTTGAATTCCTCCTGTCTCATGAAATACCTTGTTCAAGTCTTTGGTCTCCACTCTCTACGGAGATGATCAAATTCAAGGAATTAAAACCGATCAAGAATCATAATATTTATAAAATTCCATTGGGGCAGACCTACACCACCATCTGAGCATTAAACATATGGCCTTACACATATGAGTTACATTGCCAGCATGGAACAAGTTTTTCACTACATTTTAGTTTAAGTACATAGTATACCTTTATTGCAATTAAGTATATATAATATTATTCCACTATTTTACCCACTAAATTTATCTAATGTTTGTACTGACACACAATAATCTTTAAAACCATAGAAACAAATTACATGTAGATAATAAAAATTTTTCAAAGAAAAATCAACAAATAGAAAGCAGCAGAAACTAATTGAGTAAATATAGTTCTGCTAATTTTACAGTATTAAGTTTCAGATTACAATAGGCAAAGGGTATCATCATACGCCTACACGAAACTCAAAATAACCTGTAAGAATTAAGAGGAACAAATGGTACTGCTTTTGATGAATCACTAATGATGAGACAATGCCATGGTTCTACTCAAAGAAAAGATTGATTTATGTTACAAGTCATAAGGACTCCTAAAACACCATCAAGATATACGCATTGGTGCTATAAAGCCATTCGGTATATATGCGCTCACTGACAGAATAGCTGGTAGTCCTGAGATACTTTAGGGTAAATTCCAATTTATTATTATCAAGTATACTAGTGGTTTTGGTGGAAGGAAAAGACAAGATTTACAAACTCTCCTGGAAGTAAGATGCCATGTTGCTTGGTGCTACAGAGCTGGTTGAGCACACAAAGCCCTGGGTTTGATCCAACAATCAAAATGAAAAACTTTTTAATTGGAAACAAAATGAACTGCTAAATAAAGCAGATACTCAAATTAATAGAAATTAGTAGAAAATGGAAATAGAGAAATAAGTAATGTTCAAAAATTGCTTAATTTTGTTTATATCACTTGTCTGAACCCACACAATCTCCTTTCCTATTACTATTCATAGACCTATTACACCAGCACTTTCTTTTCTTTCCCTTTTCTTTTGATTTATTTATTCTGTACACAGAAGAAGGATGCCAGATCTCATTGCAGATGGTTGTGAGCCACCATGTGGGTGCTGGGAATTGAACTCAGGACCTCTGGAAGAGCATTCAGTGCTCTTAACCTCTGAGTCATCTCTCCAGCCCCAAGTTTCTTAAAAATAGTTTTGATGGGGTTGGGGATTTAGCTCAGTGGTAGAGCGCTTGCCTAGAAAGTGCAAGGCCCTGGGTTCAGTCCTCAGCTCGGGAAAAAAAAAAGTTTACTTTTAATAAGATTCTACTATATTGCTTTATAATAATAATAATAATAATAATAATAATAATAATAAAAACCGAGCTGTCATTGACTCAGAGACATTTTGCTTTGTCACTGGCATAATTATATAACAATATAGCTAACCCACCTAACTAGTCATTTTGGTATTTTATCCTCCATACAAAATTATTCTAACTTGTCTAGAAATCATTTACTCAGTGATATGCCTGTGGAGTACAGATGAAGTAGAACCAGCAATAAAAAAAGCTAAACAAACCAAAGGTTTGTCTTGATGGAAGAAGAACGTTCAAATAGCAAGTATTAAAGATTTTCTTTCAGTTAACTTCTCTGTTCTTATATTTACATGAAGCAGTGCTTTTCCTAAGAAGAAAACACTAATTTGTAGCAAACATTTGGTAAAGTAAGCAGGAATGCCTTCAGTATCTTTTCTTAATCATATACTCAACAGGTACCAAAGCCCAGGAGCGTGATCTCTGAATGACTGGAAGGGCAATGACATTCTGCTCCTTAAATATATTCTCCAGTGCTGGAGTGACCAATATTCCCACTATTAAAACTGTTTAAAAAATTGAGATTTTTTGAGATTAATCTATTACAGCATCTACCAAAAAAATTAAGCAATATAAAATTGTTATTAGAGTATTTTCTTAATTTTATAATGGTAATTATGGCTTTTCAATTTCTCACTAGCAAACTAAGTAAGTGAGAATTATTCAGGTTCTGACACATCATGATAAATTTTTTGTTTTGTGTAGTTTTAAAGAAAGGTTCTCATGTAGCTCAGCATGACCTAAATTTTGCTATGTAGCCAAGGATGATAGATAACCTTGAAGTTTTGATCCTCCTGCCTATACCCCAACAATGCTGGGAATACAGGCTAGTTGCCCAAGTCTGTTTTGATGCCACATCTCCTAAAATATAAACTATATTAGTGATGAAAATGAGGACAAGAGACATTCTGGACTATTTAAATTTAGAAAAACTGAATTGGCATAGAAAATGAAGTCTGAATTAAGAGTACAGAATAAAGCGGGTGGTGGTGGCGGCGGCACACATCTTTAATCCTAGCACTCAAGAGGCAGAGGCAGATGCATCTCTGAATTTGAGGCCAGCCTGGTCTACAGAGTGAGTTCCAGAACAGCCAGTGCTACACAGAGAAACCCTGTCTCAAACAAAACAAGAATACAAAGCAACAACAATGAAAATAATTATGTACAACACATCATCCACATTATAACATCTGTATGTATAGAGCATGTTTAAAATTCTGAAAAAATATCTACAGAACAGTCAATAAATATTTTTCATTTTTATGTCCAGAAGAGACCTTAAGAAAAGAATTAAATTTTATAGTTGGCATGTACATGACAAAAAAAAAAAAATCAAATAAACACCAGTTTCTTAATATTTTAAGTTTGGGTTAAAATGAGTGACAACATCTTTAAAAAGGGCCTTTAAATATGAATTAATAATAAATATAGTTGGCAAAATGATAATAAAACATGTTTAAGATCATTAGCATTAGGAAAATATATCCTATGTTAAAGGCACGGGGAAATACTATTGCATGTCAAGAAGAATAGCTATAGTGAAGATTACCAACATGATCAAATGTGAGTAAGATACATAACATCGGATCTCTCATGCATTAAGGGCAGTAAAGTAGCCAGCCATTAAAAACAGCTAGGCAGAAAATAAAGTGAAACACAGTACAAGACCTAGAAATTGTATTCACTGGCATTTAGAAATGAAAACTATGTTCACAAAAATTTGCACACAAATCCTCATAATTGCCTTAACTATGACAGTTAAAACTTGGAAATAACTCAAACATCTTTCAAATGGTTAATGGATAAAGCAAATCATGAAGAATCCAAACAGTGGAATATTAATCAACAGTAAAAATGAAACAACTACTGGTTCACACAACCATTTCCATTTGGCTTAACCTCAGAGCCTTTACTTTCATTGGTGACATCATGCTTACTGAAACACATATGTCCTAAAGGATTCCATATTGTATGGCTATGATTTTGAATTTCAAAATGACAAAATTGTAGTAATTGAAAACAGAAGTTGTAATGGTGCCCAGGAGTTGTATGTGGGTAAGAAGGTAAAGGGACAGTAGGATGCAATTTTGTGTGATGGTGACACTTATATTTATGACTGTAGTGGCAACTAAAAAGAATCTATATACATACTAAAATTGGTAAGTCAACATAAAAAGTTAGTATCACTATCTAATAAATGAAAAAACTTAACAAATATGACAAAGAGTAAAAGCTGTTGCAACATCTTTTTCTTAAAGAAATGTTCTGGAAAGCACATACATACAAATCGTGTGATAAAAACCTAATAATAATTCGGTGAAGTGAAACAATACTTAGAAGTTCTACAGGCCTTTAGTAGTGAGAGAAGTGTGCACTGTGGTGTGCCACTAGCACAATGATCACATGATTCTATCAATTTAAAAAGACAATCAGAAGGACGGAATACTATAGCACAAAATTCCAGTTAATAAAAGGTTTGACTTCTGTCATTACAGTTAAAAGTTCCCAAAGAATGAATTACAAATCAGGTTAGTACAGATTTAGACCTTGGCATGCTGAGATATTACTTTCAGGCTTATTATTTATTTTCACATATCTGAAAAAAGGATGGGGTGAAGAAAAATATCAATAATAAGCTCACTACAAATATATTCATTTTGTAATTGCTGTATAAACTACTGTTGAAAGGAGGTTGGGTATAGAGTGGAAAGAATGTGCAACTAGGAGTTGACAATACATGATTTCAGGCCCATGTTTAATGAGTTCAAATGCACTATCAGCCTTCTCTCTCTAAATACACTATTACTATAACCCACATCTAAAACTTCTTCCTTCCTATCTAAGTGATTTGTTCTAAAGACTCAATGATCAAGTTCTATTAATGAACTTAAAAAAAAATAGAGAATCACAGGCATATATTACTTCATTACTATGTGTAATTTTTAGGTTTATGTATTAGGTTTTTTTTTTTTTTTTTTTTTTTTTTTTTTTTTGAGATGAGGCTCAAACCCAGGGCCTTGCCCTTGCTCTACCACTGAGCTAAATCCCCAACCCTATGTATTAGTTTTAAAAGTTTATCTGGGCAGTGGTAGCTCACGCTTTTAATCCCAGCACTCAGGAGAAAGAGCCAGGAGGATCTTTGTGAGTTCAAGGCCAGCCTGGGCTAGAGACTGAGTTCCAGGAAAGGAGCAAAGCTACACAGAGAAACCCAATCTCGAAAAACCAAAAAACAAACAAACAAAAAAGTTTAAAGAAAAACAACAAAAGGCAAAGCAAAGCATGAGAAAAGGTAATATTTTTGCAATCATATAAACAGTCTGATATATAAATTTATAAAGGACATAGAATAGTAATCATTTGTACAATATCCAAGTATTATACTATAGTAGCCATTAACATACCAAAATAAAAGGTTAGCAAATAGCATCTGAATTCTTGGGATTTTTAAAATAGTTGTTTATGAAGTACCTCAGCTTTCTGTTAGGCAAAAGAGCTTAAACACAAATATATTCTTGATGAAATAAAAAGATGAATAAGCACCAAAACTATGATATGATAATTGGTCTAACCAAGTATACACAAGCAGAGTTAGGTGTTAAGGTGCAAAAAGAGATGATGCTCACAACTTAGCTAACAACAGAAGGTAACACTAGAAAAATACCATTTTAGAGAAGCAAGCATCTACCTTAAGCCTATTTTTATTATTGTTATATTTTATTTTTATTTTTAGTGCTGAGTGACTAAACCAACATTCCAGTATATAATAAGGACATGCTGTACCACTGATTGTACCCTCAGGTATCAACAAATCTGGAAACAAAAATACATAAACTAATCTTGGAATAATCTAAAAACAGGCAAAAGGGTGGAAATGACAAAGTCTGCTTTACTGACAAACCGTGAACAGGCTGTCACAGCATAAGTATAGGCATAGACAGATTGAATACATAGAAGCCAGATCCCAGACTACCTTACAAACAGATGAATATATGTCCTGTCTATTCTTAGGACTCAGTTAGGCCCCACAGTAATTAATAATAACCCCTTTTACTTTCAAAAGAATTGAGCAATAAAATGGTCATCTTACTGATTTAAGGAAAATCTGAAGCTCTCTACAAATGCTAGGAAACACACAAGAGACATTTGATAGAAGAGTGACATCATTACGTGTTTAAAAAATCACATACTAATAGCAAAGATAGTCTTAACTGTTGATTAGCATTACAAGACATGTTTTTTATGTATATGAGTATTTGCTTGCATGTATACAAAACCATGTGGGGTGGGTGTCAGTGGAGGTTAAAAGTTGAGAGTTCAGTCCTCTAGAACTGATACTACAGATGGTCACCATGAAGTTACTGGAAACTGAACTCAGATCCTCTCTGCAAGAGCAATAAGTGTTCTAAACTTCTGGAGTCATCTTGCCAGCCATGTTCATTAGACTTTTAGTAATTCAGGCTTTATTTATTTGTTGGCAGTCCTAGGAGTTAAATCCAGGACCTCGTGGAGACTGGGCAAGCACTATTCATGTTCCCAGTACTTGGCTGTTTTGTTTGTTTTGGAGATAGGGTTTCATTAACTGAGGTTTTGATTCGCCTGCTTCTACCTACTTCCCAAGTGCTGGAATTACAGGCATTTATCACCATGCCAGACTTTGTTAGCTTTTTAAATTAATATATGGCACTTTAAAATAGTAGCACTGTAAAAGACAACCAAATCGAATCTATGAATATATTCCTAGTTTAAGGTAAGGACCATTAAAATGGTGTTTATAACTCTACATTTATCTTAAAGGTTTTTGCTTATTCTTTATTGACTGGTCAACCATTCTACTATATAATTCATGTATAAATCATTTTTTAAAAATCACATACGCATAAGATGACATATGTAATTTTGTTGTTTTTAAGATTGTTTTTGTAAGTGGTATTAGACTATAATATGTTGTTTTCTGAGAGGTGTACTTCACTGTAGTCATGTTCTACAGGATTCTTAAATACAACTATTTGCATTCCACCAATTATTAAGAGTATAAAAGTAATTTAACAATTTAATGTTATAAATTTTATTTTATGTTTTTTTTTTTGTTTTTTTGTTTTTTGTTTTTACTTTGCCTGCACATATGTCTATACACTGGTGCCCACTAATGCCAGAAGAGGGTGTCTGATCCCTTGGAAATGGAGTTATAGATGACAGTGATCTGCTATGTGGTTATTGGGAATTGAACCTGGGTAGAGCAACTGGGAAGAGCAGCCAGTGCTCCTAGTCACAGGGCCAACTCTCTAGCCTCCACTGACACTGATATTAAACTTTAACTTTCGGCAATCAATACATAACTTGAAGCTCTGGGCTAATGTAAGGCTAAGGACTAAATCAAACTTTCCTCTGGCTTTTGGGTCTGAGTTTTTTCACCATTCCAGGTTTCCTCTATTCTTTAATTTTTCTCCCTTCTGGATTTTTTGTTTGTTTTGTTTTGTTTTTTGAGACAAGGCTTCTCTGTGAAACAGTCCTGGCTGTCTTGGAACTCACTCTCTAGACCAGGCTGGCCTCGAACTCACAGAGATCCTACTGTCTTTGCCTCCAGAGTGCTGGGATTACAGGTATTTGCCTGGATCCCCCTGTTGTTTTCTTAAAAGAAGGGATCTTGTTATGTAGTCAGGCAGTTATCTGTCATATTTTTTTCATTACCAGAGATTGAAGTTATGGGTGTGCTAAGCAAGTTTTTTCTCCACAACTGAGCTATATCCCTACCCCCCAGTTCTCTTAAAACTTTTCATCTTGAGATAGGGTCTCACTAAGTTACCCAGGTTTGCCTTGAATTTATTACTCTGTAGCCAAAGCAGGTTCTCAATTTGTAATGCTTCCACCTCAGTCACTTTGGGAGCCGAGATTAGCATGTAAAAGTAGACCAGCCTTCTGAGAAATCTCTGATTAACTCAAATTCCCAAAGAATTTCCTCATATTTTCTTTTAGAAGTTTCCTGTAGCTGGTTTTATTTTCAGATTTATAATTTGAGTATTTATGTTCTTTTATTTTGACACAGTTTTAGGTTTCTAAGTTGCTGAAGGTACAGGCATACATCATTATGCTTGACTTGCTAATTGTTGTACATGATCTGAAAAAGTATGATTAAGATTCTTTTGTTTTGTTTTGCATCTCATTATCTAACTGTGTTTCAGCACAATCAGAAAAAAGCTTATCCTTTAGATCTGGAAAGAACTGCTTTTTTTTTTGTTTTGTTTTTTTTTTGTTTTTTGAGACAGGGTTTCTCTGTGTAGCTTGGTGCCTTTCCTGGAACTCACTTGGTAGCCCAGGCTGGCCTTGAACTCACAGAGATCCGCCTGCCTCTGCCTCCCGAGTGCTGGGATTAAAGGTGTGCGCCACCACCGCCTGGCTGCTTTTTTTTGGTCTTTGTCATAAAAATCAATGGACCAAGCAGGGCATGGTAACACACGCCTATAATCCCAGCAACTGGGAGGCTACAGCAGAAAGATTTACATGAGTATGAGGGTAGGCTGGGTTACACCCTGTTTCAAAAAACAAACAAAACCAAATATCAAACAATCAAACAAACAATTTGGAAAAAAAAAAAAAAAACCAAAAAAACCAAAAAACCCCAAACATCTAAAAGTTTTTGATATGGCAGGCTTGAGGAGAATATAACTAAAACAAGTTCTAAACTCAGGAAGTGCGCACACAGTCTTCTGGGAAAGAATGATTTTTAACAACACACACAATAATCCATAATCTATCCAAAAATAGTAACCTGACTTAAGTTAAACTCACCCCCTATATTATGTTCAGTCTGAATAATGTGGTGATTTCCAGTTCATGATGACGGATAAAGTACCAGCATCTAATCTCTCCCCACAGTTCCTATTGAAACAGCCCAAAAGATATTTGGGAAAAAAAGATCAATACAAAAACGAATTTGACAGAGAGCAAACATCAGAGGGCATGGGGCAAGGGCAAAGAAGGCACGGGAACAGAGTGGAAGCACAGCCTGGGCTACCATATGCTAGCAGCATATCAATAGCATACGTGAAAAGGAATGGAAAGAATTTAAAGGCTTGGTTTTACTACGTGTGCCATACTATAGGGCCCTAAGCACATTACTTAAAGTTTAGTTTTATCTGAAATAAATAAAAATAACTACATAAGTAAAATATACAAAAACTATATATTTCTCATATGTTTTAAACAAATGAATACTTGTAAAGACTTACCACTCAGTTTATTGTAAAAATAATTTTATTTTTTTTGGTACTGGTTGGCCTGGAACTTGCTCTGTACATCAGGCTAGCCTTAAACACACAAAGATCTGTCCGCCTTTGTCTCCCAAATGATAAATTTAAGTTTGAATGATGCGTGGAGAGGCTCAACATTAATCACATATAATTACTTTTCTTTTACAGAGAGGGTCACACTATGTAGCCCAAGACATCCTAAAATTCTGTATGTAGAGTAGAGCTGGCCCAGAACTTACATGCCTGGCCTTGATTACCTTTCTTTAAAAAACAAGTTTAGCCGAGCGGTGGTGGTGCACGCCTTTAATCCCAGCCACTTGGGAGGCAGAGGCAGGCGGATCTCTGTGATTTATTTTGTGTATGTGTATGGGTGTGCATATGCCATGGCATAGGTGTGGTTGTCAGAGGGCAACTTGCTGAGCCAGCTCTCTCCTTCCTCTATGGGGGCCTGGAGATCAAACTCAGGATGTCAGGCTTGCAGCTTGAGCAGTCTCCCTGGCTTTTAAATTCATTAGCACACTAGTAAGAAATAGGCACAGAGGCACAAAGTAAGATAGGAATAACCTTAATAAATGTCTTTCGCTTTTTGTTTTATAAAAAATTGTGGTTGGGGATTTAGCTCAGTGGTAGAGCGCTTGCCTAGCAAGTGCAAGGCCCTGGGTTCGATCATTAGCTCAAAAAAAAAAAAAAATTGTATGGGGAAGATAAAATAATTTAGAACACCTGGTTTCTTCACAGTAAATAATAACTGTGTTATAGAACTGATATATTTTAAAACACTTTTTATATGTTAAATATTCATTAGCAAGGGGGTTTAAGTATATTCTGCAATGCATACTTACTAGAAGTGCTCAGAAAGTATTAAAAGCACGTAGGAGCCTGTTTGAAAGGAGCACAGGAGCTCCCACCTGACTAATCTGCAAATATACAAGCAACAAAATAAGTACCAACAATAATGAATTATAACACATACTAGTATACCAAGATTAAATTAAAAAATAATTTAAAATGAAAAAAGATGAGTAAATGAATGGACAATTTTTTCCTTTATATTATAGTATCAATTAGTAAGCACAAAGGGAGAATTAAAAAGTAATAAGAAATTATTTAGTGATCATGATAGCAGGGTTTCAGACAAGATTACATAAATGGCATAAAACTATGTCAAATTTTGCCAAGAAACAACAGCATTATTTATATACTTTTAAAGAACTTTTTGAAGCCTATGAATTAAAAAAGACAACGTTAACTACATAGGGGAAATGTGATAGATTCTGCCTTAATCAAGAGACTTAATATCATTAATAGTGAGCAAATTGACATTATGTTTCTTTTCATTCCTCTCCCTTTTCTGTTAGCATATACTAAATGTACAAAATATTTTGGTCATAATTAGCCTCTATGTACCTCTTGACATGATACATTGAGGACAGAATATCATCCAATACTCATTCCTGGAAGAATGTGTAATCCAAATTGATCTATACCACAATCAGACAAAATTAAGTGAGAATATTTCATAAACTAGTGGGGTACTCTTCAGAATATCAGTGTTATGAAACACAAAGGCTTCCGATTAAAAGTGACAAAAAATATTTTATCTAAATAATACTATATGTTATTCTAGATTGGGAGTAATGATATAAATTTTATCATTTAAATGTTTAAAAGTCCCCCTCCCCAAAGACAAGGTTTCTCTGTGTAACAGTCCTGGCTATCCTGGAACATGCTTTGTAGACCAGGCTGGACTCGAACTCATAGAAATCCACCTGCCTCTGCCTCCTGAGTGCTGGGATTAAAGGTGTATGCCACCACCAGCTGGCCTTTTAAAAAATTTTTATGTATATGAATGCTCTATCTTCATGTACAACTTTATGCGAGAATAAGACATAGATGATTGTGAGCCACCATGTGGTTGCTGGGAACTGAACTCAGGGCCTCTGGAAGAGCAGCCAGTGCTCTTAACCACTGAGCCATCTCTCCAGTCCTGGTAAATTTAAAACATTATTGGCATCAGAAAAGACAAATTACTACCAGAGAATCCCCTAGCTCACCCCACAAATTCTCCTATTCCTGAAGAGTAAGACTAAAGAGAGATTTAGTTAAATTGTTCACTATAGAAAACAAGTCAAGGATATGGTAAATATAGTCCTCCCAA
This sequence comes from Onychomys torridus, assembly GCF_903995425.1. Taxonomy (NCBI): domain Eukaryota; kingdom Metazoa; phylum Chordata; class Mammalia; order Rodentia; family Cricetidae; genus Onychomys; species Onychomys torridus. The sequence goes on along the minus strand of NC_050449.1, from coordinate 93,673,685 downwards.
ATATCTAGAAAATTAGATTATCTAGAGAATTAGCCTTTAGACACATTCACAATACTGAGCATAATTGAGGGGTAATATCAGCAAAAGTTTTGATAATTCTTTGAGGTCTATGCTCAGAAAAAGGAATCTCAAAAAAAAAATCTCTGGATTCTAACTAAAACAAGAAGCTAGAATCTGAAATGGGGAACTAAATAACCATACAGAAATTAGTTGAGGGTTGGGGATTTAGCTCAGTGGTAGAGCGCTTGCCTAGCAAGCACAAGGACCTGGGTTCGATCCTCAGCTCTAAAACAACAACAACAAACAAACAAAAAAACAAAAACAAAAACAAAAACCTGGGTTGGAGAGATGGCTCAGAGGTTAAGAACACTGACTGCTCTTCCAGGGTTCCTGAGTTCAATTCCCAGCAATTACATGATGACTCACAACCATCTGTAATGAGATCTGGTGCCCTCTTCAGGCATGCAGTCATACATGCTGTATATATAGTAAATAAATAAATCTCTAAAAAAAAATTAGCTCAGTGGTAGAGCACTTGCCTAGCAAGCGCAAGGTCCGGGGTTCAATCCTCAGCTCCAAAATAAATGAATAAATAAAAATAAATTTAAAAAAATTAGTTAAATACAGTTTTTGTTCATTTCTATATATATCTTAGGAGATGTTTGTAAAAATGTAAATATGAACATGCTTTCAAACTTCATACACCTGGTTAAAGACTAAGGATATGAGTCCAAGAGAAGTTGTTAAGACACATACAACATAAATATGTTCTTATTAAAAAATTAACATGGGGAAAAAAACATCTATGCTATCATAAGAGCAGAAAACAGCCATTATGAGGCTGTCACAAGTCAGTGGCTAAGATACAAATGATGGTATTTTGGATTTAAAATAAATGTCAACAAGTTTATAATCCCATTAAGCGGAAATGTGTTACTTTTATTCTTTCCTTGAAAATAAGGAAAACAACAAAAGAATATCTTTATCACCTTTCAAATTTGTAAGATACAGCTTGAGAGTATGAATAAGTTATATTTAGGAGATTGAAAAGTGAGATGAAGACAGAATGGAAAACTGAAGTGCCATTAATAAATGAAGTAAACAACATGGTTAAATATTAAGCCTCTTGCCACAATAAAGCAAACACATTAACTTTATTCTGTAGTGGAAGAAAAATCTGAGCTCAGCTTCAATATGTGGAAGAACAAAACAGCTTCCTAACTTCATTTTCCTGTAGATCCATAAAGGGAATGTTCAAATGTGACACATGTGCCCCAGATTCTATCCTCTTTTCAAAAGTGAAAGAAAAGCATCTAACTAGGTACACTGTGTTTATTAAGAGTGGGATCAAGAGCTGGTCGGGTGATGGCGCTCGCCTTTAATCCCAGCACTCCGGAGGCAGGGGCAGGTGGATCTCTGTGAGTTCGAGGCCAGCCTGGGCTACCAAGTGAGTTTCAGGAAAGGCACAAAGGTACACAGATAAACCTGTCTCGGAAAAACAACAACAACAACAAAAACCATAAAAAAACAAAACCAAACAAACAAAAAAGAGTAGGACCAAGAAAGTCATTGTTTTGGGGGTGGGGGAAAGCCCCGGCAGTCCTGGAACTCACAGAGATCCACCTGCCTGTGCCTTCCTGAGTGCTGAGATTAAAGGTGTGCACCACCACTGCCCTGCAGTAAATAATTTTTTATTTCAATTTTTTTTGCAGTTCTAGGAGTCAAACCCAGGGCCTTGTACATTCTAGGCAAGTGCTCTGCCACTAAGTTATACACTCAAACTATGTTAGGGAACTGAAAAGAATTAATCATAGTAACAAAACAATACTGCCTTTTAAAGGATTTTGTTTAGGTTGTGGCTTTTTCTTTATTTTCTGTATTATTATTATTATTATTATTATTATTATTATTATTATTTTTTGATGGAGTCTTACTCTGTTGGCTCAGGTTGTTGGCCATGAATCTAGGACTAACTGGTGCCCCTGTCACAGCCTTCTAAGTCCCTCAAACTACAAATGTCACCATACTTGTGTTTTGTGACTGACAGTTACTAGGCTTGTTTGTTTGTTTTGTTTTTGTTTTTTCAAGACAAGGTTTCTCTATGTAGCCCTGGATGTCCTGGAACTCACTCTGTAGATTAGGCTGGCCTCAAATTCAGTGATCTGCCTGCTTCTGCCTCCTGAGATTAAAGGCCTGTGCCACCAATACCCTGTGAAATAACTGAATTTTAATACGCAATTAACATTTTGTTCTATTTCTTGACATTCTGATTACATGAAGAGTAATAATGTATCATCTAAACATCCCTTTCAAATAGGAATCAATCAGATAATCCCTAAGCATCACCAATAAATATGAAGTTAGGTCTCATGCTTATCTGTAATACACAAAGTAACTCTTCTCTTTCTCATATAGAATTAAGCTAATTACATAAGTATAGCAGAATTGTTAGAAGTTCTTATTAATAAAAATCAAACCTGAGGCCAGGTATTGGGCTGAACTCTGGAAGATCAACGAAGCAGAACAAGCCACACCTACCTCACCTCGCCAGTTCCTGAGCTGGTCTTATTTCCTCAGACTAGAAGCTTCTGAGTCTTCATCCATATGAATCTCAGCTGAATTGTGCTGCTCCAAAGCCTGAATGATTAACCAGCCAAATGCTAAACCAGCCAAATGCTTAACTAGCTCTGGTGCCTGGTTTTCACGCCTTATATATCTTTTTACTTTCTGCTGTCACTCCCTGGGATTAAAGGCTGGATTTCTGGGATTAAAGGCGTGTGTCACCATGCCTGGCTGTTTCTAATGTGGCCTTTTACTCAGAGATCCAGAGGTCTTTCTGTCTCTGGAATGCTAGGATTAAAGGTGTGTGCTACCACTGCCTATCCTCATGTTTAATATTGTGGCCGTCCTGTTCTCTGACCCCAGATAAGTTTATTAGCCTGCACAATATTTTTGGGAACACAATACCACACTTAAGTCTCTTTCAGATTAGGCAAAAAATTCAGATTCTTGTCCTTTTTACTCCAACTTCAATGTGAACACAAAAAGTTCTAACAACTATGTCAGGCACCCAAACAATGGTTTTACTACACAATTAAGCCACAATGAAGGTCTGGTGCCATCAGTATTTATAACAATGCTTAGAACAGTCATCATCAGAAATGTATTATAGAAACTAATAGTTTTTCCAGGAATGTTTACCTTAACATTAATTTTTAAGGATAACTATAACAAAAGTAATCTATCTTTTCTTAGTTTAAAACATCTGAATATGAGACATACCACACAGTTACAATCACAAGGACAATAGTTCTCAAAGGAGCTAGCTGCATTATAGACTTATCAGCTATTTTCTGCAAAAAGCTTTGGAAAATCATTTGATTTCAGAGTACCTTAGCTTCCTAAAGAACAGAAAGAATATTAATAATTTCCTACCTGTTCTGGCATAGCTCCATGTTCAATTCCAGTCTTCAATAGTCTATAGCAATTACCAAATAGATCCCATTTCGTGAGGTCATGAGCACTAAAATAAATAAAAAAGATTTTAATTTTACTCTAGAATAAACGATAGTTTGAATTTGAGCTCAGTTTCATTATGCTGAACAACATAGGAATATTCCCTTTTCTTGTAGACTTGAAAACAACCCATACAGGAAACATTCAAATGTGAAAAGAAACAAAGAATGAAAACAACAATTGATGGGAGAGGTAGAGAGTCTGTCAAATAAATCATGAGTTTCACATTTAATGTCAAGTTTCTCTTTCGATGGTTAACCTAAACCATAATGCATACATCTGCAACTTTATATTTAAAAGTACGTTTTGAAAAAGACCCTTTAACAATTAAAAAAAATAATTATATGTGTATTTTTGAAAGAGGAATCTGTTGTCATTAGATGGACAGAATTACAAAACTAGAGGATAGAAAATATGAGAAAACTCAAAATTCATGTGTAGTCATTAATATAACTCCAAGACTTGTGAAAGTGATTTCCGTCAGGGTTCACTATGTAGTACAGAATGGCCTGCAGCTCCTGCACATCCTTCTGCCTCTGATGCCACCATGGCTGGCTTTGAAGGAAGAAACTTGAACTCTACTACAAAGTCAGTTCTTTAGACTAAGGCTGTCAACTTTTATCATAAATAACAAGATATGTTTTAAAATAAGAGTTTAGTTTCATACAAGATTTCAAAAAGTTTCTTTGTACATAAAAATAGATTAGATTCCTTCCTTCCTTCCTTCCTTCCTTCCTTCCTTCCTTCCTTCCTTCCTTCCTTCCTTCCTCTTTCTTTTTCTCGAGACAGGGTTTCTCTGTATCTTTGGAGCCTGTCCTGGACTACCTCTGTAGACCAGGCTGGCCTCGAACTCAGAGATCCACCTGCCTCTGCCTCCCGAGTGCTGGGATTACAGGCGTGTGCCACCACCGCCTGGTTAGATTTCTTTTTCTTTATTTTTTCCTTCTTTCCTTCCCCTCATCCGTAGAGACAAGATCTCACTACATTGCTCTGTTGCACAAGGTGGTCTCCATCACTTGAGCTGAGGTCATCCTTGTCCCTCAAAAGCAAGTGGGAGTAGCGCCAGGTACTCCTACACTCAACCAAAAACCTAGATTTTAGAAAACTGCCTTTGAAATGTGAATAATTTATTAAGAGCTACAAGCAAACTTTCTTTTGACAACACAATTCTGTTTCTCTTCCTTTGTGGAGAAGACAAACCTCATTACAGGGATATGTGGATTATGGTTTGAAAGCGCATTTCATCTGAGCCTTTTACTCCTTATTCAAATCCAATCGTTCTGTCTACACAGTAAAAATAGTAATAATCTAGAAGTCCACAGGAATTACTTGCATGACTTCCTCAAAATCTTAGCTCACTGACTTATATATAGTTTGGCAATTAAGAAATGTAGTGTAGGGTTGGGGATTTAGCTCAGTGGTAGAGTGCTTGCCTAGCATGCGCAAGGCCCTGGGTTTGATCCTCAGCTAAAAAAAAATAAAAAATAAAATAAAAAAAAAGAAGAAAGAAAGAAAGAAAAGAAATGTAGTGTATATGCTTAACATAAAGATTGGGGAAATAGCTAAACAAAATCAATCATAACTTTTTGCCCTTTTTACTGAAAAAAAAAAATGTTCCTTACATTCACCTGAAAAATTGCAACTTTGAGCCAATGTATACAATCTTCCCATCAATCTTACTTTTTACTTAGCAAGACTGTTAAATGCCATCAATTGAAAATTACTTATACAACTCTAGCTTATAACATAAGCTCATCTGTTTTGTTAAATAATATGGGTTGATTAAAATGTTTATAGTACACTTTGTACTTAAATGATTAGTTTTCAAAAACTAACAAATATTCTTATACAAACAATAATTAAAACTAAAAAAATCCAAAGAAAATCTGGATGAGCAAAACTTATTACACTTTAATATTTAAAAATGTATCACTGTTGTAAGAAGTCAAATATTACATTGGCCAATATGTTACTTTCTAAATTTACATTAATAATAAACATGACATACTTGTGGAAAGAAGTTAAACGCTTTAAGGTGGAAAGAACATTGTAGATATCATCGTCATCAGCTTCTTCACCCTATAAATAAAAAATAAAAGTGACCTCATTTTCATAGTCATTTAAATTTATATTAAATCTTACTAATTCTTAACTGCCTGAAATTCATTATATAAAGTAGTATATTCACTACAGATGAATAAAAACATACAATTTTTTATAATATACTACGGTAAATTCCTTGAAATTGAAATTGTAATAGTGTTTTCAAGTTCTAGCTAGAATACTCTGTCTTTCCATTCTGAGGACTGAACACCAGCTGTTCCTCAGGAATGTACACATCAGCTACTACTTGAGCAAGCCTTATCCTGAAAAATGTTTAAAGATTATTTAAGATTTTACTGATGGCCAGTTACTTCAGAAAATTATGGAAAAAATCATATGTCATGTTTAAAAAAATATCAAAATTCTTTAAAAAAATCAGTTATATAGATTCTCAGGAGGATCAAAGCATAAACTACAGGAATTTCAGACTGCCTTATAGATAAAAAAGAAAGGGCAAAAGGAAGCCCAAAAATAATGAGAAAAACTACGTTTGCCAAGATTGCTACTTCCTTGAGCAATCATATTTAACTTAATTTGTATGTTTTATTCACTAGCACATAATAATAAGAAATTTAAAAATGTAAATTGGATCCCAGAAATAGGAAACAAAACAAAGAGAAAGCAAAGCTTAGACTGTTCTTAAAAGAAGAAAACAAAAACATAGAACAGCCGGGCCGGTGGTGGTACACACCTTTAATCCCAGCACTCGGGAGGCAGAGCCAGGCGGATCTCTTTGAGTTCCAGGCCAGCCTGGTCTACCAAGCGAGATCCAGTAAAGGCACCAAGCTACACAGAGAAACCCTGTCTCGAAAAACCAAAACCAAAACAAAACAAAAAAAACATAGAACAAAAAGTAAACAATAGGACTGACTCACACATTCAGGTATTCTGAATAATTATTAGCCTAAATTAGGATATACACCATCAACTTTGTAACGAACCTCTTGTAACAGATCTTCCACAGAATGATTGAATCGATCTACAAATTCATCAATCAGCTGGCTCCGAGCGATATCAACTCTATTCTGAATGGTATACTCTTCACTGCATAAAATGCTGTAGGTTTTACTGCAGGCTTCTAGAACATCTGATTCTACATGTTTTTCTACAACAAACTTAATCTGTTTTAATAAAGCATCCAGGTGCTGAGGAGGAAAAAAAGAAAAGCTGTGATATTTAGATTAATAATGAAAAGAAAAACATCATTTATCGAATAACTTATGATTAGATGAAATATAAAATCCAGTAACTAAAACTACTTTAGTAGCAGAATTTCAGTGTCTTACCTTTTCCATCCTACCCGTACTGTAGATTTCTAGATCAAAATACTGTGGAATCTGTAGCAAGTTTGCTACCTTCTCTGCATCTGCAGAATACTAGAGGAAGCAGCAAGGAAAAAGAGTAACTACAGGAACAGTGCAAGAACACAATCTCAGGGCATATTACCACAAAACTGAAAATGGTATATACCTTTGATAGTAACATAGGAAGTGTAATGATAAAATGTTCAGTTAATTTGTTTCTATCATCAATTTGAGTTTTCCTTTCTTTGGCTGTTAGCACCTAGAAATAAATAGAAATGATAAAAAAGCGTCATTTGGCAATTTAAAAATTGAAAATGTTAATATAAAATGATGAAGAACTGGCAGATGACATAACTAAGAAATTTAAGAGGAATATAAAAAATTAAGTGTTAAGATAAGCTTAAGTCAGAGCAATAATGGATGTATAGTTATATTTATATATATTATGTTAATATAAATATGTATTTCTAGGCTCTGTCTAGTACACATGCCTAGAAGAAATAATAACCTAATAACCATAATCAAACTTAATGCCAAGATTCTGATTCTTACCAGTCACTGTAAGGAACTATGGCTCACAAGAGAAATAAATGGTTGGTTATTGTGTAAGAACAGAATGGAACCCAGAGTTCTATAAATTCCTTTATGATCACCATTCCCTGGTATTTATACCCTTGGTAGACCTTTTCCCACGATGAGTAAGGCTAACTTGTGTGATTAACAGGAAGATATTGAATATTTGAAATCCAGCATGATTTCATGACTTTTTGAAGAGTAGGGCATTAAAATTACAGCAGTGTTCACCTTACTGTTCAGCCATATGATGAGAATTCTCAAACATCCCTACGGAGTAGGCATGCAGATAGAGAAGCTCTAAGATCACCTACTTACTAAGCATCAGTCCACACCTGCCAGCCACATGAGAAATACGATTCATGTGGATGTGACTTACAGCCTCCAAGTCAAGAATGATGATAAAGATGTGGGCAACCCTAAGAGATGCTAAGTCAAATAGCAACTAAATCATTAATGAATTTCAGACCCAAATAAACTCTGAAATAATGAAGGCTTATAGTATTAAGTCTATAAATTTTGGAATTATTTTCACAACTGGGCCAGTTTATTCTGAAACAAAGAAAAGAGGCAATATCTATGAAAGGCCTAGAAATTAGCCCTAAAAGTGAATTCTTTGTCAAAGTTGGAGCAATACATTTTTTGAAGACTTTTATAACAGAAAATTTCAAAATCACTAAAAACCTGAGTACTAACCAGCATTCTGTCATTCTAGCTACAATACTAAATTTTTTCTCTATAGAATTTTAAAACAAGTGATATATAATTTCATTCTTGATAATTAAGTATATGCTTGTTAACAGATAAGAACTTAAAAATAATAAGTTACTATTTCCAACAATATTAAGCAATAATATTTAGTATCATTTCACATGCAGTCCACACTTTCCTCAAAAATTGTTCTTTCACAGCTTGCTAATGTAAGAATCCAAATAATTATATTTGTCTGCTATGTTCACACACCCTTCCTTTAATCCCAAATAATCCACTCACTTCTACATTCTAAATTTGGCTAATTGAAACCCTAGAATCTCCCTTAACAGGTTTCTCCATTCCTATGCTTTCTTTTTTCTTTTTATAAAGTTTTAATTTGTGTGTATGTGTGTGCAGGTACATCTCTCATCTCTCTCCCTCCCCCCCCTCTAACACACTAACACACACACACACACACACACACACACACACACACACCCACACACACCCACACACCCTGGAGGAAGAGTTACAAATTGTTTTTTGAGCTGACTGCTGTTTCTTGAACACCGGTAGTTATCTTGTTACATTAAAACTCTCCCTTGCCCACACCCAGCCAGGCTCAAGAACATTTCAGAAGTAGCAGCCTTATTTTCAGTGTTGTTAAGTCTAATCAGTTCAAGTGATTTAATGCATTATGAAATTCCCCATCAATGTTTCAGGCAGTTATAGGCTATTAGTAAATTGTTGCCTAGATTCATTATTTTATTTAGATGACAGAAGAGTAGTATTCTAATTCTACTATTGTCCATTTACTGCCAGTGATATGACTGTTGAAAAAGTTTACAAGAGCTCTTTTGTTACCTATAAACCAATACATTTTAATTTTACTAGGCTTAAAAGGTGTAGCCGGGCAGTGGTGGTGCACGTCTTTAATCCCAGCACTTGGGAGGCAGAGGCAGGTGGATCTCTGTGAGTTTGAGGCCAACCTGGGCTACAGAGTGAGATCCAGGAAAGGTGGAAAGCTACACAGAGAAACCCTGCCTCGGGAAGAAAAAAAAAATGTGGTATTTTTGTGTTTATTAGGCTTGAGTTTTGTTAAGCTTCTGTTTAGAATTGTGAATCAATTTTATTGATGCTCTTAAAATCAAAGTTGGGAAGTTTCTGGCAATTTTTCTCCCAAATATTTTTCTTAGTGGTTGGGCATGGTGGAGCATGCCTTTACCGCCAGCACTCCCAGCACTTGGCAGGCAGAGGCAGGCGGGTCTCTGTGAGTTCAAGGGCAGTCAGGGCTACAGAGTGAGATTCAGGTCACAAACAACCACCCAAAACTTTAAATATGTTTCCTCTTTGGAAATTTATTACACAAATTGTTTTCATTTGATGTTTTACACTTTTCTATGGATCTGTTTATTCACTTTTTAAAACATTTTCTCTCAGTTATTTAAGATGAATCTCCTAATTTCATGTTCAATGTTTTCTCTATAACCAAATGTTTTTTATCTTAAATGTCTCCCTCAAAAAGCTCATGTAGTAATGACTTAACAAGTCTCCCATGTGCTGTGACTATTGGAGATGATAAAAATTTTAGAAAGTGGGTTCTAGTTTGCTGTGGATATCGCTCTGTGTAAATAAAGTTCTGATTGGCCAGTGGCCAGGCAGAAAGTATAGGCAGGACAAGAGAGAAGAGAATTCTGGGAAGTAGAAGGTTGGAGAGAGACACTGCCAGCCGCCGCCATGAGAAGCAACATGTAAAGACACTGGTAAGCCACAAGCCATGTGACAAAGTATAGACTAACAGAAATGGGTTAATTTAAGATAGAAGAAGTAGATAACAAGCAGCCTGCCACGGCCATATAGTTTGTAAACAATGTAAGTTTCTGTGTGCTTTCTTGGTTGGGTCTGAGCAACTGTGGGACTGGCGGGTAAGAGAGATTTGTCCTGACTGGGCCAGGCAGGAAATTCTAACTACACTAGTTGGAGGAAGCAAATCACTATAGGTCAATTGAGAATATACCTCCAGTGAATATATAGAAAAAATATATAAGGAACTTTTCTCCTTTATTGCTGTTTGTTTCTTGGATTGCTATCTCCAATTACCAAACTTGTGTTTTCCCTGTATATTTCTACCAAGTGTACCACTTGAGTTAACAAAGCTATAACTTGCCGTTTGTCTACCCTGAATCCATTCTGACAGGAAAGCTGCCTGTTTTTGTAGTCAGTAACACTCTTGTATCAAACTATACATCTTGTCCACAAAGACTGAGAGGAGGGGAGGGATTGGCTGTGTGGCATAAATCTGGGGTGGGATACTACAAAAACTTTTTTGTTTTTTCCAGACAGGGTTTCTCTGTGTAGCTTTGCGCCTCTCCTGGAACTCACTTGGTAGCCCAAGCTGGCCTCGAACTCACAGAGATCCACCTGGCTTTGCCTCCCAAGTGCTGGGATTAAAGGCACGCACCACCACTGCCTGGCTTACAAAAAACTCTTGCTGCATTTACCTGTAACTTTATCCCTTTTTTTATTTTTTTTATTTTTTTGGAGACAGGATTTCTCTGTGTAGCTTTGCACCTTTCCTGGAACTCACTTGGTAGCCCAGGCTGGCCTCGAACTCACAGAGATCTGCGTGCCTCTGCCTTCTGAGTGCTGGAATTAAAGGTGTGTGCCGCCACCACCGCACCCGGCAACTTTGTACCTTTTTAAAAGTTAAGGCAGGGTCTCATAAACATGGTCCTGGCTAGTCTCAAAGCTCCATTTTAGTATCCAAGTGTAAGGAATAGGATTACAAGCATGCTTCTCCATGCCCACCAACTTTATCAGATAGATATTTGTGACACAATTTTTAGTTTTACACTTGTTATTCCAAAAGGATTTGCTTATGTCTTCCATATCAAGAAAGTTCTTCATTAAATACTTGCTAAATACTTCCTATTAAACACTTATTAAATACTTGCTAATATATTATTAACCACTTATTACTGATAAGGAAACTACAGACACACATATATTCACTTATCCAAAGTTTAGATAGCTGCTACATAGAAGAGGTTACAAATATTGCAGTCTGACTCTTGAGCCCTTAAATACTTAAAATAATCAGCCAGGCATGGTAGTGCATGCCTTTAATCCTAGCAGAGGCAGAAGCAGGAAGATCTCTGAGAGTTAAGGCCAACCAAGTCTATACAGTGAGACCCAGGATACACAGAGCTACAAAACAGAGAGATCCTGTGTCAAAAAATGAAATAAATAAGTATGAATATAGGTGTTCTCCTGCAAGTATGTCAGTGCACCATGTGCATGACTGGTACCCATGAACCCCAGAAGGTATCAGATGCCTAGGAACTAGAGTTACAGAAAGTTGTGAGCACTGGGTGTTAGAAATCAAACTTGGGTTCTCTGGAAGAGCAGCCAGTGCTCTTAATCATCAAATCATCTTTCCAGCACCCCTACCGCCATCCCAAGCTTTTAATTACACTGTTAAAATACTACAGTAGAAGCAATCACAAATACTAGAGAAATATGAAGGAAAGATATTTTTAGAACTTGGGTCTAGCAGGTAAGACACAAAGATGAAGCACCATGTCATGCATGTATTATTTGTAAAAAATCCTATGTTTAGGGATACAAATACCAGTAAAGTGTCAAAATAGTCTATACAGGTAATTACATTTATAAGTTTGCTATAAACTTTTTATTGACTGAAAACTTACTCTCTTGCCGGTACCCCTTCCCACGGGAGGATGTGCCTCAGCTGCCTGGCGAATTGTACAAACCATTAGCTCTATAAGAGCACTCTCTTGACGGTCTGACATTGCTGAAATGAACAAAATATGAGTATGAGTGGTTTCATAATCATCCTAAATTAACACAATGATTTATTAAAAACTGCAAACATTACTTATTATGGAGAGTTAAGGTGTACTCTAATCTTGACATTTCCCTCCCTCTATTTTAGTTCCTTACTTTGGAGTAAGGCAATGATAAAAATTTTACTGTATTCTCTTCTACATACTTTCAAATATTAAAAATTTTCTTTGGCTGGGCGGTGGTGATGCACGCCTTTAATCCTAGCACTCAGGAGGCAGAGCCAGGCAGATCTCTGTGAGTTCGAGACCAGCCTGGTCTACAGAGTGAGATCCAGAACTGCACAGAGAAAGCATGTCTCGAAAAAAACCAAAAAAAATTTTTTTATTTTCCATAAATAAAAGATTGTCATATATTTAAAAGGTTAGCAATACATTTTAATGTGTTTCTGGTCAATATACACATATAATTTTGTTTTTGTTTTGAGACAGGGTTTCCTGGAACTTACTCTGTAGACCAGGCTGGCCCTGAACTCAAGAGATCCATCTGCCTCTACTTCCTGAGTGTTGGGATTAAAAGTGGGTGCCAGCACACTCAGCTCACATACAGACATTTTAACTTATTAAATAATTTATAAAGTACAATTTAGTCCATGTGTTTATAATCTAATAAAATATTTCCAAGTGTTTGATAGACATGAAAATGCTGCAGTAAAGTATCACTAATACATGTGTTTATGTATGATAAATTTCTAAAAAAGAAATTTGCCCAAAAATGGGAACACCGTGTGAAAGGGCAAAATCTTGAGCTCAAGTCTCTGAACTGATCAGAAAAAAATAAAATAAAATAAACAAAAGGAAGAAAGAGAAGAGGGCAGAATAATGTTTGTTTCATAGCCCTTTTCCAGGCTTACAGAGAAAAACAAGAAAAAAAAGATTTACTTTTGAAAAAATTAAACATTAAGCATGTTTTGTGTCTGAAATCAGCAAACAAAAGACTTGAATATTATATAACACATGGACTTTCCAAATACCTTGTCCATCATATTAATTGTGTTAATATGGAAAGGTATAAACAAGAAATCTTATTATTGTAGGAATTAAGTTGTTCTATTTAAAAAGACACATGGCATGCTTACACATAAGATGTTACATTTATCAACGGAAATAAAACGAAAATTGACTTGTCAGAATACTATACCTTCCTCTCCTTGAACAGGTTCTTCTAATAGCAACTCTGTCATACATTCCCAATCTTTTAACAGTTCTTGAGAGCTCTCCCACAGACTGTCCACCAAGTAGGCTGCATGTTCATGTAACTAAAATTAACAAATTGAATGTGACCGAAGTATTTAATAAGAGAACATTAATAATATTGTGAATTAAATCATTTTCTTCACAATTAAAATGGCTTGGTCTTAACAGTTCTAAGAACCATTCAAAACCAAAATAAAAACCTTATACAGATGCGTGTTTAGTCAGAAGGTTTCTTGGGTTCCACCTGGCCAGTATATGGCATACTAATGGAGGTCACAGGACTTGTTGTGCCAGGCCTTATCATCCACCTTGCTAGAGACAGTCTCTTTTCACTATCACACAAGCCAGCCTAACAGGCTACTGAGGAAGTACAAAAGGATGCTCCTCTTCTCATGCTTAAATGGAAGATACTATACTATCTCTCCAGGCCTCTGTTTTTCTTTTTAAAAAGGAAATAACTTTTTTTTTCCAGAATTCCATTTGAAATACTGGCAGATCTTGTCATCTTAGTTAAGGTAACAAATTTAAGTCTCTCTTATTTCCTCTTTCCTCTTCTCATTTGAGTTTAACTCAATGCACCTCTTATCTCACTATTTTCTATTGTCATGATTCTCTTGATAAAACATACGTAAGCCCCTTATCTACACACTAAACACAAACTTTCTACCACAGGTAGTCAAACCTTAAAAGAATACTGTGCTCTTTAAAAGCTCTTCAGGTAGACATGTAAAGATGCTGACACTGGTCTAGATGCTAATAATAATGATAACAGTAATACTTTCCCACCCTTATATGAAAGATCTTCAACTTTTTTTTTTTTTTTTTTTTGGTTTTTTGAGACAGGGTTTCTCTGTAGCTTTGGAGCCTGTCCCGGACTAGCTCTGTAGACCTGGCTGGCCTTGAACTCACAGAGATCTGCCTGGCTCTGCCTCCCGAGTGCTGGGATTACAGGCGTGCGCCACCACCGCCTGGCTCAACTTTTTTTTTTTAAAAGAAATTTTTTTCATTCATTTTACACACCAATCAAAGATCCCCCTCTTCCTTTCTACCCTCCCCAAACCACCTCCAACTCCCTCCTACAAGAAGGCAAGCCCTCCATGGGGAGGCACATCCAATAGAGACAAGTCTAAGCCCTTCCCTCTGCCTCAAGGCTGCATGAGGTGTTCCATCATAGGTAGTGGGCTCCAAGAAGCCCCCTCATGCACCAGGGATAGATTCTGATTCTACCACCAGGGGGCTCCCAAAGCAGATCAAGCCACACAATTGTCTTGCCATGCAGAGGGCCTAGTCCAGTCCCATGCAGGCTCCACAGCCATTGATCAGACTTTCATGAATTCCCACTAGTTTGGTTTGGTCGTCTCTGCAGGTTTCCCCATCATGATCCTGATGCACTTGCTCATAGAATCCCTCTCTCTCTGATTGGACTCCTGGAACTCTGTTTGGCTGTGGATCTTTGCATCTTTCTCTATGAGTCACTGGAGAAAAGCTCTGTGATGACAGTTAGGGTATTCACTGGGGCAAGCCAGTTCAGTTCAGGCACCCTCTCCACTATTGCTAGTAGTCCAAGCTGGGGTCATCCTTGGGGATTCCTGACAGCTTCCCTAGCACCAGGTTTCTCTCTATCCCCATGATATCTCCCTCCACAATGTTATCTCTCTCATTGCTTTCCCAATCCATCCCTGTTACAGCTCAACCATCCCATTCTCTTATGTTCTTATTTCCCATCCCCTACCTTCCACTGCTCACCTCTTACCCCCAGTTCACTCATGGGGAAAAAGATCTTCAACTTTTTTTTTGGTTTTTCGAGACAGGGTTTCTCTGTGGCTTTGGAGGCTGTCCTGGAACTCACTTTGTAGACCAGGCTGGCCTCGAACTCACAGAGATCCGCCTGTTTCTGCCTCCCAAGTGCTGGGACTAAAGGCCTGTGCCACCACTGCCTGGCTAGATCTTCAACTTTTGAGGCTAGTGATATCCAGCTAGTTAACACTTGGGATTATATTTTATAAACTATAGATCACAACTCATTTTGAGTTCTTAAACTAATTTAATTCACTGAGAGAAAAGTTTAAAAAATGAAGCCAAGTAGAAAAGCACACCCAAAGGGTAAATATTATTTTAATGCTGGCAATTGAACCCAGGGCACTGTGCATATTAGGCAAGATTTCTACTAAGCTATCTTTCCAATCCTTAACGGTTCTTTGTTATTTATGCTTGTACTTGTTTCCTTATCAGTAGTGGTATCTCTTAAAGTGAGGATAATCTTTCCAGACTTACTAGTTATTTACTGCTATGGAGGCACAGCTAATATTTAAATTGTGTTCCTTCTCCTCATTAATTAATCTTCTTGTAAATCTGGATGATCTGTGTGTACTGTTCTGTCTTCTTTTATCTTAATTTTCTACTGCATTTAAAATCTTACACATTGACTCCAGAAATACCTTAGAAAAACCACATTCACACATGTATTCACACCCCCACACCTCCACCTCTTAATGAATTGTCAAAGTCAAAGGAGGTAATACTAATTAGCATTTTCACTTGAGGTGGGTTGTAATGAGACATCTTTAAACTTTTTAGTCACCTATCTTAAAGAAATTATTCCACAGTCAACACTAATCTAAATTCTAAGGTGACAAAAACAAGTGGTATACTACTTGGTGTCAAAGATAAAAAAAGAAACAGGAAAACAGAAGTACTGAAATATCGCCATTGAACCTATGCTAAGGAAAAAAGCTTGTTGAGTAGGTTCAGTTTTAGGGAAGATTTTGAAACAGTTCTGGATGTTTTTAAACTGTTGGCAGAGACGACAGCACAGCAATGGGATAGGTACTTAATGCCACTGAACTGTATACTCCAAAATGTATAGTGGTACTCAGATTATCACTATAAAATCCAAAGCTGACTAAATATATTCTTATGCTTGACTAAGTACATGTAGAGAAGGGCTATATTGAGCAGATTATAACTTTTAAAAACAGAAGCCATGTCTTTCCATTTCTTTTATATAATTATAACATTATGCTTCTACAGTTTTGTATTAAATATCAGTCAGAACTTATAAGCTTTAAGCTTAGCATCAAAACTTTAGACTTAGTTACCAAAGATTCCTATATTCCTGTTTTTCTTTTATTATATTTAAACTTCATTTTGCTAGAAAACATTCTCAATGAATTGCAATACAGAGCTCATAGTTAGAAAACGTATCCTTTGATAACTCTCTACAGAGTTCCTGTTAGACAATAGAGTAAAACTGTAAATTTGGACTTGCTGACTCTTTAGTTTTTCTCATACTTTAACTTTTGCTTCTTAAATGTCTGAATTATAGTTTAAGCTCTCTTCCTATTTCATAAAATTTTCTTCTTATACCTTGGGATATGAATTACGTTTTTTCTTTAATATATAGTCTTTATGTTTCTTTTTCAAGCTTCAGATATTCATGTTTGTCATTCTATGTCAGTAAGCTTAATTTTAAGACCCTGGCTTCCTCAGTTGACAGAGAAAATGGAAAGAGGAGAATCTGCAATCACACAGAATTTCTGTTAGTGATATACACTTGTAAGCAAATAATTCTCCGTCCCCTGGGTAGACATAAAGTACCTGAACATTCACTTTATTTCTAAGACACACTGTATATATCCTAAATGCTCTGGACTAGGAGTTCTAAAGTGGTAAACATGGCAGCTATTTAATTACTATGTATGTTATGTATTCAACAGTCTCTGCTGCCCTGATCCTTAGTGTTTATTTTTTGAGCAAAGTCTTAGTTAATAAAGGAATGTTCCATTTTTGCTCATGAGAATGTAAATCATTTAGTGTTAAAGTGTTGTGTTGCTCTTTTCTCGTTTACATTTTATTGTTTTTATAGTCTTTCTCCATCTGGAAACTGGTAATGACCCTTTAACTTAACTAATTTAGCTGGAATTGAAGACATATTTCAATTCTTTTAATAGAATTATTAGCATCAGTATTCTTTAAAAAATTTTAAAAAATATTTGAGGGCTGGAGAGATGGCTCAGTGTTTAAGAACACTGGCCACTATTCTAGAGGACCCAGGTTCAATTCCCAGCACCCACATGGCAGCTCACAACTGTCTGTAGGTCCATTTCCAGGAGATCTGACACCCTCACACCAATGCACATAAAATAAAATAAATTATTTTAAAAATATTTGAGTGTTTTGCCTATAAGTATTTATATATACCACATGTGTGCCTGGTGCCCTGGGAGGCTAGAAGATGTTTGATACTCTGGAACTGGAGTTACAGATGATTGTGAGCCACCATATGGATGCTGGAAATTGAACCTGGGTACTCCCAAAGAGCAGCACATGATCTCTATGAGCCATCTCTCCAGCCGCAGAATCAGCATTCTTATAAATGATTTTCTTTTCTATGCTTTATCATTTAGCTCTGGTATACCGTCACCATTCTTATCACAAATCTTGTTTATATTAATCAATATTTTTATTGTAGTAGAGTAAATTTGATGATTTATTCATCTTTCTGACTATAAAGAGATGATGATACAGTACAGTGCTGTAGTAGTCTTTATTGTTAATTTGACTGGATTTGATACAGCATAATATCAGGTTATGGTACAGTTACTGCTCAATAGTCTTTGCCAGATCTATGGAGAGAGAAGACAGAAAAAAGTAGTTTTGGGGAGGAGAGAAAAATCAAGTTTAAAGCTCAAGACAAGGCTTGTGTGGAGAAAACTACTTTAACAAAGTGATTAGCATATTGGGACAACAGGAAAGATGTTCTGAAAGCCATATCTAACCCACCAAAAGGTTAGCTTGTAAAAATGCAAATTCATTTGAAGGAAAATGCTGGTCAAAGGGCTACATGCCTGAAAACAACTGCCTAATGAAGTGTTTCCATATGCTTAGCTGCTAAGGCACATTGTCTGTCTTTAGTTCTTTGTGGTTGGAGTACTGGATGTAAATCGGTTGGTTTCAGAGATGAGGTGTCATAGTAGAATAGTAATTAACCAGAGTTATAGCTGTTTTTTCTGTTGCCAGTTCCAAAAATGCCTGTGTTCTTCCTTTAGCATAAGGATGTTGGTCACCTCACCAAAAGGTAACCTAAAGCAATGACTTCCGTCTCAGTCACTTCATCAGGTAACTTTCAAATAGGAAGTACACGAGAAGGCGCCCCATCCATTTTACCTACTCCTTTAAACTTCTTGTTATTATTACCGTTGGCTGTAACCATCATGCCATTCATATTAGAGTTGGGACTACTGAGAACACTGCCTAAGAGTAGCCTGTCAGATCCTCAATGTCTCCTTGGCAAATGCTACAGCAACAGCTGGGTCTAACGCAGGCTGGCCATCTCCAGATGGAAGACCAGGTGAGTATAATCCCTACTTCTACCACTGTTGTATTTTACATTCAAATTCACAAGTTTGGAAAAATCAATCCTTAGGGTACAGCAAGCATTATAAATATTTTGACCATCAAGGGTTAGTTTTGTTTGTTAAGCATTTATTGGATCACCATATTGGAGCAAGCTTGAAACTGGTTATTTTTTGTAAATGTGATTATCTTTAATACAGCACCAAACTTAAAAAATATTTGGTGAAGGACATCAAGTGTTATAGGGTAGTAGTACATATTGTCAATAATTATTTTAAGTACTGGACTCTGGGCTGGAGTCACTGTATTCTCATTGACTGGTGCCATTAAGAGGTGTATTTGCTGTCTGGACAGCTGTCATAGCTTGAAGTAGATGACTAATTATTAATCTATCTTTAATTATCCATTACAATTTTAAATGAGCTGTACAAACATAATATCTTAAACAAGAGTAGAAATATACATACAGTATAACAAAATTAACTTTAAGTTTGTATCAATAGACTAAAATCTATAACAATGTAAAACATTTTAAACAAGTTGTTGTTCTTTAGAAGTAAGTTCCTTAATCTACCCTTTCATCCTATTATATCTATATAAGAAAATGCTGGTCAAAGGGCTACATGCCTGAAAACATCTGCCTAATGAAGTATTTACATATGCTTAGCTGCTAAGGCACACTGCAGCAATGGTAGAAGGGGACCAGATGACATCTCCAGCTGTCAAAAGACCTTGGCAACATCATCTACATGGTGCTAGTATAGCAAATACAAAAAAATGTAATAGTTACAAGGGCATGGAGGTTTCTAGTAAAGGATCATAAAGGCTCTGAGCCTAGGTAATGTGTGGAAGGGCAAGATTCCCTGCTAGGAGGCATCTTATGAAGCTGTGGTGAAGTTCAAGTTGCATTAGAGACTGTAAAATATCGGAAATGCCAAGAGCATGCAAACTGTGTCAACAACAGCTTCAGGCACAAGTAGTACTAGCCCAATGGAGAGGTCAAATGTGTTACACAAAGCAAAAAATAGAGGAGTAGGTTACTTAAGTCTGTGAGAACTTAGGTGACGTAACACAGTTGCCAGACATTGAGCACAAGGTTTGGTTACTGCACTGTTTTGTTTTGGTCTGATCTTTACTTGTTATACCAATATTCCTATCTCTTAGAACAGAGATGCTTATTTTCTGCCTTTGAATTTTGGAAATATGTAATTTGCTTTATTTTATAAAGGTTCATAAGTTAATTTTGTCTTGACTCCCAGAAAAGATCTTGGACTTTTCAAGAGCATTTAGACTGTTGACTATTATGGGGACTTTTGAAGTTGGACTGAATGTTTTTGCATTATGAGACAGCTATAAAATTTTGAGGCCCTGAGGTGGAATATTATGGCTTAAAAGCGATGTATTTGGGTGTCACATTAACAAGGGGTGGCATGATAGATAATCTTGTAGAATATTAATTTAAGATGTTACATTTATTTATGCTGTGGAATACTTGTTTAATAATGCAAAGATGTGCTACATTCTTTTATGTTGCATTAGTTTAACTCTATGAAGCTGTTACTTTGCCTGCTCCAAATACCTGATTGGTCTAATAAAGAGTTGAATGGCCACTAGCTAGACAAGAGAGGGATAGGTGGGGTTGCCAGGTAGGGAATAAATAGGAGAAAAAAAAAGGAGGAGAGAGAAAAGCAAGAAAAGGAGAAGAGGATGCTGGGGGCCAGCCACCTACCCACCTAGTCAGACACAAAATAAGAAACAAAGAAAAGATACACAGAAATAGAGAAAGGAAAAAGCCCAGAGGCAAAAAAAGGTAGACGAGATAATTTAAGTTAAGAAATGCTAACTAGAAATAAGCCAAATTAAGGCTGGGCATTCATCAGTAAGCATAAGCCTCTGTGTATTTATTTGGGAGCTGGGTGGTGGGCCCCCAAAGAGCAAAGAGTTAAAAAAACAAAACAAAAACAAAAGATAATTTTTATAGTCAAACTGAGTGGATCTGGAATTACCTGGGAGACAGATAAGATTGTGTCAACTAAGGAACTTTAGAGAAGTTTAACTGAGGAAGAAAGAACCATCTTATAGACCGGGAGTCAGACTGAATAAAAAGGTAAAAATTAAAAAGCAAGCCGAGTACTACCATAGTATCTTTCTGCTTCTTGACATCAGAGGCCATGTTAGCAGCTGCCCCATTCTCCTGCTGTAATGGCCTCTGCCACAATGGACTAGATCTCCTCAAATTATGAGCCAAAATAGCCTTCTTCCTTCTTTAAGCTACTTATGTCAGGTATTTCATACAATATCTGACAATGAGAAAAGCAACTCATAAAAGTGCATTCTATTAAAACTAATAATTAGTTGTTACAAATTTCAATGAGCATATCAGAAAATTATCTGTTACAAATTTAATGAGTATATTTAAAGAGCAAGATTATGTATTGGCTCATTTTCTGATTAAGTTTCTTTTTCTATTTTTTTTTTTTTCAAGACAAGGTTTCTCTGTGTAGTTTTGTGCCTTTCCTGGAACTCACTTTGTAGACCAGGCTGGCCTCGAACTCACAGAGATCCACCTGCCTCTGCCTCTCAAGTGCTGAGATTAAAGGTGTGCGCCACCACGGCCC
The DNA here is from genome assembly GCF_903995425.1 of Onychomys torridus. Lineage (NCBI taxonomy): Eukaryota > Metazoa > Chordata > Mammalia > Rodentia > Cricetidae > Onychomys > Onychomys torridus. Next base: position 93,652,463 of record NC_050449.1, on the reverse strand, counting down.
GGCCTGATTAAGTTTCAAATTCATCAATATCAGTAAGCTAGAGCTACATTTTTAGTCAGGGATGGGCTTGATATAATGTTTAGCAAATTTTGTCTTCAGACATCTGACAACTACAGAACTTGATTTCAAATTAATTTGAACTACCATAAAACAGTGTTTGGGGCTGGGCGTTGGTGGCGCACACCTTTAATCCAGTACTCAGGAAACAGAGGCAGGTGGATCTCTGTGAGTTCAAGGCCAGTATGGTCTCCAGAGTGAGTTCCAGGAAAGGCGCAAAGCTACACAGAGAAACTCTGTCTTGAAAAAACCAAAACCAGAACCAGAACCAGAACCAAAACCAACAAAAAGTTTGGGTGCAAAAGTTCTAGCAAAGGTAAGGATAGCAAGGACCTTCTATCATGAGTCAAAGATGAAGCTCTAAGAAGGACTTGGAGGCTTTTTAAATAATTGTTATAGAGCAGCAGCAGCAAGTAAGCTCTCAGGATTAAAACAGGTTGGTAACTTTAAAATTATAAGAAAAACAATTTTCTACAACATGGTTATTGGTGTTACCTTTTATAAAATCATGTAATAGAAAAACCATTTTTATACTCTTCAAGAATTATACAAACAAAAAGTCAAATAACTTTATGAACAGTCACTATGCAGCAAGATGGATATTTGAAAATTTATTATAAATAGATGTTATATCTAAATTGACATTATATGTTAAATCCTATTTATATACTGGTGCATTTCATATTGCAAGATAAAATTAGATTTTAACTTATAGGATTTCTTCTAAACTTGTACATTTGATGAAACAATCTCAAAATCCTGGAGATTTTTATAACAATAGTGCAGGTATGTTCTGATTCATCTTTAAGTAGCTTCAAATTTGCTTCCAATGGTTTATTTAAAGATTTGTCTGCTTCTTAACCTGGTCGACATTAAAGGATTATGTGTATATAATGTAACTAAGAATTATTACTCCTTATAATTTCTAAACATTCTAATACTGTGTCTTTGATTTTGCTAAAAGAGAGCTAGTCATTAGCTGACTTTATGAAACCTGAATATGAGCTAAAGAGGTCATGCAATGGGGAAAGTGCTTTTCCTTCAAGTCTGGGGACCTGAATTACAATTCCCAGAAGCCACAAAAAAGCTTGTGTTAGTGCACATGTAACCCTGATACTCATATGATATGAAAGACAGAGAACAGAACCCTGTAAATTCACAGGCCATCTAACATGGCATAAATAGCAAGATCAACTAAGGAGCCTATTTCAAACAAGGTGGAAGATGAGGACCAAAACTTAAGACTGTCCTCTAATGTCCACACACATGCCCACATTTAAACACACAGAATTAAAAAAAAAAACCCAAAAAACAAAGAGAAAACAGGCTTTATTTTGGGGGGAGGAAGGAGGAGGGACAGAGAGAAACCAAGAATTCAAAGAACATTATTCTAGGTCAAGAAATGCCCAATAACCTGGAGAGACTTCTTGGGTCTATCAATAATATGGGTGCCTATTACTCTGACTATTCCATAAGACTACAAGAGGGAACCAAATTTGCATAAATCTACTTGAAAATAATTATGTCAGTAGGAAATACAACTTAGTTTATATATCAAACTCCATTGTTAAACCATCTATAGAAAACTCTGGACTCATGACATTTAAATAATACTTCTGCTACCAACTGGCCAAGTGTGTAAAATACAGGATACTTTGTCACCTAAAATTAACTACTACCAAAAGTTTGCTGGAGTTTATAAGGGTCACATTTTGATACCAACAGAAAACCAACAATTAGTTTAAGTAGACCTCTCATTCTTCACCATACTATTAGCTGTATGATAAATCTTTCAACATTTAATAATTACATTACTAATAGTTTATTTCACATTTCAACAGAACAAAGGATTGTACTCAGTTCTATTAATCACAATTAAGTGATTTACAACTCATCTGATTTCAAGAGATTCTATCCGAAATTTTACAAATTGACATGTTTTATAGAAAGTAAGTTTAAAAACAGAATTCAAGATAGGAAACTATTGGGAGTTTTACTGTACTAAAGAATATAGCTTCAACATACAGTTAGCTCTGAGTATGCACGGTCGCGTAACAGAAAAAGAGAGATTTTATTTTATTTTTTAAAATAATGGCTATTTTTAATGAAACACATGACATCAGAATGGCCAAATCCTTAAACATGATTTGCATTTGGCTTTGGCAGCTGTGAAGAATGGCATGTGTGAAAACTGGGATATATGTTTTTTCATTGTTGTACCACTAGCAAGCATAAAGATTTAGTAATTTATGAAATCAGTAGACATAAGCATGACAAATTATTTTAAATGAAAGATGAAAATGCCTAAAATAAAATACTTTTACGCCTGAATAAATCAAGAAGTTCTTGAGAACTTTCAGAAAACCAAAGTTTTCCCCCCATTTCTTTATAACAGTGGTTCCCAATCTTCCTAATGCTGAGACCCTTTAATATAGTTCCTCATGGTGTGGTGACTTTCAATCTTAAAATTATTTCATTGCTACTTCATAACTGTAATTTTGCTGTTATGAATCATAATGTAAATATCTGATATGCCAGCCTCAAAGGGGTCGTGACCCACAGCGAGAACTGCTGCTCTAAAGTCTAATGGTGAAAAGAGCTATCACAAGGTGACATTTGCTGAAATTCATTGCTTTATTTTAAAATTAAAACTTTACATTTTATTCTGTAACATATCTAAACATAGTTGTTAATAAAACAATGTTTTAAATCTTTACTTAAAAAAATATGGATTAGAAGCATATGCATTAGCCATGAATTTATTCAAAAGCATAATGTAAGGTCCCAATCTAGAGGTTCAGAATTGGCATTTTATTAATAATAAACCATAGTGTCATATTTCTAGGCATATGTAAGACACTGTTACTAACATATCTGAATGCAACTCTCCTGCTGATTTTGTTCATTATTATTATTATTATTATTATTATTATTATTATTATTATTTTGGTTATTTGAGACATGGTTTCTTTGTATAGCTCTGGCTGTCCTGGAACTTGCTTTGTATACCAGGCTGGTCTTGAACTCACAAAGATCCACCTGTCTCTGACTCCTGAGTACTGGGATTAAAGGCATGTGCCACCACCACCTGGCTCTTTATTCTTATTTGAAGAAACAGTGACAATTTGTTGTGGAATAACTTTTTGTACACTGTGAATATGTGTCACTTTGGCTTAATAAAAAGCCAAAAGCCAGTAGCTAGGCAAGATTTTAGAGACAGAGAGAATGCTGGGAAGAAAGGCAGAGTCACCAGGAGGTGCCAGGAATGCAGAGTAAGCAACATGGGCTTTACAAAGTAAAGGTAACAGAGCCACATAAAAGAAAATAAATTAAAGGATATGCATTAATTTAAGTTATAAGAGCTAGTTAGAAACTAGCCTAAGCTATCAGCTGAGCTTTCATAATTAATAAGTCTCCATGTGATTATTTGGGAGCTGGGAGGTGGGACAGAAAAGTCTACCTACAACAGTTTTTTGCTTTGTTCGAATGTCTCTCATTCTATTTATTTGCTTTGTATTTTTTTTCCTTTTTTTTTTGTTTTTTGTTTTTTGTTTTTTGTTTTTTTGAGACAGGGTGTCTCTGTGTAACTTTGTGCCTTTCCTGGACCTCACTCTGTAGTCCAGGATGGCCTCGAACTCACAGAGATCCGCTTGGTTCTGCCTACTGAGTGCTGGGATTAAAGGCATGCACCACCACTACCACCTGGCTTCATATTAGTTTTTACATAGGTTGTCTATTTTTTTCTTCTTTTTCATTTTTACAGAGCAGTTACAGTGTTGTCAAATTTGAATATTCATAGATCCTTTAGGTTTCTCTTCTTCTCTGACATTTTCTATTTTCCAAATAAAATTGAGTCTTAATTTTTTTGTGGTATTAAACGGGAACCTGACACATACAAGGCAAGGGTCTTATCACTGAGCTGAATGCATCCCCAGCTCTCTTTGTATTGTCTTCAAAATTCTGAGATAGGGTCAAAATTGCACAAGCTGGCCTTGAATTCACAGCATAGCCTAGACAGGCCTTGAATTTGTGATCTGCCTGAACACATCCTCCCATTTACTTTGGATTAGAAGTTTTTGCCACCTTGTCTGCCTTGACTTTTAGTTTTCTTAACTTCTTTTGCATTTTTATTTTCAATCATTTCTAAACTAAATAGTTTATTCATTCAGAGTCTCCTTATAATTAGTTTATTCTTTAATCAACATCATGGCAGCAGTAGGAAACACTGATTAAAATATCAAAGTACACTAGAGTGAGCAAATGAAACTTTGTCTGCAAAAACAGATATGTTTTAAGTGCCAAGTATAAAATCACATAAATGGTAACAGACTATAGTATATAGAAAATGAATAATGATTCTTAAACTAGCTAGAATTTGCCCGGTGGTGGTGGTGCACGCCTTTAATCCCAGCACTCGGGAGGCAGAGCCAGGAGGATCTGTGAGTTCGAGGCCAGCCTGGTCTACCAAGAGAGATCCAGGAAAGGTGCAAAGCTACACAGAGAAACCCTGTCTCAAAAAACCAAACAAAAACAAACAAAAAACTAGCTAGAATTAATAGTTTTAACAGTTTGACAATGTTCACAACTTTTATTCTTGATGCAGGGAATTTAACCCAGGGCTTTGTGTGTGCTAGGCAAAACTCCACAACAAAACTGAACCACCAGGCTCTTAAAACTGTTTTAATAAAATAATTTAGATGTTAGAGAGAAATTAGACATAAAAAAGGAAAACTTAAAAAAGTATGTAGAACTGGCATTCTGAAACAGTGTAAAACTTTAAAATTTCTAGACTATATTTAGTGCTGATACACCCCTATATGTATATTCTCACATAAAGCAAAGTTTGCAGCAATTCATAATGGTGAGTTTACAAGAAAAGCGTTTGTTTTCAGGACTGTAGTGGACTGAACTCTAACTGTTTACCTCAAGATCAAGTGTCAGGACAGAAGAGTCAAGTAAAACCCTTCTTACCTCACTTTCAAGAAAGAAGAGAACAAGCATCCGGATGAGGTTCCCATTTGGACTGTTCCTTCCTCTCCTCTTTGCTAATGCTTCCTCTGCTTGTGGGTCATGTCTGCTAAACAGCCTGTGGGGGAAACAATATAAACTCACATACTCACATGAACACAAATTTCAGTAATATTTCAAAACACAAAAAATTCACTGTTGAAAAAAATAAGAAAAAGATTTTAATCTAATTCAATACAACTTATCTCTTTTTATTTTTTCAGACAGGAAGAAAGGCAGAGGGACAACATGCCAGCTGACTGGTAAGCCACGAAATATGAGGCAAAACATAAAATAATAGAAATGGATTGATTTAAGTTATAAGAGCTAGCTAGCAAGAAGCCTGCCATATGCGATGCAATTGGTAATTAATGTAAACCTCTGAGCAATTATTTTATAAGTGGCTGTGAGATCGTGGGCTGGGAAGGACCAGAGAAACCTTCCAACTACACTTCAGTCAACTGTTATCATGCCTGGCTCTTAAATGATACCTTTACAGAGGTCAAAAATGGTCAAATTAAAAATACCTTACAAGCCAGGAGGTGGTGGCACACGCCCGTAATCCCAGCACTCGGGAGGCAGAGGCAGATGGATCTCTGTGAGTTCGAGGCCAGCCTGCTCTACAGAGCTGGTCCAGGACTGGCTCCAAAGCTACAGAGAAACCCTGTCTCGAAAAACCAAAACCAAAACCAAAACCAAAACCAAAACAAACAAACAAACAAAAACCAAAACAAAACCAAAAAAACTTACACAGTTCAACATGAGGAAATGTTTTTAGTGATGAATAGTAAATGCTTAAATATTTATTAAAAATATAAGCACTATTTTCCTATGATTGATACTAGAGTATGTAATTTTAAATTTACGTAAAAAATTACGTTAAGTTTCTTAAACATTTATTTCAGTTGTAAATACATTAAAGAAAATGCTGAGCAGTAACCAAAAATCTACATTTTAAAATTTATGCCTCTTGTATTCTCCAATGGTTATACCTATTATTTAGAAGCAGTATTTTTAAGCCCAACTGCTTAAAATAAAAATTTATTAGTACTATATCTATAAAAATTTTCTTTCAATAACCACACTTCTAAATATGGCTAAGAAGGAAATGCAGGTTTTTTTTTTTTTTTTAAAGATTTATTTATTTATTGTGTATACAGAAGAGGGCACCAGATCTCATTAGAGATGGTTGTGAGCCACCATGTGGGTGCTGGGAATTGAACTCAGGACTTTGGAAGAGCAGTCGGTGCTCTTAACCTCTGAGCCATCTCCACAGCCCGGAAATGCAAGTTTTAAAATTGCTCTATAGATTAATTCTAGTAAGACAAAGCTCTCTTATTTTTAGGGACTGCTCTAAGCCCAAGGGATGCAGCAATGAACATGAAATTGGTTCTCGGGAGGAACTTTTATTCTAGTGCAGTAGTTCTCAACCAGTAGGTTGCCGCCCTTTTGGGGATTAAAAGATCCTTTTACAGGGGTCTTGTATCAGATATCCTGAATATCAGATATTTAGATTACAATTCACTACAGTAACAAGATTACACTTATGAAGTAGCAACTAAAATAGTTTTATGGTTTGGGGTCAGCATACCATGAGGAACTGTATTAAAGGGTCACAGCATTAGGAAGGTTGAGAACCACTACTCTAGTGGATGGAAATAGACTAAATCTATTGTCTCAGTTATTTTACAGAAAAATAAAGAAATATGGATAAGCAAATAACATGTGCAAGTTTATATATAAGTTTTTCAAATGAAAAGCTAAGTAACTGAGGTGTTCTTTTTTGGGGTGGCTTTCAAATTTGTGATGAAGTTAATAGCCCTTGGTAACTAAAATGTACTAAGCTGAATAACTGCATTTATTTCTCATAAGGTTCTGAAAAAATAGATGAAATTTATAATGTTAAAAATGTAGAATTTTGAGACCTCCTACGGGACTAGTCTCCGGACTTCCCCATCCCTGTTTTCTTCACCACCATTCAGATCTAGCCTAGGTCCTATATCCACTGCCCCAGCCTAGTTTGGCCTCCCTTGCTTGCACTACAGATCATCTCTAGGCTTCTGCCAGGATCCTCCCTACCTATTCTCAACCCAAAAGCCCTGCCATGCCACATCCAACATTTTTTACACAGCCAGATCGAGTTCCACATGCCAAGCATAGACTAGGAAGCACATCCTAATACACCATATCCTCTCTGTCCACCTGACTTCATCCCCCCAAGCTGGCTCAGCCTGCTTCACATTGTATCCTCTGCTCTGACCTGTTCTGTCCATATCCTGTTCTGCCCATATTAGATTAAGAACTAAATAATAATTCAGATGTACAGACCTTATTCCCAAAACACTAATAATATGAAAATAAAACCAGTATGTTCTCTCCAAAACCTACCATTCCTGTGGAAATATTTGCCAATGAGAATTTCTGAGGTGAACTCCAGGACCCACAATTTAAAATAATCACCATAAACTTCATAAAAAAAATAATTCAAGGAGTTGAAAAAAAGACAAGGAAAAAGCACAATGAAATCTAGGAGAAAGAACTTAAGGAGAATAAACAACAGATCAATGACCAAGAAAGCACAAATAGGCTAAGGGAAATAACTAAAACAATCCGAGACTTCAGAATGGAATTCAATAAGGAGACAGACAAACTGAAGTGGAATTAGAGAATGCCTGTAACTAAACTAGAAAATGCAAAGAAAGTCTTACAAGTAGAATGAATTAAGCAGAAGATAGAATATCAAGACTTGAAAATAAAAGTAGGATATAGGTCATTTTATCAAGGAATATGAAAAAAATTAAAGCCACAGAAGAGGAATATATAGGAAATATAAGATACCATGAAAATTTCAAATCTTTGATTACAGGAATAGATGAGGGAGAAGAATCTCAACAAGATCGTAGAAGAAAACAGCTCCAAATTAAGGAAAGACACACCCACAAAGGTGTAAGAACCATAGAGAATACCAAATAGATAATTCCAAAAGAGAAAAATCTGTACAGCTTCTCACAGTAAAACATGACAGATATGTATCAAAGAGATTGAAAACTACAAGAGAAACAAACAAGCAAACAAATAAAAACAATGCAAGTTACATATAAAGAAAAGTCCATCAGAAGAACAGCTGATTTCTCAATGGAAAGTTAGAAAGCCCGGAGAGCTGGAGCAAGGCATTCTAAGAGCTAAAAGGCTAAGAAAGCTAGCCTAAACTAATAGACCTAGCAAAATTGTCTGCCATAATTGAAGGATAAAGACATTTCAAGATATAAACAGCCTAAATCAATTTATATTCGACAAACCAGATCTAAAGAAAATACAAGAAGCTGAAGAGAGGAAGATTTTGGAAAGAAATACAAAGTCATAATTATTTAAAAACAAAGTACTACTAAAACACCACTACCAAAAATCAACAACACAATGACCAAAATTTACTCACGAATTTCAGTATCTTAAAATATAAATGGTTTAAACTCTCCCATCAAAAGACAGAAGCTGACTGAAAGAATCAAGAAACAAAAATCAACCTATCTATAAGAAATACATCTTAGCTTTAAAGACAGTAATCTCCTTAGAGTAGAAGAATGGAAAAAAGTACTCCAATCAAATGGGACCAGAAAGCAGGCAGGTGTCAGGATCCTAGTATCTGACAAAATAAGACTTCAAACTAAATCTAATCAGAAGAAATGAAAAGGGATACTTCATTCATTATAATCAAGGGAATAGTTAGCAAAAATATTACTATCTTAAACATATATGCACCAAACTCTGAGGTACCCAATTTCACGAAACAAGTATTACTGGATTTAAAGGCACAAATTAAAATCAATCAGTTAATATTTGATTATTTCAATACCCTACTTTCTACAACAGACAGATAGGTCATCTGGACAAAAAGCAGAGACACATTAGAATTAATTGATGCATACACCAAACGAACTTAGTGAATAGCTACAGAACATTCCACCCAAACACCAAATATAATACATTGTACTCAACAGCACACCTAAGCTGCTCTAAATACTCCAGCTCTAAAATATACCATTCCATGGAATACAAAACAAATGATTAAAAAAAAAAATCAAGAAGATTGAAATAATTTCTTATGTCCTAGCTGACTACAATGCAACAGAACTTAAAACTGACATTAAACAGAACTCAAATAAACAAACAAATTCATGGAGATTAAATAACTCATTAACTAAATAATGAATGAGTCAAATAAGAAATCAAGAAAGAAATTAAAAAACTATGTGAAAATGAAAACAATACAACAAAACCTCTGGGACACATTGAAAGCAGTCTTACAAGGGAAATGTATGACCTACATAAAAAAAAAAAATAAAGAGCACAAATAAATGATTTATGATGCATCTAAAAATTCTGAAAACAAAAACAAAAACAAAAACAAGAACAAACCATATACAAATCCAGTCACCAGAAAGCAGTAAAAATAAAAACGATCAGAAATCAATGAAATAGAAACAAAGAAAAAAAAAAACCCCACAAAGAATCAATGGATCTAACAGCTGGTTGTTTAAAAGATAAGTAACATTAACAGACCCTTAGCCCAACTAAACAAAGAGAGAACCCAAATGAACAGACTTAGAAATAAACAGGAAAACATTAGACCAGGCATCAAAGAAATTCAATTATCATATGGTTCTATTTAAAAAAACCTAGATTCTATTAAGCTGGAAAATGTAAAAGAAATAAATGAATTTCTAGATTCAGCCAAACCACCAACATTAAACCAAGAAGTCAACAACCTAAATAGACCCATATAAATGAGGAGATTGAAATATTAATAAAAGGCCTTCTAGCTAACAAAAGTCCAAGGCCAGATAGATTCACAGCAGAATTCTACCAGACTTTCGAAATTTTACTCAATCCTTCTTAAACTAGGAGGGGAGGGAGAGAGAGAGGGAGAGATGGAAAAAGGGAGGGAAGGAGGGAGGCTGGCTCACAAATTCTTTCTATAAAGCCAGTACTACTCTAATACCAAAACCAGGTAAAGACACAACAACAAAGAAAACTACAGGCCAGAATCCGTGATGAATGTAGACTAAAAAATGCTCAATAAAATAACTGCAAACAAAATGCAGACAAACATATAAAAGATTAATTATCTACCATTACCAAGCTGGCTTTATCCCTGAAATGCAGTGAAGGCTCAACATAAGCAAATCAATAAGTAAAATAAATCACATAAATGGACTTAAAGACAAAAATCACATGATCATCTCAATATATGTAGAAAAAGTCTGACAAAACAACCATGCTTCACGGTAAAGCCCTAGGAAATATAGTGCTAGTGAGAACATACTTCAACATAACAATGCCCAACCCCTCCGCTACACACCCCCACTATCATCGTAAATGGACAAAAGGTTGAAGCAATCCCACTGAGGCCAGGAACTGGATAGAGATTACCACTATTCTCACTCTCTTTCAATTGTGCTGGAGCAATAAGGCAAGAGAAGGGAATTACAGTGATGCAAACAGGGAAAGAGGTCACACTATTCCTATTTGCAGAGGATATGCTACCATACATTAGAGAGCCAAAAATTCTACCGGAGAACTTCTAGAAACAATAAATTCAGCAATGTGGCATGATACAGTCAACTTACATTGATCAAGAGTTTTCTATACACCAAAAATAAACACTCGGGGAAGGAGATCATGTACTCCCATTCACAACAGCCTCAAAGAAAATAAAATATTCACAAGAAACCTAACCAATAAAGCAAAAGACCTCTACAATGAAAACTTTAAACCTCTGCAGAAAGAGATAAAGACACCACAAAATGGAAAGCTATCCCATGCTCATGGATAATTAGAATTAATATTGTGAAAATTACCACTTTATCAAAAGCTATTTAAAGATTCAATGCAATCCCAATCAATCTCCATCTCATTCTTCAAGAAATAGAAGAAGAAGAAGAAAAAAAACTGTTCTAGAATTCATATGGAACCACAGAAGACCACAGATAGTCAAAATATTTCTGAGCAAAGAGAGATGACCAGTCCAAATCTTAAGATATATTATGGAGCTATAGTAATAAAAGAGTATTGTATTGTTACAAAGACAGGACAAAATTGAAGAACCAAATATGGAGTACATATAACTGCAGCGGGGTTGGGGATTTAGCTCAGTGGTAGAGCACTTGCCTAGCAAGCGCAAGGCCCTGGGTTCGGTCCTCAGCTCTGAAAAAAAAAAAGACAAAATAATAACTGCAGCTATTTAATATTTGACAAAGATGTCAAAAATGTAAGCTGGAGAAATGGTTCAATGGTTAAGAACACTGGCTGTTCTTCTAGAGTACCTGGGTTCAATTCCCAGCACCCACATGGCAGCTCACAACTGTCTGTAACTGCAGTTCCAGGGGATATGACACCTTCATACTGATGCACATAAACTAGTTATAAAAACAAACAAACAAACAAACAAACACTAATTCCAAATGGATCAAAGACCTAAATGTGAAACCTTAAACTCTGAAATGGCTAGAAGAAAACATACACAGTACCCTACAGAAAAGGACTTTCTGAACAGGGCTTCATTGGCCCTAGAATTAGGTCAAGAGCTGACTAGTAGGACTCCATAAAATTAAAACCCTCTGCACAGATAAAGAAAAATCAACTGGGTGAAGAGGAAACTCACAGCATTGGAGTTAATCTTTGCTAGCTATACACCTAGCATAAGATTAATATCTAGAACATATAAAGAACTCAACAAACAGAAAAAAAAAAAGATCCAGTTGAAAAACTGGCCTGGGATCTAAGCGAAAGAATTCCAAAAATAGGAAAAAAAATGGCTAAGAAATATTTCAAAAAAAAAAAAATGTTCACCATCCCTAGAAATTAGGGAAATGCAAATCAAAACAATTTTGAAATTCCATCTCACCCTAGTCAGAATGATAAAGATCAACAGAACACTGACAATAAATGATGTAGGGGATGTGGAGAAAAGCAAATACTCATTCACTGTTAGAGGGACTACAAACTATGGGTATCAGTGTGGAGAATACTCAAAATGCTAAAAATAAATCTATCCTATGACCCAGCTACAACTTGGCCTATGTCCAAAGGACTCTACCCTATACTCTACAGATATGCTCAGCTATGTTCACTATTGCTCTACTCACAAAAGCTAAGAAATCAGGATCAGGACTGCTATTAATCTCAGAATCTATATTCATAATGTCTTACCAACATGACATGAACAAGCACAACAACAACTGACAAGCCAAAACAGACAGAGGAAAGGCCACAAGGCCTCAACCCTACACGAAGTACTACAGGCAACTAAGGAATGACAAGAGCGGTAGAAACAGTCGTTCCCAGAGATGAGCATGTCAACTAGTTATTCAATGGTCAGCCCTCAAAACATACATGAAAAACACTATTCAGACTGAGCTGGTTATATAATCCATACATATATATGTATTATTTATATATGTATTATTTATATATGTGTGTGTGTGTTTCTAAATATACACATAAAAAAAGCCATTAATTTGAAAAAAAGCAAGAAGAAGTACATAGGTGGGTTTGGAGGGAGGAAAGGGAAGATTATGATATAATATATTATATTCTCAAAAATTAAAACTGTAGAATTTTTGGTGAGACTAAATATTCATTTTAGATACATCTTACTATTTTTGATGATTCTTGTAGATTACATAGTATTTATATACTATAAGATATAAGACTGTATGCATGAACTATACACCTTTTTTTTTTTTTTTTTTTTTTAATTGCTTGTTGCTATGTGGCTTATGGCTGCCTTCAACTCCTGGATTCAAGCAATCCTCTTCTTATCTCAACCTCCTGAAGAATTGGGACTATGTGCACACCAAAACTTAATAATGAAAATTCTATGGCTGTACCACAGCTTGCTTACTAGGATTTTAATATCTATTATATAAATGGTAGAAAAATATTAAAATTAGTTATTAAAGATAAAGTTTCTGAAATGTGAATTTTTATTTTTTTGTTTTTTGAGACAGGATTTCTCTGTTTAGCCACACTGCTGTACTGAAACTCGCTCTGTGCACCAGACTGGCCTTTAACTCACAGAGATTGCCTGCCTCTGCCTACTGAGTGCTGGGATTAAAGGCATATGCAACCACTGCCCAGCTTTGAATTTTTCTGAGCGGAGTTTAAAAGCATTAATAGAAAAAGCTTTCATAATTTGCATAAGAATTAGGCTGATTTTCACGAAGAAATATGACAGAGAAGAAGCTACCTATTCTGAACTGTCATGTAAAATATTCTAATTAAAATTTCTAGCAAATATTTTAAACTCAGTCATAAAATAAATGTCTGTAGCTTATGGTCTCTATCATATATATATATGATAGATTATATATTAACTATATATAGATTACATATGATTTATATATACAATATAGGTGATATACATATTAAACCAAGTCCTTGATGTTCTTAGTGAAGCTATAGAAGCAATACATTCCTTCTAAAATCATAAAACAGTTTGAAAAATTAAGTGGACAACAGAGGCCAAATACACTGTAATATTCTGAGAAAGAAGGGCAGATTCTGATATACTCTTGACATTTGTGGCATACAATATCCAAAGAAGAATACGGAAATTCCCTTATTCTATTAGTCCAAGGTGTCAGAGTAACTGGCAAAGCCATTGCTATTTTAAAATCTGTGCCTAAGAAGGATGGGGTGTAGCTTAGTAGGAGAATGCTTGCCTGGCATGTGTGAGTGGCCAGGAGGTCAACGAAAACCTTGAATTCTTCCTCTGCACTTTCATTATCAACATGTACTAGCAGCTAGCTACTATTTAAGAAAGATTTTAAACAGAAAACTTTTCTCATTATGAGTAGTAATAGACTAGAATACTATTGCAACACCAATTTAGATACTGTAGAATGCCAAGCCTGCTTATCATACATGTAGAACTGATGCACAGTGCATGTCTTACAATGCTTCGGTAGAATATAAATTAGTACATGTAATGGACCTTTAGGTTCCCCTTTGCCCATAACTGAATTCACTAAGTTAAGTCTGAGCAAAAAACCCCAAAATGAAAACAAAGCAAAAGATATATACACAAACTGCCCCTGGGTCCCACCGCTGGACACAGGCCATCCTGGGAGGACCTGACAAACTTGGCCCCAGTTACCGGCCAATCGGCAGGCCCTGCAGGAAGGCTCCCCTTTTCCAAGACTGCAGGCAGACCCTGCAGTCTCCACACCCTGCCCCCACACCCATCTGCCTGAGTCCACAGCCACTTCCTGAGAATCAGAGACCAGCCCCCAGCTTCCATCCTGCCCTGGAACTCCCATCTGGACCAGAGACCAGAGGAACGCCCATCTGGACAAGAGACCAGAGGAACTCCCATCTGGACAAAAGGAGCTCCCATCTGGACGAAATAAGGAGACCCCAGGGACTTCCCGAGACTCAGACTCCAGCCCCCCAGCTCCTATCCGGCCAGCATTCTCATCTGGACCAGCGTTCCCATCTGGCCCAGAGCGATGCTCGCTAAATCTGTCAGCTCTGTCTGGACCAAGTACACGGATAAGACCAAGAACGAACACAAGAGGAGATGGGCAGATGTCAAGGCAGAAGTACAAACAACAAAATAAAGAGCAATACAGCATCACCAGAACCTAGCCCTTCTCCAACAGCTAGACCTGAACATCACGGAATGGAAGAAGAAGAAGAAAACAACCTTATTAGTAACATCATGAAGAGGCTAGAGCCTAATTTAGAAGAAATAAAAAATAAACTAGAGGAACAGACAAACAAAAAATGGGAAGAACTCTACAAAAAACTAGAGGAAAAGACAATTAAAGCAGAAGAAAACAATAAGTCCTTGAAAGAAAATCATGAAAAAGCAAGGGAGACAGTCTAAAACCTGAAGAGGGAAATAGAAAAAATGAAGAAGACACTAGCAGAAGGAATGCAGGAAATAGAAAATCTGAGTAAACAAACAGGAATTTCAGAGGCAAGTATAACCAACAGAATGTAAGAGATGGAAGAGAGGATTTCTGGTGTTGAAGATGTTGAAGATACAGTAGAAGAAATAGATTCATCAGTCAAAGAAAACACTAAAACCAACAAAGTCATAACCCAAAATGTCCAAGAAATTTGGGACACCATGAAAAGACCAAACCTACGAATAATAGGGATAGAGGAAGGAGAAGAATACCAACTCAAAGGCACAGAAAATATATTTAACAAGATCATAGAAGAAAACTTTCCCAACTTAAAGAAGGAAATGCCTATGAAGGTGCAAGAAGCCTATAGAACACCAAACAGACTAGACCCCCCAAAAAAGTCCCTTCGCCACATAATAATTAAACGACTAAACGTACAGAATAAAGAAAGAATATTAAGGGCAGCAAAGGAAAAAGGCCAAGTGACTTATAAAGGCAAACCCATCAGAATAACACCCGATTTCTCAATGGAGACTTTGAAAACCAGAAGGATCTGGACAGATATAATACAGACACTAAGAGACCACAGATGCCAGCCTAGACTAATATACCCAGCAAAACTTTCAATCATCATAGATGGAGTGAACAAGACCTTCCAAGACTAAACCAGATTTAAACAATACTTATCCATAAACCCAGCCCTACAGAAAGCACTAGAAGGAAAATTCCAACCTAAGGAAGGCAGATATACCCATGAAAACACAGGCAATAGATAACACCACAGCAGTAAACCTCATAGAAGAGAAGT
Source organism: Onychomys torridus (assembly GCF_903995425.1). Classification (NCBI taxonomy): domain Eukaryota; kingdom Metazoa; phylum Chordata; class Mammalia; order Rodentia; family Cricetidae; genus Onychomys; species Onychomys torridus. The sequence continues at coordinate 93,636,677 of NC_050449.1, read as the reverse complement.
ACACACACACTACCACCAAAAAAATAAAAATAACAACAGGAACGAACAATCACTGGTCATTAATATCCCTTAATATCAATGGGCTTAATTCGCCTATAAAAAGACACAGACTAACAGAATGGATACGAAAACAGGACCCATCTTTCTGCTGCATACAAGAAACACACCTCAAATTCAAAGATAGACACCTCCTAAGAATAAAAGGCTTGGAAAAGACTTTCCAATCAAATGGTGTTAAGAAGCAAGCTGGTGTAGCCATTCTAATATCCAGCAAAAGAGACTTCAAACTAAAATCAATCAAAAGAGATGATGAAGGACATTACATACTCATCTCAGGAAAGATCCACCAAGATAAAGTCTCAATTCTGAACATTTATGCCCCAAACACAAGGGTACCCACATATGTAAAAGAAACATTACTAAAGCTTAAATCACATATAAAACCACACACATTAATAGTGGGAGACTTCAACACCTCACTTTCACCTCTGGACAGATCGGCCAAATTGACACTTAACAGAGACATAATGGACTTAACTGATGTTATGGCTCAAATGGACTTAATCGATATCTACAGAACATTCCACCCAAACAAAAAAGAATATACCTTCTTCTCAGCAATCCATGGAACCTTCTCTAAAATCGACCACATACTTGGCCACAAAGCAAATCTCAACAGACACAAAACAATTGAAATAACCTCCTGTGTTCTATCAGACCACCATAGTTTAAAGTTAGATTTCAACAACAGAAAAAACTACAGAAATCCTACAATCTCATGGAAATTGAAAAATGCTCAACTGAATCACCAATGGGTTAAGGAAGAAGTAAAGAAAGAAATTAAAGACTTCCTAGAGATCAATGAAAATTAATACACCACATACCCAAAATTATGGGATACTGTGAAAGCAGTGCTAAGAGGGAAATTGATAGCACTGAATGCCCACATAAAGAAGCTGGAGAAATCTCACGCTAGGGAATTGACAGCACACCTGAAAGCCCTTGAATAGGAAGAAGCAAAGTCTCCCAGGAGGAAGACGCCAGGAAATTATCAAACTGAGAGGTGAAATCAATAAAATAGAAATAAAGAGAACAATACAAAGGATTAATGAAACAAAGAGTTGGTTCTTTGAGAAGATCAACAAGATAGACAAGCCCTTATCCAAACTAACCAAAAGACAGAGAGAGAGAGAGCATCCAAATTAACAAAATCAGACATGAAAAGGGGGACATAACAACAGACAATGAGGAAATCCAGAGAATCATAAGGTCATACTTCAAAAACCTCTACTCCACAAAACTGGAAAATCTAAAAGAAATGGATAATTTTCTGGATAGGTACCACATACCTAAGTTAAATCAAGACCAGATAAACCATTTAAACAGTCCAATAACCCCTAAGGAAATAGAATCAGTCATTAAAAGTCTCCCAACCAAAAAAAGCCCTGGACCAGATGATTTCACTGCAGAATTCTACCAGATCTTCAAAGAAGACTTAATACCAATACTCTTTAAATTATTCCTCACAGTAGAAGCAGAAGGTATATTACCAAACTTCTATGAGGCTACAATTACCCTGATTCCTAAACCAAACAAAGATGCAACAAAGAAAGAGAACTACAAACCGATCTCCCTCATGAACATTGATGCAAAAATACTCAATAAAATTCTGGCGAACAGACTCCAAGAACACATCAAAACAATTATCCACCATGATCAAGTAGGCTTCATCCCAGGGATGCAAGGGTGGGTCAACATATGAAAGTCCGTCAATGTAATACACCATATAAACAAACCCAAAGAAAAAAAACACATGATCATCTCACTAGATGCAGAAAAGGCATTTGACAAAATCCAACACCCTTCATGATAAAGGTCTTGGAGCGATCAGGAATACAGGGAACATATCTAAACATAATAAAGGCAATCTACAGCAAGCCAACAGCCAACATCAAATTAAATGGAGAGAAACTCAAAGCAATACCAATAAAATCAGGAACAAGGCAAGGCTGTCCCCTCTCTCCATACTTATTCAATATAGTACTTTAAGTTCTAGACAGAGCTATAAGACAACACAAAGAGATTAAGGGGATACATATTGGAAAGGAAGAAGTCAAGCTCTCCCTATTTGCAGATGACATGATAGTATACATGAGTGACGTCAAAAATTCAACCAAGGAACTGATACAGCTAATAAAAACCTTCAGCAACATAGCAGGATACAAGATCAACTCAAAAAAATCAGTAGCCCTCCTATACACAATAGACAAACAGGCTGAGAAGGAAATCAGAGATACATCACCCTTTACAATAGCCACAAATGATATAAAATACCTTGGGGTTACTCTAACTAAGCATGTGAAGGACCTATATGACAAGAACTTTAAGTCCCTGAAAAAAGAAACTGAAGAAGATGTCAGAAAATGGAAAGATCTCCCATGCTCGTGGATAGGCAGGATTAACATAGTAAAAATGGCGATCTTACCAAAAGCAATCTACAGATTCAACGCAATCCCCATCAAATTACCAACACAATTCTTCACAGATCTGGAAAGAATAATACTCAACTTCATATGAAAAACAAAAAACAAACAAACAAACAAAAAACAAAACCCAGGATAGCCAAAAGAATCCTGTACAATAAAACAACCTCTGGAGGCATCAAGATCCCCAACCTCAAGCTCTACTATAGAGCTACTGTAATAAAAACAGCTTGGTACTGGCATAAAAACCGACATGTGGACCAATGGAATCGAATTGAAGATCCTGACATTAACCTGTACACCTATGAACATATAATTTTTGACAAAGAAGCCAAAACTGTACAATGGAAAAAAGAAAGCATCTGCAACAAATGGTGCTGGCATAACTGGATGTCAATGTGTAGCAGGCTGCAAATAGATCCGTATCTGTCACCGTGCACAAAACTTAAGTCCAAGTGGATCAAAGATCTCAACATAAATCCAGTTACTCTGAACCTGATAGAAGAGAAAGTAGGAAGTACTCTTGAATACATTGGCACCGGAGATCACTTTCTAAATATAACACTAGTAGCACAGACACTGAGAGAAACAATCAATCAATGGGACCTGTTGAAACTGAGAAGCTTTTGTAGAGCAAAGGACACGGTCAACAAGACAAAGCGACAGCCTACAGAATGGGAAAAGGTCTTCAGCAATCCCACATCTGACAGAGGGCTGATATCTAGAATATATAAAGAACTCATGAAATTAGACATCAAAATGCCCAACAGTCCAATTAAGAAATGGGCTACAGAACTAAACAGAGAATTCTCCACAGAGGAAGTTCAAATGGCTGAAAGACATTTAAGGAATTGCTCAACATCCCTAATTATCCAGGAAATGCAAATCAAAACAACTCTGAGATACCACCTTACACCTGTCAGAGTGGCTAAGATCAAAAACACAGAAGACAGCTTATGTTGGAGAGGATGTGGAGCAAGGAGAACTCTCCTCCACTGCTGGTGGGAATGCAAGCTTGTACAGCCACTTTGGAAATCAATATGGCGCTTCCTTAGAAAATTGGGAATCCATCTCCCCCAAGACCCAGCTGTAGCACTCTTGGGCATATATCCAAGGAATGCTCAATCATACCACAAGGGCATCTGCTCAGCTATGTTCATATCAGCATTGTTTGTAATAGCCAGAACCTGGAAACAACCTAGATGCCCTTCAACTGAAGAATGGATAAAGAAAATATGGTACATATACACAATGGAGTACTACTCAGCAGAGAAAAACAATGACATCATGAGGTTTGCAGGCAAATGGATGGATCTAGAAAAGATCATCCTGAGTGAGGTAACCCAGACTCAGAAGGACAAACATGGTATGTACTCACTCATAGGAGGATACTACATGTAAAACAAAGTTGACTAGACTGCTACACAACTCCAGGGAGGCTACCTAGAAAACGGGACCCTAGGAAAGACCCAGGGATCACCCAATGACTGAGAAATGGATGAGATCTACATGAACAACCTGGATGACAGTGGGAGTAATGAAGGGTAAGATTTGAGGGAAAGAAAGCTTAGGGGAGCAGGAGATCCCAGCTGGATCAAGAACAGAAAGCGAGAACGAGGAATAAGACCATGATAAATGAAGACCACATGAGAACAGGAATAGGCAGAGTGCTGGAGAGGTTCCCAGAAATCCACAATGATATATCCTCTGTAGACTGCTGGCAGTGGTCGAGGGAGGGCCTGATCTGACCTAGTCTGGTGATCAGATGACTAAACACCCTAGCAGTCGTCTTGGAACTCTCATCCAATAACTGATGGAAGTGGATGCAGAGATCCTCAGCCAAGCCCCAGGTGGAGCTCCAGGTGTCCAGCTGTCGAGAAGGAGGAGGGACTGCAAGAGCGTGAATTGTTGAATCCAAGATTGCAAAAAGCACAGGGACAAATAGCCAATCGAATGGAAGCACATGAATTATGAACCAATGGCTGTGGAGCCCCCAGCTGGATCAGGCCCTCTGGATACGTGAGCCAATTGAATAGCTTGATCTGTTTGGGAGGCTCCAAGGCTGTGGGACCGGGACCTGTCCTTGGTGCATGAGCTGGCTGTTTGGAACCTTGGGCTTACACAGGGACACATGCTCAGCCTGGAAGGAGGGGACTGGAGCTACCTGTACTGAATCCACCAAGTTTAAATGAGTCCCCAGGTGTGTCTTGGTCTTGGAGGACATGGGAATGGAGGGGAGTGGCTGGGGGGAAGGTGGGGGTAGGGGCAGTAGGGGGGAGGACAGGGGAACCCATGGCTGATGTATAAAATTAAAACACATAATAATAAAAAAAAAGATATATACACAAACAAGAATGTTAATATTGTGAGAATAAATTAATTCACTAATAAATTACACAGTATATATAATAATAGTTCACAATCAGAAAGTTAATTTCAATCTAGTTAAGTGCTACAGTCAGCCACAATTTAGAAGTAACTTAATAATATCAACTTTAATATATATATAGCTCTCAGAATCACTACATAATACATTACAATAATGATTCCAAAGGAAATAATGGAAAAGAAGCCATGAAAAGGTGGAAGACACTTGCAAGGGGGTACTACTTCATGATTAGATAATCCATGTAGCAAAGGCATGAGCTGAGAATTTGAAAAGAAACAAGACTTCATAAACTTTAAAAGTCTATTCCCATATGCAGCTAGGAACTGTATTTCAGATTTCACTGAAGAGGAATATGACACAAGGCTCATAGATGTATAGGAAACAGGCTACAAAGCTATGAGAGCATGCAAGCACAGTGAAGAGGGCATTCTAAGTCCTATGTTCAGTCTTTTCCACTACTGAAAATTATTAGTAAGTGCTTTTAACAACTGAACTCTCTCTTTTTTCAGTACACAAAAGTGGAGCCTATTTGCAAGATAACTCACTTTTTGTGAAGGAACTCTCCAGCTGCCACAGCAACAGGGCGATGTGCTGAATACACCAAATGGTAAACATTTTCACAGTCTTCATTGGAAAGAGCTTCTTCACTTCCACTGAAAATATAAAGTAACATCAGAACCACAGGATTTTGATTCACGTGATCTCTCATTTAATTTCTGTAAAGTGATTGATTATAAAAGCTGAAAACACAGATTGTAGTTTTCTATTACTGTAAAAGTATCATTTTCCACTAATTATAAATGTATTCACTATATAAAATTCAGATAAAAGAAAAATTTCAAAATTTTTCCATGCGAAGTATCCATGGATAATGACAGTCATTATCTCAGAGTATGTATCAGACCAACTAAGCAAGCTCTTTAAATATGCACAAAGCTTTTATTTATTATTTTATTTATTTAGTTTTATTATTTCTATTTATTTTTTAAACATGCTTAAGCAATATATTTGTCCTTGTTTCATACAATTAATCATGCTAGGTAACTTTTCTTCCTAGAACTGTATCAACGAAATAGTATTTTATCACCTATTTATAATGTTAGTCTTCCCACTAAATACACCATTCTTTTAAATATTACATTTGTTGGTTTATTTATTTGTGTGTATACCAATCCTTTGGTCAAAGGGCAACTTGTGAAAGACCGTTCTTTTCTTCCACCATGTGGGACCCTGGGATTCAATTCAGGTCATCAGGCTTGGTGGTAAACCTCTTTATGAACTGAGCCATCTTGCCAGTCCCAGCCATTCCTTTACTAACACAGTTTTCCTGTCATTTACTCATTTTTTAATTTACTCATAATTCTGTGTTTCTTAAATGGTCAAAATGTATTTGAAGCAGTTTATCCCAAAAATGAAACATCCATTTTTTGATGATTAATATATTTTTAAATGATGAATATGATTATAGCTCAAGTTAATTTGAATATATAATTACTGGGCTGCACAGGACCCTGGCAACATACAGAGTTACAAGTTTATTTAATAGATTCTCAAATGTAGATAGATGACCTAGGACCCAAGATCTTCAGGAATCTAGTAAATAAAAATCAGAATGCTCTTGGCAGCAAAGGGCTGTTGTTAAATCAATTCCAAGGAGAAACTGTAGTGTTCACTGAAAACCATAAATGTCAAATTGGCAGACAAACTAAAAGTGTTTAAATATATTCTCCCTGCCACCCCAACAATGCTTGTTCCCTTATGGTGAGGCAGACAGTATAGTATAAGCAGGGAACAGTCTTACTATTAACAGACACTAGAAGGGAACACTAGGTCTAAAAGAACTAACTTAATACATCTATCCATTCCATATCCTCAGGGCCAAAGACTATAACTGAGGCAGATAGGCTTCAGGACTGCTAAGGAAGAGTTGCTCAGTTAGGACAAACATCTCTATAAATGCCCAACTTGTATCCCCTGAATTTTAAGGAGAGGCAATAGGCTCAGGCTCCTGAAACAAATTCTGTATTACCAGCCTAATGAGAAAATAGCCTCAGGAAAAGTAAGCACTTAGGGAGGAAAAAAACCAATTTAAAGTTACATCTCAGAAATACAAACTCATAAAAAAATATTCTACAAATGTACAATTATGCCTGTAATCTCACCACTCCAGAGGTTGAGAAAGGAAGAGAGGGAATTTGAGGCCAGACTGAGCCAGGCTGTTTAAGACTTTGTTGGGAAAAAAGGAAAAAAGTAGCAGAACTGACATATGGCACAAAAATATTTAAAGGAGTTGATAATGGGAAATATAAAATGTGATATTACCTGTCATTTAGGAAGGTTTACCAGTAATCCTACGTGTCAAGAGAAGTAAAGCCAGGTCATTTCATGCACTTTCTATAAGAGACCAGTAAGCTAAACTTTGATTCTTAGCTCATTATCAAGTAAAAAACTAAGCTAGATAAAATTAGGACACTGTGAAATTACATCAGTACATATAACTTAAAAAAAAAAAAGAAAGAAACAGTGTTAAGAGAATAATAAAAGCTTTGTAGATTTTTATTTATTTATTTTTTCTGGGTATGGGTGCTTTGTCTGAATATGTCTGTGTACCATGTGTGAGTCTGGTGAATGTGGAGGATCAAAAAGGGTGTCAGATCTCCTAGAACTACAGTTACAGACAGTACAGGCTGTCATATAGGTGCTGGGAATTGAAACTGGGTCTTTAGAATAGCAGGCAGTGCTCTTAATTGCTGAGTCCTCTATCTAGCCCCATCACGAAGCATTTATGAAGCCAGTAGTACATATCAAATCTCAGAAAACTATGAAAATGTTATAAAATATATCCTTAGGTTATGTTTATAAACCGGTACACAGCAAGGCCATAAAGAGTTCTAGAAGAAAGACTGATTGAAGGAGTCCACAGAAGCAGAGAAAAACATAAGGGCTAGAAGGCACTGAGGAATTCAATCTCCTCCACCTATAAGCTCTTGGTTCCTACAGGCCATATATTAAAATTGAGCCTGCTTGGATAGTTTTAAAAGACATTGCTCAATAAAATTGTTTACAGGGTAAAGTAGATTAAATATAGAAAATCTGAAAGTCAGGCTCTGGGTGACAATGTAGAAGAGACAAAAAATTCATTGCCCTCTATTAGATATTTGTAATCACAAATTTCTAGAGCAGTCAGAGATCTCTGAAGAATGTATAAAAAAACAGATATAACCAATGCTCTAGGCAAGACAAAGATAGAGGGCCAAATTGTATCTGTAAAACATTAGATATTTTCTGTTCTTTCTAGTCCAGTTAAAATTCAGGGAAATAATTCTATAGAGACTTTTGAAATTAGACAACCTATTTTCTAAGTTTATAGCAAAAAGAAGACTTTCCCTCCAGCCAAACAGCCTTGGAAGGTTTGAAAACACTCTTGAAAGAAGTAACTTAGCTTAGCATATTAAAAAATGTTTTTAAAAGGAAAGAAATGTTCAGAAATGACTAGGAAGGATGGTATATGAAGGTAAAAATCACAAACAGTAGTATATATGTATTGAAGCATACCATATGTGTAGCACAGCATATAGCATATAGTACATGAAGCATATCAAGGAACAATATATGAAAAAAGGCAAGTCAACATCTATGAGTGGAGACTAATACATTGCTCTTATGGGTACAAATAACAGAAGAAAAGTTGACAGTAGGCACTAAGTTATATAAGAACACTAAGTTCTGGACTGTACAGGGTACAGAGTGAGTTTAAATGGCAATGACAATACATTTCAGCCAAGACAAAGGGATGAAAGACTTGACTTTGAAAGTATTTATAAGAAATGTTAGTGATTAAAGACATATTTAACATGTTTTAAACATTGGTACACATATCAAGAATCATTTTATTCCTTTAACATGGAATTTTTTTAGATTATCCTTTTGTAGTGAATAGAGGTGAAGCCCAGGGCTATGCACATGCTAGTAAAGCACTCTACCAGTGAGTTATGCTACCAGTCCTACATATATTTTTGTTTCTAACTATTAATTAAAAATTACTTCAGTTAAAAGTGTGTCAATTTATTCATGAACATACAAATAAAAGCAATCTACTGTGATGTTGTACTTAAGTGAAAAAATGTATGATATGTTCAAATACAATTTATTCAAGTAGGGCAAAAGTGGTTTAAATTAGTGATATATTAATTCATGCTAATTAATAGATTTAAAAAAATCTACAGCACTCAGAACAAAGAAAAATTTTCAACATAAATCAAAATATACTTAGACTGAGCATGTTGCTTACAGACCTAGTACTTGTACAGGGACCACCAGGCCCTGGGCTATATTCCCAGCACAAGTAAAAATAAAAAAACACATCCAACAACCAATTTATAAAAATGTAACACAGAAATAAAATTTTAAATTACTTCAAAACAAAAAATATCTGCTATGAAAGATACTATTAAGAAAGCAGAAGGTCTTGGCTATGCAATCAGACAAGGCAAGGAAATATGAATTATAAAGTTAGGAAGCTGGAATCATTTGTCCATGCTATTCTAATCTACATGGTAAAAGCAACAGTATCAAGAAAACATCACATATTTAGGAGTTCTAATATGCTGTACATAAGATCAACATAAAACTAAAGGTTTCTTTACCTTGAAATAATTAAGCAGAAAATAGTAAATGCTAATAATGACAATGAAACAACATAGTATTTAATAGTTAGCCTATGTAAAAAATACATACTATTGTGGTCCTATATACATGCATAAACCCTACATATAAAACACACTTAAATAGCTGAAGACAGAAATGAAAAAAAAAAAAAACCAAATGAAATGAAAATTTTATTCTTTTATAACATTACAAAATATGATAGTTTTTTTTTCTGTTTGTTTGTTTTTTTAAATTAAATGTAGCCCTGGCTGTCCTAGGACTCACAGAGTGAGTGCTGAGATTAACACTGCTACGATTAAAAGCAGGCATCACCCAGTCATTTTCTGTTTTTCTGTTTTGTTGTGTTTTTCAAGAAAGGGTTTCTTTGTATCTGACTGTCATAGAACTAGCTTTGTAGAGCAGGCTGGACAGGAACTCAGAGATAGGTCTACTTGCCTTTGGGTCCCGAATGCTGAGATTAAAGGCGTGAGCCACCACTGTCAGGTCCACTGTACAGTTCTTTTTCTGTTTGTTTGTTTGTTTGTTTGTTTGTTTGTTTGGAGACAGGGTTTCTCTGTGTAGTTTTGGTGCCTGTCCTAGATCTCACTCTGTAGACAAGGCTGGCCTTGAACTCACAGAGATCCGCCAGGCTCTGCCTCCCAAGGGCTGGGATTAAAGGCGTGCGCAACCACCACCTGGCCACTGTACAGTCCTTACATTCAAAATCACATCAAAGGCATTTGACATGTATGTTTACAGAATTCCCATAATAGAAAAAAATATGAGAATTAGCCAAGTAAGTTTTAAAAGCCAAAGGAGAGAATCATCTAGTAAGACAGGAGGTCTCATGTATAACACATGATATATTAGAAAGCTACAATGATTAAAAAGCATAATATTAAGACACAGAAAAAGGAACCCAAGCAAATTCTGACATTTGAGCAGCAGATACCCAAATCAAGACAGATGTATTATCAAAAGCAGTGAGAATGGATTTTTTTTTTTTTTTTTTTTTTTTTTTTTGTTTTTTTTGTTTTTCGAGACAGGGTTTCCCTGTGTAGCTTTGCGCCTTTCCTGGATCTCACTTGGTAGCCCAGGTTGGCCTGGAACTCACAGAGATCCGCCTGCCTCTGCCTCCCGAGTGCTGGGATTACAGGCGTGCGCCACCACTGCCCGGCGAGAAGGGAATTTTTTAAAATACAATTTTACTAGAACCCACATTATCTAACAGAATTTTTCTAACTCAATAAACACTATATAAAGCTATAAAATCATTTATCTCTTTAAAACTTTAAAAATTGATGGAATAGTCTTGTTTAATTTCTTCTACTTCTATATTAATAAAATATCTATTTGAAAACCTTTTCATTTTGAAGCTTTGAGTTTTTGTTTTAAATAGCAATGTATGACATTTCATAGCTAACTTTCCTAAACTACACAAAGTAACTTTTACTTGGAGGAAACAGACATAAGTTCAAATGAAAAATTATTCATATCTATAATTCTAGAACTCAGCAAGTCAAAGCAGAAAAAATTTTCCAACTTGAGGCTAGTCTACACTACATAGTAAGTTCCAAACCTAGGCTGCAGTGTGAGACCATGTTTCAAAATAAAAAACACCACCTAAAATACATTTGGTTATAAACAGAACCTGAAAAAATAAAAGTGGATCCTTCACATGAAGTACTTATTTGATGTACTAATCCAGAAAAAAGTATTAACTACCAAAAGATTAAACTGTTAACAGATACTATACTTACTGAAGTATCAGAGTAACCAATCGAATTGCTTCCACAGCAACATCATATTCTTTGTCAAGAGTCATTGATACAATGCGATCCTGAAAGAAGTTATAAACAAATCAACCTTGAATATAAAGGAGCCAAGACAAGCTTAAGGTATTCTAAGGCATATATGCAATACCATGAAAGATGAAGCAGAAAGTCTCCACTATTTTCTTTTCTTGTTTTAAACAGGGTCTTACTATCATAGAGATTCATTTGCCTTGCCTCTTCCTAAGTGATGGGGTTAAAAAAGCATGTGCCATCATGCCTGGCTTGGGAATTTTTACTCTTGAAATCATATTGAAACCATATTATACAAGTGGGGTATGGGTTTTTTGTTTGTTTCTTTGAGACATAAGCTTACCATGTAGTACTGATTAGCCATATAGACCAGGCTGACCTAGAACTTACAGAGATCCACCTCTTTGTCCCCAGTGATGTGATTAGAGGTGTAGCTGAAAAATTTTCTCATTAACTGGCATTCCTAAACTAAAACATACATGTCAAATAAACCTTCAGTTACAAAATTAACATATTTCAAAAACTCTTTATATGGAGAAATTCTCAATTTAAGCAAGAAAGTTCCTTCAAAGCTATAAATAAGAACTCCTATTGGGTTCATATGCCATGAAGCAGACTTATTCATCTATTTCATATGAGTTTACTTTAAAAAAATACAGGTGAATGGTGGCAAGATGGTGGGTTAGAAGATACAGAAATACAAGAATGAGCTATCAAAAACAGAAGATATGATTTTCTCTGTAAAGAAACCAGTTGATGACCCCAGCTATACAATGCTCTGAGCACTGACTGAAAAGGTACTGCACAACAAGAGGGGGGAGGAGGGAGACAAAGAGAGAAAGAGGGAGAGAGAGAGGGAGAGGGACAGAGACAGAGAGAGACAGAGATGGAGATCATGCTGAAAACTCGGATGGAAGTTTAAATGTGGTGCAACTAAAACGGAGAGTGGAGAAGAGCAAGTTCTGGACACAGTGACACAAAAAGGTCAAGGGGTCTAAAATGTAGACACCTGTAAGGCTCAACCATCCCTAAAGAGCATCCCCACCTCTACCACTGCCCTAAAGAGCAAGATCTGGACTACAGGAAGAACACAGCAGAACCTGGAATATGTTGTAGCATCATGGTAGTACCAGGAGTCCATAACCAGCACAGACTGGCAAGAGCAGCACCAGCAGGTGAGCTAGTCTCAAACTGAGACTGACTCAGTACCTCCACAGCCTTCCTAGTGAGGCAAGGCACCCCTCACTGTGGAAAGTTTGAGGGAGGGACCAGCTAGCCCTTCATACTCCTTTAGAGCCTCAGGCACAGAAAGCCATATACACACCAAATTATCTCCAAAGGACCAATGACAGGGACAGTCTAGGAAGATTAGATTGGGGAAATCTGGAAGGAAGTGACTTTTAGCCACAGAATCCTCTCTGGATAGGCATACTTAACTTGTTTGAATTACTGATACGAACAGCCCATTCATAATTCCCTACCTACAGAGCCTGATATAATACCAATAATAAAATAAAAAGCACATTAGCCGGGTGGTGGTGGTGCACGCCTATAATCCCAGCACTCGGGAGGCAGAGGCAGGCCTGGGCTACCAAGTGAGTTCCAGGAAAGACGCAAAGCTACACAGAGAAACCCTGTCTCAAAAAACCAACCAACCAACCACCCACCCACCCACCCACCCAACCAACCAACCAAACAAACAAAAAAAGCACATTAATCCGGGCATATTTTCTATTTCTTTTTCTTGATAGTTGTTATTTTAATCATTAAAATTACATTTGTAAGAGTTTTGTCCTTAATTATGTCATTATCCTGGGACACGGGCCAGCCTAAAAAGCAGGTGGGCCCTCTCTGTGCCCCCTTCCTCTTTTCCCACTTCTTTCTCTCCCCTCTGCATGGTCTCGGTCTCCCCCCCCCCCTCTCTTTCAATAAAGCTCTAGAAAGATAACCATGGCTTGTGATTCTTCTGCCAACCAGCACAACCCTCCGGCTGGCCACCGCACCAGCCACCAGCAGTGCCGCTTAAACCAACATTTGGAATTTAATCAACAACATTTATTTACTTTATGTGTTTGACTGGATATACACAGAGGTCAATGTGTAATTTTGGGGAGTTCTCTTCTTTGACCATGTAGGTTCTAGGGAAATCTCAGGTCATCAGGCTTGGCAGCAAGCATGTTATTTGCTGAGCCATTTCTCCAGCCTCTGTGTGTGTGTGTGTGTGTGTGTGTGTGTGTAAATTATTTTAGTCTTCCTCTTTTGGTTTTAAAAAGTATTCGGATGTGTAACTTGAATCTTGGTGATAAAGCTTTTGGTTTCCTCCTTCCTTTCTCTAATCCCAATATAGAATATTTTCTATACTGGTTTGCCTATCTTTAATCCATGTGCCTTCCTTCTCACTGATAGTTTTTGCCCTTTCTTTTTCTTCCTCATTTCACTTCTTAAAATTGATCCACTTAGCAAAAAACAAACACAAATCCAGCCCCGCCCCCAAACAAAAACCACCCTTATTACAGTTCTTCCAATCCTAGTTCTGCATGTAGCCCCTTGTTATGGGAGATCCTGCAGCATTCTGCAGCTGCAGCTGGTTTGATTCCAGAGTGTTAGCACCCAGCTTAGAGCTGCCTTTTGTTCCTGCTACCTTTTATGTCTGGTACCTTCTGTTTAAAGTATGCAAACCTTATCTGAGAGTTTCCCAATGGTTCAAAGCCTATGCAAAACCTGGTTACAAGAGGACTCAGCAAACTGAGATGTCTTGTGACTTTGGAATTCGCATTGGCATTGTCTCTTGGGGGAGTTTAGAGAAAGGTTTGGGTATATGGAAACTGACTTGCAAAAGGTGTGAATTGTATAACAATAAAAAAGCCCTTTGCAGAGCTATAGTGAGTCAGTTCATCAGAGGCTGACTCCCCTGTAGCCTCAGAAGGCTAAATTCATCCCAGAGTACCTCTGTTTCTTCTTTCCAAGGACCCCAGGGAACCTAACACTGGATACAATCATCCCTGAACCTCATGAGACACAAGTCTTGAAGTGAGTATCTCTCCCAGCTAACTCAGGGAATGCTGTCAAACCACTGTCTTCCTTCCTTCCTTCCTTCTCTCCCTCCCCTCCCTCCCCCCCCCCCTCTCATAATTGACTCTCCTGCCTCCTCTGCCCTAAACATAAATCCATTCTTACAGGAAAATTCATATAAAATAACATATACAAAATCACTAGGAAAAGGGGGAATTTAAAACCAACAGGTATACATCTACATATCTACAATATTCAGTACAACAGGTGGAGGGATAGGATTCTTTATGGTACACAGAGCTGTTCAGGAAATTGTAAGCCAAAAAGAATGATTTAATAAATACACAAAAAATTGCAATAATTTTAAAATAGATCCTTCTCTGGGATACAGCCTAAGTAGTCCTAAGAACACAGTTTATAGTTCACATTTAAAAAGTCAGAGATCCAGAATAAATAACCCCCCAAAATACACCTCAATACATCTCCAAGGCTTTAGAAAAACAAGAAGCCAAACACAAACTAGTACACAAATCATTAGGGAAAAAATTAATGAAATAGTAGTCTAAAATGATAAGTAGAATTAATCAGAGCTGGTTTTTTAAAAAGATTAACAAGATTAATAAAAACCCTTGCCAAAGGAACCAAAAGAAAAAGAAGACCTAGTCAATAAAATTAGAGATTAAAAGGGAGATGTTCGAACAGACTCCAATGTAATCTAGAAGATTTTTAGTATTCACTTTGAAAACTTACTTCAAAAAGCTAGAAAGCTAGAAAAAAACAAGGTTAAAATTCTAAATTCATATGACCAGCCCAAATTACAGATACACATTATAAGCAGCAAGGCTGAAGCAGCAACAGAATGATTCCCCACAAACAAAAGCCTAAGAGTGAGGTATTCAGTGTTGAATTCTATGAAACTTTTAAAGATCTAATGCTAACAATTCTCAGTATGCTCCATGAAACAGAAAGTGAAGAAATACTTACCATATTCATTCTATTAAGCTAGTATTATCTTGACACTAAAACTAGATAAACATACAGCAAAAACAACACAAATGAAAATATGTTCAAATCAAATTAAAAAACACATTAAGATCCTACACCACAAACAATTGGTTTCAACCCAGTGTGCTGTGGATATTGCTCTGTGTAAATAAAGTTCTGATTGGCCAGTGGCCAGGCAGGAAAACTCTAGCTACAAACGGCGCCTAACGTGTTGGCAAGAATTTCCACCTAAAACCTGAGAAAAAAGATTCTAAAACGGAGCTAAAAACAGCTTCCTAGTTGTCTCTCTCAAGTTAGCGGCAGCCAGCAGGTCTGAGCTACTGTAGCGGGTTCCTGGCGTGTGTGTCTGACCTTCAGTGTGGCAGGAATGAGGAGTCAACAAGCAGCACTTTACTCTGATGCGTGGTGGATTTAGCCTTTGCTAGTTTAAAAAAAAAAAAAAAAGTTTCTGGGCTATTCACTGCTTTGATAGAACTGCTTCTGATAGTTGATGGTACACATGGCTCCAGAACCAGAGCTGGCGGTAAACTGTACCACTGCCATGTTGAAAAGCTAAGGTGGGCAGAGCCAGCATCCACAGTGGCATTTCAGTCTTACAAAGATGGATATTACACAGAGAATCTGGTTTATGTTGTCTTTGGGATTTTTAACTGCAGAAAAAGATTTGATCATAAAAGTTGTTGAGTTAAACAAATATGTAAATTTTGAAGGTACCTTGACTACAAAATTTGGATATAAGGATATGTTGCTTTGGAAAGGAGTCTCTGCTTTTGTTTCCACAGAAAGCCAGAGGCTATGGATTTGTTCCAGATTAAGATACATCAGGTTTGATCAGCCAAGACCACCTAAAAGGTCTCCAATGACACCATGGCCCAGATGATCCGACATCCAGAATGGTTTCAAGGCAACTGGCTCAGAGGTTCACCCTAATGGACTACTCCATAATCCTAAAATTTTCTTTGTGTCCCCATAAGATACAGCGCCCCCCTCCAGCAGGAAGTAGTAAGAAAAACTACGCCCACATTCCCAAAATTATCAAGCTGGCTTTGGAGATGGAATTGGCTCACTCCTTCTCTAAACCCAGACATATTGCTAAAAAAAAAGCTTAAGATATTCTTGTGTCCCAAATCAGAAGAGCCCTCTGGTGTGGGACAGAGAAAAACCAATATTTTTATTTAAATTGGGTTGATTATGAATGCAATCTCTTTCTAAAAAAGAAAAGGGGATAGGATATAGATATAATAGGATAAAAGGGTAGATTAAGAAACTTACTTCTAAAGATCAACAACTTGTTTAAAATGTCTTACATTGGTATAGACTTTAGTCTATTGATACAAACTTAAAGTTAATTTTGTTATACTGTGTGCATATTTCTACTCATGTTTAAGGTATTATGTTTGTATAGCTCATTTTAAATTGTAATGGATAATTAAAAATAGATTAATAATTAATCATCTGTGATAATCATACTCATAGCCATGTTAGTTAAGTCTTCTGGGTATACATAGAGATATTTCAGATAGATAGGTAATCTTCAAATACTTCAAAGACCTTCAGAATATGGCATTTAAAATATTTTTAAAATTTAGACTTTCTGGACAGTGAGACATGTCTGCTCCTGGCAACACTGATTTACTTCAGAGACGAGGATGGGCATTGAAGACACTTCATATCTTATCTTCACCTTGGCAAAAATAGCCATTTGGGCAAGAAACTGTTCTTGCCTGGACTGCTTGATTAACTGGACATGCAGGACCCATAGAAAGGTGACCACTGAACTTTGCTTGAAACAGTGGTCCTTCAGGTTCCTGCTTTGTAGAGGAAACTGCCAGACATTCTACAGGACACTAAAAAAAGTGACCAAGAGACTCTAGCCCTGTGGGCTGAAGACAAATGCCCCAACATTACAAAGGAACATTAGGTGACTGTTCAGGCTGCCAGCTGTCTCTGTCTACTCTTGCAAGACTCCTGAAAAATGCTTACATCCTTCTCCCGGTTCTCAGGTAATATTATATCCTTCTGAGGTCTTTGATGTGGTTAAAGACTAGATAGTTATAATTTCCTCAGTTATGATACAAGATAAGTTAGATATAAAACTTTAGACTCACAAATATAAGAAAGATAGGATATCTTCTTTAATATTGTAACTATAATTCTTGCTTGATAATTGTTTTGTTATATGTAATTGTACTATGTAAAAGTTAAAACCTTCCTTAAAAAAAAAAAAAAAAAAAAAAAAAAAAGGGGACGTGCTGTGGATATTGCTCTGTGTAAATAAAGTTCTGATTGGCCAGTGGCCAGGCAGGAAGTATAGGCAGGACAAGAGAGAAGAGAATTCTGGGAAGTAGAAGAAGGCTGGGAGGAGAAACCGCCAGCTGCCGCCATGAAAAACAACATGTAAAGACACTGGTAAGCCACAAGCCATGTGGCAAAGTATAGACTAACAGAAATGGGTTAATTTAAGATAAAAAAGGTAGATAACAAGCAGCCTGCCACGGCCATACAGTTTGTAAGCAATAAAAGTTTCTGTGTGCTTTCATGGTTGGGTCTGAGCGACTGTGAGACTGGCAGGTAAGAGAGATTTGTCCTGACTGGGCCAGGCAGGAAAACTCTAACTACACCAGTGATATAAGGCTGGTTTTAACATTTGCATATCAATGACCAATACACCACAGGACAGAATTAAGACATATAAAAGAAATCACAAAATTATCTCCATAGAAGTAGAAAAAGCATCTGCCAAAGTTGAATATTTTTTTCATGACAAAAGTCCTCAAGAAATTAGAAAGAGCATACCTCAAAATAAGAAAAGCTATACACGACAAAGCTATAGTCAATAATGTATTAGATGGGGAAAGAGCATTTTCCCAAAATCACGGAAAAGAAAGGGTGTTTCCTCTCTTCACTCTTACTCAGTCTGAGCTTAAGGCTTAGTTGGAAAAGCAAGACAAGAGAAGATATAAAGGAAAAAAAAAACTGTAAGGAAAAAAGTCAAATATGCCTATTTACTGATAATATGATATTATGCTTAACACACTACAGATGCCACCAGAAAACAGATTTATAAATTCAGTAAAATTGCAGGATACAAAAATCAACATAAAATCCAATATTTATTGTTATACCAATAAGTAACTTGCTGAAAAGAAGTGGGGGGTGGATCTCATTCACAATAAACTCAAACGGGATCAGAGGATGAGAAGGTTCAGTCAATAAAAGCATTGTTTAATAAGTTTAGCAATCTGTGTTTAATCCCTGGGACCTATGTGAAGGTGAAGGGAAGAAAACCAAGTCAAAAGAGTTGTCTTTATACTTCCACACTGTGTCATGGCATGTAAGCCCACCCCAGCATGAAAAAAAGCAAAGCAAAGCACTTAGGAATCAAACCAAAACAATGAAGTCAAAGAGCTCAACAAAGAAAAATTTAAGACACTGAAGAAATAAACTGAAGATACTAGATGATAAAAAGACCTAACATCAGTGGTTCTCAACCTTCTTAACATTGCAACCCTTTCATACAGTTCCTCGTGTTGTGGTGATCCCCAATCATAAAATTATTTTCGTTGCTACTTCATAACTGTGATTTTTGCCACCATTATGGATAGTAATAAATATCTGCTGTTTTTTAATGGTCTTATGTGATCCCTGTGAAAGAGTCATTGGACCCCTGAAGGGCTGCAACCCAGAGGCTAGGAACTACTGCCTTAGATACCTGTGGTTGGTAGATTAATGTTATACAAAATGTAATCCCTAAGCAGGAAGGACCATATTGGAGACATCACAATACCTGACTTCAAATTATACTACATAGTATTAGTGAAGAAACAGCAAGGTATTGGGACAAAATTGTGGTGGTATTGTGTTCCCCAAAATATTGTGCACCCTAATAAGCTTATCTGGGGGTCAGAGAACAGACAGCCACTAGATACAGAGGCTAGAAAATGATGGCACTCACACCTTTAATCCTAGCATTCCAGAAACAGAAATACCTCTCTGGATCTCTGTGAGTTCAAGGCCACATTGGATACAGCCAAGCATGGTGACTCACACCTTTAATTCCAGGGAGTGATGGTAGAGTGTAGAAGTGTATATAAGGCGTGAAGGCCAGAAACTAGCAGCATTTGGCTGGTTAAGCTTTTAGACTTTTGAGCAACAGTTCAGCTCAGATCCATTTTGGATGAGGACTCAGAAGCTTCCAGTCTAAGGAAACAAGACTAGCTGAGGAACTGGCAAGGTGAGGAAGCTGTGGCTTGTTCTGTGTCTCTGATCTTCCAGCATTCACCCCAATAATTGGCCTCAGGTTTGATTTTATTAGTAAGATCTTCTAACAATTCTGCTACACAAAATACAGCTGTGCAGACCAAAGGCCCCAGAAACCACACACACAGGCATATTTTACAATGTTATCAAATAAAAAAAAACAAAAACACAGTGTATTCAACAAATGGTGTTGGCAGAAGAGGATATCCACTTGCATAAGTATGAAATTAGATCATCTCTTTAATTAAAATGGATTAGAGATTTTAAAAGGAGGGGGAAACACTTCAAGATATAGACATATTCAAGAATGTTCTGAGTAGCACAGCAAACAGCCTAAAGAACTGACAAATATGATTACCTGAAATTAAAAAGCTCCCTCACAGTAAAGGAAAACAGCTTATAGAATGGAAGGAAATCTTTGACAGCTGTACTTTAGACAGGGCTAAGTAACTACTAGACTAAGACAGGCGGTGGTGGCACACGCCTTTAATCCAGCACTTAGGAGGTGGAGACAGATGGATCTCTGTGAGTTCGAGGCCAGCTGGTGTACAAAGTGAGATCCACGACAGCGAGGACAGCAGAGAAACCTTGTCTCAACATGCTCCCCCACCAAAAAAAAAAAAAAAAAAATTTGTAAAAATTGAAACTGAAACTTCACAAATACCTGTAGTTAGAGTTTTCCTACCTGGCCCAGAGTCAGGACAAATCTCTCTCATCCGCCTGGCCCATAGAAGCTCAGAACCAACCAAGTAAACACACAGAAACTTACATTGTTTACAAACTGTTTGGCTGTGGCAGGCTTCTTGTTATCTACTTTTTTTGTCTTAAATTAACCCATTTCTATTAGTTTATACTTTGCCACATGGCTTGCTGAGGAGAATAAAATCTGCAGCTTGATCAGAAAAAAAAAAAAAAAAAAAGCCTGGCTAGCTCAGTCGGTAGAGCATGAGACTCTTAATCTCAGGGCTGTGGGTTCAAGCCCCACGTTGGGTGCCATTTGTAGTTAGAGTTTTCCTACCTGGCCCAGAGTCAGGACAAATCTCTCTCACTCGCCTGGCCCATAGAAGCTCAGAACCAACCAAGTAAACACACAGAAACTTACATTGTTTACAAACTGTTTGGCTGTGGCAGGCTTCTTGTTATCTACTTTTTCTGTCTTAAATTAACCCATTTCTATTAGTTTATACTTTGCCACATGGCTTGTGGCTTACCAGTGTCTTTACATGTTGCTCCTCATGGCGGCACCTGGCGGTGTCTCCCCCCAAGCCTTCTACTTCCCAGAATTTTCTACTCTCTTGTCCCGCCTATACTTCCTGCCTGACCACTGGCCAATCAGAACTTTATTTACACAGAGCAATATCCACAGCAAATACCCATCAATAAATAAGCCAATGAACTAAAATGACAAATATATTTTTTAAAGTATTCAATATTCTTAGCAATCAGGGAAATAGTCTATCCTCATCACAGTCAAAATGGCTATCATCAAGAAAGGAAAAGATAAATGTTAAGAATGTGGGGATAGGGGACTTTATCCACAGTTCATAGAAACGTACTCTGTTACACACATGGAAATCAGTATGGAGGTTTCAAAAAGCAAAAGAACATTATGAATCTGCTAGTCCATTCTCAGGTACTTATCAAAAAGACTGAATCTTATCACTGAGATACTTATACATCCATGTTTCTTGCTACTCTAATCAAAACTACAAGGAAAGAGAATCAGTCCAGATGTCTATTAACTGATAGATTATGAAAGTTTAGTACATATATACAATAAATTTTTTTTTTGAGATAGGGTTTCTCTGTGTATCTTTGTGCCTTTCCTGGAACTCACTTGGTAGCCCAGGCTGGCCTTGAATTTACAGAGATCCTTCTGGCTCTGCCTCCCGAGTGCTGGGATTACAGGCGTGTGCCACCACTGCCCGGCTTAAAATTTTAATCAGTTATAAAGGAAAGAGAAATCAGAAAATTTGCAAGAAAATGCAAATGAAAATTATTAAGGAAGATGACAGATTC
Organism: Onychomys torridus; assembly: GCF_903995425.1. Taxonomy (NCBI): domain Eukaryota; kingdom Metazoa; phylum Chordata; class Mammalia; order Rodentia; family Cricetidae; genus Onychomys; species Onychomys torridus. The sequence goes on along the minus strand of NC_050449.1, from coordinate 93,615,057 downwards.
AGAAAGAAATAACACATATTCTTGCTGATATGTAGACTATGTATTTTAATATTTATATATGTATATCAAAGTGTTAATGTGGCATAAGTCATGGCACTGGAAAAAGGACCATGAGAGTGGAAATAGAGCTTTTGAGGAAGGAGTGTTTAGGCATAGAACACACATGACATTAAAGCTAAAAGAAGTCCATTGAGAGAAGGAGGGTCAGGGGCAGGCAGAATGGGAGAGAAGGTTGGGGGAGAAGGATCAATAAAGAAGTCACAATGAAACTCAATACTTGGCATGTTAAGAAAACAATAATAAAAAAATAGAAACCAAACACATCATGGTAATGCCATATGCTAATGTAGGTATAACTAGCATCAGCAAAGATAAAAACAATGTAAGTTCATCATCTGACACTTACCTTGAACCGATTTGTAAATAGCTCCAATTTGGGGAATAATTCTCTATTGGTATACAGGCTTTGTAGAGCTTTCAAACACTTCAGTCTGACTTCCCCTTGCTTCAGGAATACAAAGAAAAACAGAAGAGACAGTCATTTCCAGTTTACACAAGTTAAAAAAATGAAGTCTCTATGAAGAACAAAATAAATCACAGGCTAACTATTCAACTTATTTCCCACTTAAATTTAATATAGGAAGAGAATGAACAATTGCTTAGTCTGGGTCAATATAAGTAAATTAAATATTAAAAATGCAATAAAAATTTTTAGTTACTTACAAATGAGTTAAACCTTTTTCAAATATTTGAAAAGTATGTCTGATGAGGAAATTCTGTCCATATGCCTTAGTGGCACATTGTATTTATAATCTATGGTTACAGTTAGAAAACTGCATGCTCATTTGTTCTGCTTGTAATTATACAATGATCTCATACAAAATTTTTATTAAAGGATCATGGTTTAATTATCCAACCAATATTTACTGGATGCTTTTCAACATCACAGAGAGGAAAAGAGAGTAGTTAGGAAAACAGGTAAGTAGCCTACTTAAAACAGAGACAAACTCTATAGAAAGAAGAGTCTTAGAAATGCTCTCTGTTCATTAGCAGAATATTGCACTTGACTACTGAGCTAAGTCTCTATCCTAGCAGAGGATCCTTAACAAAGTCATTATATTTGAGCAGAGGGTATTTAGATCAGAGTACATTCAATATCATTTAGAAATCTGTTTAACACTATTAAAGAATTCAAATAAGATAGAGGTTTCCATGCTCTAAAAGAAGAAATGTGTTTTGATAATATCAATCCATTCTGAAATCAAACAAAAGTAGATTTTATTTTTCAACTCAACAGCTTATTAGCTGCACATGAAATGGCACACACATCCACTATTCTGGCATTTATAAAATTGTTCTTAAGGATGAAATATATGAGTATGCTGATGAAAGTCTGAACAAAATATTATGTGGAATGTGGTATGATTTGTTACATTTATAGATTTTTGTAATGTCACTATCTTCCATAGCCATTAATGGGACAAATGAATGAAATGTCACTGAATTAATCTGCAAAGACTATATATATATGTATATATATATGTATATATATATGTATATATATATCACTTTACTGCAAGCGCTTTTTCAAGTAATGTCTAGATATCACTGAATAAATGATGTTTCTTCTCTAAGGGTTCAGGGGGAACCTAAAGCATCCACAGCATATGTTACCCAATCTCTTTTACTTGGCTAGTTCTTTAGCCTCTGTCTTTGTTGGCTGATATTGGGTCTCATTTGTACCCCTTTCTGGGGAACTGACCATACACAAGAACCAGCCACAAGAGTTTCCAAAGACTTGAGGATAAAACAGTGTAGTTCAGGGCTGAAGAGATAGCTCATAGGTAAAGAGCACCTGCTGATCTTCCAGAAGACCTGAATTCTGAGTTCAGTTCCCAATATCCATGTCAGGCAGCTCACAACTGCCTGTAACTTCAGCTATGGGGGGTCCAATGCCCTCCTCTGGCCTCTGTAGGCATGTACGTACATGGCAAACATTCATACGAACACAGACATTTCCTTTAAGCCACATGTCTAAGGTGCAATCTATTTCCTAATCTTCCTTGTGAAATCATATGCTAAGAGAATGTCATTGAATGGGAGAGGATAAACAACAACAAAAACAGAACAGAACAACTCTGAAATCACATTTTTGTTTATTTCCTTTATTTATTATACTTTCATTACTGGGCATAGCTGAATATAAACCTCAGTAAAATCACACACTGCAAAATGATGTTTTGGTTAATGAAGGATTACATATACAATATGCATATGATCATTATGGATCCAAAAAGTTCTTATTGACTAGTGGCATTTTAAACCATTAAAACGTAAATACAACGTTTTATTTATGTGTTTGTGGTCATGAAGGTGTTAACAAACTGCTCTGCACATAGAATTCAGTAAAATATAAAATATTCAATGATAATAACTATATTACTCCTTATATATCTACTATAATATACTTATTACTATTTTAGAACATATACCTAAGAAATTTATAGTAAAACACTATGCTGTGGTAAGCTAACAGCAGCCTCAAACATTTCATGTTTACGGAGTTTCTGGTATACTTCAAGAAGCCCCAGAAAGTGATTGATCTATATTATCTAGGTTGTGTATAAATATACTATACATATTCATACACTGATGAAATGGTCAAACGATGCATGTCTCAATACAACTCCATTAAAGTGACCCATAACTCAAAATGAGGATTGGCTTGTGGGCAACATGGCCTAACAGAGAAGATTATCTATCTATCTATCTATCTATCTATCTATCTATCTATCTATCTAATCTATTAATAACATATACAGCATACAGGCCAGAAGAGGGCACCAAATCTCATTACAGATGGTTGTGAGCCATCATGTAGTTGCTGGGAATTGAACTCAGGACCTCTGGAAGAGCAGTCAGTGCTCTTAACCACTGAGCTATCTCTCCAGCCCCAGCCATATAAGTCTTTTAAGATCACACTTTGGACTTGATTACTTGAAGATGGTGATAAATGACAGTTACCAATACAGAATAGCCACGTATTTGCTAATATTCTTACCCGTGGGTGAAAAGCAATACACACTAGCTGTACAACATCCAAATATTTCAGAGAATAGGGTCAATAGCAACTGTAAGAACTATAGTATTGAATGGTGGCTGCTAAGTATACCTGGCTAATTTTTATGTCAATTTGTCATCTGAGAGGAGGGAACCTCAATTGAGAAAATGCCTCCATAAGACTGGGCTATAGGCAAGCCTGTAGGCCATTTTCTTAATAAGTGACTAATATGGAAGGGCCATGCACATTATAGGTGGTGCCATTTCTGGGCTGGTGTGTTATGGGGTATTTGATCACACTGTGTGAAGATTTGTCTCTGTCCTTCCTTGCCTGCCCAAGACACCTTCTGATTGGCTTAATAAAGAACTAGATGGCCAATAGCTAGCAGGAGAGGACAGGCAGGACTTCTGTGCAGAGACAGGGACTCTGGGAGCTAGGGGATTCACCAGTTAGATGAAGAGGAAGTCAGATAGATGTAAGGTACTGAGGAGAGGTAAAATGTAGATTAATATAAACAGGTTAATTTAAGAGCTAGTTGGGAACAAGCCTAAACTAAGGCCAAGCTTTCATAAATAATAAAAAGTCTCCATGTCATTATTTGGAAGCTGGCAGTCCAAAGAAAGACTTTGTGGTTGGGGTTCTATAAGAAAGCAGGGTGATCAAGCTGTAAGGAGCAAGCCATTGAACAGCACTCCTCCGCGGCCTCTCATCAGCTCCTGCCACTAGGTTCCTGCCCTGACCATCTTTGATGAATGTTAATAAGGAAGAATATACAAAATCAACCATTTTCTCCCCACTTGATTTGGTCATGGTGTTTCATTACAGCAATAGTTACCCTAACTAAGATACTAAATGACACTGAAATACTAAAAAGAGAAAATGACAGGCTCAGGTCATTACATGGCCAATTCAAGCCAAACGCTGCTTTTTTGACAAAATTTAAAGAGAATCTTATCTCTTGTAGATAAAGAACCGATTGTAATAAAGGCCAAACCCAATTGCAAAATGAGAGAATTCCAGACTACACACAGAGCAAATCTCTTATGCTGAAAAATGAGTTATGAAAGTAAACAGGTCTAAAGGATAGCTGAGTTGACTTAGCTGAGAACTTTGAATTCCTAACATTCTCTAGAATTTGTGGGCCTGAAATAGTGGCTCATATTCCCTTAGTAGGAGAAGCAGGACGCCTCCCACCTTGCCTTTCGCTATCCTCAGTGAAGGCATGTAATGTTAGAAGGCCTTTTCATGATCTGCACAAATCTCTTTTTTCCACCAGGCTAAGGTAAAAGATCAGCATGGACAAAATGGGAACTTTGGCTTCTAGAGATATCGATAAAGACTAGAGTAGTATAGATAAGGTGGTATCATTTAACCATTAGAGGCAGGCAGGAAATACTATTAGATAATAATACTTTAACTCCAGAGTTTCATGTATGGGAAACCTGCTCACCAGTGTAGTACTACTGAAGGAAGTAGGGAGCTAGGCCACCACTACTAGCTTAATGCTAGTAGATTATCTCCTGAGAGAATAGATGGCTATGTAAGAAAGCCTAAACCCTCTTGAGTCTCATGTGTGTGTGTGTGTGTGTGTGTGTGTGTGTGTGTGTGTGTGTGTGTGTGTTCTCAATATGTTAGCTCTTGTTATCCACTTCTACAAGTGTTACTATTTGTTATGTTGGGTGTGGTCAGAGTACCCTCATTAGGAACTGACCAGAGGAAGTTCCTTGATCTTAGATGTTCAGATTTTAGGTCTTCTGTCACAACAACACAAAATGGACAGAGACAGTGTACAATAACTGTAAAGGGTGGCAATGTTAAAAGGGAAGGCAGTAGAGAAACTATTAAACTTGCTCATAGGCTACAGTACTCTAAGCAGCAAGAGAGGTGGAGAGTTGAAAAAGTACTATGCATACACAATAAAAAGAGACCAACAATGGATGAGCAAAGAAGCAAGCACAGTTTTCCAGATGTAAAGTCATAACTTAAGGCAACATGACCAACTTCTTTCTAAATGTAGCCTTAAAATAAAGACTCAAACCAAACCAACCAACCAAACAAAAAACCTCTAAATTCCTTTATCAAGTATCATAGACTTAAAAAAGTTTAAGTACAGGGGTTGGGGATTTAGCTCAGTGGTAGAGTGCTTGCCTAGCAAGCGCAAGGCCCTGGGTTCAGTCCTCGGCTCTGCCCCCCCCCCACCCCCCCAAAAAATTTAAGTACAGCAAGGACATGAATAGTTTTATTTTCATCTTGTGAACTGATATTTCTCAGTGACAACTTTTTTTTTTTGGTTTTTCGAGACAGGGTTTCTCTGTGTAGCTTTGCACCTTTCCTGGAACTCCCTTTGGAGACCAGAGAGATCCGCCTGCCTCTGCCTCGGGAGTGCTGGGAGTCATGTGCCACCACTGCACCGCCCGGCCTCAGTGACAACTCTTAATTATCTAACTCCACTCCCAAATCTTGGTACTTCACCTATTAAGTGTCTGGCTGATGCCACAGGAACTTCCTACAGATTAAATTAGGAAATATCCATGAAAATAACTAAGAAAACTATAAAATAACTAGTTACAATGAAAATTCCAATTTTGGTATGTGGTGAGATTTTGTTTGTACTCTAACAAATAAAGCCTGGAGATCAGACTGTGGAGCTAGTCACTAGTTAACCATAGAGACCAGGCAGTGGTGGCTCACACCTTTAATCCCAGCACTTGGGAGGAGGAAGCAGGAAGATCAGGAGTTCAGAGCCATCAAGGATTACACAAGATTGATCCAGTCTAAAAGAGAAACAGAGCCAGGCAGTGGAGGCTCATGCCTTTAATCCCAGAAATAGAGGGGTGGAGACAGTAATACAAGGTGGGAGGAGACAGGAGCTCAAACCCCTTTTTGGTCTGAGGATTCCATAGAGGTAAGAAGTCTTTCTAGTTGTTGGCTCCTTTACTTCACTGATTTTTCAGCATTTACCCCGATATCTGACTCTGGGATTTTATTAAAACCAATTAAAATTCACGCTACATTGGCACTTAATTTTTTAGGCACCACTATTCTCTAAAGCAAGTTTTGTTATGGTACCATAAGTACTTGAATGGACCACTATAAACAAGCCCTTATTGAAATCTGAATTGTATTTAATACAGTATCTAATTTATATTAGTTGATCCATAAATATTTTTAATGATTATGGAAATAAGAAACTCAGAAAGGTAATATGGTAAATACAGTTACAGTATTGTATATATTTGTTATTCTTTATTACCACTTCTGAAAAATTCTCTTTGGAAAAAAAAGTTTTTCAGAAGGCAGCAAGATGGCTCAGCAGTAAAAACATTTCCCGTACAAGCCTGGTGATCTGAGTTCAATCCCCAGATCCCACAGTGAAAGGAGAGCATCAGTTCTGGAAAGTTCTTCTGACCTGCACAGACATTGTGTGTACATAATACTTTTGTTGGCTTTCACATGTATTGCTTATTTCTTTTTCTTTTTTAATTTTATTTAAATAACATTGTTTTTTCATTTATTTTACATACTAACTGCAGTTTCTTCTCCCTCCTCTCCTTCCAGACCCTTCCTTCCCATCCACCCCATTCTTCTCCCATTTCTCCTAGTCTCCATTCAGAAAAGGGCAGGGCTCCATGGGTTTGTCTTGCTTCTTAGAGTGCACACTGTTCTTAAAGTGACCTTAGTTGGGGTCCTAGAACCCACATGGTAGTTTACAAACATCAACAACTCCAGTCCCAGGGGAACTGACACTATTATGACCTCCTAAGTCACTAGGTTTACACAAGATGCCAATAGATTACATGCAGGCAAAGTGCCCATACACATAAAGAAAATAAAAATAAGCTAAAATATTTAACTAAAAAAATGATGACTGTTTTACAGTAAGCAACATCAAATTAATATCTTCTCAGAATTGGTTTCATTTATAAAGATGAGTTAAAACTACTAAGTGTTATGTAAATGTAGAAAAAATACTCCCTTGGGGGATCAGAGGAAGAACTGAGATGAAGTGAGAGAGAATAAAAGCATTCAGATTTAAATTCATTCTTAAACATTCATGTGAAGGCACTGTGTAATTCTACATTATCTCAAATGAACAAAATTTTCATAAGTCAATCTAAAGTGGGCTTAAATAGAAATGTCTAAATTCACATGAAGATTACACATGAAAAAAACAAACAGGCATTCCAGCCTGAGATTATATTTTTGAGAGAAGATCTGTATTCAGGGAAACAAAACAAAACAAAACATAACATCCTTTGAATGTGGGATCGAGATGGAAGTGAGGGGAAAAACGTTTTAGTCACTAAAAATCTGTATATTAAGCAACCAAGCTTTGATAATGTCTATACACATTCAAGACTTCTAACAGCAAAAATGGACCACAAAACTCTTAATGATAATTGTTATGATGGGAATTTTCAACATTGATAATACTAAATTTTGTTCGTTTGTTTGTTTTTCAAGACAGGGTTTCCCTGTATAGTTTTGCGCCTTTCCTGGAACTTACTTGGTAGCCCAGGCTGGCCTCGAACTCACAGATATCCGCCTGGCTCTGCCTCCCGAGTGCTGAGATTAAAGGCATGCGCCACCACTGCCCAATAATACTAAATTTTTTAATGTTTATTATTAATTTGTGTTTATATATGATCATGTGTGATGTCTGTGTGTGAGCACATGTGTAGAGGCCACAGTACAACTTTATAGAATTGGTTCTCACCTTCTTCCTTTCAGGCACTGAACTCAGGTTGCCAGGATGGTGCAGCAAGCACCATATCACCACCATTCCTTACTTACTCAGTATTTTAATAGTAAACACTGACAGGCATAAGACACAGAAAAGAAGCCTTCAACTATTATTACCAAATTCCTCTTTAGACCTACAAATGTAATAACATTTAAAAAATATTCCAATCGTTGTATCTTAAACAATTCAAAGAAAATACAGCAATTTAAAACAAACTTATTTTCAGGATTTCTCATGTAGAAATTAATGACATAGGATTTCTTTTAAAGCCCAATCTTTTTCTAATAAGCTAGAGATCGATCAATTTAAAATGGACTTAAATCAAGGGCTCTAACATATTCGCTTTAACTCTGACTTAAAAAGTCACACTGGAATATAACCCAATGGAATTATAAACAAGAAAGCTCACTTAGTTTTTATTACAACTAATCACCTTTGATCCTTGATTAGGAGACTATTACCTTCTTGGTAATAATGCATATATCCTCTTGTAATTACAGACACACCAGGTTCTCAATATTAATTCAAGATAGCATTGCATCCAAGGAAGACTATACATAAAGTGTTGTCTTCAATTTTATAATGGTGATCGATAGTTATTTGTATTATCTTAAATTTCATATTATTACGTCTCTTAAGAAATAAGCTACTATAATTTTGATTGCTGTCATAGCAGTACGGAGACAAATACTTCTTCCATCAAAGCTAAAAGATACCAACTTACCCTATCATGAAGAGTCCATCCTACATATTTCAGGTAACTGTCATTTAGGAAGGCATCACTATACATTTTCATCCACACTCCAATTTCTTCAATACAGATGGCTCGAATCTCAGCAATTGCGTCACTGGATGGGGGCAGAGGAAGACAAACCTCTGAATTATACCGAGACTTGGAATGTATCCCAACTAATTTTCAACAAATGTAAATTATATTTTTTCCTTTGTTAAGACAGAGTCTCATGTTAAGAAGCCTGGACTTAAAATTTCTATGTAGCCGAGGATGGCCTTGAACCTCTGATCCTCATACCTTCACTTCCCAAGTGCAGGGATTACAAACAAGTTCTATGATCACATGTGGTTTTACTCAGTGCTTACGAGTGAACCTAGGGCTTTGTGAATGCCAGGAAAGCAGTGTATTAACTGGGTTAAATTCAAAGTCCAATATAAATATTTCCTTAGAACTTTAAAAATTGCATTTACTTAATTTACTTTTATAGGGGCTGCACATATGCCATGGCATGAGTATGGAGGCCAGAGGTCAACTTAAAAGAGTCAGTTTTCGCGATCTGACATATAGGTCCTAGGGCCTGAACTCAGGTTGGCCGGTTTGGCTTCAAGTACCTTCATCCAGTAAGTAACCTCACCAATCCAACATAAATATTATGAATACTGTTTTATACCTGCATTTCAAAAGGGCTCCAACAAAAACATCTTGTTCAATTATTTTTATAAAAATATTCAGCACTAATGCAAGCAATGGCTGCTAGAGATTTCTGACAGTATCACAACCACTGTCAGATTGTCTCAGAAAAAAAAAACAATGTGTCAATATAGAGTTCAAAAATTATTTCTCTAAACAACGATGAACTATTATGAGCGTGCACAATCTTTTTTTTTTTTTGAGACAGGGTTTCTTTGTGTAGCCTTGGCTGTTCTCGAACTCAGAGAGATCAACCTGCCTCTGCCTCTCTAGTGCTGAGACTAAAGGCATGCACCACCACCAGCTTGCATGATCTTTAAAGAATTGAATAAAAATTAATTTTTATGACAGCCAAAAAACTAGTTTACATATTTCACAAGCTAAAATCATGCAGAAGCCAATTATTTGGAGCTGCATAATAAGGGCTGGAGAGATGGCACCATCTGCTTTTCTAGAGCATCCTGGTTTGACTTCCAACATTTACAGGGAGTTTCACAACTCTCTGAAACTGTACAAGTTCCAGGAGATTGGGATGCCTCCTTCTGGCCTTTGTGGGTACTGCACCCACCCCAACACAACAAAAAAATGAAAATGTAAAATAATTTACAAAACCAAAAGCCTTTGAGACATTTATTGAGAATTAAGGAAATGTGTAGTTTAGCTTGTACGTCTATAAAACTAATTTTACCACTTCATTCAAATCACAGGTCTTTCATCATTAGTTAATTATGTTTTAGGCTGAACAATGGAGAATCATCCACTTTAGTTATGAAACAGTAGCAGAAAACCCATAAATTTCATAATTCTACAAATATGCATTCAGTGTGTTTGTTCTGGGATGATTTTCCTACTCTAAGGAAATTTCTCAAAAAAAGGTATTAATAACCTTTTTACTCAACAGGTTATTAGCCCTAACTAAAAAATATATATGAGTGGGGTGAGGTGGTGCACACATTTAATCTCAGTACTCAACAGGCAGAGGCAGGTGGATCTCTAAGTTTGAGGCTAACCTGGTCTCCAAAGTGAATTCTAGGGCAAACAGGTCTACATAGAGACACTGTCTCAAATTTTTTTTAAAAAAAGTATTATATATATATTGTATACACACATATGAGAAGATAATGTGAATACTTTTGGAGTTCAATCAAATTTTAATTTTTCTCACTATATGTTTAAGTAATTTTAATTCTTTAACAAGACACACTTCTCAAGCCTGGTGGTCAAAATGTACACCTTTAATTCCAGCACTTGGAAGGCAGAGACAGCTGTATCTGTGAGTTTGAGGCCAACCTGGTCTACAAAGTAAGTTCCCAGACAACCAGAACTGTTACACACAGAGAAACCCTGTCTCAAAAACAAAACAAACAAACAAACAAAAGACACACTTCTCATTGAAATTAGCAGTAAAACCCAGCTGTAACTTAGTATTAAGGCACTTTTCCTTAATTATTTTTTCCCAATATTCTGCAACCACTGAGTTCTAGGTGTGTGTCACCACACTCAGATAAATTATTTATCTGTCTCTTTTTAGGCAAGCTCTTATAGTATTCTTATTCTATGGTTCTCAAACTCATGACAATCTTTCTGCCTCAGTCTCTCAAGTGTAGCCAAGCAGGTTTCTTTTCAGTGAGTTCTGGATTCAAATTCAGATCCTCAGGCTTGTGTGCCAAACTGTCATAGATACTGAATCACCCCTCAACCCTTTTGTGGTGTTTTCAAAGTATGTCCACAAATTATTTAATGGTCTCTCTGGTGGATGTTTGTTTATCTTTTCTTAAGTATGGGTACCCTAAGTAACACACCAGTGACGAAAATGGTTAAAATGAAGTTTTGATTCTAGGAACCAAATCAAAAAAGATATATGTGGTTAAGTGGGAAACCATTTGTCACATTGATAACATTCAGGGTACCCTATAAGGAGATCAATGGAATGAGCAATTGAGGCCTTCGCCACCACTTATGCTGTTTTAGAAAAAGATGTTCCAACTTCAGACAGAGGAATGTGTTTGAAAAATGTCTTGTAATTTTAAGTTAAATTTATTTGACAGATAAATTGAAAAGTTAAATTTTAATTATTAATGAGGTAATGTGCTGTTTCAGTAGGTATATATGTATTGGATAACATTTAAATCAGACCATGCATAGATCTCAAATATTTACCATGTCTTTATGGCAAAAAATTTCAAAATCCTTCTTCATCTTTCCATCTTCTTCTGCCTGCTGTATTCTTCTCTTCCCTGCTCCTGTTTCTCTTTTGTTTTTTAGAGGTAGAGGGCTTCTTTAGATGTTCAAGAAAGATTCTTACTAGGTACCCGAGAATAGTTCAATCTCACAATACTATTGGCTTCATCCCCAAGAATGTTGGGATTAGAGGCATACAGCACCACAACTGACTTGAAATAACGACTTCCAGCTTTGGGAAATGTAGTTATAGTATTGTTATGTATAGCTAATCTAGTAACCAGAACCATCTAGCTAATTCCTAATCTATAAAAACTATGACATAATAATAGCTGCTTTACAATGGCTGAGTATAGGGATGATTGATTTTTTAATTAATATTAAGGATCTTAGTCATCAAATAATATACCCACATGTCTTGTTTTGGGGTCAAAATATCAGTTCATTTTTGTTGAGAGAGTTCAAATGCATCAGTAATTACATTTTTATGGTGACCTCCATGCCTATAATATCATTAGTTATACTCTGATTACATATATCTTATCTTCTTTCATATTCAAGTTAAACATCATTTCTTCAATGATTACTAAAAAGTGTCTTAGAGTTTTCTACTGATGTGGTAAGACACTGACCAAAAGCAACTTGGGGAAGAAAGGGCTTATTTCATCTTACAGTTCATAGTAGTCCAAGAAAGTCAGGGCCAGAACTGATGCAGAGGTCATGAAAAAAATGTTGCTTACTGGACTGCTTGGCTGTTTTTCTTATATAATTCAGGACCACCTGCCAAGGGGTGGTAGAGACCCTTTGGGGATGGAGCCTGCCCACATCAATTAAATGCTCCAGACTTGTGTACAGGCCAATCCTACAGGGGCATTTCTCAATTAAGATTTCTCTTCCTGCCGGGCAGTGGTGGCGCCCGCCTTTAACCCCAGCACTCGGGAGGCAGAGCCAGAAGGATCTCTGTGAATTCGAGGCCAGCCTGGGCTACCAAGTGAGTTCCAAGAAAGGCGCAAAGCTACACAGAGAAACCCTGTCTCGAAAACCAAAAGATTTCTCTTCCTAAATGTCACTAAATTTGTGTCAAGTTGACATTAAACTTGCTAGTACAGAAAGGAGCCTATTAGTAGACATCACTTTTCTGCCCTCTAGGAACTAATACTATACTTTAGTAGATAGGGTATAAAAGTGTGTAACAGTTGTTTCTAAATCTTGAGTTGATTACAATTCTTGATATAAAGATTTTTTTCAGTCGTTAGTTTTCTCACTAAAATTACTTTGTATGCACAATCTCTTGCTCCAATAGCCCCATCCCATTCAGACAGGTAACAGCTAAGGGGTCTGACAGTACCAGAAGAAGAAAAGTTAAGATAAGAAGAAAAATATCAACAAAAATTGTAAGACAATACTCATTTTTATAGCATTTTGGCACCAGGACCTTGAAATGAACAGCTAAAATTAAATTTAGAATAAACTCTACTTTAAAAAATTAAACAAAGGAAAACTCCTACAAAAGGATAATTCTAGTATAATTATATTACTCTTTTGTTTTTACCTCTATTTTACAGTGTAGAATGATGTTAGTTTCTATGGAAAAAACTCACCTAATTAACTAACTGTATTAACAATTTGAGTGTTTAACACTCACTAACAAAAAGCTTTTAATACCTGCACTTTGGATTGGTTTCTTGACAAATGGGAAATTTATTTTCTACTTACAATAAAATGAAAATGAAGTCTAGTTGATTTTAACAGAATGTTCCTTGCATATTCTGGTCACAGTTTTCCCAGTAATTAGATGAAATTTAAATGATTGCAAAATAAAACTGGGGGAAACTCTTAACTAAAGTGGAGGTATCAGTACAATCAGTGCTCACATAGAAGGAATATCAAAAGGTCTAAAATGAATAATTCTGTATGTCCAAAGGTCTATAGTATGATTACAGTATAAAATTCATTCCTATCTCAAACAATTCTTTGTGAAATTTTGCTCTAACATATATTTTCTAAAATAGAGTAACTATATAAATTGTGTGTATGTGGGGAGGTGGGGATGAGTGATAAAATGGAATTAGGTGAAATAAACATCTAACCAGGTTGCTGAAAAAATATTGCCTTACTGTCTTTTATTACATCATGAATAAGAATTTTAGACTACAGAAGGTAACTAAGAATAAGACTTTTAGTAGAAAGGGGGCTTAATGCTGTTAAAGGACATCACAGTGCAAAATGCTGAGAGGGGTTAAAGGAGGCTGTTGAGAGAAAGCTCTGCATACACTTGAAGAACTGAAAACCTGTTCAATAAGTACATTCAACTCCTATTATTTCAGCAAACCAATTATTTTAAATGTATGGAAATGTCCTATCAAGGACTATGGACATATTTTGTAGCAGAATGTTTTCCTACGCCTGGGATAAATTTCCAGGAAAAAAAAAAAAAAAAAGAAAGAAAAGAAAAGCAATAGGTTCACAAAAGTGAAATTATGTTACATCTTGTTTTGGTTGCATTATGCATTAGTAAAAAAAAGTGACAACATTCAGAAAATCTAATATTCTTTCTGAAGAGTCCATTAAGAAGCATAGACGAGGATGAGGCAGGAAAATCAATGTCATTCTGGGTTGAGTTTCAAGGCAGATGAGGCTTCTAAGAAGGTTATGCCTCAAAATAAAATAAAAAACAAACAAGAAAAAGAAAATAGGCAAACATGACAGGATCAAAAGGGACAATATTAATTTTTTTTTACTTGGGGTGGGGAGAGAGACTAACAAAATGCCTAAGAAATGGAATAAAAATCACAAAATATTAAAAAGAAAAGATACTGGTCTTCTATTCAAATAACCAATAATCCCTAGGAAAGTGAAGAAACTTTGATAGTAGCCCATATTTATACTTCTAGGTAGTAGCAAGCACTATAAGCTGGAACAAACAAACAAACAAACAAACAGGTCTGTACACGTGAAAACAACTCTTGACAGAGAAAGGATAGACCAGAAAGAACAATTCTTGCAACAAATCCAGAGTTAGGAATGCTTCGGGTTTTGGTGATCCAGCAAATTACACACAGTATTATTCGAACACTGGGGGGAAATTAGCCACAGGCTGAATTCTAAATTTGTTCTTGGCAAACCTTAAAAATTTAACATAACTGATTTCCATAAAATGAATATGAAAGTATCCAGTATACAACAAGGAAAAAACCCATAATAACTGGCATGATAAAAATTAAATAAAAATAAAAATGAGGCATGAAATGAAGAAAATTACTGAAAAAGAGGGAAAACCCCCACAACTCAATCCAAACAAAGAAATTATACAGAATGCAAAACGAACCACAACATCAAAACTATTATTATGACACAGTTTCTATGTTCAAGAAGTTATACACAAGTACAATATCCTAAAAACCATTGAAGAGCAAAAAGCAAGACGAAGAAAATGGTAATAAGTTGTATCATAATAGAAAAACAAACGTATTGGTAAAGAGAAAGAAAAATACAAAAGTCTAAAATGCAGCCGAAATAAAAAGTAAATTCACTACAAACACTTCAAGAAAATAATGACAGCAAATTTCTAAGATAACAAGACAAACCAGAGACAGTGGATCTATTCTTTGATAGGACTCAAAAATTAAAAAAAAAATAGGGTTGGGGATTTAGCTCAGTGCAAGTGCAAGGCCCTGGGTTCGATCCTCAGCTTAAAAAAAAATCCAAAAAACATTCATTTAGAGTTCCACATTAAAAGACAAAATTGGTAATGACAGGCCCAAGTAAAAAATTCTGCCTCCCACCTCAGCCATGAAAAACAAACTTGACTAATTTGGGATTTTAAAAGTGGAAGTCAATGCCATTTTGATATAAAACAATTTCTTCAAACATCTGAGCATAGAGCAGTTGCAGTCATGTGACTTCCAGGCTGAAGTTGCCCAAGAATACCATCAGCTGTGATGTAGAAGATGAAGATACTAAATAAATGTTCACATGCACAGAAAAGGTCTGTAAATAAGAATAAAATCTATAAAACATAAAACAGGGAAAGATCATAGGTTTGGCTGGCCTGCAAGAAAACAGAACAGAATACTCAACTGAAATTATCAGTACATGGGCCCAAATACTAAACTTAAACACACAGGTTTTTTTTTTTTTTTTTTTTTTTTTTTTTTTTTCCCCTGTTTGTTTACCATATGAAGGGCTGGGGATTGAAGCCAAAGACTCATATATGCAAACCAGGTACTCTGTCACCGACAAAAATTTCAGTTTTACTAAATACAGACATTTTATTGTTAAAGTATTAAATGAGAACATGATCATAGTATTGAACCAACAGTGAATCGGAGCAAAGTGAGTGAAAAAGAATTATGACAAAAGAAGGAAACAATGCCAAGTTTCATCAATTTTATTAGTTATGGTACTGAAGTTCTAGCCAAAGCTTCCAAACAGAACAAGGAATAAACATCAAACTGGAAAATAAGCTGTCAATTCTCATTGTTTTCAGATGACATGAGAGTATTACATAGTTAAAATCTCCAAGATTTTGCCAGAAAACTATGAGAATAAATAAACTTGGCAAAGTTACAGGATATAAAAGCAACATATAAAAGTAAGTGGCATTGCAATACAGTAACAGCAAATGATCTGAAGTTGAGCTCAAGATAGCAGCTTCACATAAAAACCAAAAACATACCTAGGGATAAAATTCACAAAAGGGGTAAATGTGTTCTACAGTAATATCTATTAAAACACTGATAAAGACATTCAAAAGAAATCCTTGCTCCTCCCAGTATCTAACATTACTCCTTATTTTTCCCTAGCTTGTTGTGTGTACTTAGGCATGTGAGTATCATGGTATACATGAGGTCAGATGATAACATGTGTAATTGGTTCTTCCCTTTCATTCTTTTGTGAGTTCCAGGGATTGAACTAAGGGTGTCAAGCTTGTACAGCAAGTACTTTACCTACAGAGCCATCTCACCAGCCCTGTTTCTGGTTTTAATCTATTTAGAGCTGACGGATTTTCCTGTAGGCGAGAAATAAAAATCCCCTTTCATATATTTTTCTAGATGTGGTTATATAATATTCCCAATATTATTTAACCTACGTTAAAATATTTTTGCATAGCCAAGGAAACAATCAACAGTATAATGAGACAGCCTATCACATAGACAATAGTTGTAAAGCACAAATTTGTTAAGGAGTTAGGATCCAGAAAATTTTAGGAATCCTAAAAACTTAACATCAAAATAAACAAATGGTTAAAGATGGCAAACATCTCTCTCTCTCTCTCTCTCTCTCTCTCTCTCTCTCTCTCTCTCTCTCTCTCTTTCTCTAATGTGGAGCTGAAGATTAAACCCAGGTCCTTGCCCACTGAGCTAAAACCCCAGCCCCGGTAAACATCTCTTAACAGACATTTCTTAAGGCATTCATATAGCTAACAGGAATATGAAAACAAAAAGCCTACTATCACTAGTTATTAGGGAACTCAGATAAAAACATTTAGAGATTCATTAGCTCAAGTAAGAATAGCTATTAAAATGTTGTAAGACTGTAGAAAAGGGATCATTTGTTGATTTTTGGGAATTAAATTAGTAGTTATTACAGAAAGCCTAATGGAATAACATCAAGTCATAAAGGTCATTCAAATAAAGAGGCAGAAATAGGGGAAAATATTTTTTACAGGACTTGCAATATAGCTCATAAGTAAGTAAGTAAAAAGTCAGTTTTAGCTAGTCATGGAGACATAAGTCTGCATTTGGAGATGGAACATTTAAGAGGTGGAGATAGGATATGAGGCCAACCTTAACAACAGTGAGTTTGAGGCCAAACTAGGCCACATTCTGTCTTAGATCTACATCTAGATTCTGTCTTAGAAGTGTGTGTAGCAAGGATGACCCCAGCTTAGACTACTAGCAATAGTGGAGACAGTCCCTGAATTGGCCTACCCTGATAATCAGATGGGTGAATACCCTATCCATCATCATAGAGCCTTCATCCAGTAACAGATGCAAAGAAATACAGAGATCCACAGCCAAGCACCAAGCCAAGCTCTGAGAATCCAGTCGAAAAGAGGGAATAGGGATTATATGAGCAAGGTGGGTCAAGATCATTATGAAGAAATCTACAGAGACAACTAAACCAAGCTCATAGGAACTCAAAAACTTTATTTAGACTGAGAACTGTGGAACCTACATGGGACTAAACTAGGCCCTCTGCATAGGGGATACAGTGAACAGCTCCTGGCAGTGGGATCAGGATCTATTTATTCCTGGTGCATGAGCTGGGTTTCTGAAGTCCATTTCCTATGGTGGGACACCTTGCTCAGCCTTGATTCAGGGGGGAGGGGCTTGGTCCTGCCTCAACCAAATGTACCAGGCTTTGCTGTCCCTCCATTGGAGGACTGACCCTTTTGGAGGAAGGGATGGAGGGAGAGTTGGGGGAGAAAGCTGGGGGGATGGGGAGCAGGAGGAGGGATGGGAGGGGGATCTGTAGTTGATATGTAGAATGAGTGGAAAATTTACTTAAATTAAAAAACAAACAAAAAGAAATGCTCTAGGGCCATCAAATTGACCATCAGGCTTTCCATGCCTGATCACCTGAGTTTAATCCAAGGATCCATATAGTAGAAGAAAAGAACTGACTTCTGCAAGTTCTCTGTAACAACCATACATTTGTTATGCTGGGCGCGCGCGCGCGCGCGCACACACACACACACACTCAAATAAAAATGTAATAAAACATTTTTAAAAGAAAAAAATGTGTGTATACATCAACATTAAAAAAAAGTATATGGGCTGTGGTGGCACACGCCTTTAATCCCAGCAATCGGGAGGCAGAGCCAGTCGGATCTTTGTGAGTTCCAGGCCAGCCTGGTCTACAGAGCGAGATCCAGGACAGACTCCAAAGCTACACAGAGAAACCCTGTCTCGAAAAAAAATGACAACAACAAAACAAACAAAAAAAGTATGAAGGCCTTACACATCTAAAATTTGATTAAAAAAATCCAAAAGAAACCTTAGTTAGATAAGCCCATATAGATGCATAATTGGGAAACTACTGAAATATCCAATAAAAATTGTGAGTGCTATAAAGTAGAAGGATTCATTCAATGGAAGATTAAGATGAATATACAACTTTTTAACCATAAACAAGTAATTCTAGTAGGTAGTGCTGACATTTAAAAGTATTGGAAGAAAAATTTGAAAATGTGAACCAAGAATTCTGTCTGAAACAAAACCATTATTCAAAGATGAAGTTGAAATATTGGTTTCCTAGATAAATAAAACTGACAAAATTTGATGGTAGCCAATTTGCTTTACAAGGAACATGTGGTGTTATTGTGTTCCCCAAAATATTGTGCACCCTAATAAATTTATCTGGGGTCAGAGAACAGACAGCCACTAGATATAGAGGCTAGAAAATGGTGGCACTCACACCTTTAATCCTAGCATTCCAGAGACAGAAATCCCTCTGGATCTCTGTGAGTTCAAGGCCATATTGGAAACAGCCAGGCATGGTGACACATGCCTTTAATCCCAAGAAGTGAGCCTTTAATCCCAGGGAGTGATGGCAGAAAGAGAAAGATATATAAGGCGCGAAGACCAGAAACTAGAAGCATTTGGCTGGTTAAGCTTTCAGGCTTTTGAGCAGCACAGTTCAGCTGACAGCAATCCAGTCTGAGGAAACAGGATCAGCTGAGGAACTGGCGAGGTGAGGTAGCTGTGACTTGTTCTGCTTCTCTGATCTTCCAGTGTTATTGGCCTTAGGTTTGTTTTTATTAATAAGACTCTTTAAGATTCCTGCTACAGGAACACAGCGGGATATTTTTCAAATTAAAAGTAAATATTACTATACAATATATTGGAAAAATGAAAAGTATCAAAACTGTTAATAAGGTGTTAATATGAAAGATGGCATAGCTTTCCCTGTCTTGCGTTTGTCGAAAAGGGTATGACTATATTTATTGATAATGTTAACACTGCACCATGGGGTAATAAGAATACAGATAAAATATACATGGAAACAATAGCAAAAGAACACAAAAAGCTGGGTGGTGGTGGCGTATGCCTTTAATCCCAGCACTCAGGAGGCAGAGGCAGGCAGATCTCTGTGAGTTCGAGGCCAGCCTCGTCTACAGAGTGAGATCCAGGACAGGCACCAAAACTACACAGAGAAACCCTGTCTTGAAAAACCAAAAACCAAACCAAACCAAAACAAAAAGACACAAAAAAGGACAGAAATGATTGAATAAAACTACTTTTATGAATTTGAGACAGGTTAATTTATCATTCATGTTGAAATCCAAACCAAAAGCAAAAGAAAATAACACTTTTAGACTGCATTTAAAAAAAAAGAACAAATACATGCTGCTTATGAGAGATATACTTCATACTGAAAGACATAAAAAGTTTGATAAGTGAGTAAAATAAACTAAACAGAGCAGGGGAAAGGTAGATAGAGAGGGTACATTGTTGTCAAAAAAAAAAAAAAAAAAAAAAAAAAAAGAATTATGCTGGGGGGGGGTGGTGGTGGTGGTGGTGGTGGTGGTGGTGGTGGTGGTGCACTCCTTTAATCCCAGCACTCAGGAGGCAGAGGCAGGTATTTCTCTGTGAGTTCAAGGCCAGCCTGGTCTACATAATGAGTTCCTGGACAGCCAAAGGCTATTACACAAAGAAACCCCATCTTGAAACCCCCTCCCCTCAAAAAAAGAATTACTAGAAATGGACATTTCATGACAAAGAAATGAACAAGCAGGAAGATAACAGTATAATATATTTTTTTGTATGTACATGGAATACTTTAGAGAATAATGGCAGAAAATCAGAATACCTACAATGTTCACAAATTAAACTGGTTTAACACAATTCAAGTCAAAGAAATCATAAGTGAAAATTAGAAAATAATTCTGTACTGACAAAAGACAAAATGTTAACAAACCAGAAGTCATAGTGTGTCACTAAAGCATTTTCTGGGAGATTATAAACTGAAACAGAGAAAGGGAAGAGAATATAATCTTTAACTAGTAAGTTTGTAAAATAAAAAAAAAAATTGAAAATGATCAACTAGAACCATAGGTGACACAATAAAACAAAACAAAACAAATCCCAAGGCAGAAATAAAAAAAATGAAAAATAAAGTTAATGAAACTCTATCTCCAATTATCAACAAAACAGATTCAGCTTTAGTTATACTGACCAAAGCAAACAGAGGACACATACTATTGAATCCAGTATGAATACGGGGATGTCACTGACAATCTTACAGACACTAAAAGGAAGAAAATCATACCAAGAGTAAAACTAGACCTCAAATTTATACTTCAAAAGGTGAAAGACTGGCTTAAGAACATGAGTTACCAAGTCTGACTTAACTGAAACTCGCTATACCAAGAAAACCCTGGATCAGAGGTTTGCTTGGTGTTCTTTTCCCATACATATAAACAATATCATCTTTCATAAATTCATGCAGAAAACAAGGAGACATTTCACAGTGGATTCTAAAAGTCTAATATTCAAAATAATTCTCAGCTACTATTTGAATTTTTGTGCTAAAAGCTTCTATCTCTGATTTGAGCTACTGAAACATGGTAGAAACTTAGCAATGGCAATGACAGAGGTGTTTAACGACAGGGTTTGTCTTGAAGAGGACTGTGGAACACTGCTTCTCCCTCTTTCTCTGGTACACTGATTTCTTCCTTTCCTTCTTTTGTCCCAGCCATGAAATGAGCAGCATTGTTCCAACATGTAGTCTTCAACATGGTATGTTCCTTCATTAATGGCCCATTAGAAAAGAAACCAATTGGCCATAAACTAAAACTTCTAAAATATGAGCCCAAATAACTATCTTCTTTGCAAGTTTATCATCACAGATACTTTATTACAGTAATGAATTAACTGGTCACACCCAAGAAAGCACATGTAAAATAGAAAATAGAAGTAACTTAAACCCTTAGAATATTAAAACTGATGCTAAAACATAATCATTAAAATTTTCTCAAAATACAAATATGGCCTAATATATAAAAACCAATTAAAATATGTTAATAAAGAAAGAAACCTCCATGATACCAAAACAGAAGATCAATCATATATGCATTATTAAAACACTGAACAAATTAAGCTACATCATCCTATCACATATCATATACATAAAACTTATAGTTAATAACATACTAGCCAGTCTTTTCAGTTGTAGATTTATTTTTAATTGACATAATGATTATCTACTGATCTGACATAATTTTCAATACATATAATCCTTTATTATAATCAAATCAGGTTAACTGACATACCCATCATTTTAATACTTATTTCTTAGTTGTAAGAACATTTAAGACCAGGCACAGTGGCATACACCTGTAATTTTGGCTTATTTGGAAGGCTGATGTAGGAAGATTACTAATTTAAGGCCAACTTGGGCTATGTAAGAAATACCTGTCTTGCTCGGCAGTGGTAGTTGGATCTCAGTGAATTTGAAGCCAGCCTGGTCTACGAATTGAGTTCCAGGACAGCCAGGAATGTTACACAGAGAAACCCTGTCAAAAGAAAAATGGAAAAAAAAAAAAAAGAAAGAAAAAAAAAACCCAAATAAACAAACAAGAAACATACAAAAATCCTCTTTGGGGAATGGGTGGGTATTTTCAAACATACTGTTTGTTGTTAATTACACTCATTCCACTATGCAATATAATACCAAGACCTAGTCAGTCTGCTGTCTTTTTTTTTTTTTTTTTTTAGACATGGTTTCTCTGTGCAGCTTTGGAGCTTCTCCTGGAACTCACTCTGTAGCCCAGGCTGGCCTCGAACTCACAGAGATTCGCCTGCCTCTGCCTCCTGAGTGCTGGGATTAAAGGCATGTGCCACCATCTCCTGGCTAGTCTTTCTTTGTAACTGGATCACAAAGTACCAACTTGTCTCCACATTTAATTCTCTGCTGCTCTAACCTCCTGGCAATAACGAGTACTTTCTCTACTTTTATGACATTGATATTTATTTCAACTCTAAATATGAGCAAAATAATGCAATATTTGTCTTTCTGTGGCTTGTTAATTTGACTTTCAGCATATCTGTGAAGGATTATCTTGATTAGATTAACTACCCTAAGAAAATCCACCCTAACGGAGGGCAGCACTGTTCCCTGGACTTGGGTTCTGGACTGCATACAAAGGAGAAAACCATGGAGTGCTCAGCCATAATGGGATATTTATATCACAGCCCCTTACCCTAAAACTCACGAACCATCATGAAAATATAGGCAGTAAGGTTGTAAGAGCCACAGATCTGGGAAGAAAGGGCAACTGGTGTCTTCTGGGCCTAATATTACACTTGCAATCATGAACTCATAGCAGCTGTGGTTGACTGCAGGAGACCTGAATCAGACAGATCAAGTCTGCTGCAAGATCCCACCCCTAGGTGATAACTACTGACAGCTGTTGGCTGCTTGGGAAAGGAGAGTGTTTTCCTTAAGGATGTGGCCCATGGCAGGTAGACAACACTCCAGTGGATGGCTCTATCATTAGGATACTGGTAGCACAAATTGGACTCAGGGAATTACTTTTTAAAAAGGGAAGTAGAAGGGTAGGTAATGGATGTAAGAGGAAGCAGGAGGAGGTGAATTTGAGCAAAACACATTATATTTAAGAAAAATATTCTCAATGGCTGAGATGGCCCATGCCTTTATTCCCAGCATTCAGGATGCAGAGGCACAAGGATCTCTATGAGTTCTAAGTCAGCCTGGTCTATACAGTGAGCCAGCCAGGGATACATAGGGAGACCCCTGACTCAAAAACCAAAGCAAAGCAAAGCAAAACATCCTATGGCTGAAACAAAGTAGAAAGCCAGCTAAGCACAAGGAATCATTACTCTCTTACTTCTAATTGCCCATGCAATTTGACCAGATGTTTTAAGCTCATGCTGCCTTGACTTTCACACCACAAATGTATCCTTAACTATGAGTAAAACCAAATCTTCCTCATTTAACATTGCTCTTGACAGCAAACTTTGTTATAGCTACAGAAAAAGTAACAGATAACGCTCGGGTTGACTCCACATCCTGGGTACCGAGAATGATGTTAATCCATACTAGTTGTCTTTTTTGACATACCAGTGTCATTTAAGTTGGACATATAGTCAGTAATGGGATGAATAAGTAGTATGGTAAATTTATCTTGAATTGTTTGAGAAATCTGCACACTGTTTCTGTAATAGCCACACTAATTTACATTCTCATCAATAGTGTATGAGCTGCTTTTTCTCCAAACCCTTGGCAGTATTTATAATCTTTGTTTCTTTTATAATTGCAAGTCTACCTGCTTGACTATACTTTTGATATGTACAGAAAACAATGTTTAAATAAGGAATAAAGCAAAAGTTTCCCCTTAACACTTCATCCACATTATCTTGAGATTATAGCCAATACAATGGGAAATTTTAGGTGTGATAAAGATGGTTGTTCTTTTAATCAAGAGAAAAGAAGTTACTTCACTAGAATTTCTGAGGCAGATGTTAGAGTACAGAAGGGACAGTGCTGAGAATTAGAGAATACTGCTGTGAGATAATGATCTTGTACACTGTAAAGATTTGCCTCTCCTGTTGGCTTAATAAAATGCTGATTGGCCAGTAGCCCTGCAGGAAGTGCAGGTGGGGTGACCTTAGTAGGAGAAGGCCGGGAAGAGGAAAGGCAGAGACCGAGTCGCCAGCCAGACATACAGGAAGGTGAGAGTGTTGGACTGAGAAAAGGCACCAAGCCACGTGGTTAAACATAGATAGAAATAAGGGTTAACTTAAAGTGTAAGAGCTAATTAGTAATAATCATGAACTACTGACCCAATTATTTGGGAAACAGCTGCTGGGAATTCGGAACTGGCAGGTGGGAGAGAAACGTTCCACTACAGAATACTCATCAATGACAATATAAAGAAGGGAACTAAGCAACCAGCATCCACTACTCTATTAAGCCTTTTGAAATTAGTTCTTAAATCATAATTCTATCACTAGGCACAGCGAGGCTAAGTTGCTACTGAGTCTAGCATTTGCTAATGGAAGTAGTCTGGGGAGCTTCTGGGTTACTATGTACTGCACTGCCCCAGAGAGTGCCAGGTTTATATTATGCCCTTTGTGTTAGAACCCTGTTACATAGCATGAGCTTGGGGTTTGGTTTTTTTTTTGGGGGGGATAGTATGCTCCCCCCACTGCCCAAATCACAGGACATAAAAGCAACATTGAAAAATAGTATTATATCCAATAAACCTATCAAAAGAAACAATTCAAACAGCTGATAAATACATAAAAAGGTTTCCTATCAAGCAACTATAAGTCTCCTACAAGATAAAATCTCAGCCTGGAGAAACTGTCTAATATAAAAATATATCCAGGGTTGGGGATTTAGCTGAGTGGTAGAGCGCTTGCCTGGCAAGCACAAGGCCCTGGGTTTGATCCTCAGCTCAATACACACACACACACACACACACACACACACACACACACACACACACACACAAATGCTGGCAATGATGTAGAAAAAGAAAAACTCATATGTGGATGTAAATTAACACAACTCTAACAGTGAATATAGTATGGGTGTTCCCTCACACTAAAAATAGATCTACCATATGATCCAGTTAATCTCAAAAGACTGAGAATAGATCTACCATAAGATCCATCAGCACTACTATGTGTGTCTATGTATTTTTTTTTTTTTTTAAGGAAAGCAAAGAGGGACATAGATACCCCTGTGTATTGTGGCATGACATACAATAGCTAAAACATGCAATTGTCATCGGTGAAATCTCCAATAAAACCAACAGAAAATCTACCACACAAATATAGTGTAATTCAATTACATGAAATGAATGGAACTAGAGTGTATTATGTTAAGTGAAAGTAACCAAACAAACAGACCTGCACTTGTGGAAGGTTAAAAAAATGTTGAGCTGAATGTAGAAATAAATAAAAGATATGGAATAGGGCTGTTTGAGTATGGAAGGGAGGAAAGTGGTGGCTGCAAAGGGAAGGTGGATTTTGTCAGTTCATGCAGTGATTTCAATAATATGTAAAATTAATACATGTTAACAAAAAATGAAAAGGTAAGACAAAAAGTTAAATCTTATAAGGCATTGTGAACATTCTAGAAGCATAAATGAAAAAGACATATACTACCTATTGAAATAATTACTGTAAACATTTCACATCATGGAACCATACAGATAAATATACCCAGTTAGCTTAATGGCACCTATTATAACTGATAAAAAAATGATCTTGATTGAGACATATTACATTCAAACTGAAAACAGAACAAGAGAAAGAAAAATTCTAGAAGCTGAAGTAATAGCTCAGTTGTTTAGAGCACATACTTTTCTTTTAGAGGACCTGAGTTCAATTTTCAGCAATCATACCAGTTGGCTATAACTACCTGTAACTCTGGTTCAGGGAATGCAAAACCCTCTCTTGGCCTATGTGAGTACTATAGTCATACACTCAGATACATTCATACACATAATTAAAAATGAATCTTAAATAAGAAATATCTCTAAAAGCAGCAAGAGAAAAATCATCAAGTGGCATGCAAGAGACTCACCAGTAGACTAAGGACCTTTCAGAAAGATCACATGTAATGAAAGAATGAAATGATAAATTCAAAATCCCCAACAATCAGTAAGCAAGCAAACAGCTGCTAAATCAACACTAATATACTTAGTGTATCATTTGTAAATGTAAAATATCATTTAAAAATAAAGATAGACAAAAGCTTTCAACAGTAAGCAAATATTACAAAAATATATTTCTACAACTTGCTACAAAATTAAATACTGATGTGAACCATAATACTGGAAATAAAAATATAATTACTATCATGAAAACATATCCTAAAAAACTTACAGTAGAGCAAATACATGAAAAAGAAAAGTATATATTATCAATATTATCAGAAGAGAAGACAGGAAAAAAGGAACCAAGAACATACAAAACAAAGAAAAGGATTAACACAACAGGACAGGAAAATGTCTTACCAAAACCTTAAATGTAAATGGATTAAAATCTCTAAATGGAAGATAAGACTGACTGAAGGTATTAAACAAATCAAAATTCCTCAATATATAATGACTATAAAAAACAAACCCTGTAACAATCAAATCACAAAAACAGAAGGTAAAGACATTGAGCAACAGACCATGACAACAGAAACTACAAGAAAACAGTAGGAGTCATTCTCGGATCATAGGACACAGAGGATGAATTAGAAATTGTAAGAATAATAATAAAGGAACCAATTCAGTAAGGCAAAATAATTTGTAAAGATCTGTATAACCAACGCTACTATATGTAATTACATAAAACAAAGGCAAAATAGGCATTAATATAGTAATAGCTAAGAATGCTAACACACCATGTTCATCAAGGGAGACATTATACATCTCCCTCCAAACAAGAAATGATACAAGCCAGACAGACCAAACAAACAAGGGCAGAACATTACTCAAGCAATTACCCAACATATAGTCTTATTGCTTCACCACACCCAATAAAACATATGGAAAAGTTAAAACAAGCCTGAGAAAACTGAAAACAAGAAACACCCAGTGAACTCATAGCATGTATCACCATTAGTCAACAATGGAAAAATCAAATGACAAGACAAATTTTAGAAAGTATAAAAACATGGAATGTACAGTATTGTTTCAAACAATCAACAAATAAAAGAGGAAGTTAAATGAAGAAAGTTAAATATCAAAAAAGTATATTTAAAAACCTACAGTAATATAGGAAAAGCAACGGAAGAAGAAGAAATCTGAACAGCAATAAACAATTATGTAAGAAAAATTTCAAATAACTTACAGAGTGAACAAAAATTCAGGAAAAAAAAAAAAAAAGCTGGGTGTGGTGGCCATGCCTGTAATTTCAACACTTGAGGGAGGAAGGAGGGGGGAGTGCTAAGGCAGGAGGAGGATTGTGACAAGTCAGTGACTATCCTGGGTTGTAGTAGTGATTATCTGTGCTATGCCCTGAAGCACTGCCCTTAGTGAGGCAGCAGGTAGCTGCTAGGTATCTGCCCCTTGGGCATGGCCCGGATGGGGACCATTAAGACCTGAGATGCACATATGTGCTCTCTCTTTGCTTTGCTTTGTTTTGATCTTGGATGCTGGTGTGGATCAGGGCAGAGCTCTCTGGAGAACAACGCTGGACCGTCTGGGATTCTGCTATAATCCCTATTTCCTGTATCGTGAGTTAACCCCCAATAAATTCCTATAATCATTAAGCTATTTCCATGGACTGGTAGCAATTTAATTGCATTACTGGGCTGAAGAGTGAGACCAGGCTTTAAATAATCAAAAAACCAGAAATTAGAGAGAGAAAAGAAAGCAAAGCAAAGCAAAGCAAAAGAACGATGTGCCAAAATCAATGTTAATAGAAACAAACCAAAAATAAACAGTTAAAAAACATACCCCCCCCAAAAAAAAATCAATAAAAGAAGTTGGTTTTTTAGCTATTGTGGATACAACAGCAATGGACAAAGATATCTGTTCAGTAAAGCATTAATTCCTTTGGGTAAATACCAAAGGAGTGGTATGGTTGGGTCATAAGGTATTTCAGTTTCTAATTTAAAAAAAACTGAATCAGCAGAGATGCCCATCAATTGACAAATAAATAATGATAACATGGTACATGGACACAATGGAATTTTATTCAACTGTTAAGGACAATGAAATTGTAAAATACTTGCTAAATGAATAGAACCCGAAAAACAAAAATTATACCCATTGTGGTAGGTAACCCAGGCCCATTTTCTTCATTATATGTAGATTGGAACTTTGACCTTTTTGTGTTTTATGTGTTTAACTTTGTAGTGCCTCTGAAAGTCAAGAGAGTAAAGGGAACACTGGGAAAGGAGGGGAGGAGCTTTAAGAGAGCTGGGAAAGAAGGACACAGGTAAAGAGAAAGTGGAGAGGGCAACTGAGAGAAGAAAGCCTTCAACAGGGAGTACGGAAAAGAAAAGATAGGGGAGGAGTGACCAAAACCAAGGGGACATTGTAAAAAAGGCAGATGGAAATGTATCTTCTTGTAACTAATTTAAAAACATAAATGAGGGGTTGGGGATTTAGTTCAGTGGTAGAGTGCTCACCTAGCAAGCGCAAGGTCCTGGGTTTGATCCCCAGCTCAAACAAAACAAAACAAAAAACAACACATAAATGAGAGTTTGAAGGAAGACACCCTACATGGGTTGAAGTCCTACCCTAGAAGCAAAGACAGTCACTAAACAAAAATCCCAGTGTCAGTTGTGAACTATTTCTGTAGGGGTTGCTGGAAAAGGAGGACTCAGGGGCCAAAACAATAAATATACTTATTGTGCTGGACATAAGCAGACTATTATAATACTATTTGAAGGACATTGCATACACTGATTGGAACATATGGATAAATTAAGCTGGAACTGAGCTGGAAGCTTCCTGCCTGCTGAACAGCTTTCACAGTCCTGGAAGGTGCTATAAAGGCTACCATAGGTGGGATGTGCAAAAGAGGAATCAGAGTCAGGAGATAGGTGACAGAGGGAAAAGTCAATGGCCTGAACCAGCTATGGATCCTACAAGTTAGAATACAACTAAAGGCATTACTGATATAGGGGTAACCAACCAGTCTCGAAATTTGAGGCCTGCTCCTCATAAGAGGATCTATTCCTGATATTGTAAACCGGGTCAAAAATCCATGCTTGGCAATGTCACAGGTCCTGGGGGAAGCTTACTATTACAGCTTTGCAAGAGGGACACAGTATTAAGATGCCTTCTGAATATTTATATCAACACACAAATAATATTTTCTCAGCCTTCATCATAAAAGCCTTCCTTGCAGTGAATAGCAGAAAATGTATAGACTAAGGGCTGGCAGGTTGTCACTAGTAGGTGACAGATGAGGGTTACTCCTAAACAAGACATTTAAAGTACTACACTAAAATGTTTCTAATGTGATGACACTTAGTAGTTTATTACTAGGCCATATTGATTTTATGTTCACATCAATTCCTTTTACATTAATGAGAATATAAGTACACAGGGTATCTTCAAAGATAATAAATGTTCTGAGTTAGGAAGGATGCTTCAGTAGCAGTGATAGGAAAATTTTGTTCAAATATTAAATTAGATTTGTAGACAAAGCTTTTTTTCCATGAAAGTAAACAAAATAAAACTAAATAGTGTTTTATGGCTACATAGACTATGCTATAAATAAGCAACAACTATTTAGGTTAAAAAAAATTCTAAATGATTAAAATACCTTACCGGTATCTATGAACAAATATACCCTTAAAAATAGAGTTCATCATATTTTCAATTTCATCTTGGTTTTCTTGTAGCTGAAATGATAAAAAAAACAATAAAAAAGAAAATTGAAATACTGGTCATTTTATTTGGAATGAACAGTTCCAATTATTTTAAATTACTGATTATCTTCATTCTGAATAGTTATCAGCTTTTTTTTTTTTTTTTTTTTTTTTGAATGTTCCCCCTTACCCTAGAACAAGGATTCTCTTTGTAGCCCTGGCTGTCCTGGAACTCACTCTGTAGACCAGGCTGGCTTCAAACTCATAGAGATTTGCCTGCCTCTATCTCCCTAGTGCTATGATTAAAGACGTGCAATTCTACTGCCCAGCTGGTTATCAGCCTTTTGCTGAATGTACCACTGATGCCTGAAATTATCAGTACAGCTTCAATAGTTTTGCCACGTGGGCTTGGGAACCTCTCCTCTTTCCACACATACATTCTAGAAAAGAACCAGAAGTGGTGGACTTTGGTCAACTTTGTATTTCTATGGAATGATCTATATTTGGAATCATCTTACGCATCTACATATTTCTCTAAACCAGACTTTTGGCTTAGTTCTGCCATCCTTGCTTAAGAGGTCACTCTGATTTACATGGCTTTTCCTCCTTCACAAAGCATCATATTATTAGTCTTACCTAAGTAACCTATAACTCAACTATGCCAACTTCCCAAAATATGAATAATAATAGAAAATATAACCAGGCAACAATGCTGTTATCCAGCAACAAAACACAATACTATCACAGAGGTATACATTTTAGGAAACATTACTGATCAAGTTAAGGTTT
Organism: Onychomys torridus; assembly: GCF_903995425.1. Lineage (NCBI taxonomy): Eukaryota > Metazoa > Chordata > Mammalia > Rodentia > Cricetidae > Onychomys > Onychomys torridus. Next base: position 93,584,559 of record NC_050449.1, on the reverse strand, counting down.
AAATTTATTTACTGATAAAAGCAACATAATTGGTATAAAATGACATCCAATATGATATTTATTACCCCATTTCCCCTGGAATTTCATGTCAAATGGTTCAGTGACATAATTGTTTTTATTATGCATATATAAAAAAATGTGCATTTCTTTTTTTTTTTTTTTTACATATAATAGTAAAATACTGTCAGAATGACTCTAGCTGTATGTTGTTACAGGATTTATAGGAAAAAGCTAAGCAGTACAAATGTTTCTCAACACAGGAGGTGGGGTATGTTCTGATAAGGCAACTATACACCAAAACTATGCAAGTTTTAAAACTGTGTATTTCTCATATGGAACACGCAACATGATAAGTTAATCTAGTTTACTTTAAATGTGCTTGATATACTAGCTTTAGCCTACAATTACAATCATCTAAACTAAAGCCTGTTCTACAACACTGAATGTTTCACACCAATACAAGGATATATTGTTTTGTAGATATGATGGAATGGAAGAACAGAAAACATAAATCCCAAAACTTCTGAGAACATAGTATACAGTACATGTTATCAAGACTATGTTGCTAACTTTGAGCTGCTACGGTCCAACAATACAGGAGGTATGATAACTTTACACTCCAATTCTGGAAAAGGGTCAATATTCAAATTACAGCTTTTATGAAATGGTCACTGCTTCCGAACTACTGTAGAGTCGAAAAACTTTCAAACCATCACAAAGGATTATCTATATAAATATATATCTATAATAATCCATTCAAGTTATTATACTTAAGGTAAGCTTGAAAACAGACTTATGATGCATTTATAACGTTAAAAACTAATTCATCGGGACTGTACATTCCAACCAGCACGATCTAATGAAGCAGTTTCTATTTTTACTTCCACAATATTTCAAATATGTATGTGTTCAGAATAAAAATATGTTGTAAGTGGAAGTCTTACCTTAACTTCATTAATTTCAGATTAGTACTAAGTGCTAACCTGGAAACATGGTCATAGCATCTAAAATTCCTTTTAAAAAATATATTTGTGTGTGTGTGTGTGCATGTACATATGAATCATATATATACAGGAGCCCTTGGAGGTCAGAAGAGAGGTTGGATTTACCTGAAGCTGGAGTTATAGATGATTGGGAGCCACCATGTAGGTGCTGGACCTGAACCTGGTTCTTTGCAAGAGCAGAAAGTATCCTTAAACTGCAAGCTATCTCTCCAGCCCCAACACAAACTTTTTAAAAAAATGGGAACATATTATAGTAGAGTGGTTCCTGAATTCCATATAATGTATATCATTATGAAAACAACAAATTTAGAGACAGATATATACATTGGAAGACCATTATATATAGACTGGAGTTAATGCTGTTGTAAACCAAAAAGTCAGAAGCTAGAAGCCTAGAGCCAATCATTCCCTCAATGTCTTCAGAGAACATGATAGCAACAGCATACTGATACTGGATTGATAGCATCCTATAATATTTAACCTAGGTTGCCAACTTGATTAAATTGAGAGTCACTTTTGATTTTAGTAAAGGAGATATATAGATGTGACTGTAAGGGTAGTTCCAGGGAGGGTTAGATTATGAGGGTTCTGACTTAATCAATGGTTTCACCCACTGACAAATTCAAAATTTGAACAGACTGTTAGAAAGTTGGAACATAATGGATAAAGTCGGTCATCAAGAGTAAGGAGTTTGATGCCGGGCGGAGGTGGCGCACGCTTTTAATCCCAGCACTCAGGAGGCAGAGCCAGGCGGATCTCTGTGAGTTCGAGGCCAGCCTGGGCTACAGAGTGAGTTCCAAGAAAGGCGCAAAGCTACACAGAGAAACCCTGTCTCAAAAAACCAATTTTTCTCTGCTTCCTGGGCAGTACCACAAGCAAATCAATGGATTTTGCCAACCTTGGACTGAAACCTTCAAATCCAGAGGCAAGTCTTTCTTCCTTTAAGGTATTTCTCTGAAATACATAGCAGTAATAAAAATTCCGAACAGAAAACTGGTACCAAGAGGGAGAGGTCATTTTTATTACTGTTTGACTATGAATATGGCAAAGTTTAAGGATGTAGATTAGTAAAGTCTAAGCATGCTGTAAACAGAGAGTGATGCAAGATTCTGGTAGGGTATTTGAAGATGAAAATAACAAAATAACAGCTGTGCACCTGTATTCCTGAGTTTCAGATTAGAATAAGAAGTATCCATGGACCAGTACAGTTTGGCGAAAAATCTGTCAACACTTTATACTTTGAGACTTTGTAAAAGGAGGTGTATAAGGATTATACACTAACTAATTTGGAGAAGAAAACTAAAGACAACCATTAAGACTGGTGTGTGGTTATTGCTGAATTCTTTCAGCTAGATTTACAATGAGAATCAGGAGCAAAAGCCAGAGCAGAAAGACTTGAACAGCTTGGCTGCATGCTCCTGCTTTCATGATACTGTGCCTTGGCACAAATCCAATACAGAGGACCTGACTTTCCAAAACTATGAGTTCCAAACAAATCAAATGTTTCTCTGAAGTGCTTTTAACAAGATGAGAAGTCTGAAAAACACGTCTCAAATTATTAGACAATAAATGTCTTTTAAGCAACTGAGTTTGTTGTAATAGTTCTGTCAAGCAAGTTTAGTACACTACAGTCCAACATAACTCCTAGATTTTTTTCAACTACTGGTCACAATCCCATGCAGGACTGCATAATTGAATTTTCATGAAATTGTTGGCAACAGTAAAAGGCTTTAAAAATTTAAAAATTCAAAGATCAAAAACAAATTAAAAATCAAACATGTAATGAATCCAAGGTGTTTCTAGCAGTTCTTACCCAAGCTTTAGCATAGGACTTTCTTCTAAACATAAAATATCCCACTTTTCAACACACATACCATCATGCCACATATTGCCAAAGAATCCTGCCTCAAACACCTTAGCAGTGTTTTTACTATACATATAATGACTGACTGATGTTTCTTACAGACACATAATGGCATGATTATGAAAAATGAATACATTCAATAGTTCCCTAGTGTTGTTCCTCAGCATGTATCAGATTAGTGAGATATCTTTAAAGTATTATAAATTAGAATACTTAATTTTAAAAATAGATTTTGAACTTTAGACTTAGGTCTCTTAAAAACTTTCAAGAAGCCATGCACAGTGGTGCACACTTTTAATCCCAGCACTTGGGAGGCAGAGGCAGACAGATCTCTGTGAGTTCAAAGATAGGCTGAACTACAGGGTGAGTTCTAGAACAGCCATAGCTAGATAGTGAAGACCTCGTTTTAGAAAAACAAACCAACAAACAAATACCTGTTTCATGAATTTTGGCTTGAGATGCAGACAGAATTTTTTGAAATCCCATATTTTTTGAAATAGTCCCAAACACACCTGCTGTTCTGTACTATGTCCTTATGTATAGCTACATTCTAGTACTGACAATCACAAAATCAAAATAGTAATAAACTCTAAAAGATTCTGAAGATGCTCATGCTTTGCAGTTTCAAGTATTTAGCCTAGATTTAGTTCTTTTAGTTTGTACATGTTTATGCATTTGTATGTGAAATATGTGGGTAAATGATATCATTTGTGTATATGCATGTGGGGGCCTTGTTATGCTGTATTACTTAATCATGTCACTACCAAAAAAATTTTTTTTCCAGACAGGGTCTCTTATTGAACCTGAATTTAGCTAGACTAGATGAGCAACAAGCCACAGGGATTATCCTGTCTCTAGCTCCTTGGTGCTAGGATTACAGTACAGCGCTGCTAAGTCCAGCTTTTTCAAATGGTTGTAGGAAACCTGAACTCAGGTCCTCATGGTTGTGCAACAAGTATCATTCTAACTCAGCATTTCCACATTCCTAGATTTAGTTTATGTAAAAATAAATAAATAAGCACACAAATTTCCTTAGTACAAATCTGGTTTTGTCAATGTACAATAAAAAGCAAACAAAATGATTCATTTAAAACAAATTTTTTTATGGTTTACTAATCATCAATACTGGGTGTTTAATCTGTACATCTATTTTATATACCTATATACTGCCACAGTGTAAAAAGTTCTAGGGAGAAAATGGGTCATGAGTGAAAAGAGATTAAGTAGTTTTAGTACAGGCAATAATTTCATTTCTAAAAATTTTTGCTTTTCATTGTTTGTTAAATCTTACTGTGCTTATATACATGCAATTGCTTTATGTAAATGTAACTTTTTGTATTAAAAGACTGAAGAACCACAAATTTTATTTCCAATAGGTTAAAAAACAAATAAACAAATGGTTTTCTACCAAAAAACAAAAAAAGATGGGATGGAGAGATGGCTCAGAGGGTAAGAGCACTGACTACTCTTCCAGAGGTCCTGAGTTCAATTCCCAGCAACCACATGGTGGCTCACAATCATCTGTAATGAGATCTGGCGCCCTCTTCTGTATACATAGTAAATAAATAAATCTTTGAAAAAAAAAAAAGACATCAGAAATTTATAAAAAACAAACAAACAAACAAAACCCCCCAAAAGACAATTTAGGCTAAAGAGATGGCTTAGTCTTTAAGAGAACTAGGTGTTCTTCCAGAGGGCTCAAGTTTGATTCTCTGAGCCCACATGGTGGTTCCCACTGATTTGTTAATCCAGTATCTGGGAATCCACCACCCTCTTTTGGCCTCTATGAGCACTCTGTGCATGTGGTTCATAGACAGCAACACTCATACCCATAAAGCAAAAAGAAATATACCTGAAAATAAGATGAAGTATCTAATTTAAAAACCATTTTATCACCTCTACAAAAACTAGATTGTCAAACCTAAAGTAAGTGCTAGAAGCACCCAGAGATAGAGTGATTGCTTATTAAATAAACTCCTTGGATTGGATTCTCTTGCACTGAAAAAGAAGAAGGGAGAGACACCAATCTTACTTAGAGAGATGCTTTATATATCAACTAAAAATGCAGACTGAGGCTTTTTCCTACAAATATACACTTGCTTTCTTCCAAATGGTATTTATTATTTAGTGTACTTTCTGAGCTTGCAACATGATAACTGACTTTCCTAACATTCTGATAATCTTTTACTAAAGTAAGTTTGATATGTCTCACTTAATCACTGATGAATATTCTAGTTTTGTTTACCAAACTTTAAGATTAAATAATTCAACTAAAACTAAATGTTAAAAATATAAGATAGATACTTATTTTCCACCCTCCCATCCACAAACCACAGGTCTCGTACTCCAGGCTAGCCTCAGACTTGCTAGGTAGTCAAGGTTGGTCTTGAATTGACTCTCCTGCTTGACCTTCCCAAGTACCAGGATTACAGATTTAAGCCACCATAGCCAATTTTAAAACGTTCTTTTCACAAAAACCAGTAGAAACTATTATATTTACTAAACATTTCAAACCATAAAAGATCAAGTTACCATAAAACTCACCTCTTTGCGTTTCTGAAGTAGTAACTCCAACCTTTCATTGGCTCTCTTCCCAATCATCTTGTTTCTCTCAGCTTCATATTGCCTCTGTGTATTATCCTGATGAATACTGAGGTTTAAGGCAACATTCACCAGAGCAGTCATCAGTTTCATGGCTATAAAATAAAGGACAATTACAATATTCTTCTATGAAATAATTTTTTAGGCAGAAGATCAAAAGTTAAAGCAACAGAAAAAAAAGCAGTTTTACAACCCAGGAATAATTTAAAGTAAAAAAAATGATAACTGACCAAAATAAACTCATCTTCTTAGTTGCAAAATAACTTCCTCTACTTTAGCAAAGAATAACATGATTTGTTAAAACCGTCCACTTCAGAGTATTATCCAAGGAGCTGGAGAGATGGCTCAGTGGTTTAGAGTACTGGCTGCACTTCTAGAGGATCTGAGTTTGACTCCCAGCATCCACATGATAGCTCACAGCTGTCTGAAACTCCAGGTCCATGGGATCTGATGGCCTCCTCTGGCCTCTGGGGACACTAGACACACACATAGTGCACTGACATATATACTAGCAAACATTTATACACATAAAATAATAAAGATTTTTAAAGTCTTAACTGGGCTACCATGACCGAAGACGGAATTAATACCAATGCCTTGCCTACATCCAAAAACTAACTGTGTGTAACCCGTCTTCCCACCACTGTATGTGTGTTACAACTGCTTCCTTGGTATCTTTACTTAGGTGAATCACAAGTCCCTAAAAATACAATTACCATATGGACTGTACACACACACAAAGGCTTATCCCTCCAATGCTCACCTAAGAGTGGTACAACATCCAAACCCAGAAAAAGCACACTTACTTTCAAGCAATATAATACTAAAAATAAGAATGATTTTAAAGAATTTCACAATTTCCCTAAAAAAAAATTATATATATAGGCTAGGTGGTGGTGGGTGGTGATGCATGCCTTTAATCTCAGCACTTGGGAAGTAGAGGCAGGCAGATCAAACAAAAAATTACATACACACAAACACATATACAACATATACACAATGGTATATTTACCTACCTATGTACACTCAGTACAGAAAAAGATCTTTCTACATTTAAGCCAGCTACAAGTTAACAGTGACTGTTGTAGCCCTTAAACAAAAATATGAAACAAAAACACTGAAAACAAATTTAAGCTAATGACTACTTATAAATTCATTTAATGTTTCTAAGATAAAATATTTTGACTATTACTGTGTTTCAAACTACAAGCTACTTATTTTATAGTTGTATGGAAATCAGTAGAATATTGCCTATACTGTGACAGTTAAAGTATTTTCAAAATAATGTGTATGAGAAAGGAAAGCTAAAGGGTAAGAGATATCTAAGGCATCCAAGCTCTCCAAATATAGGAAGGTATCAGTTTATCAGCTTGTTTGAGCACAAAACAAACACCTACATTTATAAAACAAAATAACTTGAAAATGAAGGAGTTGAGAGTCATTAAAACTAATTTTAGCTGGAATTCACAAGTAGAAGATAAGACACAGCTTTCCCCAAATTTAATGACATATTCTTTCAGCTGTATCTCCTCATGAACTCAGATCCCAAAGTCTATCATTACCCAATGACCTTCTTCCTGCCCAGATAAACAATAATCAAAATATTAAAACAAACAAAAACTACAAAATGACTAACACATTATCTCCAGGCATTACCAGATGTAGTATAGTAGTGTTTGTTCTTTAAAGTATTTCTCAACCCATACAATTAATTATTCAACCCAAACAAGAATTGTCCACTGACTTCCAATTTTACATGATAAGTATAACATAGGTCTTATGCTATATCCTGACCATAATTATTTTAGTTTTGATATTGTTACTAATGGAATTCAGCTTTAAAAAATGTGTCACAGGCTTTCAAGTAAACCCTATGTCAAAGAGAAGATTCATTCACCTTTTAAATTTTAAGTGTTATTACAGAATAATGAACATGTCCTTCCACAGTGGTATTCAGAATGCCATATGCAAAAAAGTTCTGACAATAAGTTTTATGGTTAAGCTTATTTTAAGAAAAAGTTCATACAATTAAGCATATTATTAAAAAGTAGAATGTGCTTTGAAATTAATACCAACCTCATAGTCATTTCAATCCATGTCTGTTGAATGCCATAATAAAATGAAATTAATAATATATTTCATTTTCTTGAAATTCATTTTACAGTATTTTGTAAAATCACTAGGAAATGACAGATTGTTAACTTAAAACCTGTTTTTACTACACAGTTCCAGAGATGCTTGTGTGGTGCTCCCTATTTATCTATGGATATACAGCAGACAGTGAATAATGTTCTATGTCCTATTTACAAACAAACAAAAACAGAATAAAGCCAAACAGGTTTACCAATGATTTTTACATTCTAAGAAAGAAAAGACAGAAGATATATGCTATGTTGAACATCAGCGGCAAAGGTATATGTGCTGCTGTTCTCTGCAGATGTTCAAATCTTTAGCAAGTAGCCTAATAGTCATTAGCAGTGTGCTTTAAATCAATCATGAAGCCTAATCTCTTTTGAACCCTGGCTTTGTGGTCTATGCTTTTAGCTAGTGCTACATGCTCTCATATGTGTTACTAGTGGCTCAACCCTACATAACCAATCTATCATGAACTGGAACATATAAAACTGCAAATAAGCCTTTACCTTTACAGTCTGATTATCTTGGGTATTTTGCTATCGTAATGGAAAGCTTACTAACACAGAATTAATGCTAAGATCATGAGAACTCTGCTGATTCTGTATACCTGTTTATCTGAGAAGCCTTAGGAACTAGTTTGTAAAATTATCATAGAACAGAATAGAGAGAGCCTAGAATGTTATAAATAGATAGAACAGGCAATTCTGGCACAAGCTCAGAGCAGACAGAATGCTGTTAAAATTGTGAACACTATGTTGATAAGGTTTCAGATGAAGATTCAGAATCTATTGGAAACTGAATTATAGGCCATTATATGGAAGAATTTTGCTGCATTTTGTTTCTCACCCAAGACTGCAGGATAGGTGACGCTTAAAAGGTGATAAGAAAATGTCAAGGCACCTTAGCATTCTGGCAGAAGTACAAGTATTACTGGGTGATTTTAGGAAAATGTAGAGTGAAAATAAGACTTCAAAAATAAGCACAGAAGAAAATATTAGAAAAACCTGCAATATGGCCAGAAAAGAACTGCAAGAAAAGGCATTACCAAAGATGGTGAGGTAACCACTGGCAACAAGAGGCCAAGTGCCAAGACCAGGACAATAAGAGTGCCTCAGAGTATCCTAGTAATCAGGAAGGGCATTAGGGCTCAGAGAAGAAATAAAGTTGTTTTGAAAACACTCCAGGGAAGAGTCATTTGGAAAAGAAATAGCTCTGACTATTTCTGGGACAGGTCTAGAGAACTGTTTCCCAGGGAGTCAACTCCCTTTGTTCAGTTCACAAGGTTCTGGGTAGCTGATAAACCCATGGTTCAGGTAAGCCCAGATACGGCAACAGACCCTGTCCTGGTAAAAATGGATTTAGAGGCATGTGAAACACCACAATTACGAGATCATAAAGACCTCTACTGAAATTTCAAAGGAAAGCATGGCAAGTTAAGTAGCAAAGTAGCAAGGCCCAAGTTTTTGCATGCAGTCCTGACAGAGAGAAGCATGAAGATGTTTGTTTACAATGAAGCTGAAGCTTCCCTGGAGAATCCAGAAGCTAAAGCGAACTTGCCAAGAGAGGCTGCAGGCAATGTACAAAATCAGCCCAGAAAAGCAGCAGGGAAGCTACAACTTCCACCCTTGTCTTTAGAACATGAATTCTACCAGAGTATACTCTGGAACCGAGGCATGGAGCTTTAGCATGTAATGTGTAATTTGCTTTCAGTTTTTCTTTAGTCTGATCTCTCCTTTCTATTCCCCTATTTTTCTCTTTGTAAATGGGAATATTGACTCTAATCACTATATATTGGAAGTACATAATCTTTTCTTTTACTTTGTTATTAAAGGTATTTCTCCTAGGTCTGACCTGACTATTGGATATCAAAAGGCAAAGAATGTTGTGGAGACCTAAAGAATACTAAGCGCCACAAGCATTAAAAACAACATGATTAGGTGGCTACAGCCTTATAAGGACACAGCTGATGTCTGACAAAACTGTTTGGAAACAGGGCAATTGGGATTTTTATGAGAAGGATGTTGATAATACTTTTAATTATATAAGTAATATATAGAAATAAAACCTTATGGTAAACTTGCAGAGTACAAATGGGAAAGCCATGTAATGTTGCAGGAGAAATGATTTTCATTTTCAATGAATCCACAAAATAAATATAGTCCTAAATCACAAATATATTACTACATAAACATAGCAGGATGATGAACAGAGAACATTAACAACAAATCAAGGGTTAGAAAAAGCATGGTAACTATAGGTAGAATAAGTTATTTTCCTCCGAGGAACTCAGAAACATTCAATAATTACATTTCAGTCCAAGGGAAGGTAGTGAGAACCATGTTCTGATAATGTCCAACTGAGATAGCTACTTAAAGTACAAACCAAGGTATTAATATCTTAAGGTGAAAAATAAATAAAAACTTGCAGTCCCTCCTCCTTCTCGACAGTTGGACACCTGGAGCTCCACCTGGGGCCTGGCTGAGGATCTCTGCATCCACTTCCATCAGTTATTGGATGAGAGTTCCAAGGGTGTTTAGTCATCTGATCACCAGACTAGGTCAGATCAGGCCCTCCCTCGACCACTGCCAGCAGTCTACAGAGGATATATCATTGTGGATTTCTGGGGACCTCTCCAGCACTCTGCCTATTCCTGTTCTCATGTGGTCTTCATTTATCATGGTCTTATTCCTCGTTCTCGCTTTCTGTTCTTGATCCAGCTGGGATCTCCTGCTCCCCTAAGCTTTCTTTCCCTCAAATCTTGCCCTTCATTACTCCCTCTGTCATCCAGGCTGTTCATGTAGATCTCATCCATTTCTCTGTCATTGGGTGATCCCTGGGTCTTTCCTAGGGTCCCGTTTTCTAGGTAGCCTCCCTGGAGTTGTGTAGCAGTCTAGTCAACTTTGTTTTACATGTAGTATCCTCCTATGAGTGAGTACATACCATGTTTGTCCTTCTGAGTCTGGGTTACCTCACTCAGGATGATCTTTTCTAGATCCATCCATTTGCCTGCAAACCTCATGATGTCATTGTTTTTCTCTGCTGAGTAGTACTCCATTGTGTATATGTACCATATTTTCTTTATCCATTCTTCAGTTGAAGGGCATCTAGGTTGTTTCCAGGTTCTGGCTATTACAAACAATGCTGATATGAACATAGCTGAGAAGATGCCCTTGTGGTGATTGCGCATTCCTTGGATATATGCTCAAGAGTGCTACAGCTGGATCTTGGGGGAGATGGATTCCCAATTTTCTAAGGAAGCGCCATATTGATTTCCAAAGTGGCTGTACAAGCTTGCATTCCCACCAGCAGTGGAGGAGAGTTCCCCTTGCTCCACATCCTCTCCAGCATAAGCTGTCTTCTGTGTTTTTGATCTTAGCCACTCTGACAGGTGTAAGGTGGTATCTCAGAGTCGTTTTGATTTGCATTTCCTGGATAATTAGGGATGTTGAGCAATTCCTTAAATGTCTTTCAGCCATTTGAACTTCCTCTGTGGAGAATTCTCTGTTTAGTTCTATAGCCCATTTCTTAATTGGACTGTTGGGCATTTTGATGTCTAATTTCTTGAGTTCTTTATATATTCTAGATATCAGCCCTCTGTCAGATGTGGGGTTGGTGAAGACCTTTTCAATTGTTGCAAGATAGCAAAAAGCACAGGGACAAATAGCCAATCAAATGGAAGCACATGAATTATGAACCAACGGCTATGGAGCCCCCAGCTGGATCAGGCCCTCTGGATAAGTGAGACAATTGAATAGCTTGATCTGTTTGGGAGGCTCCCAGACTATGGGACCGGGACTTGTCCTTGGTGCATGAGCTGGCTGTTTGGAACCTTGGGTGTACACAGGGACACATGCTCAGCCTGGAAGGAGGGGACTGGACCTGCCTGTACTGAATCCACCAGGTTTAAATGAGTCCCCAGGGGTGTCTTGGTCCTGGAGGACATGGGAATGGAGGGGAGGGGCAGGGGGAAGGTGGGGGGGGGGGCGGGAAGGGGGAGGACAGGGGAACCCTGATATACAGACACTAAGAGAAGTCAAAATAAAATGAGGAGTTATCTTTCCTTGCTTTGAAAAAAAAAAAATAAAAACTATTCTGAAATATGAATCTCCTTTACTAAATGTATCTAACATGGTAGTATGGTTAAATAAAGATAACTGAGAGAGGTATATAATACATAACTGCTAAAAGTCTGTTTCAACTTAATAAAATGCCTTCCAAAAAGAGTGTTTATTTCCAACAGAAAGAGAATGTGTAACTGTGAGACTTCTAGAACCGAAGAACTGTGAAGTGCTGAAAACCTTTATAGAAATGTAATAATACTATACATCGAATGTAAGACATAAGACATAAAAGACTGACAATAGAAACACAACTTAATTCATAAGAAAAGTTTTGGATATTTGGAAGACAGACTGAAAGTGCTATTGATAAAAATCACCTAGGAAACTTGAGATGCTATGGAACTCATATGCTTACCCTGAAAATAACTAACCTGATTGTCTTTCTTCTCAGCTAAGACAGAAGCAAGGTCAGAGATCATTTTATTCCATCACTGATAATCATATCTGGCCATAACTGGCTTGTAATTGGCCATGCAAATAGTCTTTGAAGCAGAAGATTAAATGCTCCTGCCCATCTTACCTAGTCCGCAAGATGTGTCTTGTAAAGTGAATAAAAATGATTACTTTTATTCTATGCTTCGTATATATACCATTAAAATGGTTAATTACTGCCCAACTAGAATTAAGTTCTGAGAAAGCCATTTGTTCAAAGGAGGTGGCTATTATCTGAAATTTTATACAACTGAGCTTTGGAGAAATGAGTATTTAGTGTAGAAATAATGGTAATTACAGATATATTATTGAGGAATCACTGAATAGAGTCTACCCTTAGAACTTGAAATAAGGGCTGGAGAGATGGCTCAACCGTTAAAGGCTAGGATCACAACCAAAAATATAAGAACTTGGAATAAAAACAATGTTTAATACATTCTAATTTTCAATACCTAATATCTTTCTGTTATTCAAATGTAACTAATAAAAGGCAATTCTGGCCTAGGAAGCAAGCAGGCTAACTGTAGATCTTCATCTAGCTCCTCTCCTCCAAACCCAATACCCAAGTCTTATTTACAGCTCTGCAGCAAACCACCTAATACAGCTTCCCTTACCCCCTCACCCCACCCGCCCCATCTCCAGTGGATCACACAGACCTTACCCTTCAAAATTCCTTGCCCTCACTCTGCTTTATCCCAGGTTCCCTACTTCCAGTAGGTATCCCCTGGGAACCCACAGGCAACTCCAGCCAGGGAAACAAAAGGCTAACTGTAGATTTTCAGCTCTCTCTCTCCTCCAAATTCTATTCAATCTCATCCCTAACTTTATAGCAGACTACCTTTTGTAGTCTTTCCTCATCCTAACCTCATCCCAAGGAAACTAAAAAGATCTTGGTGGAACACCCTGTTTGTCTCCCTCATGTGAGGCTCCCTATAGCCCACCTCTGTTAGCCCAACCCCATTCCTAATTGTCAGCTTGAACAAACAAATTTTACCTGGAACCATTAGTAACCACACATATCAGAATCCCAGAAATTTCCTAAGAGGTAGCACATATACTCTCTGAAGAACCAGAGAGGGAAACAGAAACCAAGAAAACAGTAAACACCCACCTAAGACAAGACTGGATGTATATCAGCACCTATAATTATAATCTTCCCAAATCCAGATGCCTAAATACCAAAGAAAAACACAGTAACAGTCAGGACATATGTGTACACTAGAGGCCAGCAACTTGACCACAGAAGGCCCTGAGTACTCCAATATAACTGAAGCACAAGACACAGACCTTAAAATAGCCTTTATGAACATAATATACAGGTCCTTAAGGAGAAAATGGAAAAAAAAATCCCTTAAGGAAATCTTTAAAAACATAAACAGTGCAAGGAAATGAATAAAACAGTTCAAGACCTAAAAGTGGAAACACAATCAACAAAAAAAGTCAAACTGAGATAAATTTGGAAATGAAAAATTTAGCACTTGAACAGATACGAAGATAAACTCCATCAACAGAATACAAGAGATGAAAGAGAAAATCACAGGCATTGAAGACATGATAGAGGAAATGAATCTTTTTTTGAACAAATAAAATGTTAAATCTAAAAAAAAAAAAAATCAAGGCATAAAACATTCAGGAAATTTAGGACATTATGAAAAGACCAAATCCAAGAATCAGATGAATAGAGGAAAGAGAAGAAAGCCAGGTCAAAGGCACAGAAAATATTTTCAACAAAATTATGAAGAAAATTTCTCTAACCTAAAGGAGATGCTTATCAAGGTATAAGTAGTATACAGAACATCAAATATATAGAACAGAAAAAAAGTTTTCTTGGCACATAATGATCAAAACAGTAAATGTACAGAACAAAGAAACAATACTAAAAGTTACAAGGGAAAAAGACAAACATATAAAGACAAATCTATTAGAAAAATATCTGACTTCTCAATGGAGACTCTAAAATCCAGAAGGGCATAGGCAGATATTCACAGAATCTACCAGACCACAGATGCCAGCAAGCGCAGAATACTACACCCAGCAAAACTTTCAATCGCAATACATGGAGAAAATAAGACACTCTGTGATAAAACCAAATTAAAGGAATCCTACACTGAAATTTTTAGTATGTAAGTACCAAACACAGGGGTTCCCAAGTTCACCAAGGAAACACTAATACAGCTTAAATCACATATTGATCCTAACCCACTCACACCAATAGACAGGTCATCCACACAGAAACTGAACAGAGAAATGTTGGAGCCAACTAATGTTATAAACCAAATGGACATAACAGATATTTACAGAACATTTCACCCGAACACAAAAGAATGTACCACTTTCTCTGCACCTCATGGAATTTTCTCGAAAATTGACCACACACAAGGACACAAAGCAAGTCTCAACAGATATAAGAAAACTGAAATAACACCTTGCATCCTGTCTGTCCACCATGGATTGAAACTGGGTATCAACAACAGAAACAATAGAAAGTTTACAAAGTCATGGAAACAGAACTACTCACAATGGAACAAAAAATGGATCAGAAAGAAATTAAAGACTTTTTAGAATTGAATAAAAATGAATACACACCATACCAAAACTAATAGGACACAATGAAGGTGGCCCTAAGAGACAGATTATAGTTAAGTACCTACATATAAAATTGGAGAGATCTCATATTAGTAACTAAACAGTATACCCAAAAGCTCTAGAACTAAAATAAGAAACTCATCCCAAAGGAATAGATGGTAAGAAATAATCAAACTCAGGGCAGAAATCAATATGCTAGAAACAAACAAAACAATGAATCAGTGAAACAAAGAGTTTGGTTTCTTGAGAAAAATCACTAAGATTGACAAACCCTCAACCAAATTAACTAAGAGGTGGAGAGAGAATATCCAAACTAACAAAATTAGAGATGAAAGAGGGATATATAGACTCTTATGGATGTACTTTAAAAACATATATATTCTACCCATTTGGAAAATTTAAAAGAAATGGATAATTTTCTTAATACATACCACTTGCAAAAATTAAATGGAAATCTGATAAGAAATTTAAACAGACCTATAACACCTAGTGAAAGAGAAGCAGTCATGAGAAGTCTTTCAACCAAAAAAGCCCAGGGCCAGGTGGTTTTTAGAGCATAATTCTATCAAATTTTCAAAAAAGAGCGAAAGCTAATATCCCCAAATTATTCCGCAAAATTGAAATATAAGGAACATTGCTCAATTTGTTTTTTGAGTCTACAGGTGCCCTGATACCTAAACCATATAAGGATCCAACAATGAAAGAGAATTATAAACCATTTTTCCCTTATGATCATAGATGCAAAAATTATCAGTAAAATATTCGCAAACCAAATCCAAGAACACATCAACAAGATCATCTACCATGATCAAGTAGGCTTCATCCCAGAGACGCAAGGATGGGTCAATATATATGAAAATCAATAAATATAATCTACCATGTAAACAAAAAGAAAGAAAAAACACACAATCATCTCATTGGATTCAGAAAAGACCTTTGACAAAATCCAACACACTTTCATGATAAAATCCCTCGACAGATTAACGGTACAAGGGACATAGGGCAAAATAATAAAGGCAATATACAGTAAGCCCATAGCCAACATCAACTTTTATTGAGAGAAACTCAAACAGTGCCACCAAAATCAGGAATAAGACAATATTGTCTGCTCTCTCCATACTTACTCAATATAGTACTTGAAGTCTTAGCTAAAGCAATGAAACAACTAAAGGAATTCAAGGGGATACAAATTGAAAAGGAAGAAGTCAAAGTATCTTTATGTGCAGATGATATGATACTACACATAAATGACCCTAAAAATTCTACTAGGGAACTCCCACAGCTGACAAACACTTTCATCAAAGTAGCTAGATACAGAATTAACGCACAAAATCCAGTAGCCTTCCTATATACAAAAGACAAATGGACTGAGAAAGAGCCTCAAATAATATAAAATATCTTGGAGTAACTCTAATCAAGCAAGTGAAATACTTTGAAGAAAGAAATTGAAGAAGGTATCAGAAGATTGAAAGATCTCCCATGCTCTTGGATCTTTCAGATTAATATAGTAAAATTAGCACCCTACCAAAGTAATCTACAGATTAAATACAATCCCCATCAAAATTCCAAAACAATTCTTCACAGAATTTGAAATTTTAAAAATTTCTATAAAAACACACAAACAAAAACCAGAATAGCTGGAGCAATCCTGAAAAATAAAAAAAATTGCTGAAGGTATCACCATTCCTAATTTCAAGCTATACTATAGAGCTATCGTAATAAAAATGGAATAGTATTAGCACAAAACCAGACATGTTGGTCAATGGAATCAAATTGAAGACCCTGATATAAATATACACACTTATGAAAATCTGATTTTTGTAAAGCCAGAAATACACATTGGGGGAAAAAGGATAGCATCTTTTAACAAATGTTGTTGGTTAAACAGAATGGCTGTATGTAGAACAATCCAAGTAGACCCACATACTTATCACCTTATAAAACTCAATTCCAAGTAGATCAAAGACCTCAACCTAAAACCAGACATACTAAACCTG
This sequence comes from Onychomys torridus, assembly GCF_903995425.1. Lineage (NCBI taxonomy): Eukaryota > Metazoa > Chordata > Mammalia > Rodentia > Cricetidae > Onychomys > Onychomys torridus. Next base: position 93,567,818 of record NC_050449.1, on the reverse strand, counting down.
ATAGAAGAGAAAGTAGGGAATAGCCTTGAACCCACTGAAACAGGAAAAGACTTTCTGAACAAAACACTGTTAGTATTGGCACGAAGATCAACAAGTAATAAACGAGACCTTGTGAAACTGAAAAGTTCTTGTAAGCAAAGGACACTGTCATTTGTACAAAATAGCAGGCTATAAAATGGAAATATATTTTTTTACCAACTTTTTATTATTTTTTATCAACATTTGTTAAAGGTCTAATATCCAAAACATATAAAGAACTCAAAAACTATATACCAAGAAAAGAACCCAATTAAAAAATGGGGTATAGATCTAAATAGAGAATTGTCAATAGAGGAAATGTAAATAGCTGAGAAACGCTTAAAGAAAGGTTCAACGTCCCTAGTCATCAAGGAAATGAAAATCAAAACTATTTTGAGATTTCACCTCACGCTTATCAGAATGGCTAAAATCAATAAAACAAGTTCTGGCTCATGCTGGTGAGGATGTGGAGTAAGGGAAATCCCCATCCATTATGGGACTACAAACTTGTACAGCTACTATGGAAATCAGTGTGCAATGCCTCAGAAAGATGGGAATTGATCTCTCTTAAGATCCAGCTATACCACTCTTTGGCACATAACCAATGTTCATTGCTGCTCCATTCATAACAAACAGAAATTGGAAACAACCTAGATGTTTCTCAACAGATAAATAAATAAGGAAGATGTGATATATATAATGGAGTATCATAAATTAAAAATATAAAATATGGAATTCATAGGTAAATGGAGAAAAATCATCCTGAGTGAAGGATCCTAGACTCAAAGCGACAACTACAGTGTGTATTTCCTTATACGTGGACACTGGCTGCTAATGATAACCAAGCTACAAACCAAGGGGAGGTATAAAGGATGGTGGGAGGGGAACATGTCAGATAGGCTCCCCTAGGAAAGGGAAATAGAATAGACAATTATGCATTGTTGGGGAGGATCAAGTAGAGAGAGGGAGGGAAGAGGGGGACAAGGGAGAGAATACATGGAGAGACAGTTAAAATTAAGGGTCATTTGAGGGGTAGTATGGAATCCTAGTGCTGTAAACAATTTCTAAAATATAGACATATATGAAGGTGATCTAAATGAAATCACCAAATAATGAGGAAGACAGTGCCCAAACTGGGTAGCTCTTGTCACCAAATAAAGCTTCCAGTACAAGGACTGGGTTACAACTAATTGGAATGTTGGCCAAAGGGTTCCCTTAGGAACCCCCAAACAACAGAGGCTGTTGCCAAGACTACAGGTTGCTCTCAACAAATTGATGGGGAGGCCCTATTGTTGAAGACAACACCTACACAACTCAATGAATGAGGAGCAGTCGAGCCAGTGTCTACATAAAGCCTTCATCCCTGTGTTACAATGTCTTTGGTACATGACAGTACTCTAAATGCAAATAAGAAACATAAACTCCAAGCCAACCACAAACCCTTTGATTTACCATGGTTTCCTGCCTGCAACACATGCTAGTGCAATGGTAGAACAAAGCTTGTGGGAGTAACCAACCAATATCTGTTGTGGGATTTTTGTACACTATGTGAAGGTATATTGCTGTAATTGGTGTAATAAAAGGCTGAATGGCCAATAGCTAGGTAGGAGATCTAGGCGACACTTCTGGACAGGGAGAAAAAGGAGGAGGAGAAAAATTAAGGTTATGGAGATGCCAATGAGACATGGAAGAGTCAGACATACAGAATGAAAGAAAAGCAAAGGCCACAAGGTAAAAGGTAGATTAATAAAAGCAGGTTAATTTAAGTTATAAGAGCTGGGGGGGGGGGGCTGGAGAGATGGCTCAGAGGTTAAGAGCACTGACTGCTCTTCCAGAGGTCCTGAGTTCAATTCCCAGCAACCACATGGTGGCTCACAACCATCTGTAATGAGATCTGGTGCCCTCTTCTGGCCTGCAATCATACATGCTGTATACATAATAGATAAATAAATAAATATTAAAAAAAAAGGGCTAGTGGGACAAGCCTAAGCTAATGGCCAAGGTTTCATAGTTAATAGTAAGTCTCTGTGTCATTTGTGAGCTGGCAGCTCCCAAAAAATCCAACTACAAATATGTGCTTTCATTTAAAGCCCATTCCACAAGCTGGAACCCATACTCCACACTTCTTGGGAGATCAAGAACATGAGAATAGGTAGATCAGGGAACTAGGGTAAAAACAAATAATAATGCTCTAAAAAGATTACATAATAATACATGACTCCTAATGACATTCTGCTATAATGATAGATCAGTGCCTTGCTCAGCCATCATTAGAGAAGCTTCCTTTTGCAGCAGACAGGAACAAATAAAGAGACCCACAGCCAGATATTATGCAGAGTGAGAGACCATACAGTACTGTTTTATGTCAACTTGATACAAGCTAAAGTTACCTCAGAAGAGAGAGCCTCAATTTAGATCAGGCTCTAAGTGATTGATGGGGAAGGGCCCCAGGACTTTAATCCCAGCAATCAGGAAGCTGAATTGGAGGCCAGCCGGGTCTACATACAAAGCTCCAGGTAAGCTAAAGTTACATAGTGAGACCTTGTCTAAATACAAACAAACAAACAAAAACAACCCCAACAACTATTATTACTTGTGTTTTACCAAAGCACATGGCATAATGGTCTCTTAAAATTTCTTTGGCTTGGGTGTAATGGGGGAATATGTTCAAAGCATATTTGTATATTGGCATGCAAACACTTGTAATTCAGTATATTGAAAATAAAAGTCTGAAAAACACAGATAAAAGAAGATCAACAGACATTTATAGATATTGGACAGCTATTTTCAAATTTTATTTTTCAGGCTGTCAAATACCAAGTATGAAAATTAACTATGTAGATAAATTCCAAGCAAAAACTAAATTAACCTTACATCAAAGAAAAGTTTGGTTACAATAAAACAAAATTTGGCAAACTCAATGAAAAGCAAAGAAGACATTGGTTACTTACCAGCAAGGGTACTTGTATGCCTAAAAGCTCTGACCTGGGAATCTGATAAACCAGTCAAAAGGGAGATTACGGTGTCCATCATATATTCATCATAAATTATGCTATACTGACACTGCCGAATCAGGACTCCAATAAATTCACAAAAATTGGAACGGAATTTTTTCCACTGAGGGCCAGGCATGGTAAGGGGGTAGTCACCACTGTCCTAGAAGGTGTAAAAAGAACTTATTAAGTATCACAAGATAACAGATCAGATTTTTATTGCTACATACAAAAGAATATTTTATTTCTAAATACATGTAGACTGAAAAAATGTCTCTCATGGGCACATTAATAGTATTAATGTTTTTGCTTTAAACATGCACAAATCTTAATGTGCTCAAAACTATCACGTTAAAATCAGTGTTTACTTCATTATTCTAAGATTCTTAATAAAAGTAACAGTTCCAATTTATGTGTTTACATTTTTATAAAAATAATTTGAAACAGAAACTGAAAAATAATAGTTTAAAAAGAATATTTACTGTTGAATATAAAGGAAGTAATTAAGATACATCTGTCAACATAGCCTTTTACATTTTTTTATTCATTTACTGAGAGAAGTGGCAGATAGACAGACATACCCAACACATGCATGCCACAATGCAAATATGGGAGTCAAAAGACAGTTTGCTAGTGTTGGCTATCTCCTTCTGTCATGTGGCTTCTAGATACTAAACTCATATCAGCAGGCTTGGTAGTCCTTTTTACCCACTGAAATATCTCAGCAAGTCAGCATGGCATTTCTCAGCATTTCTAAATCAAATTTTGAAGAACGAATATTTTTAAAAATTGTAGCATTTCATAAAGAAGCCTAAAATTGACCTTTCACACGCCAAGCTCTTTTCTTCAAATTTTACAATAAATTTGATAATAATTCTATTTCATAAAGCAGATTTATTAACTTCTTTAAAAGAAAAACACAGGATGGGCTCTTGGTAAATTGTGTGACTTTGTTTAAATCACAAAATCAATAGTTGAGCCTAACACTAAAGGTCTTCTTTCTCCAGCTTAAAACATTTAAGAAAATACATAAAAGGAGGGATAGATATGGTGGTATAAGACTGAAATCTTAATACTGGATTTTTACCTAAAGGATTTGGGAATTTGAGGGCAGTATGAAATACGAACAAAACGACAACAACAACAACAACAAAACCCTTTCTCAAAAACTGAGAGGGAGAAGGGGAGGGGAGAGAAGAGTTGAAACTAAATTGAAAGGGCAGAGTGGTAGCAACAACCAAGGTAGGTAAGAAGAAATCAACTAAAAGGTAAAGCCAAGTCAAAGGCCAAGTGTGTTCTAGCTTGTCAGTGTGGGAAAGTAAAAAGTTTGTGCTCAATCAAAACTGTTTCCAATAACAAAATCTAGGAACAAGGCAGGGGAACAAGAGGACTTTTACTTGTGGTGAAACAGGTTAGTAAGTGGTAATCTTCAACTGGAAAGCAAGGAGCCCAGCTTGCTTGTTTAGATCTTTTTGTTGCATAAATCAAAAGCCTTAATCTGATGGGCTCTGGTATAGGGAGCAGCAAATGCATCAAAACCAGGGCAGAAGCCAAGATCCATCATAACAGAGAAGAGAAATAAGAGCCTCTAGACCAGAAGAGAAGGAGAAAAAAATACTGCCTTGGGCTCTGCATCTGTATCATTTGATATCAACCAAAGAGCTGTTAGCTTGAAGAGAGACAGGAAACTCCCCTTTTGTCTAGAAGACAAAAGCAAGAGACTGCCTGCTACAGAACGGAGGAACAAAAAGCTGAAAGGGTACTTAAGTGGCTCTAGACACACAGGGTACCATTCAGACCCAGGCAGGACCATGAATAAATGTTACTATTGGTACCAGGCAGCAAGCAACACTGTAATGCAACTTGTAGGAGAAAAGCTGAGGAAGTGATTTCTTCTGTGGCAGTGCAGAAGTCTCTTGAGGTGTAGCCTTAATAGGAAAAACCCACCAATAAATTGCCCCTCACCAAAGAAGATTCCCAATACAGCAAAAGGAAGCCATTATAGGAACTGTAACACATCAAAAGATCATGGGGACTCCAACATCAGTGGATACAACTGCAACACAGCTTCTACATCAGTAACTCAGAGAACATCACAGAGAGGCAAGAAAGATCACAGTGGCTGCTATTCTTGGTTGTCAACTTGACTACATCTGGAACTAACTAAAACCTGAGCAGAGGGGTACACCGGTGAGGGAGTTTTTAATTAAACCATTTGAAGTTGGAAGACCCACTTTTAACCCAGCTCTTTTGAGGTGGTAAGATCTACCTTTAGTCTGGACTATACCTTCTGCTAGCATACTACATAAAAAAACATAAAAGAGCCTGTTTGCTCTTGCTCTCAAGTCCATTCCTTCACTGGCATTAGAGCCTACTTTTTGAGAATTCTGGTGTGTACTGAAAACCAGCTGAGACATGGACTCAACAACTACTGGATTTTTGGACCTTCCCTGGGTAGACAGCCATTATTGGACTAGCTGGACCACAGTCTGTAAGCCATTCTAATAAATTTAAAATAAAATAAATGACTAAAAAAGAAAAAGCTCATGATACTCAAAGCACAAAAACAAAAAGGTCTACCATTAAGGAAATCTGAACTCTATGGCACATTAAAAGTAATGATAGTAACAAAAGAACACAAACCTCACTTTCCAAATAGACTGAAAAACCTATACATTTAGAACCTTTTAGTTTTTGTACCACTTGCAAATACTACTGTCATTTTCAAAAAAGAGTCTGTATATATTTCAAAAATTTCTTAACTCTCTAATCTGGAACACTAACTCCTAGATAAGATGTCTTCATCAAAGCTCTCCCCTCAGGGCTCAAGGAAGAAGAAGCAGAAAGACTGTAAGAGCAAGAGGGGATGGAAACACTATCTTCCAGACACAACAGAACTGAAACATATGACCTCACAAAGACTGTGGCAGAACACACAGGGCCTACATTGGTTCCAGCTAGATAGGGTACCATTGCTAAGAGAGAGAAGTAGAAATGGGCTCCCATCCATAACCAGTCCAAATGACAACTGTTCAAAAAGAAAAAGTTAGTTTTCTCAATTGAAGTCTCACTGGGTATATAATTCACACCCAAGAGTAGGTCCCATGCTCAGATGGCCAAAACAAAACGAATTCAATGGTAGTTTTGTAGACTTTCTGTCTCATATTGCTTTCTTTGGGCTTTACATTTTGTTGTTGTTTGGGTTTGGTCTTACTAATTTTCTACTTGTCTGTCTGTGTTTCTTTTTTTCCCCCAAGATTTATTTATTATGTATACAGCATGTATGACTGTAGGCTAGAAGAGGGCACCAGATCTCATTACAGATGGTTGTGAGCCACCGTGTGGTTGCTGGGAATTGAACTCAGGACCTCTGGAAGAGCAGTCAGTGCTCTTAACTTCTGAGCCATCTCTCTAGCCCCTGTCTGTGTTTCTTGTGTTTTTTAAATTCTGGTTTGTTTGTTTGCTTGTTTTCCCTCCCTTCCTTCCTTCCTTCCTTCCTTCCTTCCTTCCTTCCTTCCTTCCTTCCTTCCTTCTTTCCTTCCTCCCTCCCTCTCCCCCCCCCTTTTCTTTCTTTATTCCTGAGACAGCGTTTCTCGAGACAGGGTGTAGCCTTGGCTGTCCTGAAAATCACTTTGTAGACCAGGCTGGCCTCAAACTCACAGAGATCTGCCTGCCTCTGCCTCATGAGTGCTGGGATTAAAGGTGTGTGTCACCATGACCCAGCCTTGTTTGTCTGTTTTCTAAAGAAAGGAAGAAAGAGTGTGGAGTTGGGTGGGTGGAAGGCAGAGAGGATCTGGGAGGAATTGGAGGAGGGGAAACCATGACCAAAGTATACTGTATGAAAAAATTTTACTTTCAATAAAAATACATATTAAAAATGAGAAGAAGAGAAGAGTTGAACCCAAAGATGTCTCTGACTTCTCCAAGTGTGCCAGGGCACATGTACACTTCTATTCAACCATGCCCTCCACCCCAAAACATGAAGTCCACTGCAAGGCACACAACTATCTCCTCAACCGCTTATGCCTCGAGTTTTAAATCTGGCTATTTTTACAGGCTATCAAAATGTTCTTTGATATTTCATAATGTTGTACAACAGAAGTAAAGCACAACTGGACAGCCAGTCAATTGCAAATGTAAAGAAACGGGGACCAGGCTTCATGCACCTATAATCCCAGAATCTAGGATTCTGAGACAGAGCTACAATACTGAGGTCAGTTATGTAAGGAATTCTAAGCTAGCCTGGGCCACAAAACAAACAAACAAACAAACAAACAAATAAATAAAGCTAGCCTGGGTAAATAAATAAATAAATAAATAAGAGACAAAAAATTATTCACCCCACTAAAAAAACAACAAAAAACAAAGTAACAACAATAAAACCTACAATGTCCAGACACCTACGTGTATTTGATAAATTCTCAACATGATGATATTTTCAACTTCTGTGATTATGGACATAACTCATAAACAGCTTGAGGCACTCCTGTATATAAAAAGGTTTGATACAATAACCAGTTCAGGCATCTACTGACGATTCTGGACTATTTCCATAGCACTAAACAAAGAAGGATGGCTATATCACTACTACTTCAAACAGTATTTACAAACACTTTTTCAGGTAATAAACTACCCACATGATAACCTCCCTGTCCTACACACTGACTTGCAAACATGTTTTTAGCACTCTACAGACTCTAAACACACAAAAATGAGCCAAACAACACTTTCTCTTTCAAAGAACTTCTGATTTACTCAAAGAGACAAGGATATGGACACATGAATGAGTTAGTAAATAACAGGAATATTCCAAGGGAAAGTAATACTTAAAAGGAATGATCAATTCTCTGAAGACAGAACTAGGGAAGAAAAATATGGAATATACTCCAGATAACAATAAAGTGAGCAGAAACCTATAAACAAAGGCATTAAAAAGAGGATGGCAACACTATTTTAGGTGGCATAAGCTGAAAGAGAATGCATGAAAATAACCAGCAAGAGAGAAGGCAAACCAACCGACAGACCAACCAAACTGGTAAGTCACAAAGAAGTTCAAGGAATCCCAACTTCATTCTGGAGACCATATTCAGGAATTGACCTAGTTTAAGCAAATAAATATTCTGAACAGATAGATGTGTGCTTTAAAAAGACCCTTTTATAGGGGGAACGGTTATTGGGACTATATATATATGTATATATATATAGGTCTATGTTTGCTAGACAATCTATTTACCAATGAGTTATATCTCAACAATAAAAAGACATACAATAAAAGTTTCCTCTTCGTAAGTTAATTAACATAGATACTAGTCTTAGGAATCCGAACAATATAGTATTTCATATAAAACACATATAGATATTCATACCAACAAAGAAAAATAAATTATAAACAATGACATAAAATCAGTTTTTATGATCAAATATAATAAGCTGATGGATTAAAAAAACCTGGGAATTTAAGAGGGAATTTGGACACAAAATTAAAGGAGAGAAATTGGGGATGGAGAGACGGCACACGTGCAAACAAAACACAAATGCACATAAAATAAAAATAAAATATCAAAAATTAAGAAAAATAGCTGGGCGGTGGTGGTGCATGCCTTTAATCCCAGCACTTGGGAGGCAGAGGCAGGTGGATCTTAGTGAGTTCAAGGCCAGCGTGGTCTCCAAAGTGAGTTCCAGGAAAGGTGCAAAGCTACACAGAGAAACCGTTTCGAAAAACCAAAAAAGAAAAAAAGAAAGAAGAGAACTGAAGACACAGAAACGCATGAAGAACAACTCAATTCTTATGGATTATGACTAAATCAGACTGAAAGATGTTAGCAAAGTATTTCTGTACTTGAGAACATGAAAAACACTTTTGGTGTGAAATGCAAGAGAAAATGTGGCTATCTGATGGAAAGGATATCAATTAAATTATACATATCTGAATGTTTGTTATATCACATATTTGTATTGCTTTATTCAAATGGAAATTGCTAGTAATAAAAAGACTGAACTAATCACAAAAATTAATCTAGAGAAGACAATTCTGTTAATGCTGAAAAAAAAAAAAAAACTTCCATGAAATAGAAGTCTTCTGTAAATCAAAAGAATACATTAGAAGAATAAGTGATGGATTTAAGAGAGTACACAGAATAACTTTATCATAAATACAATATAAAAAATAAAGTGTGAAAGTGTTTCTGAATCTTTTAATACATCAAAACTCAAAATTGTGATGAGTTTGTGAATAATAAGAATAGAAACATGTACACTAAATGGAAATTAGAGCACTCAAGTAGCATGTTCCAAGTAGAAGCACACACACAAGTATGTGGAAAGTCTAGAAAGTGAGAAGATTCTGTACCACATAATTTGAGAAATGCTTGATTAAATACAGTTAAGCAAAATTTTCTGCACTCGAATTTCTAACAACCATAAATAATCTCTAAGATAGGTTTATATACAATATATCTCAAACTTACCCAACCTCTAATAAACCATTTTCCCTCTAAAGCATTGAACCAAGTTAGCATTTCAAGTTGGCATTTCATGTTGGGAATTGGAGACTGCCAGACTTAATGCAAGATGTTAACTTTAATTCATGGCTTTATAAATGTTATTGTCTTCTTTAAAACACTAAGCAAAAAAAAAAGTTTTGGAACAACCAACATATTTACTAAAGATTTAAAAGTATACGGTATCAATTTGTACAGATATTGGAATATTATACCTCATCAAATTCTTCAGTCATTTTTCTGATGATTTCTGCATTCTGCATATTTCGAAACATCTCTATTCTGACAGTACCTGTGGAAAAATAGATTTTATAGTTAATCTTTATCTCATACTAAACATTAAGCCTAATCTGATCACTGATTAAAAAGTTACATAAACTTATTTGGGTTTCCTGTTCATCTCAAAATTTTCCTTTAGTTAAAAAAAATTATTGGTATGAGTGTTTAGCCTTTATGTGATGCCTGCAGAGACCAGAAGAGGGTGTCTGATTCCCTAGAACAGGAATTACAGACTGTTGTACACCACCATATGGATTCTGGAAGCCAAATCCAGGTCCTCTAGAAAAGTAACCAATGCTCTTAACTGCTGAGCCATTTTCCAGCACCTCAAATTATTTTTATACCATTTACTTTAAAAGAAATAGAACACATTTCAATCAAGTTTTTCTAAAACTAAGCCATGAAGTTCTATATAATGATTAAAGATGAAAGCAAGTTTTTTTTACTATTCTAATTCTTTTGTGTTACTTGACAGCTTAATTTTACCCCAAATTTGGTTGGTTATATAATTTATTAATGTACGGACATGCATTTTTTGTTAATTTTGAAAAAACGTCTAGTTTTAAAAAGTCAACATAATTTAGAGCTGGAGCAAAATAAATCAGTGACAGAGCACTTGCTTAGCACAGCATACATGTAGCCACAGTACAGTCCCCATTATGGCATCCAAGCCCCTCCCCCTCCAAAAACATCAATGTTATTCTTAGACAGGGAATGATGGTAGAATGTTTGTCTGGTATGCATGAAGCACCCTAGATTTGAGCTCTAGCATTTTGTAAACAAGGAACAGTGGCACATAGCAAGTTCCAGGACAAACTAGACTGCATAAAATGCCATCTCTAAAATCAAACAAAAGATAAAAAAATATAATTTAAAGAAATTAAAAGCTTATAGTGAACACTGAAGCAGAGAATCTTCACCGAATTTTTTTAAAAAAAGATTCGCTTTTATTTGTGTAAATGTAACATACTCAAAATTTTTGTTCTTTTGGGGCGGGGTGGCTAGGTAGGTGGCTCAGTGGAAAGGGCACTTGCTGCCAAGCCTGACCCAGTTTCATCCCCTGGACCCACATGGTGAAAAGAGAGAATCAACTTTTACAAGTTGTCCTCTGACCTCCACAAATAACATGGGGCATGTTTATACACACATAAATAAATAACAAATAAATAAATAATTGTAATAATCCTTTTGGTCACAAGATTAAGGCTTAAAAAAGGATGAAAGTCCTTAAAAACCAACCTTCAGGTTGACACCCCCCCTCGGCAATCCGGGGAATTCAAGCTCTTAGGAAATGATCCATTAACTATGAAAGTAGTGGCACTCACAAAAAACATACTAGGGAGAAAAGTACTCTCTACATGTGACCTGAAAACTAGATCATAAAAGCAACATAGTTCCACTTTTTTCTATAGTTGTAGGGAACACCAAAGATACTGAGATTATAGAGACTCCCATAAGATGAAGTAAGGACGCTACTCAACAACAACAACAGTCTTCTTGGTAAAAAGAAATCCCTTCCCTAGACAAGACTTAAAATGAGGGCAACCCTGAGCAACAAACTGAACATAACACTTAGACACAGAGAATCAGAACTACTCCATCTGAGCTGCTATAAAATTCTTGAACCACAGAAACAATGATAATGATAAGCAATTCTGTTTTTAATCAATGTACTACACAACTTATCAAAAAGCAATAAACATGTAGTATAGATTGCTCAGGGATGTAATGTACAATAACCAGAAAATGCATATTTAAAAGAATTTAAAGTATTCTTTTTGTGTGTGTACAAATGTGGGAGGTGTGTAAATATGTGCACACGAATATGTGCAGGTGAAGTTGTGTGGAGGCCTGATACTGACATCTGTTGTCTCTGTCAATCACTTTCTACCTTTAACTGAGGCAGAACCTCACCAAATCTAGAACTTGGGATTTTGAGTAGTCTGGCTAGCCAGCTTGCTCCAGGGACTCCCTGTCTTCACTTCTTGCTGCTGGGATGACAGACAGGTGGGATTTCCTGCAGACCCAGGATTTTATGTAGATTCTGGAGAGCTGAAACCCAGTTCTCATATATGTATAGCACGTGTTTTCTCCAATGAGCCCATCTCCCATGTTCATGGAAGGAAAAAGATGACATCAGCACCTTAACTTCAGGTGATTTTTACAAATGACTCAAGAATTTTACTACTACCTGTTTATTCAACAAAAACACAAACAGTGATGAGAAGGCTCAGACATAAATGGCCACAGGTGACAAATTACAGATGAATAATTTAAAAAGAATAAAGATCCAACACGTGAACCAGTAGATTATGTATTGATAAAAGGAAACAACTGATACACATAGTAATATTTTTGGTTTTTCAATATAAGAGGTTGAAAAAAACAGCGTCAAAACAGGAAAGGATGCACCAGCAAGATGTCTTAGTAGGTATTGGTGCCTACTGCCAGAACTGATGAAATTAGTTTGATATCTGAATCAGTGTGATGCAAACTGACTCCCACAAGTTGTCCACTGACTTCTATATATTTGTTGTGGCAAGTGCAGGTTTATACATATATCCACAGAAGCACACACATAAATTAAGTAAATGAAGATGTAATAACATTGTTTTAAAAGACACAGCATCATTCCATTCATACAAAGCTCTAAAACAGGGCCTGATGGAACATACCTTTTATCCTAGCACTCAGGAGGCAGACGAATATCTCTATGAATTTAAGGCCAGATTGGTCTGCTTAGGGATTTCTAGGCCACCCATACTGACGTAGTGAAATTCTGACTTAAAAAACACAACAAAAAAACCCCAAAAACAAACCACGTCTAAAACAAGCAAACTGTACTGATTGAGTTGAAAGTCAGCTAGCATGACCAGTGTACATGAAGAGTAGGAGAGCTAAGAGATCTGGTATAAAATAAGAACTTGTCAGAGATAGGAAAATATTAGATATTGTAACTGAAGAGGCATTAGGTAGTTATATGCATTTATCTAAAGTCATCCAGTTGAACACTAAAATGTATCAATTTTAATTTAATTTTATCTTTGTTCCATTGATTCTCCTAATTTTAAGATTATGGTGAAATCACTTATGGTAAATCCAGGAACTGGAAAAAAATCATACTCGCTTAGAATACCTGGCCCCTGTGGTTCTTCCATCCAATTCTGTAACTTAGAACTTTAGAAACATGAAAAACATAAGACATAATAAATCTAACCTTGCCTGTCACTGGTTGTTTATAGCCTCGGGCAAGAAAAAAGGATAGATAATGTTAGCAACACTATTTCAATACTGACTTATACTTAGTGCTTTAAGATCCTGAGCACTGTAAATGATGCTCTACTCTATTTCCATAATTGATACCCCAAGTTCAAGCACAGTACTTTTACCTATATTTTCAACGAAATAGAGAAGCTCAGGAAAAAAAAAAATCATTTTAAGTGCTAACATTAAGAGGGAGAAGAATGCCAGGCGGTGGTGGCACACACCTTTAATCCCAGCACTCGGGAGGCAGAGGCAGGAGAATCTCTGTGAGTTAGAGGCCAGCCTGGGCTACAGAGTGAGTTCCAAGAAAGGGACAAAGCTACACAGAGAAAAACCAAACCAAACCAACCAACCAACCAACCAAACAAAAAACCTCTTTTTTATGAGTCTACAGTTACCCTGATACCCAAACCACACAAATATGCAAAAAAGAATTACAGACCAATCTCCCTCATGAACATTGATGCAAAAATACTCAACAAAATATTGGCAAAACGAATCCAAGAACACATTAGGTGAGAGAGGAAAACAGAAACTGGCAAAGAAACTGCTATGAAGAGTACCTCATGTTTCATACCTTTGCAAGGACTATAAAATGGAAATAATCTATTAATAATTCAAATGCTAAGGTATTATCTTTTTTAACAAAGAAAACCCCCATGCATACTCACATATGGATAATATTCTAAAGATCAGTCTTACTTTTTAACTGTTCATTCTTCTCCACAACATGACTAAATAAATGCCTTTGATAACATTATCTCCAGATTGCCACAACAGTCTTTTCTTGCCTTAATACTTTAACATTTTTAAAACTATACTAGTTGTTACAGCAGCTCTATATTGTATTTAGAGACAAGTTTCTCATTTCCTTCATTTGGTCATTTATCTGAGCAGCCTTAGGTATTTTCAAAGTTCTATCTAGTATTGAATTCTGCACTTTCTAACATGGAAATATATATATTTTATACCCCTCATAAAGAATACTGCAGACACCATGACATACTAAAATTTTCATTCCATTAGTTGTTTCAAAAATACCTAACATCCTGAACTCTTTCTTACTGAAAGTTTCTTTTGAAGGAAAAAAAAAAATTGCCTAACTGAACACTGGTACCAAAACTAAAGAAGTGATCTTAAGAAATTTGCTTTGGGGCCTTTTAATTTTTCACATTCATGACTTTCTTCATATTATGTAAATGTGTGTGTGCATATGGGCCAGTGGGTGGGAATCAGAGGACAACTTGCAAAAGTCAGTTCTTTCTTCCCACCATATAGGTCCCAAGGATCAACTATGGGTTGCCAGACTTGACACCAAGCACCTTTACCTGCTGAGCTACCTCCTAGGCCTTATATTATGATTTATAAAGATGTGTATGTCTGCTTTGGCATGGTCATACATGCCCATAATCTCAGGCCAACCAACTTATAGTGTACTACATTCACAGAAACATAAATATTGAAAACAAAGAAAGGGAATTATTGAGATTAAATACCACTCCTTTAAACATTAAAAACTTAAGAAAGAATTTTGAACTAACTGCCTTATCACCACCATACACAAGTGATTTAAACACACACACACACACACATCTTTTTGAAAAGAAATCCATAAAAGATTATTCAATACTATCTTTCCAGTAAGGTAACATTTATAATACAGAAAAGAATCTAAAACTTCTATTTTTAACAATAAATAATTCTCAAATTAGAAATAACAGCAGAAATCTAACAAATTCACAATAATTTAGGATAGTTTTGGTGGCGCATACCTGTAATCCCAGCACTCGGGCTTACACAGGAGGTTTCTGAGTTTGAGGTCATCTCAAGCTATAGAGCAAAACCTTATCTCCAAATAAAAATGATTAAAAATGATCGTGAGAGCAAGGCTTAGTGCAACCTCTGTGGTATGTAATTTTTCAAATATCTAACAAAACCACAAATTCATAAATTCTTTGATACTGATACTAAGACTATACTTATAGCAAAGCATTCATAAAATTTTTAAATGTATAAAATAATTTACAAGTATTCTGTGAATCAGTATAATAGCAATAATTAAGAAAAACTCATATGCCATTTATCAAGATCAGATTAGATAAAGGTTAACAATGCTGACAGTGGTAGCAGTCGTCAGCATCTGAGTGCTGCTTTCATGTTAATACATTTAACTTACCCAACAGTCTTATGAGAATGTACTATTCTTTCTCTCAATGTGCAGATGAGAACTAAGACCTCTAATAGCGATTTGTAAACAGATTTTGCTAGCAATTGATCTACTTTGGAAGACTGGCTATGACTAACCACTACTTGTTCTCAATTTGACATTAAATTGTCAAAATACATTAATGTCATCTAGGATTGATAGAGAATAATGTGCAGAATAAATTTGCATATTCCAAAAGATACTGAAATATATACTATATATGAAAATATTACTAAAATTATGTAGTAAGCTGAAAAATCTGGTTACCTTCAGGAATAAGAAAATGTGATTCACATTTAAGGAGGTAAGAAATATATAACATGTTTTTGAAACAACTCTAAGAATATATTACTCAAAACAAAATATATATAAATGCATAAAAGAAAAATGTAAATACTAATCAGTAGAATAAATCATTTTTAAAAAAAGATTTAATACTATTATTATTATTATTATTATTATTATTATTAATGTGAGTGTCTTCATGTACCCTAGGTGCATGCCTGGTACCTGCAGGGGCCACAAGAGGATGACAAATCCCCTAGAACTGGAGTTACAGATGGTTGTGAGCCATCAAGTGGGCATAGGAGAACTGAACTAGGGTCCTCTGCAGTTAACCACTGACCAATCTATCTCTACAGTGTTGCTCCTGGCTCCACTTTTATTTAAATTTTTTAAGATTAAGAAAAATGGCCAATTGGTGATGGCGTACAACTTTAATCCCAGCACTCAGGAGGCAGAGGCAGGAGATCTCTGTGAGTTTGAGGCCAGCCTGGTCTCCAGAAGGAGTTCCAGGACAGGCTCCAAAAGCTACATACAGAAACCTTGTCTCAACCCCCCCCCCCCCGAAAAAAAAACCCAAACAAACCAAAAAACCAAAACCACATACACACAAAAAGGTAATTCTTACTAATTATAGATATAGAATGTTTGTCACAGGCCATGTGTAGAAACTTGGGCCTACTGTTATTTGTGCTGTTTTGGAAAGTGCAAGAAATTTTAGAATGTGAGGTCTAAAATGAGCAACTACAGATCACTATAGTTGATCTGTGGGGGATATACATTCCTCTGGCCTCTTATTTTCTTTCTCGGCTTCCTGAATGCCATGATGTAAACAGCCTATATCATACATTTCTACTACTATTACACATTCAATGCTTTACCTAAAAGTAACAGAGACAAATGACCATGAACTGAAAATTCTGAACATTTATGTCAAACTAAATCTTTCCTGGCTATAATGAAAAGTAAGAATGTGCCGGGCGGTAGTGGCGCACACCTTTAATCCCAGCACTCGGGAGGCAGAGCCAGGTGGATCTCTGTGAGTTTGAGGCCAGCCTGGTCTACAGAGAGAGATCCAGGAAAGGCGCAAAGATACACAGAGAAACCCTGTCTCGAAAACCCACCCACCCTCCAAAAAAAGTTAAGAAAAAGTAAAAAAGAGAGAGAAAAGAAAAAGACAAAGAAAGAATGAAGGGTTATGACTACAACAAAAGCCCATTATTGAGTTCAGAACCACTTAGAACAGGTTTGTGGAAGAAATCTGGAAGGGTTCAGGCTAGAGGCCTAAAACGGTGTAAGAAATACAAAGTGGGAGGTTTTAGTGGCAACTGAGATCAACATACTGAGTAGATGTGGAGAACAATGACTGCTCATGAGGAAACAGGACTCTACTTGTGAATCAGACTATATCATGTTATATAAATAAATAAATCTTACACACACACACACACACACACACACACACACACACACACACACACCCTGTATATGTTTTGTAATTTAAAGATGACAGAATAATAATTTGGTGTAGAGAAGGTCAAAGGAACTCAGAATTCAGGTGGTTGCACAGGTATTGTTAGTTTAGTAGTTGTTGATGAAAATGGGGGAGGGGAGAGACTACTGTAAGGTCTTAGAAAACTTCCGTCAGTGAAAAAAATAAAAACCTGTAAATTGGGATTAACAATGCCTATTCGAAGAGATCTGACACTCTGCACCTGGCCAATAGGAATATCTTGAAGGCATTTCAAGAATAAGCCAGTTCTCACATAAGGCAAACTCAGGGATAATGTAAATCTTATCTCAAAGGCTCTCCCTTAAAAGATTTGCAAGGGAACACTGCTCACATAGAACCATCTAAAAGTTGTTTCCTTAAGATTACTTTACCATGTTCAGTTGCCCATGCATTCAAGAGACTGTTGCAACTGCAGTCTAAGCCTGGCTATGACTCAAGCTGTAGAATAATAATGATCCACAGAACACAGTGCTAGTTCTTCAAGAATGCAGAAAGGGAGACTACAGAATCATACACTTCCATCCACATTTCAAAGAAAATCCAGGAAGGTTGGACAATTTGTGACAAGTTTGTAATTCCTACATGTAGCACCTAAGAAGGGTTGTACAAAGCTAGGAGAATGAAGCTAAGCTGCAATCAAGATGCCAGGATTTGGGATATTGGTTGTGGAAAACTGCAGGTAAAGTTGAATCAGAAAAAGGTGGGGAGAGGCAGGAGAAGGAAGTAGAAATGGAGAGGAAGAGAGGGGAGGGAAGGGGAGGAAGAACGGGAAAAATGCAAGACTGCAGGGGTGGAGCTTCCCGAGTACAATGAACTTTGTATTGTGCCATTATGTGCCTGCAAGTCAGATATGGATCTACAAGATTTAGCATTTGCTCAGCTGGGTTTCAGGCTTACTTTAGTCCCATCTACTTTCTAGGCTCCTATACCTATCTTTTTAAATGGAATTGTTTGCTCTATGCTACTAAATGTTGTAAGAAAAGAAATTTCATTTTGATATTAAGGGTACTAAGAGGAAAGACTCAGGACTTGGATATTTGAGTAACACTTGAAATGGCAACACCACAGTGACTCTTTAGAAATATGACTAAACCACATTATGAAATCACTGTATGGGGGGAAAGGGTAGAAGGATATGGTTTGAATATGATATGTCCCTCATATGTTGAAAGCTTGATCTGCAGATTGGGGAGCTACTTTTTTAGACATGGTAAAAATTCTAGCAGGAAGTAGCTCACTGAGGGTGTTAACTTTGGGAGTTATATCTTGCTCTGGGCCCTTCTGTTAACACTCCTGTCTAATTTCTGGCCTCCATGTAGCAGCCTTTGTTACAATTGTCAGCTGACATAGTCTGCTTTTCTTAGACTTCAAAGAAGTAGTAACCCAACCATGAACTAAAACAATGAACTAAACCATGAACAAAAATAAATCTTTCCTGACTTTCATTTCACAGCAAGGGAAGTAACACAAAATGTATAAAAAGGCACCAGTGGGGTCTTTATTAATGTGTGCACATTGAAGGGTAGAAGTATGAAAACCAAACACAAATTTACCAGAATACAAAATTTTATGGTTTCTATCATATGGAAAAAATGATGAATTAAAAAAAGCACAAAACTAAAAGTGAAACATATCCCTTGATAATTATCACTGTGTATAATAATAAAGGTTAGTGGTGACAATAATAATTGCAACATAAAGGTAAAAAAGTTACATTTCTTTGGAATACGCTTTGGTTACAAGATCTTTGAAATAATACACGGTAGTGTTTTTCAGCTCCACTAGTTATTAGCATGGGACACTGCAAAATGTACATAATCTCTAGAAACTCAAATAACTTTTTTAGTTAATTGTCTTTTTTGTTTTTTCCTGTAAATGACATGACTTCATTCTTATCACGTCTGAAAAAAAAATCTGTGTGATATGTAGACTTTCAAGTCTTTTGTGTAATGTCAAAAAGTGGCAGAGTTGGGTTATATAGTAGACTGACTGACTCTCTCTCTCAGAGTCTGCATTCCCAAGAGAGTACATAAGGGCCCCTTTGTCCACTTCCTTGTCAGTATCTGCTATGTTTTCTCAATGACTGACATTATGACTGGAATGAGATGGAATCTCAATGCATACTTCATTTGCATTTCCCTAATGGATAACCATACTAAAATTTGTTTTTATGTTTATAAGGGCCATTTGTAGTCCATCTTTTGAGAGCTATGTGTTCATTTCACTAGTCTATTACATGACTAGGTTGTTTAAGATATCTAACTCTGAAGGTGAGGATAGGGCCACAGCAAAGCACTTTAATTCCTAGGTCCTGGAGAGTGTATAGCACATTAAAGTTTAATTAATGCAGAAAAAATAAAACAGAAAAGTTTTTGACATTGTGTCTGCAGTTTGTAAAAAGTTCAGTCAATCCTGAGCTGCCAACTTCAGCCACCCTATTTTTACCATTGCTTAACTTGAAGTCCATAAAGTGATAGGGCATTTACATGGGTTGCTGGTTTTGGTAAAACTCTTAGTACCTCCCTAGAACATAATGGAACTCGGATCTCTACTTATGTCTATTTCCAGGTTAAAATGGTGTGTGGAAAATGAGGCCTGCCTTTTTTCTTTCAGAAGCAGAAAGTCATTCCAGCGAATGTCTAGCCACTCCTACCTAGAGTCTTCACATCCAGAGTAGAGGGGATTAGGCTCAACAGAACTAGATATCCTTATCCAAAGTACCTTCTATTTACTAGAGTAAAGAGAATGAAATGAAGAACTAAGCAGAAGAAACATGGAAACCAGTAAACGGTCTCACAGGTATATATGTAAACCTTATTATAGTCTGGAGAACTGGAATTGTCTTCTTTGATGCTTCTTGCCCATTTTAAGCTTTACTTCCCCTAGCCACAGCAGGAACCTTAACCTTTGTATCTGTCCAACTAAAAATAAAAGTGCATAAAGGTGACAGTTCCATAAAGAAATAAAATATAGGAGACTAAACACAGGCAAATTCTTGCTATACTTGATAGTATAACAGTATTTCAAACAACATTTTAATTTCTAGTTTTTATGATATAACATTGCATACTCAGAACCACTGACACCTAGGTATGATGAAATACACTAACACTGTCTAGTACTCTAGCAAAAAGCATTCCAAACAGTAAAGGCCTTTCAAGTATTCTATGTACAAATCAGCCTTTTGTTTAAAATATTAGAGTTACAGATTATTAATAAATATTACCTGACATTGTGATTTTGAAGGGATACTACAATCATATGACAGAACCAACTTTTGTTAGAATCTCTCTTTCCCTCTCCCTCTCTCCCCACCCCTCGTTTCTTTCATTTTTACTTCATCTAGACCCATACAGATGAATCAAAATAAAAGAGAAAGATTGCTGACAACTATCAATGAATTGGTATAGGAAACCTTAGGAAAAAGGAAGTAGTTCTAAACTACTAAAACTAGTAGGGATTCACTAAAGAAATACCCACATATAGTAAATTCAGGGCTTACTAACTATATGGTAATGCAGTGACTAAGAAGGGAAGTTGGGAGAAATGCAGAGAAAAGGGCACTTACTCTGGTTGCTTTCCAACAAACATTTCAAACAAAATTCATTAAGTATCTTGGGGTGCATGTGAACTACCTGGGTTATGTGTGAATGGGGGAAATAAAAAATTATTATGATAATATTTTATAAAATAGGTAATATTTTTTTAATGCCATAAAAGTTGTGATTGTACGTTCACTGATGGGTCTGTCTCTAGATGGCAGTCTATACTTAGTAAATCTGCTAGTTAAAAATATGAACACATGTGAGTTCGAGGCCAGCCTGGTCTCCAAAGCGAGTTCCAGGAAAAGGCACAAAGCTACACAGAGAAACCGTGTCTTGAAAAAACAAAAAACAAAACAAAACAAAACAAAAAACTACATTCCTTCCTTGGAAGTATGAAGATGGTTGTCCATTATATTGCTAAATTAGCATCTGTTTAGGTTCATTGAGAAACTAGTTCTGTTATGTGGGTTCTCCCAGCCATCCCAATGGTTCAGTCCCAAACATGTTTGTCTCAAAGTGTCCTCCAAAGTCCCTTCTCTAGGAATGGGCTGGGCCTCCTAACTGTGACAGGAAGCAGAGAAGAGCAAAACAGCACAAGAGTAAAAATATTACTAGTATTATCTCATGCAGTGACTAAGAAAAGCTAAAGTTCAGCCATAGGAAGTTGAGTTATAAAGAGAACTGAATCAAGAACTTCAGGGGACTGTCTGAACTTTCCCAAGTGGTTCCTGTTGGATGTTATCTCTTACCTGTTAGAATTTGGTTTACTTGGAAGCATCACTCAAGAGGATATTCTGCTGTACCCAGGACTCTACTAGGAATTCTAGCTGACTTCCTTAAAGGGGCTCTCCAATTTCTAAATTAGTACACACCCATGAGATGTTCCAGTCCTCCTTCTTCATTCTCCCCCTTCCCTACTCATCCCTTAGTAAACCTGCTAAAATGATGGCCAAACTCCAGACCACACAAAACAATGATAGATAAAATAAGTGTACAAAAAGAAAAAAAATCACATATTGGTAAGTAATGTGTGATTATCAGTTATCTAGTCCTTCAGGGACACTATATCTACACATAATAGACAACTCATAAAATGTTAATTTAGCAAATTTTAAAATTTGGTTGACTGGTGATAGGTAATCCAGGTTTGAAAGCAAACATTGTCCTACAGATAGTCAAAGATATTCAAATATTTTCCCCAAATCTTAAAATAACCCCATCTTCAGTACTCAAGATCTTTATGAGACAAAAGAAATGATAAATTTATATTTTAAAATCTAAGTAAACTCCCTGTTCTCTACTTCTAAAATGATTCAAAACAAGTTTAATACTCCAACACATGAACCAGTATTAAAATTCTAGGATTATATGATAGCATGAAAAGTAAATGTACCAGAATGTGGGTCCAAACACAAGCATGGGAAAAAAGACAAAAATATCCCCTAGGTGTCTTCTAGGATCAGAGTATTGTAGAAGAATATATATCATATGCTCAGTCTGATAGCCAAAAAGAAAAACCAACCCAGAATCCCATGCATAGACCCCTAGGCCCAATCCAACCATAAGCCAGAGAGGACATTCTCAACTTGGCCAGGTACCACATGGCATCTTGTGACAATGACTCCAGGCAGAAACCCCCTGAACCAGTTGGTCACATCATATACCAAGACCTTCCACACCCAAGGCATCCTTCAAATGACCCCAGATAGCATCTCACACATGTTCACCAGAGGATAGCATGACATCCTGCTTCCTGTATCCATGAAGTACTGCCAATTTGCACTGTGACCCCTAACCCTGTCACTTAAGGACCATCTATAGAACCTAGATATAGAATTCAGGACATTAGCAGAGTAATATTCTAAACCTACAGGAGGATTACTCCTAGAATGAAAAGTCATTTTTTCCCCTAGCTGAGCTGGGAACACTTCAGAAACCCTGTTCAAATATTAAGAATTGCCCACCAAACTGTATCCAGAGCACCATGTACCTAATCTACAATCTGACAAAATATGGTTAATAACTAACACTCTTTTAACAAAGGTGAGACCAGATAGTCAGGCCAATAAACACCACCAATAACCTAACCTCATATGCCTAGGTCCTATCACAAAAACATATGCAATACAACACACACACACACACACACACACACACACCCCAAAACAAAAAAAGTTTGTCTCCTCTAGAAATTTGAACCACCCAGTGTTAATACTCCCTGAGAAAAGCAACTTAGTTAACACATAAGACAATGATTTCACAACACAGATCAATAACCATTATAAGACTTTTTTGTTTGTTTTGTCCTATTCTGATTTGATTGGTTTTATCTTTATTATTGTTGTTGTTGTTATTATTATTATTATTATTATTTTAGATGTTTGTTTATATTCTAATAAGAAAGTGTAGATTTGGGAGGGTAGGAAAGTGGGAGGGAGCTGGGGAAGTGGAAAATGTGATCAGAATATACTGTATAAAAAACTACTTTGAACTTAAAAAAAAATGACAATGATTTTGAAATACCAATTATAAAAATATTCAAGAAACTCAAAGAGAATATAAATAAATGCCAAAATGAAGGTCCCAAAAGCAAAAACAGCTGAATAATGAAAAATAATGAAGGTGTGAATATAGAATTGAATAGAGAATCTCTAAAGAAAAGGCAAGCTTAAATAAAATGCAAAAACAAAAACTCAAAAGGTGAACCAAACATTCAAAGGAGAGCCTCACCTACAAACTAGATCAAGTGGAAGAGAGAATACCAGGTCTTAAAAGACAAGTCAGAAGAACAGGATCACACAATTCAAAAGAAAACATTAAATCTAAGAAAACCCATGAAAGGACTCTGGGACACCATAAAATAATAAACCTATAAATCATAGGTGTAGAAGAGAAGAAACACAGTCAAAGGCATAAGAATATTTTCAACCAAATCACAAGAGAACTTCCCCAGTCTAAGGAAGGAGATGCCTGCTGTGGATATCGCTCTGTGTAAATAAAGTTCTGATTGGCCAGTGGCCAGGCAGGAAGTATAGGCGGGACAAGAGAGAAGAGAATTCTGGGAAGTAGAAGACTGGAGAGAGACACCACCAGCCGCCGCCATGAAAAGCAACATGTAAAGACATTGGTAAGCCACAAGCCATGTGGCAAAGTATAGACTAACAGAAATGGGTTAATTTAAGATAGAAAAAGCAGATAACAAGAAGCCTGCCACGGCCATACAGTTTGTAAACAATGTAAGTTTCTGTGTGCTTTCTTTGTTGGGTCTGAGAGACTGTGGGACTGGCGGGTAAGAGAGATTTGTCCTGACTGTGGGCCAGGCAGGACAACTCTAACAACAAATGGCGCCCAACGTGGGGCAAGAGTTTCCACCTAAAACCTGAGAAAAAAGATTCTAAGACGGAGCTAAAAACAGCTTCCTAATTAGTGGCAGCCTGCCGGTTTGAGCTACTATGGCAGGTTCCTGGCATGTGCGTCTGACCTACAGTATGGCAGGAATGAGGAGTCTACAAGTGGCACTTTACTCTGCTGCGTGGTAGATTTAGCCTTTGCTAGTTAAAACAAAAAAAAACAAACAAACAAACAAAAAAAAAAGGTTTCTGGGCTATGCACTGCTTTGATAGAACTACTTCTGATAGTTGATAGTACACATGGCTCCAGACCCAGAGCCGGCAATAAACTGTACCACCGCCATGTTGGGAAGCTGAGGTGGGTGGAGCCAGCAGCCACAGGGGAGTTTCAGTCTTACAAAGATGGATATTACACAGAGAATCTGGTTTGTGTTGTCTTTGAGATTCTTAACTACAGAAAAAGATTTGATCATAAAAGCTGTTGAATTAAATAAATATGTAAATTTTAAAGGTATCTTGACTTCAAAATTTGGATATAAGGATATGTTGCTTTGGAAAGGAGTCTCTGCTTTTGTTTCCACAGAAAGCCAGAGGCTATGGATTTGTTCCAGATTAAGATACATCAGGTTTGACCAGCCAAGACCACCTGAAAGGTCTCCAATGACACAGTGGCCCAGATGATCCAACATCCAAAATGGTTTCAAGGCAACTGGCTCAGAGGTTCACCCTAATGGACTACTCCATAATCCTAAAATTTTCTTTGTGTCCCTATAAGATACAGCGCCCCCCTCCAGCAAGAAGTAGTAAGAGAAACTACGCCCACATTCCCAAAATTATCAAGCTGGCTTTGCAGATGGAATTGGCTCACTCCTTCTCTAAACCCAGACATATTGCTAAAAAAAAAAAGGTTAAGAGATTCTTATGTCCCAAATCAAAAGAGCCCTCTGGTGTGGGACAGAGAAAAACCAATAATTTTCTTTAAAGCAGTTTGATTATCAATGAGATCTCTTTCTAAAGAAGAAAAGGGGATATGATACAGATATAATAGGATGAAAGGGTAGATTAAGGAATTTACTTCTAAAGAGCAACAACTTGTTTAAAATGTTTTACATTGGTATAGATTTTAGTCTATTGATACAAACTTAAAAGTTAATTTTGTTATACTGTGTGTATATTTCTACTCTTGTTTAAGGTATTATGCTTGTACAGCTCATTTAAAATTGTAATGGATAATTAAAAATAGATTAATAATTAGTCATCTATGATAATCATACTCGTAGCCATGTTAATTAAGTCTTCTAGGTATACACAGAGATAGTTCAGATAGATAGGTAACCTTCAAATACTTCAAAGACCTACAGAATATGGCATTTAAAATATTTTTAAAATTTAGACTTTCTGGACAGTGAGACATGGCTACTCCTGGCAGCACCAATTTACTTCAGAGAGGAGGATGGGCACTGAAGACACTTCATATGGAGTTTATCTTCACCTTGGCAAAAATAGCCATTTGGGCAAGAAACTGTTCTTGGCTGGACTGCTTGATCAAATGGACATGCAGGACCCATAGAAAGGTGACCACTAAACTTTACTTGACAAAATGGTCCTTCAGGTTCCTGCTTCGCAGAAGAAACTGCCAGACATTCTACAGGACACTGAGAGAAGTGACCAAGAGATTCTAGGGGCTGAAGACAAATGCCCCAACATTACAAAGGAACATTAGGTGACTGTTCAGGCTGCCAGCTGTCTCTGTCTACCCTGCAAGACTCCCAAAAGTTGCTTGCATCCTTCTCCCGGTTCTCAGGTAATATTATATCCTTCTGAGGTCTTTGATGTGGTTGAAGACTAGATAGTTATAATTTTCTCAGTTATGATAAAAGATAAGTTAGATATAAAACCTTGGACTCACAAATATAAGATAGATAGGATATCTTCTTTAATATTGTAACTATAATTCTTGCTTGATAATTGTTTTGTTGTATATAATTGCACTATGTAAAAGTTAAAACCTTCCTTAAAAAAAAGAAAAGGGGAAGTGCTGTGGATATCGCTCTGTGTAAATAAAGTTCTGATTGGCCAGTGGCCAGGCAGGAAGTATAGGCGGGACAAGAGAGAAGAGAATTCTGGGAAGTAGAAGACTGGAGAGAGACACTGCCAGCCGCCGCCATGAAAAGCAACATGTAAAGACACTGGTAAGCCACAAGCCGTGTGGCAAAGTATAGACTAACAGAAATGGGTTAATTTAAGATAGAAAAAGCAGATAACAAGAAGCCTGCCACGGCCATACAGTTTGTAAACAATGTAAGTTTCTGTGTGCTTTCTTGGTTGGGTCTGAGCGACTGTGGGCCAGGCAGGAAAACTCCTTACTACAGATGCCTATCAGGGAGAATGAGGCATACACAGAACACCAAACAGACAGGACTGGAAAACAAGCTCCCCACTTCAAATAATATGTATTAGTATCTTTTTAATTACCCCTAATAATTCTCATTTCAGTAAGACATTAAATGTACTGAAACAAAGAAATAAAATTAACCATCACACTCATTTTGTAAAAAATGAAGAGAGACAAAAATGAATGGTATATGATTGAAAAGTTCATAAACAGTAATTCTCAGTTTTTCTTGAAGATTTTGAAAGAGATACAGAAATGTGTTCCTATTTAGACAGGTAACACTGACCAGGAAAAGAAAAGTAAGTACCCTTAAAGCACATACTAACCACCTACTCTGCTAAAAATGATCCAAACACAATTCCAGGGGCAGGTGAAGTTACACTGCTGAACTGATAGGTTCAATAAACAGCATTTATTTTACAACTGTGTACCTCGACATCCTGAACACTGGATAAAAAAGTTGATTAAATCCAGAAGTGCGATGTCCCTGTCTTGTTTATATGATTCAATCCAGTCATCCACCACGGACTGTAGAAAAAAAATACAAAAATAATTTAAAAACATCAACAATACACTAAACAGATTTTTTTAAAAAAAGTTTGTGTGTATTTGAAATTAATTGAGACAATCACTTACCTGAAGCTATTGTTCTGTTGTCAAATAAAAGTAGACTTCTCTATTTTATAAGGCTAATTAAGAGGTTCATCACTAGAGCTCAAAGATTTATTTACAATAAAGCAAAATACAAAGCTGACATTAAAAATCCCATCGAGGTTACTAACTATTAAACAAACATTTTAAAACTTATGTGATAAATATCAAAATTCACTTATACACAGATACGAGATTTCTAAGTTCAGCAAACTTAATCCATTAGTAGTGTGCACAAAGAATGCATACAAGTGCAACAAAGATGTTTTTCAGTAATGCAAGGATGGTTTAGTATTTGTAATTTAAATAACTGCAACAAAATTATAAGAAAAATTGCTGTACTACTAGATCTCAAAGTGTCTAGTAAAATCACTGACATCAATAGTCTCCAAAATGTTTACGATAAAATGGGACTTAGATATGAGTTCTACTTTTAAAAAGACAAAAACTAAATGATCCTGCTGTTGAAATCCTTAAGATACTTCAAATAATCAGGAAATGCAACCATTCAATATAGCTATTATATCTGTATTAAATGCCAACATTAGAAAAACACTGGTAAAAAGCAGTGGCAGGTAATAAGAATACCAAAATCTAACTTTCTTCAATGGTGTACCTACTTACAAGTTGCTCATGATCTCCTCACTCATGTTTAATTCTATTATGTAATCCTAACTAATCTCTGCTTCACCAAAAAGGGAGGGGACCTGAGAGGAGGGGAAGGAAGAAGAAGAGAGGGGAGGGAAAGAAAAAAGTAGGATAGTGATTAGCTGCAAAGATGATAGGATCAGGAGCAGTGAGGATAATGGTAGACAAGGATTATCTGATTATACACACTTAGAAAACTGTCAGAACCAAAGCTAGGCAGTGGTGGCACACGTCTTTAATCACAGCACTCAGGAGGCAGAGGTAGGCAGATCTTTTTCAGTTCGAGGCCTTCCTGGTGTACAGAATGAGTTCTAGGACAGCCAGGGCTAAACAGACAAAGTCTGTCTCAAAAAAATGGGGGGAAAAAGTATCAAAACAATATTCATCATTATATATATGTAAAGTAAAAACAATTATAATAAGACCAAAGTCTACAAAAGTGATCCAGCAGATTAGTAACAATGACAAGATACCTAGCTAAAAATTCATGTACAAAGTAACTTCATAAAATTAGCATTAGTTAGAAAACTAATGGAAAACTAGACTGCAACCAAATATAGATCGAAAACTTCTAGAGAAAAATAAACTTTATAAATCACACAGCATACAGAAAATAAGTTTAGAAAGAAGTATCATATCCTGAATTTCTTTTAAAGATTTAGTATTAGATCAATAAAGTCTGTTTATCTAATATTTTTTTTAAAAACCTGACATCTTAATTGCCATTCTAATTAAAATTGCTTGGGATTTTACTGAGCAGAAGTGGTTATATAGCTTCAAAGAAAATGAGTAAAATAATTAGCTGTTCACCAAAATTAATTTATATGAAATGGCATGCATAAAATTAAATTACATATTGAGGAAATTCTACAAATGCATAGATGTATAATCAGAACCAGATAAGAACATTAAACATTTCCAGAATTGAAACATCTCAACCTCCTCTCTCATAGGTAAACCTCTCCATCTCCAAAGTGAACTATTATAGTGATGTTTATAATCAATAATTAGTTTGAGACAAATAATTTTTAAAGTTCATATAAGGTATGCATCATCCCTTCCAAGAAAAACTGTATCAGATTCATCCACATGTTGTTGTTGTTGGTAGTGGTGGTGATGGTGTGTGTGTGTGTGTGTGTGAGTGTGTATACATGCCTGTGTGTTTTCTATTTTTTAAGGCCGTTTCTGGTGTTGCTATGAAGCACTGGCTAGCATGGAATTTGCTGTGCAGAACAGGATGGCCTTGAAGACCTTTGCCTGCTTAGTGTGGTGATTAAAATCATGTTGTAACAATTTCTGCTTGCATTGTTAGTTTGTTTTTCAGTGTCAGTGATTTCTTTCGTTGCAAAAACAAATCATTTTATTTCCTAAACTTGATATATTAATGGTATTTCCAATTTAGGAGTATTACTGTAGCACGAATCTTAAAAGTTCTTATTAATAAGATCAAACCTGAGCCAGGTATTGGGGTGAACGCTGGAAGATCAGAGAGACAGAACAAGCCACAGCTACCTCACCTTCAGTGCCTCAGCTGATCCTATTTCCTCAGACTGGAAACCTCTGTGTCTTCATCTGGAATGAATCTTAGCTGAATTGCTGCTCCAAAGCCTAAAAGCTTACCCAGCCAAATGCTGCTAGTTTCTGGTCTTCACGCCTTATATATCTTACTCTTTCTGCCATCACTCCCTGGGATTCGTGTGTCTCCATGCTGGCTGTATCCTTGAACTCACAGAGATCTGCCTAGCTCTGCCTCCCAAGTGCTGGGATTAAAGGTGTATGCCATTACCTCCCGGCTTTTAAAGATTTATTTATTTATTATAGATACAGTATTCTGCCTTCAGAATTTCCAATTGAGGAGTATTACAAACCAAATTATTATGAAGATGACTATACAGCCTTTGGTGCTGGTGTATTTTTTCCATTTTAAACATATTTAGTAGACTTGATAACACACAGAATGAACACAAGCTCTCACAGTTTCTTTTCTATTGCTGTGATAGAGAAAACAGGTCACTTGCTCACAGTATTCAGTGCATCATTTCAGGGAAGACAAAGCAGGAGGAACTTGGCCCATCTACTCACATTACATTAACTGTTAAATACAGAGAGCAACCAATTAATACACATACATTAATGTTCAACTTGTCCTCGTCTCTTGACTCAGTCTAGGGCCCAGTCCATGAAATAGTGCAACCAGTATTCAGGATGACTCTTCAGGACTTAATACAATTAGGAAAATCCCTTACAGGCATGTCCAGAGACCAACCTAACCCAAGCAATTCCACATTCAGATTCCTTTCTAAGGTAATCCTAGAATGTCTCAAGTGGATAATTAAAACCAACCATCACACAAGTATTACCAGATTATGTAAACCCAAACCATAACATGTAAAGCAAATATAGTCAGTTTTATTCTACCAATAATGAAAAAGATCCAGTAATGTCTGGTTTCTAGAGGTTTCATGTCAATACAAATACTAGACATTTTCAATCCTTTTAACTTAAACTACATGGTTATGTTTTTCTTTCCAAGACTCCCTATTGTGAAGAACATTCTTTCAAACGAAGAGAAGATTTTCTGACTTAAAACTGCCCTCTACCTTGCTCACCCTTGAGGCAGAGAGGAGGGTTGGGTCCTGCCGCAACCGAATGTACAAGCTTTGCTGTCTCCCCATGGAAGAATTTACCCTTTTGGAGGAGGGGATGAGTGATGGGTCGGGATGGGGGGGTGACTAGGAGGGGGTAGGAGGGTGGGAGGAGGGATGAGAGGGGGATCTGTGGTTGGTATGTAAAAAGTTTTTAAATAAAAAAAATTAATAAAAAATTGTCTCCTGCAGTATCACATTCATGCCTTAGCAGTTTTGTTTTAAAAGTTAACAAAACATTAGATTATGGTAATAAAAGAGGTTGAAAACCGTTGCTGAGGACGGTTCAGCTCTACTTAATGTGGCAGGCACTATGAGCTAAAAGTGAGAACTAGAAGTGGACAGAGCTGTCTAAGTGTGGCTTTTAAGGTACAAAGTCCAAGTCAAAAACCAAAACCAAAACTAAAACTAAAAAATAAATAAATAAATAAATGCTTTATGGCACCAGGTGGTGGTGACGTACACCTATGATCCCAGCAGAGGCTGGTGAATCTCTGAGTTCAAGCCTGGTCTACAGACCAGGTTGCAGGACAGCCAGAACTATACAGAAAAACTCTGTCTCAAAAAACAAAACAAACAAACATAAAAAGCATTATGGTATAGGTAATAAAATGGAGAATAAGTCATTTCTATAATGGCCTAGCATTGTGAAGGAACACTACATGGTTATATTACTTTTTTATTGTCAAAGTTAATGCATCAATTTATGCTATTAAGATTTACATACAAATCTCCAAAGCATTATGGAGAAATGAGGGAGACTGCACAACTGAAACTTGCAGAACAAGTGTGACAACGTACTAGAAACCCACTGAATACAGAATACATCAGAAATAATAGAGGAACAACCAAAAGTACCATACAGAGAAAACTTAAGCTATCACAAAGGAGATAATTCAATCTTAGAAAGGAAAAACTAATTTTACAAATAAAATATGCTGAAATAGGCTAACTTATCCAGAAATGCATGAAATTATGCCACTGAAAAGCTCAGAGAAAAGTGTGAAGTGACAGGATTCTAAGTAACTAAAGCCCAGAGAGCAAACATCCTCTGTGGATTTTGAAGCATTATCAAGTGTTGATATAAAGAGGAAAGCAAGGGTAGGGAGAAGAGTGGGGAGAGGCATGTATCTATACAAGATACCTCACAATCAAATTGACGAAAGGGTGTAAGAAAGAGGAAAAGTCTTATACAGCCAGAAGGAACATATGGGGGTGCAAATGAAAGAAATCAAGGCACATCTCACATTAAATACACTGTAAGCTCATGAATAATTAATAAAACATTTTAAAAGAAAAATCTACAGAGGATTTTTTTTTCCCCAGAGCTGAGGACCGAACCCAGGCCAAGCGCTCTACTGCTGAGCTAAATCCCCAACCCCTACACAGGATTATTTTAATCTAAATCACATAAAATATATATTTCTAATAAAGGAAAGATGAAATTTAGCAGAATTTCTGGGCATGGTGATGTACACGTGTAATTCCCGAGGTCAAAAGGATGAGGTAAGAGGATATGAATTTAAAACACCCTGGTTCTCAATGTGTGTATAAACCACTGGACCAAAGACTCCATGAAAGAATATGTCTAGATTGTTTTAAATTTATCTATGTAAATTTTGGTGAGAAGAATAAATGAGATCAAGAACTATATTATGTATGTTATAGTAATCCCACAAAATGTTATCCTCTAGAAATGATGGAGAAGCTATACCCATGATATCACATCAACATGGCTTCCTAAACAAGACCTGAAAAAAATAGAACACCAATGAGCATGCTTATATGGTAGGGAGAAATCTCATGGGGTCTCCAGCCTAGACAAATAAGAGGCAACTAAAAAATACTGAGAGGAGGAGGAACAATTTTCCTCAGGGAAAAGCCCCAAAGTAATGTCTTCTGAAACCAAGTGGTCAGCTATGAAATCATATACACAGACATAACATTACATGGCTTCAACAGACTGGGTAGCAGTTAAATATTTAGGAATATATATACACATGAATTTGGCAGGAGGAGGGCTTGGGAAAGTTTGGAGGAATAAAAAGGAAGGGGAAAGCATCATAATTATATTTTAATTAAATTATTTTTTCTTTTCTTTATTATTATGTGTTTTAAATTTTATACATCAGCCAGCAGGATGAGAAGTATAGGTCAGCACAGTAAACACAAAGTGTGGAGCAATTCCTTTCTGGAAGTTTAGCTATGGATGGTGGCTGGTGTATTCAAGGTAGAAAAGAGTTAATTTTTTTTTCTTTTTTAAAATTTTTTTTCTTTATTATTATGTGTTTTAAATTTTCTACATCAGCCATGGGTTCCCCTGTCCTCCCCCCTCCCCCCAGCCCCTCCCCTCCATTCCCATGTCCTCCAGGATCAAGGCACCCCTGGGGATTCATTTAAACCTGGTGGATTCAGTACAGGCAGGTCCTGTCCCCTCCCTCCAGGCTGAGTAAAGTGTCCCTGTGTAAGCCCAAGGTTCCAAACAGCCAGCTCATGCACTAAGGACAGATCCTGGTCCCACAGACTGGGTGACTCCCAAACAGATCAAGCTATTCAATTGTCTCACTTATCCAGAGGGCCTGATCCAGCTGGGGGCTCCACAGCCTTTGGTTCGTAATTCATGTGCTTCCATTCATTTGGCTATTTGTCCCTATGCTTTTTGCAATCTTGGATTCAAAAATTCACGATCTTGCAGACCCTCCTCTTTCTCGACAGTTGGACACTTGGAGCTCCACCTGGGGCCTGGCTGAGGACCTCTGCATCCACTTCCATCAGTTATTGGACGAGAGTTCCAGCATGACAGTTAGGGTGTTTGGCCATCTGATCACCGGACTAGGTCAGATCAGGCTTTCTCTTGACCATTGCCAGCAGTCTACAGAGGATGTATCATTGTGGATTTTTGGGACCTCTCCAACACTCTGCCTATTCCTGTTCTCATGTGGTCTTCATTTATCATGGTCTGTTATTCCTCGTTCTCCCTTTCTGTTCTTGATCCAGCTGGGATATTTTAAAATCCTCCTCTTGAAAAAAAAAAAAAAGTAAAAAAAAAACAAAAAA
Source organism: Onychomys torridus (assembly GCF_903995425.1). NCBI lineage: Eukaryota > Metazoa > Chordata > Mammalia > Rodentia > Cricetidae > Onychomys > Onychomys torridus. The sequence goes on along the minus strand of NC_050449.1, from coordinate 93,534,472 downwards.
CAAAAAAACAACCCTCCCTATGAGGTATGACAAAGGAGGAAAAGCTTTATTCATCTTATTCACAGGCTATACATTATACATATGTTGTTTCATTCAAAACTTTTTCTTTTATTTTCATGTTTCAAGAAATTTTAGGATATTTTAAAGAATTTCCAAGGGCAGTAGCCTGACTCATCATTATTCAGATGGAATAAATTACATATTTCAAAGAGAGATATACTGCTGAGAGAACTGCTTAAATATCATTCAAATAAACAATAAAAAGTTGCAGATGGCTATATGTGCAATGCATCTGAAAAATGTGCAGTTGACATGGGAAATATGTCTTTTAAAAATTATTCTATGATTAGTCAAATTTATATTTAAGACATACAGCATAAAAACTACAATTTTTACAGTATAGGCTATTTCATTACACAAACTTACTTTCCATACTTATATATTCTACAATGACACAATATTTTGAGGCAACAGCAAAACAGTTGAATGAATACATATAAAGCTCCTTCAGTCAGTGAGAAGAATTCATAAATAAATGGAGTTTTATACCATTTATCACTTCTAATTTAATTAACCTTCCTTGATATAATATTACAGTAAGCCAACTGGGATCCTCTCTATGGGGTGAAAGAAAATGAGGAGTGGAAAAATAGCAGTTTAGAAACAGCACTGTAACAGTAGCTAAGCCAGTTTTTTCTTCAAATAATCTACCAAAGCACACTTCCATATACCAGCATTCAGCCTACCACCAACATTCAATCTTCTGCTACTTTTTCACAATAAACATGAGACATAAAGGATGTCATTAAGACAATGAACTCTATAAGACAGAAACAAGACCGGCAGATCAGGTCTCTAGGCCCTAGGTCCTACCCATTGTAGTCTCTGGTACCAGACAGCTACCTTTCCCTGCCCTTCCACCGAAACAAAAACAAAAACAACCTCCACGAATCTAACAACCACTGAAACCATAAGCACACCCTGAACCAACTGGAAACAACTGCTACCTGAGTGAGAACCCACTAACACTGATTGGAGTAAGCTGCTCCTGAGGAAACAGAGCCCAACAGCACCGATTTAACCAAGAACTCCTAATGGACCAAGACTAACAATTAGAACAAGAGAGGCATCTTCAGACACAGACACCGCCTACCCCAAGCACAGGAATCCACGAGATGAGTAGATGCTAGTGCAAAAATACAGGCAACAACATAAAGACCTATAATGACAACATCAAAACCTAGTGATTCTACACCTGTAAGACCTGAATATACCAAGACAGAAGAAGCAAAAGAAATCAATTCTAAAAATGACTTTAAGAAGTTGATAGAGGCCCTTAAGGAGGAAATGAAAAACTCCTTTAAAGAGGAAATACAAAATCCCCTTAAAGAAATGGAAGAAAAAACAAAGAAAAATTGGAAGAAATCAGAGAAGTGAAGAAAAAGTAATTAAACAGATGAAGGAAACAATTCAAGATTTGAAAACTGAAATTCAGACAATAAAGAAAACACAAACTGAGGGAATGCTGGAAATAGAAATCCAGAATAAACGAACAGGAACTACAGAAGCAAGCGTAACCAACCGAATGCAAGAGATGGAACAGAGAATCTCTGATGTTGAAGACACAATAGAGAAAATAGATTTGTGAGTCACAGAGAACATTAGAGACAAAAAAGTCGTAACACAAAACGGCCAAGAAATTTGGGACACCATGAAAAGACCAAATCTAAGAATAATAGGGATAGAAGGAGAAGAATACCAACTCAAAGGCACAGAAAATATATATTCAACAAAATCACAGAAGAAAAGTTTCCTAACCTAAAGAAAGAAATACCTATGAAGATACAAGAAGCTTACAGAACAACGAATAGGCTAAATCAAAAAAAGTCCCCTCACTACATATTAATCAAAACACTAAACATACGGAACAAAGAAGAAAAATATTAAGAGCCACAAAGGAAAAAGACCAAGTAACATATAAAGGCAGAGCCATCAGAATAACACCAGACTTCACATAATGGAGACTATGAAAGCTAGAAGGTCCTGGACAAATGTTATGCAGACACTAAGAGACCACACATGCCAACCCAGATTATTATACACAGCAAAACTCTCAATCACCATAGACAGAATAAACAAAATATTCCATGATAAAACCAGATCTAAACAATACCTATCCACAAATCCAGCCCTACAGAAAGCACTAGAAGGAAAAATCCAACCTAAAAAAGCTAAATACACCCATGAGAACTCAGGCAATAGATAAACCCATAACAACAAATACCAAAGAAGGAAAATGCAACACTAACACACACACACACACACACACACACACACACGAATTAACAATCACTGGTCATTAATACCCATCAATATCAATGGTCTCAACTCACCTATAAAAAGAAACAGACTAACAGAATGGATAAGAAAATAGGATCCATCCTTCTGCTGCATACAAGAAATACACCTTAACTTCAAAGACACACACTGCCTCAGACTAAATGGCTAGGAAAAGGCTTTCCAATCAAATGGACCTAAGAAGCAAGCTGGTGTAGCTATCCTAATATCTAATAAAATAGACTTCAAACTAAAATCAATCGAAAGAGATCAGGATGGACATTACATATTTATCACAGGAATAATCCACCAAGATGAAGACTTGATTCTGAACATTTATGCTCCAAATAAAAAGGCACCCATATTCATAAAGGAAACATTACTAAAGCTTAAATCGCACATCAAACCCCACACATTAGTAGTAGGAGATTTCAACACACCACTCTCATCAAAAGACAGATCTACCAGACTTAAACTTAACAAAGAAATAAAGGACCTAACAGATGTTATCATTCAAATGGACTTAAAAGATATCTACAGAACATTCCATCCTAACACAAAAAAATAAACCTTCTTTTCAGCACCTCATGGAACCTTCTGAAAAACTGACCACATGCTTGGTCACAAAGCAAATCTCAACAGATACAAAAAATTGGAAAAACCTCCTGTATGTTATTGAACCACCATGACATAAAGTTAGATTTCAACAACGAAAAAAATTATAGAAAGCCTACAATCTCACGGGAACTGAATAATGCCCACCTGAAACACGAATGGGTCCAGGAAGAAATAAAGAAAGAAATTAAAGATTTCCTAGAATTCAATGAAAATGAAAGTATAACATACCTAAACTTACAGGACACTATGAAAGCAGTATTAAGAGGAAAATTCATAGCTCTAAATGCACACATAAAGAAGATGGAGAAATCGCATACCAATCAATGACTTAACAGCACAACTGAAAGCTCTAGAACAAAAAGAAACAAACTCACCCAGGAGAAATAGACAGCAGGAGATAATCAAATTGAGGGCTGAAATCAATGAAATAGAAACCAAGCAAACAATACCAAAAAAAAAAAAAAATCAATGAAACAAAAAGCTGATTCTTAAAAACAAAAAAACAAAAACAAAAAAAACCCAAAAACCATCAAGTTAGACAAACCCCTAGCCAAATTAATCAAAAGGCAAAGAGGGAGCACCAAAATTAACAAAATCAGAAATGAAAAGGGAGACATAACAACAGACAATGAGGAAATCCAGAGAATCATCAGTCAGATTTCAAACTCCTATACTCCTCAAAATTGGAAGATATGGGAGAAATGGACCATTTTCTGGATAGATACCACATACTGAAGTTAAATCAAGACCAAATAAAGTATTTAAATAGACCAATAACCCCTAAAGAAATAGAAACAGTCATCAAAAGTCTCCCAACCAAAAAAAGCCCAGGACCAGGTGGTTTCAGTGCAGAATTCTTCAAAGAAGAAATAATGCCAATACTCTTCAAATTGTTCCACACAACAGAAATAGAAGTGAAATTACCAAACTCTTTTTATGAGGCTACAATTACCTTGGTACCCAAACCACACAAAGATGCAACAAAGACAGAGAATTACAGACCAACCACCCACATGAACATAGATGCAAAAATACTCAACAAAATATTGGCAAAACAAATCTAAGAACACATAAAAAATGTGTGTGTATATATATGTATATGTGTATGCATATATATGTATATGTGCATATATATATATGTATATGTATATGTGTATATATATGTATCCACCATGACCAAGTAGGTTTCATCCCAGGGATGCAAGGATGGTTCAACATACGAAAATCTGTCAATGTAATACACCATATAAACAAACTAAAAGAAAAAAAAACCACATGATCATTTCATCAGATGCTGAAAAAGCCTTTGACAAAATCAAATACCCCTTCAGAATAAAAGTCTTAGAGAGATCAGGAATACAAGGAACATTCCTAAACATAATAAAGGCAACTTACAGCAAGCCAACAGCCACCAACAAATTAAACGGAGAGAAACTCAGAGATTCCACTAACATCAGGAACAAGACAAGGCTATCCACTCTCTCCATTTTTATTCAATATAGTACTTGAAGTTCTAGCTAGAGTAATAAGACAACAAAAGGAGATCAAAGGGATACAAACTGGAAAGGAAGAAGTCAAACTTTCACTATTTGTAGATGATATGATAGTATACATAAATGACCCCAAAAATTCCACCAGGGAACTCCTACAGCTGATAAACTCCTTCAGTAAAGTGGCAGGATACAAGATCAACTCAAAAAAATCAGTAGCCCTCCTATACACAAATGATAAAAGGGCTAAGAAAGAAATCAGAGAAACATCACCATTTAAAAAAGCCACAAATAATATAAAACACCTTGGGATAACACTAACTAAACAAGTGAAGGACCTTTTTGATAAGAACTTTAAATCTCTAAAGAAAGAAATTGAAGATATCGAAAAATGGAAGGATCTCCGATGCTCATGGATAGGTAAGATTAACAGAGTAAAAGTGGCAATCTTACCAAAAGCAATCTACAGCTTCAATGCAATCCTCATCGAAATCTCAACACAATTCTTCACAGACATGGAAAGAAAAATACTCAACTTCATATGGAAAAACAAAAGATCCAGGATAGCTAAAAGAATCCTGTATACTAAAGCAACCTCTGGAGGCATCACCATCCCTGACCTCAAGTTCTACTATACAGCTATAGTAATAAAAACAGCTTGGTACTGGTATAAAAACCGACATACAGACCAATGGAATCGAATTGAAGACCCTGACATTAATCCACGTACATAAGAACACCTGATTTTTGACAAAGAAGCCAAAACCATACAATGGAAAAAAGAAAGTATCTTCAACAAATGGTACTGACATAACTGGATGTCAATATGTAAAAAATTACAAATAGATCCATATCTGTCACTGTGCACAAAACTCAAGTTCAAGTGGATCAAAGACCTCAACATTAATCTAGATACATTAAATTTAATAGAAGAGAAAGTAGGAAGTACTCTTGAACGCATTGTCACAGGAGATAACTTCCTAAATATAACAATGGCAGCACAGACACTGAGCACAACAATTAATAAATGGGACCTCTTGAAACTGAGAAGCTTTTGTAGGGCAAAAGACACAGTCAATAAGACAGAAAGACAGCCTACAGAATGGGAAAAGACCTTCGCCAACCCCACATCTGACAGAGGACTGATCTCCTAAGTATATAAAGAACTCAAGAAACTAGACATCAAAATACTGAACAATCCAATTAAAAAATGGGCTAAAGAGCTAAACAGAGAATTCTCAAAAGAAGATTCACAAATGGCTGAAAGACATTTAAAGAAATGCTCAACATCCTTAATCATCAGAGAAATGCAAATCAAAACGACTCTGACCTTACACCTGTCAGAATGTCTATGATCAAAAACACTAATGACAGTCAATGTTGGAGAGGATGTGGTGCAAAGGGAACACTCCTCCACTGTTGGTAGGAATGCAAACTTGTACAACCACTGTGGAAATCAGTATGGTGGTTTCTCAGAAAAGTGGGAATCGATCTACCTCAAGACCCAGCCATACCACTCTTGGGCATATATATACCCAAGGAGTGCTCAATCATCCCACAAAGATACATGCTCAACTGTGTTCATAGCAGCACTGTTTGTAATAGCCAGAACCTGGAAACAACCTAGATGCCCGTCAACTGAAGAATGGATTAAGAAAATGTGGTACATATACACAATGGAGTACTACTCAGCAGAGAAAAACAAAGACAGTGTGAAATTTGCAGGCAAATGGATGGAACTAGAAAATATCATCCTGAGTGAAGCAACCCAAACCCAGAAGGACGAACATGGTATGTACTCACTCATAAGTGGACTCTAGATATAAAGCAAAGAACAATCAGACTGCAACCCACAGAACCAGGGAGGCTATACAGCAGGGGAGACCCTAGGATTACTGTGGCTTATAAGTTTTAATTTTAACTCAATTACTGGGCAAGTCTCAATGAGACATTTCACTCTTAGGATAAGAATTTATGCTGTATCAAGCTGATAAGAGAAAAATAAATAAAAATGGGAAAAGAAAAAAAAGACAGTTATTATTAGCTTTGTTTTATATATATATATATAAATATGGGGGAAGCAAACAGCCTTGTCGTGTTCCAGATTTTAGTGAAATCACTTTGAGTCTCTTCATTTAAATTGATGTTGGCTGTTGGCTTGCTGTAAATTGCCTTTATTATGTTTAGGTATGTTCCCTGTATTCCTGATCACTCTAGGACCTTTATCATGAAGGGGTGTTGGATTTTGTCAAAGGCCTTTTCAGTATCTAGTGAGATGATCATGTGGTTTTTTCTTTCAGTTTGTTTATATGGTGTGTTACATTGATGGACTTTCGTATGCTGAACCACCCTTGTATCCCTGAGATGAAGCCTACTTGATTGTGGCAGATAATTGTTTTGATGTGTTCTTGGAGTCTGTTTGCCAGTATTTTATTTAGTATTTTTGCATCAATGTTCATGAGGGAGATGGGTCGGTAGTTCTCTTTCTTTGTTGCATCTTTATTTGGTTTAGGAATCAGAGTAAATGTAGCCTCATAGAAGAAGTTTGGTAATGTCCTTTCTGTTTCTATTGTGTGGAACAATTTAAAGAGTATTGGTGTTAACTCTTCTTTGAAGATCTGGTAGAATTCTACGCTGAAACCATCTGGTCCTGGGTTCTTTTGGATTGGGAGACTTTTAATGACTGATTCTATTTCCTTAGAGGTTATTAGACTATTTAAATAGTTTATCTGGTATTGATTTAACTTATTTATGTGGCACCTATCCAGAAAATTATCCATTTCTTTTAGAATTTCCAGTTTTATGGAGTACAGGTTTTTGAAGTATGACAAGATGATCCTCTGGATTTCCTCATTATCTGTTGTTATGTCCCCCTTCTTTTCATTTCTGATTTTGTTAATTTGGATGCGCTCTCTCTGTCTTTTGGTTAGTTTGGATAAGGGCTTGTCTATCTTGTTGATTTTCTCAAAGAACCAACTCTTTGCTTCATTAATATTTTGTATTATTTTCTTTGTTTCTATTTTGTTGATTTCAGTCCTCAATTTGATTATTTCCTGGCGTCTATTCTTCCTGGGTGACTTTGCTTCTTCTTGTTCTAGCGTGCTGTTAAGTCACTCTTGTGAGATTTCTCCAAGTTCTTTACGTGAACATTTAGTGCTATGAATTTCCCTCTTAGCACTGCTTTTATAGTGTCCCATAAGTTTGGTATGTAGTATATTCATTTTCATTGATCTTTAGGAAATCTTTAATTTCTTTCTTTATTTCTTCCTAAACCCATTTGTGATTCAGTTGAGCATTATTCAGTTTCCATGAGATTGTAGGCTTTCTGTAGTTTTTGTTGTTGTTGAAATCTAACTTTAAGCCATGGTGGTCTGATAGAACACAGGAAGTTGTTCCAATTGTTTTGTATCTGTTGAGATTTGCTTTGTGGTCAAGTATGTGGTCGATTTTAGAGAAGATTCCATGGGGTGCTGAGAAGAAGGTATATTCTTTTTTGTTAAGATGGAATGTTCTGTAGATATCGATTAAGTCCATTTAAGTTATAACATCTGTTAAGTCCTTTATTTCTCTGTTAAGTTTCGATCTGGCAGATCTGTCCAGTGGTGAAAGTGGGGTGTTGAAGTCACCCACTATTAATGTGTGGGCTTTTATATGTGATTTAAGCTTTAGAAATGTTTCTTTTACATATGTGGGTGCCCTTGTGTTGGGGGAAAACTTCATCTTGGTGGATCTTTCCTGTCATGAGTATGTAATGCCCTTCTTGATCTCTTTTGATTGATTTTAGTTTGCAGTCTATTTTGCTGGATATTAGGATAGCTACACCAGCTGGCTTCTTAAGACCATTTGAATGGAAAGTCTTTTTCCAGCCTTTTATTCTTAGGTAGTGTCTATCTTTGAATTTGAGGTGTGTTTCCTGTATGCAGCAGAAAGATGGGTCCTGTTTTCGTATCCATTCTGTTCCCTGTGTCTTTTTATAGGTGAATTTAAGTCCATTGATATTAAGGGATATTAATGACCAGTGATTGTTCATTCCTGTTATTTTTTTGGTGGTAGTGTGTGTGTGTACTTCTCTTCTTTGGCGTTTACTGCTGTGGTGTTTTCTATTGCCTGTGTTTTCAAGGGTGTATCTGAGTTCCTTAGGTTGGATTTTTACTTCTAGTGATTTCTATAGGGCTAGGTTTGTGGATAAGTATTGTTTAAATTTGGCTTTGTCTTGGAATGTCTTGTTCATTCCATCTATGATGATTGAAAGTTTTGCTGGGTATATTAGTCTAGGGTGGCATCCATGATCACTTAGTGTCTACATTACATCTGTCCAGGTCCTTCTGGCTTTCAAAGTCTCCATTAAAAAATCGGGTGTTATTCTGATGGGTTTGCCTTTATAAGGAATTTATTATTTTCTTCTGCTTTGTCTTTTCCTCTAGTTTTTTTATAGCGTTCCTCCCATTTTTTGTTTGTCTTTTCCTCAATTTCATTTTTTATTTCTTCATGATGTTATTCTTAAGGTTGCTTTCTTCTGCTTCTTCCATTTTGTGATGTTCAGGTCTTGCTGTTGGAGGAGGGCTAGGTTCTGGTGATGCTGTATTGTTCTTTATTTTGTTGTATGTACTTCTGCCTTGATGTCTGCCCATCTCCAATCTCCACGTGATTTTATTCTTTGTCTTATCAGCGTTCTTGGTCCAGACAGAGCTAGCAGATTCACCGTTTCAGGAAGCCTCTGTTGGTCCAATGAGAGGTGGCAGATTCTGTTTCTCAGAAAGCCACTCTTGGTCTAATCAGGGCTGGCAGATTCCCTGTCTCCTGAGTTTACTCTTGGACCATTGCGGCTCTTTGTCCAATGAGAGCTCTCTCTTTCTCTGGGCCGGGTGGGAGATCTCTGGGCAAATGGGAGCTCTCTCGGCCTGAATGAGAGCTCTCTGGGCCAGATAGGAGCTCTGGGCCAGATGGCAGCTGGGGCTGGTCACTAAGTCTCAGGAGGTGGCGGGGGAGGAGGGGAGTCTCAAGCAGATGGGTGTGGGGGCAAGGCGAGAAGACTGCAGGGTCTGGGGGGAGGGACGCGCAAGGGGGGGTTTTGAAGAAGGGGAATCTTCCCACTCCCACGGGGGGTAGGGGGACCCTGCTCGATGGCCAGAAACTGGGGCCAAGTTGGGCAGGTCTTCCCAGTAATGGCTGGTGCCCAGGGATGGGACCTCCCGACAGGCCTCCCAGGGTATGACCCAAAGGAACTCACCTCTGGTCCAGATGAGAGTTCCGGGCTGGATGGGAGCTGGGAGCTGGGAGCTGGTCTAACTATCTGTAATTCTACCACTGGGGAGGCTGAGGCAAGAGATTTACGATTTCAAGGGCAACCTGGGCTACAAAAGGCCAAGTTAAGGTACACAGTGACTACCATTTCAAAAGTTTTCAGCTTGTCTAAGAGTCTGCAAATTTCAGTACGATCTTTCCATTCCTTCTCTTTAAGCCCAATAGTTGATATGATCATTAATACTTTGTGATTATCAAGAACACTGACTACAATTTACAAAATGAACTAAGTAATACACACACACAAAAGGCATTTGAATGTGTAAAAATAGGCTATAATAAAATCATAAAAACAAAAGATAGGTTGTGCAAAATTGACCATAAGAAATTTGGTATGTCTATATTAATATTTGACAGGACAGAAATAAAGAACAAAGAACTTTATCAGACAAAGATTTCTAAAGGAAGAACATATTCATTAGAAAACTGTAACAATCCTAAACTTGTATATAGTAAATAACAAGAGCCTCAAAATACATGAAACAAAGTTGAACTGTTGGAAGAAATAAGGAGAGTCACAAACATGGCTGAGATTATTTTCTTTCCACACATCTCTTGGTAACTGATAAAAGCATAAAAAAAAAACAAACCACAAAATGTATTGAGTATAAAGAAGATAAAAATAAGATTACCAATGAATATGACCTGTTTGATATGCACGAAATATAAAACTATTACAGAATAGACACAGAATTCACAAAAGAACACTGTAACCCAGATATCTATATGGATTGTCTCTATTCCTAGGGTAGAAAAAAGTATCCAGGACAATTCTGATTACCCACTTCTAAGTTTATTTAAATAGGATTATAGAAACACAATTATTCTGGAACCTAAACTACAATTCCACTGATTTTTCTTCTACCATCAGTAGAAAATAAAAATCTTAAAAATAAATCATTTCATAGAAAAGTTTTCTAAGTCACAATTGGAAATGGTACATATTATTTCAGATAACACTTAACAAATATGTGTTAAGTAGGTATATCTGGATTAAGAAAAGTGAAGAAATGTTTCTCTGTCAGTAGCATCCTTGAATTTTCTTTATATGAAGTAAAATAAAAAATAAAAATTTGATGCATAGATATTTCTTTCTGCCAAAATCAACCCTTCTGGCTACTGATATTACATGCACTCTTCCTGTCAATGAAAGTAGCTAAGTACTGTGGGTATTAGACTTTACTCTATTTAATTGACTATAAAGAAGTGTTTCACTAAATTATAATTTATTAGTGTGGTAGAATAAATGTGGCTAGGACTATTTGCACTAATAATAAAATGTTTTGTCACAGTAAGTATAATGTATGTAATTATATTTTTAAAACAAATTTACATGCAGAGATGTGCAAGAAGACATAGAAAGTTCAAAGAATGACATTTTTCTATAATTATCTTACTGTACTAAAGGACAGAATAAAAATCAGTATTGTGCCCTTTTCCTAAGGAATTTGAGGAGATTACGAAAAACTTGAGAGAGAAAACAAAGCCAAAGCTATAAGGAGAATATATGTGAGAAATAGTCTGAGAGTAGGAGTTAAATGTTGAATCTTACCTTAAGGTCCCTATTAGCATAACCATCAATTCAGTCCACCCATCTGTGCAGTCTACACTGAGACCTTAGCTCTGTCAATATATGTTTTTCTGTAAACTATTTCATAGGGTTAAGTAGGCAAGAATAGGCAGAATTAATATTCTATAGTGATGCTAAAGAAGTAGATTCATTTGGTTTGCAACAAGACAAGCAGATGATCAAGATAACATTGTAGCTCACAAACTCAAGATCCTACTCTAACCTTGTCATATTTAAAGCTCTGTTTTAGCCCTGATGCACACTGAAACCGATGAACAAATCTTTCAACATTAATATTAGAAGAAGTTGAGCTATCTTAGCTTTCTGGGACTCAGTTATTTCTCTTAATCATTAATCTAAGCCACAGTCTATCAACTAGCTGTGTGACATTTTCTTGTTCTTATTTTCTATGCTCTGCAGCCCCTTGCAGCAGGGGGAGGGGCAATACCACATCTTGCTTTTACCTGTATTAGTTTTTCCACTAAGTTAACCTTTATCATAATCTCTTACTATATTTACTAAAGATAATTTCTGCCCTTAGCTTCCTGATACAAAAACTGTTGATGAGTGAGTATGCACCCTGAGGTTTTAAAACAGAGCTGATTGTTTTTCATATGTAAAACTTTAGATTTCTGATTCCTTTAAGATTTTTTTATAAGATTACCTTTTGAGATAAACAAAGTAATTATTCCTTATTTTGTAACCACAAAATACAGTCTGCCAGTAAAAGAACTGGCTAACAAAAATACCTTGCTTACTTATAGTCTGATATTCTATAACAAGTTGCTTGGGTATGAATGCATGTAGGTTCTTGGGGACAACTTGTTTTTCACCTGTAATACATAAAATGTTTAATCATGTAAGGAATATGGAAAATATGTTGTTTTTTACTTGTATTCATTGTAATCATTCACTTAAAAATAGATTGACACCATCACCACCACAACAACAAAAGATCGTACTCTAAGCTAGTGTGGCATCTCATACCTCTCTCTAATCCTACCATCCGAGAAACTGAGGCAGTAGAAATGCTGTCAATTTTATGAAACCATGGGATGCAGTGAGCTCCCAAAAGGAAAGGGTAAAAGAAGGGAATAGATCCTAATCTGGAATGCTGGGGGAAAAATAATCATCCTCATTCTAAGAAGCCAGTAAAATAGTTTGTAGGTAATATTTTTCACCATAGTTTTTAGTAGTATCACAAATGTCTTCGGTAAATTCTCATAGTATAATACAGTGATATTATATGTATACTGTATGATATTTAGTAAAATAATTATTAGACAGAAATTTATTTTATGCAGTGTTTTATTTTTAGGTTTAAGCTAAAAGGTTTTTGTTTTGTTTTTTTACTGTCAGGTAATTTGTTTTTTTAAGCTGAGGACCAAACTCAGGGCCTTGCTCTTGCTAGGCAAGCGCTCTACCACTGAGCTAAATCCCCAACCCACTTTCAGGCAATTTTTAATATCTTTTTAGTATTCCATGATAGACATCCATTATTTGTGGAGCATTTAAAACAGTGGTTCTTAACATTCCTAATGCTACAACCTTTTAATACAGTTCCTCATGTTGTGGTGACCCCCAACCATAAAGTTATTTTCATTGCTACTAAATAACTGTAATTTTGCTACTATTATGAATCCTAATGAAAATATTTTGGGATATAGAGGTTTGCCAAAGGGGCTGCAACCCACAAGTTGAGAGCCACTGATTTAAAAATTTCAGTAGTGACTGCACTGGATGTTGATGATGATGATGATGTTTTCTATTCATTTTACATACCAACCAGATTTCTCTCACCTCCCTCCTCTCACCCCCCAGCTTTTTTCCACCAACCTCACCCATTCCCACCTCCTTGAAGGCATGGTCTCCCATGAGGAGTCAGCAGAGCCTGGCAAACTCAGCTGAGGCAGGTCCAAGCCCCTCCACCCTGCACCAAGACTGTGCAGTGTCCCACCATAGGTACCAGGCTCCAAAAACCCAGCTCATCCACTGATCCCACCTCCTGGGGGCCCTCTAAACAGTTCAAGCTAAAGGACTGTCTTGCCTATGCAGAGGGTCTAGGGGCTCCTCAGCTATTCGTCCACAGTTCACGAGTTCCCACTAGTTTGGCTGTTTCTGTACTTTTTCCCATCATGATCTTGATGTCCCTTGCTCATAGAATCCCACCTCCCTCTCATCAACTGGACTCCTGGAACTCGGCCTGGCTTCCCACCATGGATGTCTGTCTGCTTCCATCAGTCATTGGATGAAGGCTCTATGATGAGGGTATTCAGCCATCTGATCACTGGAGTAAGACAGTTCAGGCACCCTCTCGACTATTGTCAGTAGTCTATGGTGAAGTCATCCTTGTGGATTCCTGGGTGCTTCCCTAGCACTCTGTTTCTCCTTATTCCTGTGATGTCTTCATTTATCATGGTATCTCTTTCCTTGCTCTCCCACTCTGTCCCTGTTCTAGCTCAAACCTATCATTCCCTTATGTTCTCATCCCCCATCCCTTGCCCTCCATTATTCCTCCTCACCCCCAGTTTGCTCATGTACATCTAATTTATTTCTTCTTTGATGGACAATCCATGCGTCCTTCCTAGGGTCCTCCCTGCTAGCTAGCCTCCCTGGAGCTGTGGGTTGCAGTCTGGTTATCCTTTGCTTTACATCCAGTACCCACTGATGAGTGAGTACATACCATGTTTGTCCTTCTGACTCTGGGTTATTGACATTCTAAGAAGCCAGTAAAATAGTTTATAGGTAATATTTTTTCACCATAGTTTTTAGTAGTATCACAAATGTTTTCAGTAAATTCTGACAGTAAATGCACTAATATTTTATGTATGCTATATGATATTTAGTAAAATAATTATTAGAAATTTATTTTATGCGTTTGTTTTGTTTTTAGGTTTAAGCTAAAAGGCTCTTGATATTAAAAGCCTGGAGTTGTATTTATTAGTCTTGACTTGGTTTTTGTTGTCTGTTTTTAAATGACACTCTTGGGAGGAAATAGGACTCATAGGGAGGAGGGAGACAAGAACATGTAGTGATATATTGTTTGTGTTCTGACAAATAATGCCTGCCTGGAGATCAGAGGGCAAAGGTATCAACTAGTTAACCAAGAGGCCAGGCAGTGGTGGCACACACCTATAATTCCAGCACTAGGAAGGTTGAGACAGGAAGTGAGTGATATGGCTGGGCAGAGAAGGGAATATAAGGATGGAAGAGACAGGAACTCACACTGTTTCAGGCTGAGGAGTTGGTGAGGTAAGACGTGGTGGCTATGGCTTGCTCTGCTTCACTGATCTTTCAGCTTTTACCATGATTATCTGGTTCTGGGTTTTTGTTATAAGACCATTTAGAATTTGTGCAACGAGAACATGTGTGTGTAAGAGTAATCAGGATTATATACACATATTTCATTATTAGAAAAAAATTTAATTAATAAAGTGAATTCAGATTGATCAAGAATTAGCACAGTTATGAAACAATAAAAGCTTCCTAGCCTAACCTAGCTCCTATTATTCTTCAGGCCTCAAATAACTGTTCCTTTTATTTACTTATGGCATTTTTAACCTTCTTATAAAATGTTTGTATTCTACACCTTAATAGTAGTTCTTTACTAAAACAATAGTTTAGTTAGGATTCTAGCCCATTCCAATTCAAAAGGAACAGGTAGTGCCCCTGTCTGCCCTTGATGAAACATGCTGTGAATATAGCTGTGTATGTTGTGATGTGTTGCTGTGATTGGTTAATAAGTAAAGTGCTGATTGGCCAGTAGCCAGAAAGGAAGTATAGGCGGGGCAAAGAGAGAGAATTCTGGAAACAGAAAGTCTGAGTCAGGAGTTGCCAGCCAGACACAGAGGAAGCAAGATGTGACAGCAGAACTGGGAAAAGATACCAAACTCGTGGCTAAGCATAAATAAGAATTATGGGTTAGTTTAAATGTAAGAGCTAGTCAGTAGTAGGCCTGACTAGCAATTTTAATTAATATAAGCTTCTGAGTGATTATTTTATAAGTGGGCTGCGGGAATGCGGGGTCTTGGTGGGACCCGGAGAGAAACTTTCCAGCTACACCAACAGAGATTTTTTTTTTCCTTCCATAGGCATGGTAAACAGCCCAGTTTCAGCTAAAATATGAAAAACTGAAAAATAGATATTTGTCTTTCTTTAATCCCTTCAAATTTAAGAATAGAAATGAGAGAAAATAGTGAGATAGGAATAGGCAAATTATACAATGCCTAAAAATTGATAAAATCTCAAGAGAAGTATTGCAGAAAGACATCATGTGACTGCTACAAACAAACAAACATAAACCCACAAAACTAAGCTGGGAGTGGTGGCATATTTCTTTAATCTCAGCACTTGTGAGCCAGAGATAGGCAGATCTCTGAGTTTGAGGCCAGTCTGGTCTATAGAGTGAGTTCCAAGACAATCAGAACTGTACACAGAAGAAACTCTAAAAAAAACAAAAACAATTACACAAAACCACAAGACTACCCATAACCAGCTAATCTTAAGGTTTCTATTACTGCAATGAAATATCACAACCAAAAGCAAGTTGGGGAGCAAAGAGGATTTATTTGGCTTCTACTTCCAGGCTGTAGTCCATCATTGAAGAAAACCATGACAAGAACTCACACAGGGCAGGAACCTGGAGACAGGAGCTGATGAAGACGTCATGGAGAGGTGCTACTTACTTACTGGCTTGCTTCCCATGGCTTGCTCAGACTGCTTTCTTATAGAATGTAGGCCCACCAGCCCAGGGATAGCACCACCAACAATGGGCTGGATCCAACCCCATCAATCACTAATTAAGAAAATGTCCCTCCCACAGGCTTGCTTAGAGTCCAATCTTATGGAGGCATTCTCTCAGATGATTCTAGTTTATGTCAAGTTGACATAAAACTAGCCAGAACACAAGGCTGAGACCAATGTGGCCAATAGGAATGATCTCTTTGTTTCATTATAAAAGTAGCTCCAATTCATGAACCTTTCAAAATTCCTACTCCTAAAATGTATCTGATGGCTTGACACATCTAGAAAAGATAACTTAAAGGCAGAAAAGAGGAGTAAAATCCTATTGTGAAAAACAAAACAAAACAAAACAAAACCCACTCCTGGAATTCATTGCACCTTAACTTGTGAATAAGCCTCTCATCTGCTAAAATTCAGCAATTAAAATGAGTTATCCAGCTGGGCGGTGGTGGCGTACACCTTTAATCCCAGCACTTACAAGGCAGAGGCAGGCGGATCTCTGTTGAGTCTGAGGCCAGCCTGATCTACAGAGCGAGATCCAGGAAAGGCGCAAAGCTACACAGAGAAAGCCTGTCTCCAAAAAAAAAGGGGGGGGGGCTATCCAAGGTAAATTTCCCACTTTACTTAGCTCATTTTTAAAAAAACTAATAAACCTCAACTCCTTAAAAAATAAAGCTGAAATAGGTTTTAAAATATTTGAGCAGAGTGGAAATACATTTCTGTTTGGCAAATTCATTACTATTGGTGCACTCATTAGAAATTTTAAATGAATGCATTAGTTTGTATAGTTGGAGATGACTATAAATTTAATGGCTATGACGTTGGAGCTCCCTTGATACTAATGCAGAATGAAATGATTTAAGAGTTAGGAAGTTTTTGAGCTAAAAATTTTTTATTTGGTATGTCATTTGAGAAATGCATACCTACACCACAACTACTCCAGTATGCTCCAAAAGAAGTCCTAGAAGCCTTAGAAGATATACTCGTAAAGTCAGTAGACATCTACATCTTTATAAAATTAAGTGGCTACTCTTCTTTGTAAGCCACGAATATGTATAAAAGATGTGGTCATTAAGAACAGTTTCCAGTTTTCAATATAAATAATGGGATCTCAATATAACAAAGACCAAATAGCAACATTCCACCCTCAAAGACAAAGTGGACACATTACGTGTGAATTGCAGCTTGGACTTTGAGATAACTGGAGTATCTCAACCTGCAGAGAGCCTCAGCAGCAAGTAATAACCAGTATCACTCAGAACAAAATAAATAGCCAATCTACTAATGTACTGTTTGATTTATTCAACAGCTAAAACTCTAGCATGATTGTTAGAAACTTGATTTAAGAAGACACAGTGAAGAGCTATACTTTCTCACAGTTTTTAGATCCAGGCAAATTCACAAATACAACTGAATGAAAAGGAGAACAAATCCCTTGAAGAAGGACTTCCTCTAAACTACTTCAAGTTTATTCAGTTTATCTCCCTCTAAAGTGTTACATCCATTAGGGGTGTTATATGTTGCTAAAAAGAATTATCTACACTTTCCTGTAGAAACAGACATTGTCTCTGAGGATTCTTATTGCCTGTGTTATCCAATTAGAGGATTATTGCATAGGTCAGGTAATAAAGGGACCTTTCTGCTACTCATTAAAATACATTCATACTCTAGTACAAAAATGCTAAAACATGTGTCATCTATAAATACTTTCTAACATTACTGCATACTAGATAAGACTGTATGTTTTGTCATGTCTCGAGTAAACAAAGACATCTCTTTTTTTTTTAAGATTTATTTATGTATTATGTACACAGAAAAAGGTGCCAGATCTCATTACAGATAGTTGTGAACCACCATGTGGTTGCTGGGAATTGAACTCAGGACCTCTGGAAGAGCAGTCAGTGCTCTTAACCTCTGAGCCATCTCTCCAGCCCCCAAGACATTCTTAGGATGTACAACTATTCAAAGACGTTCTTGGAGTCAATCACAATGGACTATTGTTTTCTTCTTGTTGGATAGTTAAGTTGTAATTTCCTAAATCTATGTTGTAGAACTGCAGAGGAAAATTAAATAATTCTATTAATTCATAAGGCTACAAATTAAATCTTAAGTTATACTAACAAGCCTTTTAAATATCCAAAGGTCAACTTTCCTCTCTATTTCCTTAAAATCAATTTCCAATTTTTTACACTATTTCTATGTTCATGTTCTCAAGAATTTAATATTGACATCAGGTTAATTAACCATGTACTAAGTTTAAAGATTTTCACCACCAGGAGACAAGTCTTTTTGTAGTTCTCAACCAAAGATTAGGGATAAAGTCTAGAGACAGTAAGAAATCATTTCAACATATATTAAGTTTGTTTTAGCAGCTTAGAAATAAACTTTTTATATGAAAAGTTTTGCTTTATTATGATTAAAGCTAATGTATGAAGAACATATCCTAAGCATATTCACTCTAAGTTAAATAATTTTTAGTAAAGAAATCTCATTTATACATGGATATGGATTTGTGTGTCATTTGTTTTTATTTGTTCACATGCTTATTTATTTTGATTTTTGAGGCAGAATCTCACTTATGATTTCTGTAGCTGAGTCTTTCCTTGAATGCAAAATTTTCATGCTCCGGGGACTAAAAGCATGTGCTATTACAACTCATTTAGTATGGTATTTTCTACTGCAATTCTTCCTGATAATATATAAAAGAGCACTTTAGACAAAAGCAAAAAATACTTAGGTTCTTCCTTTAAAATGAAACTAGAACACAACATTTCTATATTTAAACATCTACAAACAATATGAATGTTTACAAGTATATAATATAGGTTAAGCCAAGCAGTGGTGGTATATGCCTTTAATCCCAGCACTCGGGAGGCAGAGGCAGGGGAATCTCTGTGAGTTCGAGGCCAGCCTGGTCTACAGAGTGAGTTCCAGGACAGGCTCCAAAGCTACACAGAGAAACCCTGTCTTGAAAACCAAAAAAAATAAATGAATAAAAATAAAATAAAGGTTAATTTTTCCTAAAAATATTCAGTGGTATAAAAAGCAGTATGTATATAAACAATCATTCATAACCACATAAACATATATGGCTATTAGTTACAAACCATAACAATTACTTCTTTACTTACTTGTTCTACCCAAGAATATCTACATACAATGTGATACAAAACGACTTTAGAGAATACTGTCAAAACTCACAAGTTATTTTAAGACTTGAAATTGGCAAGGATACAAAATATAACAGCAGCAATGTGTTCAGTAAAAGTTAAAATCAAAAAATAGTAGGTACCTTTTTGATGTAACTGAACAAAGGGGTGAGAAAAGATACTATTTACTTATTTTATCAATCAAAGAAAGGGTCTTGCACATGCTAAGTTTCCTACCATCAAGCACATGCCTAGTTCTCAGAAAATTGCTAATTTGAGCTCCTAACCATGATTCTAGGTTTATGCAACTTAAATATAGTGAACATTTTTAACCTACAACTAATAAGAAACTTTTATAATTTACTGTTTTAAAGAAGTTAAACAGAAACAAAAATATTACTCCATACCTACTCTGATTATGGCAAATGCATATTTTCTCTCTTTCTCTCTCTCTTTTTGTTTTTAAATTTAATTTTTTTTTTTTTTTTTTTTTTTTTTTTTTTTTTTTTTTTTTGCTTTTTGAGACAGGGTTTCTCTGTGTAATTTTGGTGGCTGTCCTGGATCCTGCTCTGTAGAACCAGGCTGGCCTCAAACTCAGAGATTACCCTGGCTCTGCCTCCCAAGTACTAAGATTAAAGGTGTGTGCCACCACATCCCAGCTTGCATATTCCCTTTTATAGCATGCATGAGAGCAAAGAAGCAAATACATAGCCAGAGACTACATTTCTATGTTTACTTTAAAATTTTAAGTTCCTATCAATGGAATGGAAACAGAAGGGACTGTTTTTTTTTTTTTTTTTTTCACTAACTGCTCCCAAAAAACATGAAGCCTCTAAAATTGGGAAGTGCCAGAAATTGGAAGAAACTTGGAAACCTGAATTATCTTACGAAGGAGAAAAAAATGCAAACCCTACCACTAACTGTCATATAAAATGGTTAAATAAAATGAAAAATTGTCCAATACAATGAACTACTGATCTTAAGATGTATGGATTTTGTTTTAGTAGCACATGGACATCAGCATGAATAATTTTTTTCTTACTTCTAAAATTGGGAAATCCATGAATAACAGAGTCAGGCAAGTTTAGTTCATATTGTATCCCTTGCGACTACTAGTGTAAAAAAGTAAAATTAGTTCTCAAGCTAATTTTGTTAAATGACTAAATTATAAGTATACCTGTTGACAACTGGGGATACAAAATGAAAAATGTTAATGGATTACAGGAAATGATCTAAAGTGCTTAGTAACTCATAAAAACTAAAGTTTAAAAAAAATCAATTAAATTCATAGCTAACATGTTCTGAATTTTCACAAATGTTTTCTGACGTGGATTTTAAAAGTCAAAATGCCTGCGGGTATGGTCACACACACCTTTAATCGCAACACTTGGAAGATATAAGCAGGCAAATCTCTGTGAGTCTGAGGCCAGGCTGCTCTACACTGCTAATTCCAGGACAGGTAGGGCTATCAAGACACCATCTCAAAAATAATCAGAAAATCAAAATGTCTAAACCAAAGTCTCTCATACAAATATTCCCACAGCAACACTAAGAAAAAAGTCTGTTAATGGACAACTACGTCAAACAAGTAGGGTCACCAAGTTCTTACCTTCACAGTCATCTCACGGCTTTCACTCTGGAAAACAGCGGTATTTTCTTTCCTTCCTCCCATGCCCTAGTAAAGTTTGTAGCTACGAAAGACTAGGTTGTGACCATAGAATGTTTTGACTATTGTAATACCAACAGGTTTTTAGAAAGTGGCTTTCTAAAATACATTAGTATTTTCATCTTGTACCACTAAACATCAACCAATGGACTTTTAGTCCAGCCATTCAACAAAACTTTGTGAGAGCTAACTGTACTTCTTTAGACTTTGCATTGGGCACAAGGCAATCCATAAAACTGATGTTCATTACTTCCCCATGAGATTCATCAAAAACAGTTATTGGTGTTTGACTCCAATCTCAAGATATCCACAAATCACCATCTAAACTGCTCCCAGAAAGAAACTGACCAAAATGTAAATATGATCAAGCCACTTGTGTTAACTGTTCACTGTCGCTATACAGAACACTACAGGTTTATTTAATTTAGTGCGTGGTGGGGAGTTGTGGGGGATGGACAACATAACATGGACTACTCATGTGAAGTCAGAAAAGAACTTGCAGGATTTAATTTTGTACTTTTATCAGGTGGAATCTGGAGGTCGATTTCAGTTCAATAGGCTTGCCAGCTAGGAGTCTGTGTAAGTTGAGCCATCTCACTGGCCTGCCTAAATCTTTTAATGTTAATTTTCAATTCAGGAACTCTAATACTCAGTTCCAATACCATAGAAGAGTTTGTTTTGAAATTTTAATACAAGTATGTGTATCCTCTGTAAGAATGGATACATCTGAATCTTTTTAACTATGGCACCTATTCTATTTTGTTTGGGTTTTCGTAATTGCTGTTCGAAGACACTGGCTGTGTGTTCTGTTGAGTAAGAAATAAACAGTAGTGACAATGCTTGCTCCAGAGAATGCATCTATATTTCACTATGAAAAAGACACATTGAGAATTGTGGTTTTGAGGAAAGTAACATTTACTGAGAACAGAAGTTCCCCCCCCCCATTTATAGTTTTTACCATGAGTATAAAATAAATTTTATAAACACTTTATACCAATTTAGATAGTATGTATCTTTCCTGTAATGTGATTATTTGGTGCATTATACAAGATTATCTAATATCAAACCATCCTTGTATTCAAGATAAATTTGCATTTCCTTGCTATTATTCCCTTTCCTTTTGCCTTCTCTGGGCTACACTGTAAGGGGCTGTCTAAGGAGAGGCTATTATTAAATATTTTAATAGTGTCCAAATATCTCACAGGACAATTAATTTCCTCAATAATGCATTACAACAACTTATTTTCAGCTTTAATACTGTCCTTTTGTATCTATTCTTGTTTGATTTATTCCCTATTTTAATTTACACATATCTTCTTTTATCATTCTAGCTTTTAAAATTTACTCATTTATTATTCATCCACCTTTAGCTAATATTTTTCTGATTACTTCTGTTCATATTCAAAAATCTTAAAACATTAATTTTAAGATATACTATCCTGTAAAAAGTAAAATCCTTTTGAGTATTTTGGTTAATTTTTTAACTTATAACTGTAGGAATACTAGGTTTAACAGGCAAACCAAAGGATAGCTTGAGAGACATGTGCTGTGGATATCGCTCTGTGTAAATAAAGTTCTGATTGGCCAGTGGCCAGGGAGGAAGTATAGGCGGGACAAGGAAGAGGAGAAGGCTGGGAAGTAGAAGGCTGGAGAGACACCGCCAGCCGCCGCCATGAAAAGCAACATGTAAAGACACTGGTAAGCCACAAGCCATGTGGCAAAGTATAGACTAACAGAAATGGGTTAATTTAAGATAGAAGAAGCAGATAACAAGAAGCCTGCCATGGCCATACAGTTTCTAAACAATGTAAGTTTCTATGTGCTTTCTTGGTTGGGTCTGAGCGACTGTGGGGCTGGCAGGTAAGAGAGATTTGTCATGACTGGGCCAGGCAGGAAAACTCTAACTACAAATGGCACCCAACGTGTTGGCAAGAATTTCCACCTAAAACCTGAGAAAAAAAGATTCTAAAACGGAGCTAAAAACAGCTTCCTAGTTGTCTCTCTCAAGTTAGCGGCAGCCTGCCGGTTTGAGCTACTATGGCGGGTTCCTGGCATGTGTGTCTGACCTGCACTGTGGCGGGAATGAGGAATCTATAAGCGACACTTTACTCTGCTGCATGGTGGATTTAGCCTTTGCTAGATTTAAAAAAAAAAAAAAAAAAAAAAAAGGTTTCTGGGCTATGCACTGCTCTGATAGAACTGCTTCTGATAATTGATGGTACACATGGCTCCAGACCCAAAGCTGGCGGTAAACTGTACCACCGCCATGTTGGGAAGCTGAGGTGGGCGGAGCCAGCAGCCACAGTGGTGTTTCAGTCTTACAAAGATGGATATTACACAGAGAATCTGGTTTATGTTGTCTTTGGGATTTTTAACCACAAAAAAAGATTTGATCATAAAATCTGTTGAGTTAAACAAAAATGTAAATTTTAAAGGTACCTTGACTTTGAAATTTGGATATAAGGATATGTTGCTTTGGAAAGGAGTCTCTGCTTTTGTTTCCACAGAAAGCCAGAGGCTGTGGATTTGTTCCAGGTTAAGATACATCAGGTTTGATCAGCCAAGACCACCTGAAAGGTCTCCGATGACACCATGGCCCAGATGATCCAACATCCAAAATAGTTTCAAGGCAACTGGCTCAGAGGTTCACCCTAATGGACTACTCCATAATCCTAAAATTTTCTTTGTATCCCTATAAGATACAGCACCCCCCTCCAGCAAGAAGTAGTAAGAGAAACTACGCCCACATTCCCAAAATTATCAAGCTGGCTTTGGAGATGGAATTGGCTCATTCCTTCTCTAAACCCAGACATATTGCTAAAAGAAAAGGTTAGATTCTTATGTCCCAAATCAGAAGAGCCCTCTAGTGTGGGACAGAGAAAAACCAATATTTTTCTTTAAAGCAGGTTGATTATAAATGAGATCTCTTTCTAAAGAAGAAAGGGGAATATGATATAGATATAATAGGATGAAAGGATAGATTAGGGAACTTACTTCTAAAGAGCGACAACTTGTTTAAAATGTTTTACATTGGTTTAGATTTTAGTCTATTGATACAAACTTAGTTAATTTTGTTATACTGTGTGTATATTTCTACTCTTGTTTAAGGTATTATGTTTGTACAGCTCATTTTAAATTGAAATGGATAATTAAAAATAGATTAATAATTAGTCATCTATGATAATCATACTCGTAGCCATGTTAGTTAAGTCTTCTAGATATACAGAGAGATATTTCAGATAGACAGGTAATCCTCAAACACTTCAAAGGTCTACAGAATATGGCATTTAAAATATTTTTAAAATTAAGACTTTCTGGACAGTGAGACATGTCTGCTCCTGGCAGCACTGATTTACTTCAGAGAGGAGGATGAGCATTGAAGACACTTCATATGGAGTTTATCTTCACCTTGGCAAAAATAGCCATTTGGGCAAGAAACTGTTCTTGCCTGGACTGTTCGATCAACTGGACATGCAGGACCCATAGAAAGGTGACCACTGAACTTTGCTTGACAAAATGGTCCTTCAGGTTCCTGCTTTCTCAGAGGAAACTACCAGACATTCTACACTACACTGAGAGAAGTGACCTAGAGACTCTATCCCTGTGGGCTGAAGACAAATGCCCCAACTTTACAAAGGAACATTAGGTGACTGTCCAGGCTGCCAGCTGTCTCTGTCTACTCTTGCAAGACTCCTGAAAAATGCTTACATCCTTCTCCTGGTTCTCAGGTAATATTATATCCTTCTGAGGTCTTTGATGTGGTTGAAGACTAGATAGTTATAATTTCCTCAATTATGATAAAAGGTAAGTTAGATATAAAACCTTAGACTCACAAATATAAGATAGATAGGATATCTTCTTTAATATTATAACTATAATTCTTGCTTGATAATTGTTTTGTTATATGTAATTGTACTATGTAAAAGTTAAAACCTTCCTTAAAAAAAAGAACAGGGGAAGTGCTATGGATATCGCTCTGTGTAAATAAAGTTCTGATTGGCCAGTGGCCAGGCAGGAAGTATAGGCAGGACTAGAGAGAAGAGAATTCTGGGAAGTAGAAGACACCGCCAGCTGCCGCCATGAAAAGCAACATGTAAAGACACTGGTAAGCCACAAGCCATGTGGCAAAGTATAGACTAACAGAAATGGGTTAATTTAAGAGAGAAGAAGTAGATAACAAGCAGCCTGCCACGGCCATACAGTTTCTAAACAATGTAAGTCTCTGTATGCTTTCTTGGTTGTGTCTGAGCAACTGTGGGACTGGCGGGTAAGAGAGATTTGTCCTGAATGGGCCAGGCAGGAAAACTCTAGCTACATACATGATATCTGAATTACTTCTCTCATTGTGAAGACAAGAATCCTAAAGGAAATATAAAAGACAAAAGATTTATTTTAGCTTTCAGTTTCAGAGGATCACATACTAAGGAAGACATAGTGAAGTCCATGGCAGAAGAAGCCAGTAGCAGAGACATGCTCACAAGATGGTCAATCAAAAAGCAGAAGAACAAACTAGAACCAGAATGTGGAAACTTTTGAAGTCCCATCTAATAGGTACTAACTTTGGCAAGCCAGTCCTTACATGCTAAAAAGTCGCACAACCTCCAAAAATATCACCATGAGCTAAAAGTAGCAGCTCTGAAACACAAGACTCTGAAGACAGTTTACATTCAGGTCACTATAAGCCTAAACTTGTCTAGCAGCTCTTCAGCTTCCACTGTCGGAAAGGACCCTAAGGACCTTACTTTTGAAACAAACCTGCACACTCTCATTTTTAGGAAGCAATTTAAGTTCTTTTTAACCCACAAATGTCAAGTTCCTGACAACCATTAAGTGCATCTCTATGATAACCCAAATTTTGATCATTTGTGGTATTCTTCTTTACAAAATACATAGTATTCTTCTACATAAAATAAACACATTTAGTCTGTTTCCAAACTCCCTGATATTGTCTATTCCCTCCCCACAACATGTTTGTTTGAGATAGAGTATAGCTCAGTCTTTGATTACAGGGATACAAACCATACATGCTTTTTATACTCTATATAGGGCAGTTTATCATGACTTTACATTTGAAGTAGGTAGGTAACAAATAGCAAATTTGACATGTCATTGTTAAAGGAAGGTCCTTGTCAATCATTTAAACATGCATGACCTAGGCTTAGGAACCACACACAAAAATTTATGAAACAATCCTACATTTACATTTTCGAGGTATAATAAAAATGATCAAAAGCAGCACTTTTAGGAGCATAATATTATATGCAAATACAATTAAAACTGTTCAATAAATCATGGCCAGGTTTTGTGAGAGAAAGACAAATAAATCTGGAAAATCAAAAGGAAATCCACTGTGAAAATGCCACCAATAGGTTGCAGGATGAAAAACCAATTAACTAAAGTTTTTGACATTAATTTCATCATACTGAGTAAGAAAAATATGAGTACTAAATATTAAAAACAGTGAATAAAAGTTGAAAATAAGACAATAAAATATTTGAAATATATTAAAATCAAATTCTGAAAAATGTGGTATCCTGAAAAGCAATCCATATTCAGAAAATGCATAAGAATAATATGCACAATCTCACTCTGGTCAATAGTTTGCTTAAAATATAGATAGGATTTTGCACTATTTTGTGACTGGGAAGATAGGTCATTTGATAAACTGGCTGCTATACATGTGAAAGAATCAAGGTTCAATACCCAGAACCTATATTAAAACAGGGCTAGAGAGATGGCTCAGCAATAAAGAGTGTTGTGCATGGTTCCCAGCATTCATCTCAGGTGGATTACAACCTCCACTCCAAGGGATCTGATGCTTTCTTCTGGATTCTCAGTCATCTGTACTTACATGTGCACTCTACCACCAACACACTTACATACACACAAAACTAAAAACAAACAAACAAACCTTAAAAAAAGTTTAGACTACCACACCTAGCCAATTTGATAATAAAAGTAATGTTGATGATAAATGCTTTGTCAATATTAAGTTTAACAGTCAGTATTAAATATTTAAATTTTAACATTTAATAAAATATTAAATATGTATTAAAGTATTTATATAAATGAAGGTTCACAAGAAAAATAAAAATTCTGAAATTACTGAATGTGAAATTCACTTCAATCCTTTCTAGTCAAAATTGAGAATAATTTATTTTAAAAATTAGTACTTCTGTAGCATGTTAATATTTCTCTCTGAAAGTATGATGAATACACAGTCAAACATCATGGCTAAAAGGCCCTCGGTTTTTAAAGTACATTAATATAACGCACTATCATCTACTGCTTTGGATGACTGGTAATTCAATCTTCGTTGTGCAATAAAGAATCTTACCACTATAGTCCGTATTGTTGCTTGCCCACACAAATTCAAAGACCAATGACACATCAATATACAAAAAAAAGACAATATAAAGTTAATTCCTCTAAGGGCCTCAAAATGAAATACAAACAAAAAATAAAAGGTAAACTAATGACACACTATGTTGGTCCTGAATATAACTCTATTTCATAAAATATCTAAGTGTTTTTCACATTTAAATTGAAAACACAATTTTAAAATTAGCAAATGAAAAATTAAACAGATTCAGCTTATTGCTAATCACTGGTTATCAAGGAAATGCAAATTAAAATAATACTGATTTAAGTTATCAAATAATTTTTAAATATAAAACACCAAAACAAAGAAACTGAGCATGATTTTACATATTTTGTTTTGTTTTGTTTGTTTTTTCAAGACAGGATTTCTTTGGGTACCCTTGGTTGCCCTGGAACTAGCTCTGTAGACCAGCCTGGCTTTGAAAGCAGAGACCCGGCTTCTCTGCCTCCTGAGTGCAGGGATTAAAGATGTGCATCACCCCTTCCAGCTACACTTCTTTTTTATTACTTGGTTATGTATATGTTCTATATTTATATGGCAGAATGGCACTATGTAGCACAGGCTATCCTCAATATTGTGAGCCTCCTGCCTAGCCACCAGAACGCTGAATTTCAAATTTGTATTCCACACTCAGCGTCCTCCACTAAACACACTTTCAGGTTTCTTTTGTATTTTATTACTTCTTATACTTCTTATAAAAATTTGCTTCTGAAGCAAAAACTTTTACCTGTGGTATTTTTAAATGACAAACGTACAGACATAAACATGAATAATTAATATACTTTAATAGAAAAATAATGTAACAATATGCTACAGGAATGGTAAAATAATTCTGGTTTATCTATTTAATAAAGTTATTAATAAAATCATAGATTACCAAACAATTGATTGTTGAATAAATGAAAAAGAAAAAACAGTAAACAGATTAGTAAAAGATCACCCTGGACTAAGGAGATGACTCAATACATAAAGTGCTTATTGTATGAGCATGAGCACCTGAGGCTCAGAGACAGACAGACAAGAGACACACTCACACCCACACACTCACACACACATATCCCCTTACATATACTACTCTTTCAAATACCCTGAAATCCATATTACACATATCAACTCGGGCTCAAAAAGCTATCGCAAGGCAACAGAAATTCTCTTGGGCATCTCCTACTAATCATTTTGTTTGGTAAAAGTAAAAGAATACCTTGAAAATATACAAAATGTTCTCTGTAAGCTAACCTAAACAAAAACAAACAAACAAACAAACAAACAAAAAACCTATAAAGAATGGCCTTTTGGTGCAAATATCAGTTCTGTAGAGGTTAGAGGAATAACAAACTGGTGGAGCACATGCTTAGAATATTCAAGACCCTGGGTACAAAAACCATCACCAAAATTAGACATTGACATACACAATGTGCCCTAAATGTTCATGTATACATTAGCAGATTCTACACAGATTACCAACTGTCATGCTTTATACAAGAAATAAAAACATTTAAAAATTACCTGCATTGCACTTTTTCCCAGTTTCACCACTTCAAATAATGTGACAGGATCCCCATCACCATTCTGTTGAGGGTGTCCGTTAGCTCTTCCACGACCTGCCCCTCGAACTCCAGCTTCAATTCTGCTCTTTTCTCCTGGAGATTTTCGAGGTTTCTTATTTGTGGACTGAATTAAAAGATAAAGGAAAATTACACTAAATGAAGACTTACTTCTGTTTTATATAAACAAGGGTGTTTTGAAATACAATAGGTCAAAGATCAATCCCTAAACAAAAACAAAACATTTAAAATTTTTTGTTATCAAAAAAATTACAGTACAAACATCAAAATTTAAGTTTATAGAGATATGAAAATAAAGTTTAAACTCTCATTAGATATTTTATGTAACAATGTTTAATGATTTAACCACATCTACTCCTGACTTCACCATCTTTATATCTTCAATATACTCTCCTGCATCTTGAGAATACTAGTTCACTAATACATTTCTGAGAAATCTACATTTCCAATTTCTTTCCCTACTGCATTACTCAAAAATTCTTAGTCTTTTCAACAAATATTCAGTGGGAATTCTTGGAACTGATCAAGATATCAGGGATATACTAAAATCAAAATAGTTCTGCCCTGAAGTAGCCTAAATTTTGCCGGCCTCCTGCTCCCAGTTATTCCTTTTCTTTGTTTTTAAAAGACATAATCACTAGGGCTGGAGAGATGGCTCAGAGGTTAAGAGCACTGACTGCTCTTCCAGAGGTCCTGAGTTCAATTCCCAGCAACCACATGGTGGCTCACAACCATCTGTAATGAGATCTGATGCCCTCTTCTGGCCTACAGTCATACATGCTGTATACATAAATAAATAAATGAATAAATAAATAAACAAACAAACTAACTAAATAGACAAATAGATAAATAGATAAATAAAAGACACAATCTCAGAGCCAAACCCAACCCAAACTCCCTTTTATCTCCCAAGTGTTGGTATTACATGCATGCACCACTGTGCTGTTTATGCAGTTTGGGGATAGAACCCACAGCTTTGTGCATGCTAGGCAGACATTCTGCCAACTTAGATACATCGCCAACCCATCAGGTTTTTCAACATTAATATTATCTATCACTGTATCTTAAAGCCAGGGGTAATATGAGAAATGTGTTTGTCACTTTATCCAACTGCTTCATCAAACTAAGCAACATCAATTTTGCTAAATGCAAAATTAAAGAAATAGACATTCTCTTCACCACTACTTCCTACTCGCAGTTATTTCTCTTTTGTTTTTCCGAGATGCAATCTCATAAAGCCCAGGCTAACTCAAACTCACTAGGTCGCTAAAGACTTTCCCAAAATTCTTTAAAAAGTCACCCAATTTTCTTCCTTTCCTCTCAGGTATATTGTCCCTTCCTATACTATATTTTATTGCCAATTGGTTTTAACCAGAGTTTTGGTTAAGCATCTTTTCTTTACAATCATTATACTTTTTTAAATAATTCATTAGAGCCCTGTTCCAACAACCAATTTTCTGCCTCGTCTCCAAATCTATCCTTATTAATCTTACTTTATAATGTTGGAGCTGGCCCCTGTAAACATTATTCTATAGCTATCTGCTACAGTATTAGCCTTTATAAACAAAGGGCACTGTGGAACAATACACAGCACAGCGGAGGTTGTGTGGTGGGGTTCTCTACATGATGGAGCTCTGTCAACTCAGCAAAGTTTAGAGTCTTCCTTCCACTATCATAGTCATCAACTTCCTCTTTCTTCCTGTCTTCCTGTCTTCCTGTCTTTCTCTCTCTCCCTCTCTCTCTCTCTTTTGGTTTTTCAAGACAGGATTTCTCTGTGTAGTTTTGGTGCCTGTCCTGGATCTCACTCTGTAGATCAGGCTGGCCTCGAACTCACAGAGATCCGCCTGGCTCTGCCTCATGAGTGTTGGGATTAAAGGTGTGCTCCACCACCACCCAGCCGACTTCCATTCTTTTTTTTTTAATTTTTATTTATTATTATTATTATTATTATTATTATTATTATTATTATAATAT
This sequence comes from Onychomys torridus, assembly GCF_903995425.1. Taxonomy (NCBI): domain Eukaryota; kingdom Metazoa; phylum Chordata; class Mammalia; order Rodentia; family Cricetidae; genus Onychomys; species Onychomys torridus. Next base: position 93,503,674 of record NC_050449.1, on the reverse strand, counting down.
TTGTGTTTTAATTTTACACATCAGCAATGGGTTCCCCTGTCCTTCCCCCTCCCGCCCCTGCCCCCACCTTCCTCTCAGCCCCTCCCCCCCATTCCCATCTCCTCCAGGGCAAAGACTCCCCTGGGGATTCATTTAAACCTGGTAGATTCAGTACAGGCAGGTCCAGTCCCCTCCTTCCAGGCTGAGCAAAGTGTCCCTGTGTAAACCCAAGGTTCCAAACAGCCAGCTCATGCACTAAGAACAGGTCCCAGTCCCACAGCATGGATGCCTCCCAAACAGTTCAGGCTATTCAATTGTCTCACTTATCCAGAGGGCCTGCTCCAATCGGGCGGATTTCCATTCTTAAGAAGCAATAACAAGCCAGACAGTGGTGATAAACACCTTTAATCCAGGCACTCAGGAGGCAGAGGCAGGTGGACCTCTGATTTCAAGGCTAACCTGGTCTACAGAGAACATGCTGTCTATTATTAATTTTGTTATTTATGTAGACATCTGGAGCATTTCATTTTTACTATTAATGTATTTTATAAGCCATGTACAGCAATACCAAGAAAATACCTTGGTTGTTTTTTTCTTTATAGCTGTTACATTCCAGTGCATAAAGTTTAGTCATTAACTTGCTAATAGACCGTTTTTTTTTGTTTGTTTTTTTGCTTTATTATTATTATTTTTTTTCATGTGGAGCTGAGGATCGAACCCAGCCTTGCACTTGCTAGGCAAGTGTTCTATCACTGAGCTAAATCCCCAACCTCGACAGTTCTTTTTAATTCTTTCTTTTATGCCAGAGGAGGGTAGGGGGTGACAAAGAGGACTAAGCCCCTTTTCAAGGTTGTTAAAGATTGCTAGGTGAGGAGGCCCTTACACCCTGCATTACTTCTCCCCTTCTGAATATATTATAGGCAGTTCATAGTTGCTGAGAGAGGGGGACTTTTACGTAGTTTAGTTGCTTATAAGTTGCCTGTAAATAATTCCCCTCCAAGCTCCTCAAATAACTCTAATTAAATACATTGGTGCTCAAAGCTAGATGAGTGTAATTTTATCTTTAGTGACCTATCTGGAGTGAATAGATGTTTGATTGTCTCCAAAGAAGAAGGTTCACATACCAATGTTTAAGAACCAGATGTTAATTGTGGGACACTATTACCAAATATTTATAAACTGAATCAAATAAATACAAATCAAGGATAATCAAACTAATGTCCTTGGCCTTTTTTGTTTTTAACATACCAAGATAACAATTCACTGACCAAATTAGGACACACTGCAGAGAAAAAGAAAGAAAGCACAGAACAAGTAGAATGCTTAGTATGTGGTTGGCCTGTAAATGGAAATTAAAAATAAAAATAATTAGCAAATATTGAGTATAGCCTGTTAATTGAATTATGGAATCAGTTTTAAATACCCTGGTTTTGAGCACTACATAATACCTAATGTAATGCCCTTGCTCCTAGAAAATATGCACTCAAGTGTGTAGAGCTCACTTGATACCCATACATATAGAGTAGTGGAAAGTCCTGAAAAAATGGATGTACCTATAACTGTAACAGCAGTAAACAAATGGAGAATCTATAGTACTCTTAAATTGGACGATAATCTATTAAACAGAATTATGGAAGAAAATAATAAATTAGACTTTATGAAATTTAGATTTTTTTTAACTCTTTAACACAGGAAAAGAACTGCTAAGCACATAAAATACTGTTCTTTCTTCTGTTGAATCAAAATGTTGTTTTTAACCATAAATCAGCTGACCATACAGAGATGACTCTGACTCTAAACTGTATCTCATCCCACAGTTTTGTCATTGTACAAACACCAATGAGGTTTGGTTTCTAGAGTTTTATGATAAGAATTGATAACTGGCAGTAAAAGTCCAGCTTTGTGCTTTTTTTGTACTCTTTGAGAGACTCTACATTTTTCTGTATGCAGTTTTTCAGAAACACTGCTGAATTATTTATGAAAATAAATGTTTTAGAAAAATAAGAAAAAAACTGACAACTTAAATATAAAACTTATGAAAACACCAAATAAATACAAATAAAATAAAAACAAAATCACGAAGTATTATATACTCAGTAGAAAGGTTGAACTAGAAATGATTAAAAAACTAAAATAGCTCGGCGTGGTGGCACACGCCTTCAATATGAGCACTTGGGGGGCAGAGCCAGGTGGATCTCTGTGAGTTCGAGGCCAGCCTGGTTTACAGAGTGAGATCCAGGATAGGCACCAAAACTACACAGAGAAACCCTGTATGGAAAAACAAAAAACAAAACAAAACAACAACAAAAACTAAAATATTGGATGTGTGACAAATGAACTCACTCTATATATTGATGGTAAGACTATAAATTGATGAAATTATTGAAAAAAAATATTTAGTGAATCCAAATTTATACATACATCCTACTAACTATTAATTCCAATCCTATATGTATGTGTGTATATTTGAAAGAAAGAAATTCACATTAGTAAACAAGATATATGTATTCAAATATATTAACAGATTTATAGATAATAGTCATACTGGAAAACAATGAAAAGACAAAAATATAAGTAAATATATAACATCAAAATCTAAACAGCAATTTAAAAGAACAAATTATTAATGACATAAATGTGCTTTCTGTACAGAAGAGTAGGCAAAAAAAATACATAAGAAAACATAAATACATTTACATAAAGTTGAAAAATAGAGCTAACCTTGAAATTTTCAAAACTGCAATTACATCAAAAGGTCACAAAGAAATTTTTCTAGCACAATAAAAATGGTCCCCTAAGTGTCCCTCATCAGTATCAGTGGGGGCTTGCTTTTGTATTTAAAATATAAGTTTTGTTTTCTTTTGTTTTGTTTTTTCTGAGACAGGGTTTCTCTGTGTAGCTTTGTGCCTTTCCTGAATCTCACTCTGTAGACCAGGCTAGCCTCGAACTCAACAAAGATCCACTTGGCTCTGCCTCCCAAGTGCTGGGATTAAAGGCGTACACCCCCACCATCTAGCTAATATGTAATATAATGTTAATACTATATAAGTAACTATGTCCATCCCTATGCCCCTCACCCCATTGTGGTGCTAGAGACTGAACCCAGGGTCTTATATATACCAAGAACTCTACACTGAGCTGTATACGTAACATTTTTACAAATATTTTCAATCTTTAGGTGATAAAAATCCTTAGAAGCAGAATCTTCAGACAGAGTCAGTTCCATAATGTGATCTTGGTTATGGTTACATGAATACACAAGTAAAAGTACTAGAATTGAATATACTCTTAATATTTTATAATTTATATACATATACAAACTTAGAAAAACCTGTAAATTCAAGTCCTCTGACAAAAATCAAATACTGCAGACTTCTGCCAAAGGAATTTAGCAATAAAATGACTCCTAATGTCATTCTGCTATATACTCATAGGTCAGGATCTTGTTTATCCATAAGAGAAGCTTCTTCCTGCAGTACATGAGAGCAACTAGACAATGTGCAGGAGTAAAACATCTTAGACACTGAGTCCTAAATGGTTATCTCCATCAAATCCCTGCCCTCAGGACTAAGGGAAGTCTTTCTGAGAGGAGGCAGAAACACTAAAAGAGCTAGTAAGGATGGAGGACACCAAGGAAAACAAAGCCTTCTAGACACAACAGGACTGACCCACATACGAACTCCCAGCCCTGCATGTAGGCCTAAGCTATCAACACAAGTTCCATCAGCATGCTGCATGGTAATTTAGGGGTTTGCTCATGGTTAAAAATACACAGTAAGGATAGATTCAGAGCAAACAAAAACCTCTTAACGATTCACAGTGTGTTAAAAAAATATACATAGGTTTGGTAGAGAAAAGAGAAGGTATAGACAGTCATAAAAAAGAAATACATAGTTTTTAAATAATAAAGATTGTAAAAAGGGAGTAATGTTTAAAAAAAAAGCCACACAAACATGGAAAATACACAGAGAACCTAGATAAAGATGTTATTGTGTTGTCTTTGAATTGTTTGACCGCTAAGGAAGGAGCAACAACTGCTAAGAAACATTTAATTATAAATGTTGCAGGTTTAATCCAACCTATATATTTTGAAAATGCCTTGACTTCAAAATTTAAGTCAAAACATATGTTATTTTGGAGAAGAGGTTATATTTTTGTTTCCACAAGAAACGAGAGGCTGTGGAATCATTCTGGGTTAAAAAAATAATAATAAGGTTTGATGGATGAAGACCACCTGAAAAATCTCCAAATGGAACAGATTACTCAGATTACTCAATGTTTCAGAGTGTCTCTATTACAATTTTCTGATTTCTGCATATAGAACAGCTTCAAGGCTGCTGGTTGAAATGATCCAGCTGCACAGAATACTCCAGTAAGGACTTGGCCATAATCTTGTTTTTTTAGGGTTCCTCAAAGATTATCAGCACCCCTGATCAGCAGAAAATAGTTTAGAGAACTACACTCACATTCCAAAAAAATAAATTATGAATGTTTGCCATCATTTAGGAAGGTTGTTTACCACATTTCCCCTTTTTTGTCTAAAATTAAAAAAAGCTTATAACTAATACAAGAAAAACTATATCCAATAACTATATACAATATATACAGTCAAGAATTGCATTAACGCTGTCTAGTCCATTAACTTTTGACAGATTCAGACAAAAAACTCCATTATATATATATTTATATATATTTATATATATATAAACAGTGTCCAGTCCAGTAACATTTGATAAATTCAGACAAAAAAATTTCATTTCTTTTGTTTTGAGCTGAGGGTCGAACCCAGGGCCTTGAGCTTGCTTGCTGGGTAAGTACTCTACCACTGAGCTAAATCCCCAACCCTTCATTTCTTATCCTATTTAAAACAAGTAGTTCCTTTTTAAAAGTAGATTCAATTTTTTATCTTATATACATATTACCTTTTTTCTTTTCATAATAGATTCAATAATCTACCTTTTCTCATTTTTATATCTTCCCCTTTTTCTTTTTATAGTAGATTCAATGGTCTACTCATTTATCCTATTATTTCTTGATCGTTTTTCCTCAGAGTAAATTCAATCATCTACCTCATTTCTATATTCTTTTTTCTTTAAAAAAAACAAACAAAATAAAACTCTGAATCTGAGTAAATTCAATCATCTACCTCATTTCTATATTCTTTTTTCTTTAAAAATAAATAAATAAAACTCTGAATCTAATCTCCTTGTTCAGCTTTTTTTCTGACCATTAACAATTAACAATTTATAACCAAACATTGTAAACAATAACAATATTTATAACTCATTAAACAACCCAAAACCATCCACCCCACCTCTTGGGAACGTGGGCGTCGTTTTCTTAAAATTACTTACAGCTTCCTGGGGGTGAAGACATTTTTAGTGAATTCTGAAAAGAAAGTTTTTGGGTTAATTGTCAAGTCCTCTATCATTTATCCAGTCGCTGCATAATCAGAAAGTGCAGGGCTTGTTTCAAGTCCTTGTTCAAGTGGTCTGTCAGGCTGGATCATCTCAGCTAGACATCTCAAAATTGTCCTGAGTAGTTTGTAGTCCAAAGTCAATCTTTCTGTGGTGTTAACCAGCTTAATGGATTTATCATAGTCCATGTGGAATTGTCATTGTGGACTCCTGTCATCTTCATGAAGACTTCAAAGTCACTGTTATTTAGGCGTGGTCATGGTTCCCTGCAGACCTTTTTTTTTTTTTTTTGGTCCCTCTCTTGAAAGGATGAATGTTCTTCCCGAGAAAAGAAAATCTTGGGCTGGAGAGATAGCTCATTGGTTAAGAGCACTAGTTGTTCTTCCAGAGGACCCAAGTTCAATTCTTAGCACCCACATGGCAGTTCACAATTGTCTGTATCACCCTTTTCTGACCTCTTGAGGTGCCAGGCACACACGTGGAGCACAGACATAGATGTAGTCAGACCACCCATAAACATAAAATAAATAAATATATTTAAAAATTTAAAAAAAGAAAGAAAAGAAAAATCTTCACAGAAATTTCTCCCCATTTGTCTTGCCAAACTTTAACAAACTGACCTTTGCCAATGTTTTCTTGTAACATGATGGTCCTAGCAATTCTTCTCTGAACCAGCAACAGTAAACCCTTCGTCCCAGGTAGCAGCATCACCACAGTCACCAACACAATGAGAAGAAGCCAGCAATTCGGAGCAGCAGCCCCTGCCTTCAGAGTCCCACCGCCACTGTTTGTGACTTAGCACTGGCTGAAGCATCTCCTTAGCAAGCCTCCTAGTTCGGCCTCAAATTCCGGACCCTTCTGCCTCTGCCTCTTTCAGTAAATCCTACCAGTGTGTGCCACCACAACCAGCTGAGGGTAGCTCGGGTCTGAGCTGGGGCCCGAAAGGCCATAGGCAAGCGGCTTTTTCATGAATTCATGCCAAGAACGTTGAGGGCCAGGTATTGGGGTGAATGCTGGAAGATCAGAGAAGCAGAACAAGCCACAGCTACCTCACCTCGCCAATACCTCAGCTGATTCAGTTTTCTCAGAATGGAAGCCTCTGAGTCCTTATCCAGAAGGAATCTTAGCTGAACTTGCTAGAAGCCTAAAAGTTTAACCAGGGTATAGTTCCTCATCCTCACGCTTTAAATACCTTTCTGCCTCCTGCCATTACTTGCTGGGATTAAAGGCATGAGTCACCATGTTTGGCTGTTTCCAGTGTGGCCATGAACTCACAGAGATCCAGGCAGATCTCTGCCTCTGGAATGCTAGGATTAAAGGTGCTACCACTGCCTAACCTCTATGTTTAATATTATGACTGTTCTGTTCTCTGACCCCAGATAAGTTTATGAGAGTGTGCAATATTTTGGGCAATACAATACCACAAGTTGTTATGAAAAATGGTCAGGAAACAGACTAAACAAAGGAGATTAGATTCAGGGATTTGGCTCTGAAAAGAAAAGGGGGGGGGGTATAGAAATGATAGGATAAAAAGTAGATTATTCAATCTACTTTAATCCAAAAAGCAATTACTAATCTTAAGTATTTTACATTGATATAGATTTTGGTTTATTGATACAAATTTAAAGTTAATTTTGTTATGCTGTATGTATATTTCTACTATTGTTTATAGTAGAAATATATTATGTTTATATATTACATTTTAAAGTGAGCTGCATAATTAAACACAGATTAATAGTCATGTTAGGTATGTTTTCAAAGTAATACAGAGATATATTTCAGATAGATATGTAATCTTTGAACATGTCAAAGATGTACAGGATATGGCATTTAAAATGTTTTAAGAACTTAGGCTTTTCATGAGAGTGAGATATGAATGCTCCTGGCAGCACCAATCTACTTCAAAGATGATGAGCATCGAAGAAACTCCATATGGAGTTTGTTTTCTTTTTCCAAAACTGGCCTACTGGGAAAGAAACTGCCCTTGCTGTGACTGCTGACAGTAAGTACCCGTCCAATCTGGACAAGCAGGACACAAGGAAAAGCAACTGAACTTTGCTAAGACAGAGTAAGATAGTACTTCAAAATTTCCTTCTTCTGAAAAAGGTCTGTCAGATATTCTAGGCCTTTAGGCCAGAGATGGATGTCCTAATGTTGCAGAGAAACTTTGGGTGACTGCCCAGCAGTCTGATGTCCCTGTCATCAGGTGGCATTTCATCCTTCTGAAGTCTTTGATGGAGCTGAAGACTAGATAGTAATAGTTATAATTTTTCTTAGCAGTAATAAAATGGTAAATTAGATATAAAACCTTAGACTCACCAAGATAGATTAGAAAATTAAATGTTTTCTCTGATTTTGTCAAATACAAATAGACTAGATATTATAACAATAATTCTTACTTAACTTTTTTCTCATTTTTATTTATTTATTTGTTTTTCCTCTTATCAGCTTCATACAGTATAAATTCTTATCCTAATAGTGAAATGTCTCATTGAGGCTTGCCCAGTAATTGAGTAAAACCAAAACTTATAAGCCACAGTCATCCTAGGGTCCCCCCTGCTGTATAGCCTCCCTGGTTCTGTGGGTTGCAATCTGATTGTTCTTTGCTTTATATCTAGAATCCACTTATGAGTGAGTACATACCATGTTCGTCCTTCTGGATTTGGGTTGCTTCACTCAGGATGATATTTTCTAGTTCCATCCATTTGCCTGCAAATTTCACACTGTCTTTGATTTTCTCTGCTGAGTAGTACTCCATTGTGTATATGTACCACATTTTCTTAATCCATTCTTCAGTTGACGGGCATTTAGGTTGTTTCCAGGTTCTGGCTATTACAAACAGTGCTGTTATGAACACAGTTGAGCATGTACCTTTGTGGTATGATTGAGCACTCCTTGGGTATATACATGCCCAAGAGTGGTATAGTTGGGTCTTGAGGTAGATTGATTCCCACTTTTCTGAGAAACCGCCATACTGATTTCCACAGTGGTTGTACAAGTTTGCATTCCTACCAACAGTGGAGGAGTGTTCCCTTTGCACCACATCCTCTCCAACATTGACTGTCATTAGTGTTTTTGATCATAGACATTCTGACAGGTGTAAGGTCAGAGTCGTTTTGATTTGCATTTCTCTGATGATTAAGGATGTTGAGCGTTTCTTTAAATGTCTTTCAGCCATTTGTGAATCTTCTTTTGAGAATTCTCTGTTTAGCTCTTTAGCCCATTTTTAATTGGATTGTTCAGTATTCTGATGTCCAGTTTCTTGAGTTCTTTATATACTTAGGAGATCAGTCCTCTGTCAGATGTGGGGTTGGCGAAGGTCTTTTCCCATTCTGTAGGCTGTCTTTCTGTCTTATTGACTGTGTCTTTTGCCCTACAAAAGCTTCTCAGTTTCAAGAGGTCCCATTTATTAATTGTTGTGCTCAGTGTCTGTGCTGCTGTTGTTATATTTAGGAAGTTATCTCCTGTGACAATGCATTCAATAACTTTTTATTGTATACAATTTTACTATGTTAAAGTTAAAACTTTCCTTTTTAATTAGACCAAAAGGGGGAAATGATGTGGAACAATCCTATTCCACACTATGAAAATGTGTTACTCTCATCGGTTAATAAAAAGCTGACAGGCCAGTAGCTGGGCAGGAAGTTACACAGAAAGCCAAACTGACAATGATGGGAAGAAGGAGTACAGAGTCAGAGAGATGTCCGCCAATCACCAGGCAAGCAGGACATGTAAAAATAAGGTAACTAGCCATGAGCCACATGGAAAAGCATAAATAGAATTATGGGTTAATTTAAGTGTAAGAGCTAGTTAGTAATAAGCCTGCGCTATCAGTCAAGCACACTTCATTGAAATTTGCCAGTTTTCAATATTCTTGAATTTGATCATCTGAAAGTAAAATACTAACATTACAGTCCCTAAATAAAGGGATTCTTGTTCTTTTTCCTTTGTTTTTGTTTGTGTTTTACGAGACAGGGTTTCTCTGTGTAGCTTTGGAGCCTGTCCTGGAACTCACTCTTAGCCCAGGCTGGCCAAAAACTATAGAGACCCGCCTGGGTCTGCCTCTTGAGTGCTGGGATTAAAGGCGTGTGCCACCACCACCCGGCAAAAGGGATTCTTCTATATACCATGTACTACTATCAAAACTCAATAATATTAAATTCTTCTAGCTAATCCACAGATTCCAAAAAAAGCTTCTACAGTTATCCTAATTTTTGTAAAGAGCACAGAGATCTTTTTGCTCACAGACATGCACTAGGGCACCTAGAATATTAAGCACACAGCGTTGTTTCTTCAATGGAAGGAATGCAAAACCCATTTCTACCCAGAAGACTCAAGCAGACAATCTTTCTAGCCTGGTGACGTTTATGCAATCCAGCACCAGACCCTCCTCCAGACCCATTCTCCTACAAACTATAAAATCAATCTTTACTCAAAGTATCAAATGTACTTTACAAAGAGTTTCAATGTAGTCATGCCAGATCTATATTTAGCTTACTTTGTTCCTCAGATTTAGAAATGCATTGTTGTGTTTACGAAAAGAAATCCAGTTAATCATCACAAGAACAGTTTTCATCATACAGTGTTGTGTTTAAATAAGCCTACAACAAACCTATCGGGGTCAGACACTTGAAGTTTGACCCAACACTGGCTACTGAGTTGTGTTGTGCCAAATTGCCTTCATGTCTCTCTGCAGCCTGTGAAGGTCACAGAGACATACCCACCCACCCACTCCAAGTACAGTTTTATGGTAAATGATCCAAACTGAGGACAAGTATATTTAGTTGACATTTAGTAATATCTCAATTTGTTTTAACTCACTGAAACACATAAATGAGCCCAACTGCCCTTGGGGAACTGGATTAGAATTGACCATTGCATGAAGTGCTGTAATTCTATGGTTAAACCAGGCAGTGATGGCACACATCTGTAATCCCAGCACTCGGGAGGCAGAGGCAGGCAGATCTCTATGAATTTGAGGTCAGCCAGGGCTACAGAGTGAGTGAGTTCCAGGAAAGGCTCCAAAGCTACACAGAGTAACCCTGTCTCAAAAAAAAAATAAAATAAAATAAAATAAAATAAAATCTATGGCTAATAGGAAGCTCTTAGTATAGGCATTCCTTCTGATATTAATTCTGCTATACATAAGCATAATAGAGGGATGGAGCTCTTTGATCCACCTAATCTGTAGCTATTGGACTCTTCTTTGGTAACCAGGCTGCTTGAACAAAAACAGTCAGCTAGACTCCCTTCTGGGTTTTTTGTTTGTTTGTTTGTTTTTTTGAGCTGAGGATTGAACACAGGGACTTAGCGCTCTACCACTGAGCTAAATTCCCAACCCTCCCTTCTGGTTTTTTTTGTTTCTTTTGTTGTTGCTTTTGTTTGTTTCTTTTTTTTGTTTTGAGACAGGGTTTCTCTGTGTAGTTTGGCTCCTATCCTGGATCTTGCTCTGTAGACCAGGCTGGCCTCAAACTCACAAAGATCCGCCTGGCTCTGCATCCCGAGTGCTGGGATTAAAGGCATGCACCACCACCACCCGGCATCTCCCTTCTGTTAAGAAAGGACCTGGACAACTGCAGCTGCAACACAGCTCCAGCTCCTAAAGCAGTGGTTCTCAACCTTCCTAAGGCCACGATCCCTTAATACAGTTCCTCATGTTGTAGTGACCGCCAACCATAAAATTATTTCCGTTACTACTTCATAACTATAATTTTGCTGCTGTTATGAATCATAATGTAAATGTTTTCTGATGATATTAGGAGACCCCATGTGTAAGGGTCGTTCAACCTCCAAAGGGTTCATGACCCACAAGTTGATAAATGGTGTCCTAAAGGTGTGGTCAAACATTACCATTTCAGTTTACACTGGACTTTCTGTCACTACAAGTCACAAAAAAACTCTAGATGATACTGCAGGTTTTTTGGTTCTAGCCAGAGGGGCAGTATTTTGTCTAGTGGCATAGCACAGAGACCAGTGTGACAGGAACAGAAGGGAGCAGTGCACTGACTGGTGTAAACACAATCCTACAGTTACATGGAGGCCTACTGTAATCATAGTAAATTCCCGTTTCTGACTATATATGCAGGCTATGTGGCACATCTGACGAGCTGGATGGGAGACACTTCTTTGGCTGACTCTCCCTAGGTTACAACATTAGGCTCCCAAACCCTCAGCTTGTCTTGCTAACTCTCTCTGTTAGTTAGCAATAGATCAGAAGGAGCAGTAGTGACATCAGAATAGACTACTCTGACAAATGCAAAAGGCTGAGCCATGACACCCAAGGCCAACTCAAAAGCAGAACTCCAAAAATCACATGTTATCATCCTCATGGCTTATTGGTGAGAGAGAAGAGCCAGAGAACCTTTAAGGCCCAGATTGTGGCAAATGTGCAGTCTGATGAGCAGTACTAGAGCCGCAGCAGCTGAACAGTGACAAAATCAACAGCATCTGCTGCCACACTAACAGCAGCAGCAATAGCCCTTAATAATAACTCATTTAAGCTGGGTTTTGCAAGATTTCTCATTACATTTTTTAATTTAAAAAGCATTTTTGGCCAGGCAGCAGTGGCACACACCTTTATTCCCAGCAGTCGGGAAGCAGAGCCAGGTGGATCTCTGTGAGTTCGAGGCCAGCCTGGTCTACAGAGTGAGATCCAGGACAGGAGCCAAACTACACAGAGAAATGCTGTCTCGGAAAAAAAACAAAACAAAAAAGACAAAAAAAAGCATTTCTGTAAGATAGTACATAAATAACTCAAACTTGTGTCTGTGTCCAATCTGCTAAGCTCAATGATGAGCTCTTTACTACAGCTGACAGCTGACCACCCCAATGTTTACAAAAATATTTTGAACTTATTTAGAATGTGTCTGTATAGAGTACACATGGAGGTCAGAGGACAACTTGCAGGACTTGGTTCTCTCTTTCCACCATGTGGATACCAGTTTTTGAACTCAAGAGCTCAGCTTGGCAATACCAAGTGCCTTTACCCAATGAACCACTTTACGAGCCCATCCACAACTTTTAACATATTGTTTTGAAACATTTAAATTTTTTTACTTTATGAGAATTCTTTAAAAACATACACATAGACAAGTGAGCAAATTAAAAATGTCTACATGTTTTCCTTACTTAGAGGAGTCTGCGAATAGATTAAAAAAGGTAAGATACAGTAAGATAAAAAAGCATTTTTACTGCTATTTTAAATTTTACATTCACCCCTAAAAAAATTAAAATTCCAGAAACATTTCTGTGACCATTTCAGTTGCCAAAATTACTTGAAGAACTCAATATACAGATTGTAAGTTATTGGAAAGCAGATCTTCTCAATAAATATACTATTATTTGTTCACCATGCAATTATTAATATTATGTACCAAAGAAATGAAAAAAGTTGATTAGCTACCTATCACCACAAATGGCTTTTAAACCAAGAACTCCCTTAAGATGTACTTTTTTGATAGCCTATTAATATTTTGCCAATCTCAACGTTCAAGTGTGCACACCAACAGAAGAGGGAGATAGAGAGAAACTAAGAGAGAATCAGATACACACACATACATATGGAATATTATTTTATATTTATGTTTTATTTGTTTATGCTGCATTTTTAAAATAGGCAAAGATGTGTTGCATTTGTTCTTGCCTGCCTAGGGCACCCGATTGGTTTATGAAAAAGCTGACTGGCCAATAGCTAGGCAGGAAAGGGATAGGTGGAGCTGGTGGGCAGAGAGAATAAGCAGGAGCAGATATTTAGGCTGAAAAAAAGAACAAAGAGAACATGGGAGAAAGAGAGGAACTTGCCTGGAGCCAGAAGCCAGGCAGCTGCCTGCCAGCAAAGGAAGTAGGAAAGTAAGATAGATGATTGATAGATAGATGGATAGATGGATGGATGGATGACAGACAGACAGACAAAGGTAAAAAAGCCCCAAAGCAAACCTAGATAAAGGGAAACAGGTTAAGTTATAAGAGCTAGCAAAAAACAAGCATAAGATAAGGCCAGTCATTCATAACATTATCTCCATGTCATCATTTGGGAGCTGGTTGGTAGCCCAAAAAGAGAAAGCCTGGTACAGGTATACACCAAAACCCAAGCATCACACCTCTCTGCTTCCTGTGATAGGATACAAGGCAAACAGTCACCTCATGAAATTGATTGAGGTCATGCCTCCTCTCCTCACTCCCTTCCAACTATGAACCATAATGAACCAACAATTCCTGCCCCAGGAAACTTTTTGTTAAACATTTGGTCAAAGCAACAAGAAATGTAATTAATACATGGGTAAAAATTAAACTCTTGTACTTCATATTCTATAAATAACATAGGAGAAATATCCACAATTCACAGGGCTAGTAATACAGAGAGATACATAATATCTTTATCCTTACTCCCTATTCACAGATTTTATATAAGCTCTGAGTGTGAAAATAGTTGTTATCCAATTACAACTAATGTATGTTGACATGTTTTGGGGTAGCTTAACACAAAATCATTACATATATACAATAAAAAGATACAGAAAAAATCCACAGTTGCAGTTTTAAGAAGTATGTAAACTATTCCTACATAATGGCAAATGTTTGTAATTCCAAGCATTTGAAGGAATCAGGATCTTGAGTTTAAGGAAACTCATGCTGCAAAGGAAAACTGTATGTTAACTGCATATATATAACTGTAGTTATATACAGCTACACATATGACAAAAGAAATCAAACTTTAATATATTTACTTTCTATTGAAATTTGTTTTCAAATGAGTTCTGGAAGGGCTTCTAAAGAGGGGAAGATTAACAATAATAATCAAGAAAATGTTCACAGAAGAATAAGCTGCATGGTGGTACTTCACTGATTTAGAAATTAGTCTATTAGTCTTATGAAGAATGGCATAACTATAATTTCAAAAGAGGTTTCAAGAAAGACAAAAAATTAAACAAACAAAAGTCATAGACTAATGTGATGGCACTCATCTGCAAGTCCAGCATTGAGGAGGCTGAAGTGGAGGGCTCCTGATAATTTGAGGCCAGCATGAAATGAAGAGCAAAATCCTATCTTGAAACAATAGCAAAATCCTACCTTGAAATTGATAAGTATAACTGGTTAAAATCAGAAGACACAATAAAATACTAGAATGCAAGGCCATTGCTTGATTTTGGACAGAGAAAAGTAAGACCATTCTGATAACATTATCAAAAATAGAACAAAAGGGTAAAAGATAGGTAGAAAAACAACACTGAAAATTCCAATAAAATAAGACATAAGAAATTATGGAATAGAACATTACAAAATAAATATATAATTTCAATATAAAATAATTTTAAATAAGAGTATCACACGACTTATAAGGTCCAGTTTTTATTAATAAAATCATATTAGTCTGTTATTATTTATCACTTTGCCTTCATCACCCTATGGATATAAATGTTTATGAATAGTATTTTTAAATTTACATCTCCTACTAGCCTATGCCAATAATAAAATTCAATAATGTTGAAAATACAATGAACAAGACATCATAATGTTAGAATTATATTATTTTCCAGATTTTCATAATCACACAATGTGGTAGTTTGAATGTAACTGGCTCCCATAAGCTCATAGACAATGGCACTATTAGGAGGTGTGGCTTGTTGAAGTAGGTGTTGTTGGACGAAGTGTCACTGTGGGGGTGGGCTTTGAGGTGTCTTTTCTCAAACTTCTCTCATTGTGACTTTCAGACAATTTCTGTTGCCTGTAAAATGTAGGACTCTACGCTACTTCTTCAGCACCGCGTATGCCTGCATGCCATCAGGATCCCCACCATGATGATAAAGGACTGAACCTCTGAAACTGTAAGCCGTCACCTCAAATGTTTTCCTTTATAACAGTTGTTGCAGTTATGGTGTCTTTTCACAGCAAAAGAAACCCTAACTAAAACACACCATGAACTTCATTTCATGGATGTACACAGTAAAAAAAGTATTAGAAGTAAACTAGTGGCCAGGTGTGGTGGCACACGCCTTTAATCTCAGCACTTAGGAAGCAGAGGCAAGTGGATCTCTGTGAGTTCAAGGCTAGCTTTGTCTACATAGTGAGTTCTGTGGTGATATATTGTGTACCCTAATAAAATTTGCCTGAAGACCAGAAAACAGAACAAGCCACTAGATTAAACAGAGGTCAGGCAGTGGTGGCATATACCTTTAGTCCTAGCACTCAGGAGGCAGAGATCCGTCTGGATCTCTGTGTGTTCAAAGCCACCATGGACTACAAGAGATTGACTCAGACTAGGAGAGAAAACAGAGTCAGGCAGTGGTGGCACACACCTTTAATCCTAGAACTGGCTGGGTGGAGAAAAGTATATAAAGCATGAGGATATAGGAACTAAAGATTTTCCGGCAGACGTGTCCTTTCTGCTAGAGGCTTTTTCAGCTAGAGGACTCAGAGGAGTTAGAGGATTCATGGAATTGGTGAGGTGAGAAGTAGCTGTGGCTTGTTCCTTTGTGTCTCTGATCTTTCAGCAAACTTTATTATGGTACAAAATATATCACCACAGAGTTCTTGGTTAGCCAGGGCTCTCTACAAGAGACCCTGTCTCAAAATGCCAAACCCCAAAACAAACAAAGGTAAATCGGCATCATGCCTGCAACTTAATCTAAAACAGTTCAAAAATAACAAAAGGTATACCATGGGTCTTATATATATTATAAAAATTATTGATATGCACTAAATATGTATTTTCATAGGTATGCATATATTAAAAATGCACAAATATAGAAGACAGTATCATGAAGCAAATGTAGTAAAATTGATAACATCTGGTCAATCCACATGATGGTATCATGGAAATTTCTTGTAAAATTCTTAGAATCTTCAGTGTCTGAAATTATTTCAAAATAGAAATTTTTTAATTATTAAGGAGGGAAGGCTGATTTAATAGCTAAATATTAATTCAATAAGTGTTTCTTGAGCAGCTCCTAAAGATAAAATTCTAGTCAACAGGAGTAATATTTGCTTGCCTGAACCTGTACTGAACACACAAGACACACAAAGACAGAGATATCTTTTCCTTCCATTATTCACTAACAAAACAGTATGGTATCTATCTACATACCAGTTACACTATACTAGGTTTTTTGATCTATGAGTCTGAATAAATATTCAGGATATATGCAAAACTGTACCACTTTATAAGAAAAGGAGGTAAGCATTTAGGGATTATGTCTGGAGAATATTAGAACAGGTATCCCCTGGAGATACTAAGGGATGACTATACCATATTAGATAGCAATAACATAAAGGAAATAAAAAAAATCTACACCAACACATACACATGAGGAGGATCTATAATGGTAAATGACATTCTTAGGAAGGTATCAATGAAAAAGAATGGCATGAGCAGTAATTGAAATAAAGAAGAGTGGAAGCTATGTAGATATTGGATACAAAACATAACCAACAAAACCCAGGGAACATTCTGAAACAGCACCCAGGAATAAGAAAAAACCCTCATAAATGTGATAAAAGCATAATAATGGCAGTTTGCAGTTTAAAAGCAATGCTAAAATTTTGCAAAATCATTTTTTATAAATTTGCTAAGGGACTGCATACTATCTGAAGAAGCAAACTAAGGGTGGTGATTCTCTCCCCCCCGCATCCCCCTCTGGAGCTGAGGACTGAATCCAGGGCCTTGTGCTTACTAGGCAAGTGCTTTAGCACTGAGCTAAATCCCCAACCCCAGGTGGTGATTCTTATTCCCTGGGCAACTAACTACAGAGAAAACTTCACTCTGCACAAAGTGGTAAGCAGGAGATAAGTTCTGGAATTTCATTTTTTAAAAATCTATGGTCTACAAAAAAATTAAATGAAGAACTGCATAGACATCTGGATATGAATCTGTACTCCAAGGGAAAAGCTGAGGTATAGTTCCCTGAGACAAACATCTGAGGAACGTCCAAGTCCTAAGACTGCATACAGATCACGAAGAGAATGATGGCTATTGTAAGATATGATGACATATCAGTCAAATCACAATGTTATAATCAGTACACCATATCATGTGTCTGTTTAGAGATTATAAGAATTTTATTGCCTTTCAAATACCACACAAGAATGTGGCAGCTGTGATTTGAGAATGCCTGTTGGTATCGTTTTCCAATACCATATAATTAATTAACACATACTAAACTTAATCTTTTTTGTTTTTGTTTTTGAGACAGGGTTTCTCTCTGTAGCTTTGCGCCTTTTCCTGGAACTCACTCTGTAGTCCAGGCTGGCCTCAGAACTCACAGAGATCCACCTGCCTCTGCCTCCCGAGTGCTGGGATTAAAGGCGTGCACCACCACCGCCCATCTTAAACTTAATCTTAAACATGTACCAAAAATACAATTATTTCAAAACATTTTAATTTTCGTCATTATTATGTTGACTATAGTGACATTTGCTACTGATACTGTTACTATTTTAGGGTACTATGAATTACAAGCATACAAGGTGACAAAGTTTATACTTTGTGTGCTCTGACAGCTCCACTGACTGTACATCATCCTTTGTATTTTCTTTAAACTTCCCTATTTCCTGAGCTGCAGTAATGCTGAAATTGAGTCCCCCTACAACCCTACACTAACCTCTCAGTGTTTAAGAGGCCCAAGTCCCTTATTTAAAATAAAAAAGGTTTTCTTTATAGATGGCATGGAATTATATATTTTTCTTTCTTTCCTTTTTTTTCTTCCCCTTCTTTTTTTAAAGATAAGGTTTCACTGTGCAGGTATGGTTGGTCTGGAACTCACTATATCAACAGGTTGGACTTGAACTCTGTGATCTGCCTCCTAGGTGCTTAAAGGTGTTCACCATCTCACCCAAATTAAAAGTTCTAAATGATTGTGTATGATAAAAGATATGTCCAAAGCTGAGAAAGGCAAAAAAAACCTCTTGCACCAAAGAATTTAATCAAGTTTGGATGGAAAGAATATGTTCTTGAGGAAGTTGTGCTCAAGAATATGTGCTGCTGAAGTAAATATACAAATAAAAAAAAGTAAAATGGATGGTATGGAGAAAGTTTTAGTGGCTGATTCAAACTAAAGCAGCTGCAATGGTCCATTATTGCAAAGCCTGATCCATAAGGCCCCATCTCTCTCCAAATGCCAGGAGTAAGGATCAGTAAATCAGTTTGAATCTAACAGACTAGTTAAGAAGCTTTAGGGAAAGGTGTCAATTACAGGCTGGGGAGATTTCAGTTTGTAAAATGCTTGCCTGGTGAACATGAAGACATGAATTTGAGCCTAAGAACTTCTGTTATAAAAATACATAAATAAATATTAAAAGGTAAGGGTGATAGTATGAGCTTGTCTCAGGACTAGGGGGATGGGAATGGGAAGACCACTGGGATTTGATGGCCATCCATTCAGCTTAATCAACAGGTTCTAGGGCAATTCATAGACATTGTCTCAAACCAAAGTCACCTGAGGAACCACATCTGACCTCAAGCCTTCACTTTAAGTGTGAACACATATGTACCTGCACACACATGTGAATCTCAAACACTCTCTCTCTCTCTCTCTCTCTCTCTCTCTCTCTCTCTCTCTCTCTCTCTCTCACACACACACACACACACACACACACACACACACACACACACGTCATCCCACAACAGAAAACCAAAAAACCAAAGTGGTACTAATGAGAAACTTCATAAGTTATCTGAAGATAGTTATACTAAACAATATTTTTTTTTCATTTTTCCATTTTTATGCGTGTGTGTGCGTGTATATGCATTCATGTTTCTATGGGGGGTGGTGGTGGCATAGGCATGTGTAGGCCCATTAGTCTGCATTGAGGCCTGAGATTTTGGGAATCATGCAAGTTAGAAGACACACAACTATCCTCCAAGCCTCAGGGCAACCCAATTCCAGTCAGAATACCCCAGCCTCCCTGAACAACATTCCTGTGAAACAGCAACCCCCTTCCCTGTGGCTAACAATTTCAATTCCCCAAAGTTAATTTCCTGAAGTCAACACTACTCTTACCATTCCTGCACATTCTCATTTAACCAGTAACACTACTTAACTGAAATGTGATTTGGGTCCCTTCCCAACATAACAACCCTAACCTGTAAAAGAAGTTCATTCCTTCACCTTCTCAGATGACAGCCTTACTCAGGTTTATTCTGAAATAAACCTGTTCCTACCAAGCAGCCATTTCTTTCTTTTCACGTTAAAATCCTGAATTCCTCTTCTACCTTATTCACTGAAGCAGGATCTCTCTCAACCAAACATAGAACTTGCTGATATGGCTATTGTCAGCCTGCTGCTGGGGATACATCTACCTCTGTTTTCTGGAACTGAAATTACAAACATGCTTCCAAGCCTACCCGGTATTAACATATTTTGAGAAAACAACTCCCAGTCCTAATGCTGTTGTGTCAACTGCTTTAACCAGTGAACCAACCCTCAGTCAATAAGTAATGAATTTGTATTTTAGATTAAACAGATACATATAGGAACAAGATGCTATCTAGAATTTTCATAGCTAGAGAGGATGTCTGCATTCAAAGGTTAAAGGAAAGATTGTCTTGTTAAGGACTGATACAAATGATGAATTTAAGCTTAAGTCAATACAAAATTACCATTCTGAAAATCTTGAGGCCCCCCCAAAATTATACTAAAATGACTCTGCCTGTGTTATAAAAAGAGCAATGCGAGAATGACAGCATATCTGTTTACAATCTGGTTTACTGAGTATTTTGTGTCCACAGTTCAGGTCTACTGTTGAGGGGGCAGTGAAAGATTCCTTCCAAATTAGTAGTGCTTGTTGACAATTAACTGTTCATCTTAGAGCTATGAAGGAGATATAAAATGAAATTAATTTCAGGCCTGTTAAAGTAACATTTATTTGGCAACCTATGAGTCAGAAAATATTTTAGCTTTTGAACCTTTCAATTTAAGAAATACTGAGGCAAAACTACCAGACAGTAATCCTGCTGACAGATCTAGACAAAGTACCCTGAAAACCTTCACATTGTAAAGAACATTTGTCATTTATATTTGGAAATCAGAGTATAAGGATAAGCCAAATTATTAAATTACGTGAAACCAGTTCTCAATAATGACTTTGGGGCCTTTAAGACTATAATGGGGAAAATATAACATATGAGGAAGAAATAATAAGTAGAAATAGAATTAGGGCATATATGGTATAAATAGCAAAGTCTAAAAACTTCAATTACTATAATCCCACAAAAAAACCATTAATGGACAATGGCTTGCTTCTTAAAGATAAGCACAGAAAGATGTTTCTAGAGATGGAATCAACTCTGAGTAAAGTTGCTATAAACTGGGAGGGCAAAATGCTCAGCAGGTAAAGGCACCTGCAGAACAGGCTTGGTAACCTGAGTATAATTCGAGAACCCATATAAAGGTGGAAGGACAGAACTGACTCCACAAGATCTTCCTCTTATTTCCATACATTAGTCATGGCCACACACCCACATCACACAGCTACACTGACACCCACCCACCCACCCACATACACCACAAACATAAGCTCTGAACAAAGAACTACAATTTTGGGGAAAATAACGAAAAACTAAGCTTTAAAAAATACAGAGAAGTCATTGATAACATAGTTAATTGATGAGACAAATATCTTTGTGAATTTAAGAAATTACAGAAAGCACTCACTCAGTTAGCAGCTGCTACCCTAATTAGTCAGTAGCCAGCAACACAGAACCAAAGACCTCCTCAATCAAAAACAATCACCAAAGACTCAAGTGATCATTGAGGTATGGGAATGATTAATTATATTATTACACAGTGTAAACATAATGTTTCTAATATATCTGGAAATAAAAAATTTGTGTAACTCACTTGAGTGGATGACTCATTTTATTGCAAGTGGTATGAAAGAACCCACTAAAACTATGAATGTGGCTATAATTATTAACAAAGAAATAATAATAAAAATTAAGTAGGACAATTGCAAAAGTAAAATATCCTAATGAAATTGAAAAATAGCATATTATAAAAACTATTATAAGCTTCCTAAAATGACATCTAAGAATTTGCTAACAGTGTTACCCCTAACAAAAAGTACTTGTACTAACTACATGCTTTTAAAAAGTTGGATAAATTTCTAGAAACATAAGACATACCAAAATCAAATCATAGAGAAAGAAAAACTTCAAGAGACCTGTAACAAGTAATATGACTGAATGTAGCATGGTGGCACAAGCCTGTAACTGCAGTACTTAGAAGATGGAGGCACAAGATCAGGAATTCAAAATCAGCAACTACACAGTAAGGTCAAGACCAGCCTGAACTACATGAGAACTTGTTCCCAAAAAGTAAGGAAAGCAAAATAATAAACTCAATAAATGTATCATACCAGGTGATGGTGCTGCACGCCTTTAATCCCAGCACTCAGGAGGCAAAGGCAGGTGAATCTCTGAGTAAAAGACCAGCTTGGTCTACAGAGCAAGTTCTAGGGCAACCAGGTATATACAGAGAAACCCAGGATCAAAAAACAAAACAATAAATAAATAACCATTTAAAAAAAAAAAAAACGACAAACCCAAACCCAAATAATTAGACTATGTCAAAAATAAGAAAATCTCTCAACAAAGAAAAAGTCCAGGATCATATGGCTTTACTGGTGAATATTTAAAGAGAAATAATGCTAATTCTGCTCAAATTACTCTGAAGAACTAAAATGGACACAATCCTAAAATTCACTGTATGACATTAACATTACTCTTATACCACAATAAACAGTTTTAAAAGGAAGAAGAGGAAGAGAGAGCTAAAAAAAGATGATGATGACTATAGGCCAATATTTCTGACAAATAAAGAAGCAAAAATTCCAATATATACTAAAAAATTGAATCCAATGACATAGAAAAAAATATTACTTCCCAGGATCAAGCAAAATATATGGTAATCAGTAAACTTGACAAATATCAAGAAAACACAGAACAAAAACCACAGAACCATTTCAATGGTTAGACATAAAAATCATTTGATAAAATTAAAGATTTCCTGATAAAAATTCTCAACAAATTACTTTTAGAAAAAATGTCCTTTACTATAAATAAAGGCTGCATTAAGACAAACAGCTAATGGGAAAAAGTTTAAAGCATTTTCTCTAAATCTAGCATAAGACAAGGATTGTTCAACATAATACTACAAGTCCAAATCAGAGCAACCAAGAAAGAAAATGATCAAAATTTTAAAAGGAAATCAATTTAATCATTAGCAAGTAATATAGTCATATATAAAATAAAAATGATAAAAATTTTTTAAAAGGAAATATATTTAATCATTAGCAAGTAATATAGTCATATATATAAAACAAAACAACTAAGAACTATACTAAAAACCTGACAGAATTAGCAAAACTCAGGAAAGAGACAGGACACTGTCAAATCAACATACAAAATTATAACTAAATCAGAAATTAGTATACAAAATCCAGCAACATTCATATATACTAAGGAAGAATGGTGTGAAAAAAAAACTCAAGTAGCAAAGAATGTTGTTACATGCTTGTTATTCCAGCACTTGGGAGAGAAGATTCACGGGCTCCAGACCTGCCTAGGCTTCATGAAACTGTCTCAGAACGTAAGGATCTGGAAAGATAGCTTCACTGTTAAAATATCTGCCATGCAAACACAAGGAGAGTTTAAATGCCCGGCCCTCTAGTCAAAAGTTGGGTATAATGCACAAGTGCCTGTAGCCTCAGTGCTAGGAAGGTACATAAAGGAAGAACTCTGAGGCTCACTGGTCAACCAACTTAGCTTTAGGGTTCACTCAAAGACCTTGTCTCAAAAACTAAAGATGAAAAACAAAGGAAAGATACCCAACTTCAACCTCTGGACTTTCAACCTCTGGACTTCACATTCATTCACTCTCCACCCCACCCCCACAACTCTACAAATGTATCTGCATACTGACCAAGTACACACACCAAACACAAAAGCACAACATATCATGCACACACAAAATTTTTTAAGTAAAAATAATCAGGTAAAAATTCAAGAAAGCAATCCTAACTTTGACTAACACAAGTGCATTTGCCGCTCTGGAGGAGGTGAGACTTGAGAAATGGAGCTGATAAATGAGGCAGACTAAAGTCTCATGCAATAAGCTAACTTTATTCAGAGCATCAGACAGTTTATACTGAGGGTATTAAGAAGAGTCACATGAATACAGTGTACAATTGCAAGGACAAGCCACATGTAATAAAAAAAAAAATTATTATTATTCCAAAGAGACAATATGAATAACAACAACTGAAGTAAGATAACTCCTCCTCCCCCCCCCCCCCCCCCCGCAAGTAAACTAACTCTTATCTGCTACACCTGGGAGAAGTGTAAAAATACATTCCAAGAACAATTCTGTGTTCTGAAGAATCTTGTCTTCCCCCTGCCTTGGAAATTTCTCACAATCACTCAGAATTTTCCTCACAGGACTCCATCCTTGGACCATATTCTAACACACAGAGTATGGACCCAGCAGCCTGTAGAAATTTCTCCCAAATTGACCATACATTAGGACACAAAGAATGACTCAACATATACAAAAATTGAAATCATGTCAAAAATTTTATCTTACTACAAGGGAATAAAGCTGGATATCAAGAGCAATAGAAACTACAGGAAGTCACAAACTCACTAGAACTAAACAAGATGCTACTGAATGACAATGGGGTCAAGGATAAAGTCCAGAAAAAAATTTAAAGGTTCTAGAACAGAAAAAAATGAAAACACAAAACACTAAAAACTTTGGGACAGGATGAAGGCAATCCTATTAAAAACAATTTTGAGAGATCTCAAATAAACGGGAGATGATCAAAATAAGGTCTGAAATAAATAAAAGAGAAACAAAAAATACAAAGAATCAATTAACAAAGACTTTGTTCACTGAAAAGATTAAGTAGAATAACAAATCTTTAACCAAAAAAAAGGATCCAAATTAGTTAAATTAGATTAAAAGGGAGACATTACAATTGACATTGAGAAAATTCATAGAATCCTAAGTACACATTTTTTAAATCTATATTCCAGAAAACTAGAAAATCCAAAAGAAATGGTGAATCTCTTAGCAAAGCTAAATCAAGATGAAATAAACACTTTAAATACATCCATAACATTAAGGGAAATAAAAACTGCAATGAAAAATTTTCCAACTTAAAAAAGCCAGAGTTGCCGGGCAGTGGTGGCGCATGCCTTTAATCCCAGCACTTGGAAGGCAGAGGCAGGCAGATCTCTGTGAGTTTGAGGTCAGCCTGGTCTACACAGCGAGTTTCAGGACTGCCAAGGTTACACAGAGAAACTCTGTCTCAAAAGAAAAAAGAAATCCTTACCAGCTATACATCTGACAGAGAGTTAGTATCTACAACATACAAAGAACTAAAAACTTTATCAAGAAAACAAAAACCCATTTTAAAAAGTGTTTACGTGGAGGGCTGGATAGATGCTCAGTGGTTAAGAACAAGTACTGTTCTTATGGAAGACAGTTCAATTCCCAACATCCACACTATTTAGTCTATAACTCCAGCTCCAGGGAATTCAACACGTTTGCCCTCTGTAGGCACCCACAGTCATGTGCATACACACACATGCATAATAAAAAATAAATTTTTAGAAAGTGGGAAAAGGGACCAAACATGAATTCTCAAAAGATGAAATATAATTAACAGAGAAACATTTAAAAATATATGTGTTCAGCATCTCTACCTATCAGGTTAAAATGCAAATTAAACTTATCTTGAGATTTTTATCTTACCCCAATGAGAATTGCTAAGAACCAAAATACAATTACTGGCAAAAAAAAGTGAAGAAAGAGAAACATTTATTCATTGATGGTCATAATGATAACTGGCACAGCCCATAGAAATTGGTATGAAGGTTCCTCAAAACGCTAAATAGATCTACATCATGATTCAACTATACCACTGTTAGGCATATAACCGAAGGACTCTATATCCTACTATAAAGATAACTGCTCACCATGTTTATTGATGCTTCTATTCACAATAGCTGGAAACAGAAACAGCCATCAGCTGATGTGTGAATAATGAAAAAAAGGTACATTTAAACAGTGGAATATTATTCAGCTGTTAAGAAAAATGAAATTATAGATGAAACTGAAAATTACCATTCTGAGTAAGGTGATTCTAACCTGCTGTGGATATCGCTCTGTGTAAATAAAGTTCTGACTGGCCAGTGGCCAGGCAGGAAGTATAGGCAGGACAAGAGAGAAGAGAATTCTGGGAAGTAGAAGGTTGGGGAGAGACCCCGCCAGCCGCCGCCATGAAAAGCAACATGTAAAGACACTGGTAAGCCACAAGCCATGTGGCAAAGTATAGACTAACAGAAATGGGTTAATTTAAGAGAGAAGAAGTAGATAACAAGAAGCCTACCACGGCCATACAGTTTCTAAACAATGTAAGTTTCTGTGTGCTTTCTTGGTTGGGTCTGAGCGACTGTGGGTCTGGTGGGTAAGAGAGATTTGTCCTGACTGGGCCAGGCAGGAAAACTCTAACTACACTAACCCAGAAAGATAAATGTTTATTTTCTCCCATTTTTGGATGTTTGCCAAAAATTTTCAGATAATTTATGTTACAACTGGAATACTCATAGAGGTCAGGAAATTAGTAGAGGCTAGGTGGGGCTAGGCATGTGCTCAAGGAAGGGAGATGGACCAAAGTGGAATAAAAAGCATTAAAGAGGGATAATGGTACAGGAGGGGTTTAAAAGAGAGGGAGAAGAAGGGCAGAGTAGATAACAGAAGACAGGAGGGATAACTAACACTAAAAATACATTGAAATTTTCATATGGAAACCTCTTACTGTAGAAGGTAGTAACCTATAATAAGGTAATAACACCCCTACTATAGGCACCATAGGATAACAAATAAAAAGATCAGTGCTAGGAATGGGTTATCCTTTGGAGCTGTTGGCAAGTACATCCCCACAGACCCCTAAACATTACAGGCTACTGTCAATGTTCTTGATTATTGACAAGAACTTGACAATGATACTACTGAAGAATACACTTCACTCCTAGAACATGGAGAAATCAAGCTGTTATTGACCTAGCTAGAAGTTTCAATCCCTACTGGCTAGCTTTCACAGTGCTGCAAAGTGCAGTAGTGTATATATATACACTACTGGAAGAGAAAAGAAATCACCAGTCTTACCAAGCCCCTTCACCCAAGGCTCAAAGACCATGGCAGACGATGGAGCAGAAGATTGTAGAAACTATACATGGTAGACGACTGCAAGGAAACAGTATTTTTTAGACATAGCAGGAAGTTGCATGTATGAATTTACAGCAGTTGAGACAGCATGAACAAAACCTGCAGAGAATTAAGCACACCACACACAAAAATCTAGAATGGAAGTAGGCATGAAGTCCAGTCCCTAGCTAAGGAGCTACTGGTAGTTGACAGTTGCTGTGAGAGGAAAAGATAGTTTTCTTCAAGGATACATCCCCTGGTAAATACACCACCCTCCAATGACGGCTACACATTCAAGAGAATATATGCATTATAAACTATATCTATTTTATTTTTATTTTTTACAGACACAAAGTTGGGTGAGTAGGGAATTGAGGATGGTTATGGGAGGAGTTGGGGGAAAGGTGAATATGATCAAAATATACTATATGAGATTTTCAAAAAACTAGTAAAAATGAGAGGAGAAAATGAATACTATTTCATTCACATAATATCTAAAAACAAACAACATATAATTAAAAGATCTCTACAACAAATATTATAAAACACTGATAAATGAAAGTAAATAGATCCCATGTTCAAGAACTGAATACTGCAAAAATGTTTCCAGTAACCAACATAACTTAGATTCAAATCAATCCTTATCAAAATACCAATGATATTTTTCACAGAAATAGAATAATCCTAAAAATTGAATGTTACCAGAAAAGACTCCAAATAGCAAGTGTAAACCTGAGCAAAAAGAACAAGTAGAAACATCAAAATCTAACTTCAAACACACACACTGCAAAACTGTATAATCAAAGGGCACATTACTGGCCAAAAATCAGTGACATAGGACAAAAGAGCAAATCAAGAACCCAGAAATAATCAGTTTTTGAAAAATAAATTCTTCAGAATATACATCAGAGAAAAGAGAGTCAAAAGTTAGATAGATGTATGTGTAGAAAGATGAAACTGTATCTCTCACCAGTTACAAAAATCTGGATTAACAGACTTAAATGTACATCCAAAAACTATTAACCTAGTAGAAAAAAAAAAAAATAGGAAAGACCTTGCAATAATAAGGATAAAGACTTCTGAGGAAAGATCTCAAAACCACATGTAACAAAACTACAAGAGACAAATGGGATCATATCAAGCTAAAATGCTTCTATACAGCAAAAGGAAACAATAGAGAGCAAAAAAAGACCTCTCATCAAATGGGGGAAAAATTGCTAACTAGTTGTGGGATTGATATAATTATATAAGAAATTCAAAATGATCCAACCTAAAAAGAAACATAGGATAGAAATATTTTTAAAGGAGGATATCAATAAACAATAGGTAAATGAAAATATAGTATGACTGATCAATAGGGAAATGCAAATCAAAACCATAAAAAGATGCCATCTCACTCCAATGAGGACATCTGTTACTAAGAAGATAAAACAAAACAAAACAACCAATGCTAGTGAAGATAGAGACTGGGGAATTCTCATCCACTACTGAAGGAATGTAAATCAGAACAGCCATTATCAAGTCAGTATAGAAGGCTCTTACAAAATTAAACTAGAAATGCTATATGGCCCAGCAATCTCATTGCTAGACATATATTCCAAGAAAAATAAATCAGTACATTCAAAACACATCTACAACATTCCTATGTTTATTACTTGTAATAAGTCAAGATATGCAATCACCTTAGGCATCTACTAACAAGAAAATGTGGTATGTATACCACATGAAAAGAACAGAACCCTGCCGTTTATGGAATTTACATTTCCAAGTAAAGGAAAACCACACACACACACACACACACACACACACACACACACACACCAGCAAATACATATCTATAGAAGCATAGGGTGGAGGGGCATAATACAGAGAAGTTAATTAACAAGCAATAAATTACTATTAGAAAGATTCAAGTCTAGTGTTCTAACACAGTAGGATGGCTATGGTTAACAATGCTGTGGGATGTTCTGTATAACAAATGTGTTGCTCTGATTGGTTAAAATAAATAAAGTGCTGACTGGCCAGTAGCCAGGCGGGAAGGATGAAGTAGGCGGGTCAAATAAGAGGAGAAGGCTGGGAGCAAGAAGGCTGAGGGGAGATACTGCCAGCCGCGGCCATGACAAGATGTAAGGTACAGGTGAGCCACAAGCCACATGGCAAAATATAGATTAATAGAAATGGGCTAAATATAAGAGTAAGAGCTAGACAATGATAGGCATGAGCTAATGGCCAAGCAGTTTAAATAATATAAGTGTCCATATGATTATTTTATATGTGGGTTGTGGGACCATGGGGGCTTGATGGCACCTGGAGAGAAGCTCTCCAACTACAGATTAATTTATAATTAAAATAGAATTTTGAAAATGTGTTATGTCTAATATGAATAGATATACTAATGATTTTGATTTAATCACTCCATATTGTGTATATTCATCAAACACACTCTGGGGCTCAGTGGAAAATCTTCTTGCCAGAAAGGTGTGAGAACCAGAATCTGATCCTCAGAACCCATGTAATAGTAAGTAGGTGGCTGTCTTTAATTCCAACCCCAGAAAGCTGAGATAACAAACTGACTAGTGTAAGTGTGTGTGTGTGTGTGTGTGTGTGTGTGTGTGTGTAGTATACACACACACACACACAAGCTCTAGGTTCAAGTGAAAGACTAGGCCTCAATGAATATGGTGAAAAATTCTCGATGTGAATTTCGAGCATACATGTACCACACAGATACACATGTACAAACAAGCACCAATATACAAATAAACAGGTTCATTCACACAATGTACACAAATTACACCCACATACAAAAAAAGTATCACATTTTATCCCATAAACATGTAAGTTTATTATATACCAAATAATGTTTTCAAAAAGAAGTAAAATGGGCTGGCAAAAAGTCTCAGCAGGTAAAACAAAACAAAACAAAACAAACAAACAAACCTTTCTTTTAAGCCTGACCTCCGAATTTCATTCCTGGAACTCAGACAGTAGAAGGAGAGAACTGACTAGTGTAAGTTGACCTGTGACCTCTACAGACAGGCTTATACACGTACATAAAAGAATACAACCATGTGTGTGCACACACACCCCTACACACAACAAATTTAAAAAATTAAACAACAAAAACCACCAGAAATAATAGAAATGCAATGAATAAAATAGTTTTTAAAAAGTGTATCAAACAAAATTTGAGACCACTCAAAACAGAGATGGTTAACAGAAAATGTCTTATCATTCTTGAAAATAAGTTTTCTTTGATATAATTCAAATATAATTCAAACAACCACAGAATAAATCTGAATTATTTACCTATGTGATTGGATAGCAGCGGTTCCATAAAAACTCCAGTCATACATGGCATGACAAAAGAATTAATCATTTAGATATACAAAACGTTTAAATTACAAAAAGCATACTGCCGAGGCTTAGCTGTATACGCACCAAAATTAAAATAATACTGCACGTTAAATATCTTGAATGAAAATGATACAAGCACTCTTTAATCTGAAATTTTTTCATTGGAGAACAAATTTCCATGAATCCTAGGGAAGCAAGGCAACCTGCTGTATTCTCAAAATACTCACAGGGGAGCCTGCATGAGAAACTGAAACAATCTCACCCTAATTACAAGATTCTTTCACTCTTTTCAAAATGTTTGTAAAAGGAAAGATATAGGAACAAACACTTCTTCAAATGAATAAGAATTAGAAAGATTACAGTGCATGTCTTTCTCCACAATTTTTGCCCGTTAAATAAAGGTCATACAGTTACAAAGTATACAGCAAGTGGAAACAAGGCCACAGTCAAATGAAAGACACCTTCTCCCATGTTTTGTTATAAGGTCGGCCCTAAAATAATAATTCTGATAAAAGAGATATAACAACTACATTCAAAAAGTCACGTCCACTAACTCACTATGAAAGACCTACCTATCTTCCTATATATACAACAAGTGATTAAACACTGTGATGTTTTGAATAAAGAATGGCCCTCATGGGCTCAATATATTGGAATGCTTAGTCATCACAGAATGGCACTAGAGAAGGATTAAGAGGTATAGCCTTGTTGGAGTAGGTCTAGCCTTACTGGAAGAAGGGTTTGAGTTTTCAAAGGTCTAGACAATATGCCCAGTGGTCTCTCTTCTCTGGCTGCCTGGAAATCAGAATGTAGAATTATCAGCTATGTCTCTAGCACCATGTCTGCCTATGTGCCACTATACTTCCCATCATAATGATAATGGAGCAAACTTCTAAACTGTAAGCCAGCCACAATTAAATATTTCTTTCATATGAGTTGCCTTGGTCATGGTCTCTTCACAGCAACAGAACACTGACTGAGACAAACATCATAACCAGAAATTATAATGGGTGGATTCTATTTGCATTATGAGTATACACAACATAGTTATTTTTTAAATTTATACCAGCTATGAAATGATTATAAACTGTAAAATTACTTGAGGATAATATTATCTTAAGAGTGATGATACTAAGTGAGGGAGACTCCTTATGTGTTTGCTTTTGTAATTATATTTTATATTTTTGTTTTCACTTATTACAAGCTGTAAGTTGATTCCTAAGGCTGGTCATAAAAACTCTTAATTTTTCCTCACTTTCCTCTCTTGGATCTAGCCAATAAAGAAAAAATTTAAAAGTATATTACCCATCTTGCCCAAAAGAATCTCCTAATATCCTCCTCTTAACACAGAAAGTTCTTGCTCCATATGCTGGAGAGAGGAATGGCATACAAAGTAAGGACAAGAAGAATGCTAGCTAATGCGTACAAGTCTTGCTGAGTTTCCCCATTCGATCTAAAGACACTATATATGTGAGGGTGTTTCCACAATATGCCAAAAGAACAGGGTTCAAAGGGATTCCATATGGCTGAATAGAATGAAGTTCCTAGAGGATGACACAAATTAACCCTTCTCCCATACTTTGCGCCCCTTCTACTTCTCTCTTTAGTGGCAATGCTGATAACAGACTGTGAAAAGAGTTTCCCTAAATTCTGTGAGGTATTCAACTAAATTTATCAAATCCAAGGGGTAGGTTGTGAGAACCTCATACATGTAGTTGGTCAAAGGCATGGGGAAACCAAACAGGGGGGACTTGAGAATGACATTGGAGAGCAGGTGGGGAGTGGGAGATAAAAATATTGGAGACTGAGAACTAAACATTAACATTGGACACCATCACAAAAGTAAAGCACCTTACACAACACCTAGATGGTAATTAATGCTACACAGTGATAATTAATGCTACACAGTGATGGCTTGTTTTTGGTGGGGAGAAAGCCTCATCACACCTTTTGATAATAAAAAAATGTTTTCTATGATGATCTTGAAATGAGAAGATAGGACAGTTGGTTTGAATACAAAGACACACCAACTGAAATGGTTATAGAAGGAATAATGTCCAGATTGATCTTAAAAAATATCATAGATGAAGAAAAAACGGTAGAGAAACAAGACTAGCCATACTGGATAATTTTTGAAACTCAGTAATGGAAATATGGGGAAAGCTTATTCTACAATGTCTTCTATAAAGAAAGCTAGGATTTTTCATGAGATCTTTCATAAGAAGAAAAGCATTAGTACAATAGCAAATCAGATCATATATGAATGAGAACAGTAAATCTTAACATCTTGATATATTGTTACTATCTTTCAAAGTTTATTATGTTTAAATAGTAACTGAAACTCATAGAATTTATAAAGATACCCCTCAAAGTAAGTCACCTTGAACTCTTCTAAACTTTCAACTAATGAATCATTAAGACTGTTTATTAAAACGTGCCTCAAGCTTTAAAATATTTCTATTAAAATTCACATTTAGGAGCTACCAAAAAAAAAAAAAATAGTTGTGTGAGCAAAGCAGTATGCCTTAGCTGAACTTTATTCAACATTTCCTCTGTGCTTTCAAGTATAGATAACAAAGGTGGACAAATTTTCCTTCTCTGACACTGCTAAGCCAAAGCAAAGCTCCCATGAATCTCTGTTGTGTCAATGGAATAAAAACCAGAAAATATTAACAGCATAATATTAAAAATGACAAACAACTCCTATCAAGCAACGAAGCACAAAGACAAATATAATACATACTGGAGGCCGGCCAGGACGACCCCTTTTTCGTTTTCCTTTGACCTCTGTTTCTTCAAGTTCGCTGCCAGCATCAGAATGGGCAGTAGTTTCATTAGTTGAATCCCTAGAAAATGCCAGATTATTGTAGTGAACAAATTAATAAAATAAATACAGTGCAGTTCAGTTCAACTATTTCCCTTACCTAGGATCACTGACAGCAGCAGTTAATATTTCTATTTTCATAAACTTCAGTAAACCAAAACACATACAAACTCCTTTATCTACTGTCACATAGCATCGAATAAAATTTATCCCTAAAATAAAAGGAATAAATTGATGTGGAAATGACAGCTGCTCTATAAAATATAAAATATGCAAGACTAATTCTTCAGGATTAAAAAATGGCTTGAGAGGAATTTATAAAATCATGGAGGGCAGTACACTAGTAAATGCTTATCATTTGACTCTTTAAAAGAATAGCATCACTCTGGAGGCAGAGCCAGGTGGATCTCTGTGAGTTCAAGGCCAGCCTGGTCTACAAAGTGAGTTCCAGGAAAGGCACAAAACTACACACAGAAACGCTTTCTTGAAACCGCCACCCCCCCCAAATAGCATCACCCCTCACCATCATCACGGGAGTGGTGGTTCCACCCCTTGCCTGAGGAGGATGGACACAGTGACCTTGACTAACCAACTCAGCTACTATCTAGGCACACATTTAGGGCTTCGAGTTGGTCCACCCCAAAATCTACCCCATCTATGAGAACATGAAGGGACTAGTCCTGTGAAACCATAGCCATGAACTGAGGCAACAGCAAGATATCCAAGAGGAGTTTTGATGAGGGTCCAATATTGATGGTGTACCTGAAGCCAAAGGCCTGGAACCATACCAACAACTCATTACACAGTGAACATTTGCAAATAAAGCTGTGTGGGCACAAGAGTACACTGCATGATATATAGCAGCTCCCATTGCCACTAAGACAAATGAAAAGGTGACGGAGAGGTGGCAAAGACAGGGGAGTGAAGTGGATTTTTGTTTGTTTTGTTTTTTGGTTGTTGTTTTGTTTTAAATAATATTTTTGTTTGTGCTTTTAATTTTGCTTTGAGGGGGGCACTACAAGGGTGAAGTACAGATAGGGTGGGCCTGGGAGGTGAGTGAGATTGGAGGGCATGATATGAAATTCCCAAAGAATCTATAAAAATTATGTTTAAAAAAGGGGGGGAAAAAAAAGCATCTGAAGCTGGGTGGTGGTGGCACATGCCTTTAATCCCAGCACTCAGGAGGCAGAGTAAGGCAGATCTCGGAGTTTGAGGACTTCCTGGTCTACAGAGCAAGTTCCAAGACAGCCAGAGCAATGTTGAGAAACCCTTGGGGGAAGGGAGGGCAATCCCTGAAAGACCCATAGCACAAAAATGACGAATAATAATTAAAAATACAATTCTCTTCATTGTTAATTCCATGCAGCCAATTTAAGGTCACAAAATAACTAGTTTTGTCAAACTCTATTAGTGTTCTTTTTAATGAATAAGATTAGAGCAATGAAAGAGACACCTGTTAGAACTTTGCTCAGTAGTCAATGCTCTGAGTGACTTCTTTGCTGAATCAGGTAATAGTTTTCACTACTGGAAGAGTATTTCCAACTTTGAAAGCTATAGAAACTGACTACCCAAAAAACCTTAAGTTTAATCCACATTAGTAACAATTTATCATTCTCTTAAATGTACAATTAACAAACGAAATCATAACATGTAGCATTTGCTAGTTTTTAAGGTATATTCTCCCTATAACCAATCTCAAACTATCAACATGCAATCACTAGAAAGTGATAAACAGCACACCATTAAAAAAAACTATTTCCAAATAAAGGTAAAAATAACAACCTCAAGGTAACAACAATAAATGTTTAAATTGCAAAATAGTGCATTTTGAATATTCTATCTTAATGTTATTTATTTCATTTACTTTATACACACACACACACACACACACACACACACACACACACGTATGTTCACCCCACAATACTCATGTCTGTGAATACCTGTATTTAACCTCTAGAGTCATCAGTCCTGACACTGACTTACTTCATTTAAGTTTAAATAATTTAACTTTCTATAAAGGCTGTATTGTACTAAACTGGCTTACAGAATTCATATATATTCTAGGCTCTGATTCTGATTAAACAACACAGCACCAAATTCTATCTCAACAACACTTTTAAAATTCTAAAGGAAATTGAAAATAAATTAACAAGAAGGATGTACATCCAATAGTAAGTCCAACTCACAAACTTCTCAATTGGTTTCATTAATACTCTTCTTAGTCTTGGTTTCCTCTTTGTATTGATTCCTTCCTTAAAGTTCAATTCTTAATGTGTGTTATTCTGCCATTTTTATGGCATTACATTCCTTTGGAGATCTTATACATAATGTGCAGCTTCTATATAAATAATTTTAATGCCTTAACAGAACACTTGACCACATTGCAGATCTTTTTATTCAAGATTATTAACTTGCATGAGTGAAATGCTTCATTACAATGCTCTAAGTGCTTTAAAATACTCCTTTAAAAGCCACCTCAAATTCACTAAATGCTGCGACTCAAATGAAGCCTAATGAGACTTTCTTCTAGATCTTTTTCTACAGAAATAGTCAACTTATTTTCAATTAGTGCACATTAAAATTAATATAAAATTTAGTATCTCCAGGATTATCCTATTATTCAGATTCATAAAATTTTATTACTCCATTGTACCTCCTACAAACATGAATTTTTCAGTATAATAGTCTCTTACCACAAAACAACATGAATGGGGGGGAGGGAGGATCTGGCGGGAGTTGGGGAAAAAAATAAAAATAGTGGTCTCACATTCGTTCCATTATTACCATGATCATTAAAAAGGGGGGAAAAACACCTCACTTTATCTCCCTATCTCTACCCTCTCCCCTGTGCAAGCTATTGTACACAATCCCATGTATACACAAGTCTATACACCACTGTTAGTGACATTCTCACATCACACTGCTCACCACTACTTCCTAATCTCCAAAGGCAATCTGGTATTTGAAATATGCCAGATATATTTCGAATATAAATACTATTGTGAATAATCAGGGGTCAGTAGGCTTTTTCTTAAAAGACACGTAGTAACTTTAAGACTTGTATATCTTCAAGTCTACTACTAGACTCTGGCACATCTAACCAATCTTGCTAGTGTTGGTCTTTCTATTCCTATAATTACTACACTGTATTCAGTTATTTTTTAATTATATGTATCTTATGCTCTCTTCACACACGCCCTGAAACCTCTGTTGTTTCCCACAGCTGAGGGGAAGAGGGATACAAATCTTAACATAACTTGGAATCTCTTATGATTGTTATTTCTCTCTACTCACAAGTCTACTTTCATGTACCTCAATTCTCAAACATAAAAACAAAAGTTAGAGGAGAAAGGGTTGCATCAGATGTCTCAATATACCATGCTTCCTCCTACCTTAGGGTCTTTAAAAACTCCATTTCCTCAGTCTAGAACTCCCTTATTCCCCCAGGCATACCTCCCACTTTCAACCTCAGTTCAACTATCTTTTTCTTAGAAAAATTATTAAACAAAGAAGTTAGGGCTAGGAGTGGTGCTCAGTAGGAGAATGCTTCTTTAGCATGTGTGAGGATCTAAGCTCAATTCCCAGTACTGCCTAACCCCGAAATTGTTAAAATTTTTCATAATACAGCCAACATTTCCTTCACAGCCTCAATAACTATGTATCTGTGCTTAGTTCATTAATACTCTAAATGTAATGACAACAAGGCATGAGTCTATTCTACATACTGTATCTATCCAGAGCTAGGCCATACAGAATGTAAATATATAGTAACAGATAATCTTTGACATTGCTTAATAATTAACAACACTACGAATAGACAAATTCATCAGCAATTATAATATCTAAGTAAGTCAAGAATACAGTATAGTTAATCTGTATGGTAGCCTTTCTGTCTTTCTTATTCTCTCACTATTTAATCACTATTACTACTCAAATAAAAATTTAAGCTTGAATTTTAAAAAAATAAAATAAAAGGCTTCCTCTGGCAGAGGAACTAAATGCAGCAAAGCACCAAGGAAGCAGTATGGATATTGTTGGCTTCTTTTGGCCAAACTTACAGTAATAATTGAGAACCAAACACTACAGAGCAGAAAGGATTTGAAAAATGTGGTATTTCCATGAAAAAAAAATGAGCGTGGCTAAAGTGACTACCAAAGAGGGTGTGGCTGAGGCTGTTAGTGCCACCACTGTAAGAAAGCACGAGGCCTGCAATGGAGCAGCCAAGATGCTGTCCTCCATCTCAGAATCAGTAAGAGCTCAACCATCACACCTGCACAGGTGTGACAAGGGAACCTAGGGAGGTATTTCTTTAAGAAAACTCAATTTGCTATGCTCAGCTTACAGAGAGCCACCACCTAGGAAATTGAGTGCAGTTGCATTGATGGTAGACCCTGCCATCATTCACATAAGTCTAGATTTGCTAGTATGCAAAAATGAGGCCAAGGGTCATGGAGGCTTCCAAGGAGATTTCAAAAGAATATCAGAAAAGGGAACTGAGCATATCAGGTTCATACTCCTTGTAAGCAATCAGTGGCAAGGTGGTGAGGGCAGTTGTTAAGCTGAGGCAGAAGCCATAATGGAGACAGCATAAAGTCAGAGACACCAGGATCACAGAAGCAGCCCCAGGTCCAGCAAAATCACCACAAAAGAATGGCCATGTCCAAGCTCTTTGGGGTTTATAATACACCACTATGTGCTCTGAATTACAAACAGAACTATAGGATTTAATGTTTTAGTCCTGATTTTGGTTTAATTTATCCTTTTTGTTTTCCTGTATGTCCCTTTGAGAATAGGGATTTTCCTTCTGGTACTGTATCTTAAAAGTAGGGAAATATGCTTTTATGGCTTACAACTGATTTTGTCTTATATGTCATAAGTGATTTTGAATCTGGACAAGGGCAATTCTGGAACATGAACACCTCTGCAGACTATTGAAAAGGGATTAAATCATTTTGCATTATAAGATGGGCCTGAGCATGTAGAGGCAGAAGAATTCTGTGATTTAAGTGTCTTCCAACATCTTAAAGATATGGTCACCATCCCATAGCACTAATGAGAGACAGTGGGACCTTTAAGAAGTGAAGGCTAATAGAGGCATATTGATAAAAGGGATTCTGGAACTGCATTCTCTTTCCCTTTCTGTTTCCCAGCCATGATGAAGTAAGCAAGCTGCATCACCCCGTACCCCCTTACTATGATAAACTGCCTTACCACAGGCATAAAGGTCACATAGGCTATGAGGTCAACTGATCCCAAGTAAAACCTCTGAAATTGGACATGGGGAAAAAAAATCCTTCTAAATTGATTGATTCAGGCATTTTTGTCACTGATACAAAGTTACCACAATATGATATATAACTGGACATATGAGTAGATTAAGCAAAATAATAAAGTAAATATAATCACAAAGATCACAGACAAGTATACACTCTCAAAAGGTTTATTAATCTCAACCAAGAGTACCCTCTCAAGCTGGCTTATTCAACCTAAGCTAATTCACACAGCTCTCAGATTACTATGCAGATTACATATACAATACATATTACAGATTTACAAGTTTGTGGAATTTTTCAGTTACAAAGTATAATCCCTAATACTAAATATTACTACTACAATCTCTTTAACTACAAATATATTCAAATAAGCCTGTTTCAAATCGTATCAATTATTAATGTGAGAGCCTGTTTAATATCCAGTAAATATGCTACAAGCAAGTCATACAACAATATGATAGAAAGCTTATTATTTTAGGAAGTGGTAAGGAGCATTATATGAAATACAATGTTAGAAAAAAAATGAAAAATTAAGAGCACAGGGGAACATCTATCTTAATTTTAAAGATTCATAGGTGTTCTGCATAAATAGTGAGCAGGATGAGTGAGAACAAGAATTCTTTTTTTTTTCTTCTTTTAAAGATTTATTTATTTTTATTAAGTTTCCAGTGTTCTGCCAGAAGAGGGCACCAGATCTCATTACAGATGGTTGTGAGCCACCATGTGGGTGCTGGGAATTGAACTCAGGACCTCTGGAAGAGCAGTTGGTGCTCTTAACCTCTGAACCATCCCTCCAGCCCTGAGAACAAGAATTCTTAAGAACAAAGCAAAGAAATAAAAGACTATGCAGGGACCTCCAAATCCAGTATGTCCAAAATAGCGAGTAAAGAGGAATGGAGCAAGTACACAGAAAATAATTAAATTTATCTTCTATAGTTCACAAATTTTATAAAGTATTATTGATCTGTCAAACAAGTAAATGCACATGGAAAGCTTTGTGTCTTAAAGTTTCCAGGAGAACAACTAGAAGACTATCTCCTGAAAAAGACATTTGTAATTAAACAATAATCAAAGAATAACTGTTTAAATGATAATCCTTTTTTAATCTTTTTTAGTTTTTTTGAGACAGGATTTCTCTGTGTAGCTTTGAGCCTTTCCTGGAACTCACTTGGTAGCCCAGGCTAGCCTCGAATTCACAGAGATCTGCCTGACTCTGCCTCCCGAGTCCTGGGATTACAGGCATGAGCCACCACCACCCAGCTCGATAATCCTTTTATTGTAGCTAAATTATCATTATCAAATAGATCAAAGTATGAGGATCCTCAATTTACATCTTGACGCAAGTGATAAAAAAACCAGTATCTGTGTATGCCTTTGACATTTTCTAGAAATTTCATAATAATCTCAAACTCCAAGTCTGTCCAACGAATACAACAAATCTAATATAATAACATTAATATCTGCTTTGTTTAATGTCAATAAACATGCTGACATTCCAATGTCATGTATGGTCAGAGTAATCACATACCCTAATATTTAGATTTCAAATATATTGTCTCAATAACAGAACACATTTGATATATCTCATCAGTACCCTGTGATGTTATACACATGGTTCTTTAAAAGGAAAAGAAAATTATAATACTTACTGCAACACTGGTAACTCTGAAGTTATCATTGCTGGAGAGGTTATTCCACAATACAGAAATTTCTATATAATTCTTACTTGTTATGCAATCTCAAAGGCACGCCTGTTAATTAAAAAAAAGAATTATTTTTAAATAAAATGAATACATCATCATACGTCAATCAACAGCAACTATGACCACACTATTTAATAGATGCCCAAAGTAGTTAAAATCTTACATTCACAAAGCTTAGACAAAGATGTTTATTGTACCTTTATTCCTAAGTACTCAAACATGGAAGCAACCGAGAAGCTTTTTAGAAGTTGAGTCGAAAAACAAGCTCAGTACCCTAATATTATTTGATGTAGAAAGTAATTGACCCACCAAGTTATAAAATGAAATGAACAAAAAGAAGCCACCCAAAAAGGGCTGCATTATTACTGATTATGTAACATTCTTGAAAAGGTAAAACTGTAGTGATTGATGATTGTCAGAAACTAGGGGGTGCAGATGGAATGACCAGGCAGAGCACACAGCCATTTTAGTGTAGGGAAACATTTCTAAATAGCAGATAAATACCATGTACTTTGTTGAAATCCATGTGACATTTAATATCAGCATAATGAAGAACAGGTTGTAGATGTTAATGGCAAGTATCAATAAAACAGAATCAACAGTTGCAAGAAGTGTGCCACTCGAAGGTGAGACATGTAGGGAAAGAAAAGACATGTAGGCATGAGGTACCTAACAGCAGTTACTGTATTTTCCCACAAATTCACTGTAAACCTAACTAACACTGCTCTAAAAAAAAAGTCTGACTAAAAAAAAGAACAAACACACAAGACTAAGAACAAGACAGAGAGCCAGGTGGTGGTGGTGGTGGTGCACACCTTTAATCCCAACACTCGGGAGGCAGAGGCAGGTGGATCTTTGTGAGTTCGAGGCCAGCCTGGACTTCAGAGCGAGATCCAGAAGGGAGGGTGGGAGGGAGGGAAGGAGGGAGGAAGGAAGGAAGGGAACAAACGAACAAGACAGAGTAGCCACAAGCTATAATACAAAATATTACATAATTTTTACATATTACATAGTATAAAAGCAAACAGAATAATATGCCTATAACTGAAGTTCCCAGACAAGGCCAAGTAAATGTTAACAGATAACACAGAAGAGAACTTAAAAAAAAAAAAAGATTTTTCTTTTCTTTTTTTTTGTTTTGTTTTGTTTTTTGAGACAGTGTTTCACTGTGTAGCAATTGCTGGCATGGAACTTGGAGAGAACCGCCTGCCTCTGCCTCCTGAGTGCTGGGATTAAAGGTGTGTGCCACCAGTGGAAAATAGTTTTAGAAAAATGGTAAAAGCAGAAAACTTGGAAGCAAAATATTCCAAAGTATAAAATTTGCTTTAAAAGCTAACTAAAGAGAAATCTTAAGAGGAAGCTAAATGTACAAGACAACATGACATACCAAACGGGGGAGATAGGAATTGTAGCAGATTTCTTGATGGAAACTATATAAGCCTGAAGACAATAGGGCATTTTAAAAATTCTGACAAAAAAGAGCTTAACCCTGACATATACAATAAATAACAAAAATAGAAGAGCAACAACATAGAAAGTGGCAGAATGAGGAACATCAAATATATCAACTCTCCCTATAAAGTAATTCTTTAGTTAGTACCAAAATGGATCAACCCTGACAAAAAAAACAAAAACTAAGATGTCTAGTTTTTAATGAAAACCATCACAAGATACAAACATATATATAAGTATATACTTTATATGTGAATGGTGGCCCATTTTCATTAAAATAAATCATCCTTAAAGAATCTCAGACATTATACATAAGAGACAAACATTCCAAACATTTCAAAAAGACACAGAGAAACAAATAAAAATATTTGGAGATTTAATGACAAAAAAATTGCAAATGTCAGTAAAAACAGAAATTTAAACATCCAAAATGGTCAATGAACACAATGTAGGACAGTCATATATAACAATTCTTGAATAAGAACACACCTTTAATCCCAGCACTGGGAGGCAGAGCCAGGTGGATCTGTTCCAGGCCAGCCTGGGCTACCAAGTGAGTTCCAGGAAAAAGGTGCAAACCTACACAGAGAAACCCTGTCTTGAAAAGCAAAAACAAAAACAAAAACAAACAAACAAAAAAGAATAGCAGCCCTATTTGTCATCATAAATCATTAAGTCAGGATTACTGATATGGGTCAATGGGTAAAAAGAAATAAAG
Organism: Onychomys torridus; assembly: GCF_903995425.1. Classification (NCBI taxonomy): domain Eukaryota; kingdom Metazoa; phylum Chordata; class Mammalia; order Rodentia; family Cricetidae; genus Onychomys; species Onychomys torridus. The sequence goes on along the minus strand of NC_050449.1, from coordinate 93,461,745 downwards.
TTACTGTATTTTAGATTTGTAACTCCGTTTTTTTGGTTTTGTTTTTGATGACCAGTGAATGACAGAACCAAAGTATAATGTTTTCTTGCAATGTTTTTAGCTTGATAATTAGATATTGTCAGTTTAAAACAGTATTAGATTTTGTTTCCCAATTTAAAAAATCTATTTTAATTAGCATTGTAAAGACACAGGAAGCTAAACAAAACCCACCAATCTTTATATATTTATGAAGCAATGCTTAATGAATACAAAGAGGTTAGAGAGCTAGTTTCAGTATGTTTAATGTGGATAATTTTTTCACCTCTGTTAAAAAGGAATGATGTTTTTATTGATTAAAGGTGGGAAGTGACAGGTAAGGGATCTTTGCAAGGCATCTTGCTTTTTCACAGAATGTCTTAGTTGTCTTAACAGAATAATTGCTGTGATTTTTTTTTAATGAAAAACTCTCTGAGGGCAGATCATTTTTTCCATTTTATTCACTGTTATAATCATAAATAAAACTTCTTAAACATCTTCTGAATAAAAAACTCAATGTGCTACTCAAGAGAGAAATGTGAATCAAAATTACCACAGCTCATTTTAGTGAGACTAGCTACCCACCCCAGGAAGAAAGAAAGGGGGGGAAGAGGGAGGGAGGCAGGAAGGGGGCAGGGGGGAGGGAGGGAGAGAGAGAGAGAGAGAAGTGTTGGCAAACATCACAGCTCTTGGCATAGATAATTTTTGTAGGCTTTATACTTAAATACATTTATTTAAACTTAAATCCCAAATTTTACATTTAAAAATAATGAATGCCTATTTATAATTCTACTTTAAGTTCTAAGTTGGATTAATATGAGATTTGAATGAATTTCTTTTCTTTCTATTATAGATCCAAGTATTAACTTCCTGCAGACATTGGAGTTTTGTTTTCAGCCTGCTTTGGTATTCATCTTGTATATCATGTCAGATTTTTCTCTTGTCTCTACCTCTCATTTATCCTGTTCTTTTTTTTATTATTTTGAATTTGACTTCTGATTTCAGTGTTTTATCAAGATTTGAATCTGTCTCATTAGTGCTTTTTGCCTTTTCTACATGTCTTATAGAGCTGTCCTAGGACTCAAAGTTGCTGTTCATCAGACCCAATTCATCTTTGCCAACAGGCAGTAATGAAAGCCACAATCACATGTTTTTCTCCCCTCCTCTCCCCTCCTTCCAAGACCAGGTCTCATTATGTAGTCCTGGATGTTCTGGAACTCTTTATGTAGACCAGGTTGACTTCAAACTCAGAGATCCACCTGTTTTTGCATCTCAAGTTCTGGGATTAAAGATGTATGCCACCCTGCCCAGCTTAAATGATTAAGTTTTAAATTTTATGTGCATGAGTGTTTTGCCTGCATGTATGTCTGTGTACCGGATGCATGCCTGGTCCCCACAGAAGTCAAAAGAGGGTATCTGATCCTCCTCTGACTGGAGTTATAGACAGCTATGAGTCACCATGTATGTGCAGGGAACCTAGGTTCTTTGGAAGAATAACTAGTGTTCTTAACTGCTGAGCTGTCTTTCCAGTCCCCAAGATAACTTTTATAATAGGCACATAACTAGCTGTAATGATGAGAAAGTGGTTGCATTTACAGGATCATTAAAAACAAACTTAATAACCAATTAACCAATTTTCTCTTTTACTGGTATTATAACCTAAATTGCATGGGAATATATATTAATAGTTGTGTGAGTGTTCCTTGGATCAAACCCAGGACCTTGTTTATGTGAGAAAGTGCTTTACATTGTATTATATCTCGGCCTATGTCATTTAGTTTTATCTTTGCTGATTATAAAGCCCCGTTTCTAGGTGTTAGGTACTAACCTAATTTTTAGGAACAGAAGTTCTCCCTAAAGATTCATACAACTTTTTAGATAATTGTAAAGAAATCCCTAAAACTATGCACAAATTTTTAGAACCTAAAATTACTTTAAAAACAAGTCCATCAATTTAAAAATATGTAATTATTAAAAGAGAAGGAATTGAATGTAATTTGTGGCATTTATTGTTTGTGAAATAAAAATACATTAAAAACAAAAGCATCATAAAGTGTTATAGGATGTATGTACAAGATTGTATGAAACCTACGTTTGGGATTTAATGCAACTTATATTAGTAAGACTAGAGCTTTTCATCTGCTCCTAATATAATGGTGTGCATGTAGATTTTAATATTACATTTCCTCCCCTGTGATGAAACACCAAAACCAAAAGCAGCTTACAGAAGGTAGAGTTTATCTTGGCTTATCGTTTCAAAGGGGTAATTCATCATTACAGAGAGAAGCCACAACAGCAGCTGACAGGCATGACAACAGGAGCAGGAAACTGAGTTAACATTTCTTCAACAACAACAACAACCACAACAAAATCCCTCCCTCCAAACAAAACAAAACAAAAAACCAATCCCAAGAGAGTGAACTAGAAAGCAGCGAGAGACCATACCCTCAAAGACAGCAGCGTCTGGTGACATATTTCTTCCTGCCAGGCTCCACCTCCTAAAGGTTCCATGACCTCCCCAAACAGTACCACCAACTGGGGACTAAGTGTTCAAATATGTGAACCTATGGGTACATTTCTCATAAAACTACCACACGGAGGGAACAGTATGTGTACACACAGGGAAGGAAGATAGAATGAGTGTTGTTAGAGAAATATATAGTGAGTGTTAAAATTCTTAAGAGCGCCGGGCGGTGGCGGCAGACGCCTCTACTCCCAGCACTCAGGAGGCAGAGCCAGGCGGATATTTGGGAGTTCGAGGCCAGCCTGGTCTACAGAGCAAGATCCAAGAAAGGCACAAAGCTACACAGAGAAACCCTGTCTCAAAAAAAAAAAAAGAAAAAAGAAAAAAAATTATTCTTAAGAACAGAATAATGGGAGATGGTGAGAGATAGCTGAGAAGGTAGGAAAATGTTAAAGTTTTGGTGCCAAGTATTTGGTGATAAAAGTCTAAGAAACTGTTAAGAGGGTGTGGAACATGAAAGAAAAATGCACCTAGAGTGCTTTTTAAATGTCTAAAACATAAAAATGAAACCCCAAGATATTAACTTCCCTTATACTAAAAGCTCTTAGACTGCATACATGAAAAAATGCTGGCAAATAAAACCTGACAGACTTGTCCATGAAAATTGCAGAAATGTTAACCTACACTTTAATAAAAATATTTTGCTATGAGTTTTAAAACTCAGTTTATTTTTCCCCTAAATTCCAACAGCACCACTAAACCTCTCCAGAGATTAGGTGAAGGGGGAACAGGAACAGGAAATAATCACATTATTTTACTAACAGATCTACCTACTCATACAAATCAAAACTGGCAACTAACAGCCTGATTAAGAAAATTCTACCATCAAGTTTAATGACATGGACAATATGATATTCCACTATGTTACTGAACTAAAACATAGATTCTGAGAAAGATTAAGAAAAAAACCAACTTATGAGAAAACTTGTTTTTAAACGTCACCAGGGTTAATGATATGGCTTAGTGGTTAAAGCATTAGTTTGGATTCCTAGACCTTTCGTAAATGCCTGGTCTAAGTGGTAGCCTGCCTAGAACTCCAGTCTTTCAAGGTGAAAACAGAAGATCCTTGGAGCCAGCTGTCTAGAAAGGCTGGCCCTACTGGGAGAGTTCTGGGTTTGGTTGAGAGACTTTGCCTCCAAGAATAAAATAAAGAAGCCACTGAAGTTGATTCCAGACATCAACCTGGCAAGTCCACATCCACACGCACCAAGAATATCAACAAGAAAAAAAAAAAAAATGCACGTGCATATACATGATACCCCACTCATGAAAATGGAGGGTAGCCCTCATCAAAATGATTAATTACATACATATAGCCCTATGATTTTCACATAGAAAATATTTCAGAACTGCATAAACAATAACTACCATATTAAAAGAAAAACCACAGAGCTGGGCAGATGCCTCAGTTTAGGAGTGCTTGCTGCTCTTCTACAGGACCTGAATTTGGTTCCCAGGACCCATGTTGGACAGCTCACAACCATCCGTAACACCAGCTGCCAAGTATGTAACACCTTCTGGCCTCCAAAGGTACCGTTACCTGTGTGATATAAACATAAACACACACATACACACACAAACTAGAAACATGCAGTGAAATTTAACTTTCCACAAATAAAAATTATGAAAATTCCTATTATAATAAATAGCTCAAGCTTTTAACGCCCTTTTCTCATAATCAGAACCTTCATCTTCAATTCAGTATTACAAGATAAGTTTTCAGAACTGGTTCTATAATACAAATTCTTCCTTTGATACAACATAATACAGCTCTTAGTGCATCATGCTCCAGAGCTTGCTCCAGGAGGTATTTTAAAATGGTTTTTGTGCTTGTCTCACAAGAGAAAGGGAAGGAAAAAAGTAAAGCATTCATTAAAAACTAAGATCACTTTTTCTTGGAACCTTTTATCCCACACTTCTCCTATGGCTTCTAAATACAAAACATACCACAGCAATGATAGACAATGGTAGCAATCGAAAACATTTTAATTGTGGTGACTGCTCTTAAGGAACTTATAATTCACCAGGACAGAAAACACTTAGGTCTATGATAAGTTAACGGTTTCCTAATGACAGAATATATAGCTGTTAAGTTTGATGAAGTGGTGAAAGAACAAATCCTTTGAGATCATGATCTGGAAGATCATGGACACTAATAAGTACGTCCAAATGGGCAGGTAAAAATATGAGGCTTCAACCCTACACAAAGAACTACAGGCAACAGAGTAAAGCTGGTGGTAGGAGAGGTGATCGTCCCCAGGAAGACCACACCAATTCATTGTCCAGTACCAAACAGCCCTGAAAACATACATACAAGTAATAGTATATGGGCTCAACAGATTATATTTAGGAATATATATATATATATGAATATTAAAAAATACATATATGCATGTCATAACAACTGACAAGAAGAGGTCATGAATTTGAAGGAGACTTGGGAGGGGTACATGGGAAGTTTAGGAAGGAGGTAAGGGAAGGGAGAAATACTTTAATTAAATACAGTCTCAAAATTAAACAAAAAATAAGCACTTTACCACATGCAATAACATACTCCAGGAGAGTGAGTTAGTACGGTTGTTGAAGTTCAAGACCACCGTACACTACACAGTGAGTTCTAAGCCAGCTTGGACTACAGACTAAGACCATACCCCCAAGAAGGAGTAAAAAGTACAATATTACTAATTATAAAATATTAAAAGCCAGAGGTCATAACAATGGAAATAAGCTATTTTATAACTTATGCTTTACTTTGTTTTTCCAAACTCATTCCTTAATTTCCCAAGGCTTGCCATAGTAAAGTACCAAACGAGACTGTTTTGACTGGTAGAAATATATTACCTTGTACTTCAGGAGACTATAGGTATAAAATCAAGGCGTTAGCAAGAACTCTCTGAAGCCTCTAGAAGATCTCCCTGAAACAGAAATACACTACCTTCCTGTTAGGGCCAATATAAGCCCTAACATAGCTATCTTCTTTGTGTCAGGGTGCCACATGGTACCATTGTTTTTGCTTCATAAAGGGTCAGCAATCATACAGGCTTGGGGCTAATTAGCTACAACCTGTTGTAGAATGTTAGTTTAAGCTGTGTTACATACGTTTATGCTATGGAATATTTGCTTAATGATTCAAAGATGTGTTGCATTTGTTTATGTTGCATTTGTTTAACTCTGTAAAGCTGTGTTACTATGTCTGCCTAAAACACCTGTTTGGTCTAATAAAGAGCTGAACAGCCAATAGCTAGGCAGGAGAGAGAATTAGGGCTTCCAGGACGAGAAAATAAATAGGAGGAGAAATCTAGGCTCTGGAGAAGAGGAGGAGCAAGAAAAAAAAAAAAAAGAGAGAGGAGGACACCAGGGACCAGCCACTAAGCAACACAACCAGCCATGGAGTAAGAAGGGAAGAAAGATATATAGACTAAAGAAAGGTAAACAGCCCAGAGGCAAACAGTAGTTAAAGAGAAATGGGATAATTTAAGTTGGAAAAGCTTGTAGCTAGAGTTTTTCTGGTCCTGTTTGGCCCAGGGTCAGGACAAATCTCTCACTCGCCAGTCCCAAAGCCGCTCAGACCCAACCAAGTAAACACACAGAGACTTATATTGCTTACAAACTATATGGTCACAGCAGGCTTCTTGTTATTTAGTTCTTATATCTTAATTAACCCATTTCTATTAATCTATAAGTCGCCATGTGGCTCGTGGCTTACTGGTATCTTAACATCTTCTCATGGCAGCGTCTCTCTGCCTCAGCCTTCCACTTCCCCGAATTCTCTTCTCTGCTTGCCTCACCTATACCCCCTGTCTGGCTACTGGCCAATCAGTGTTTTATTTATTAACCAATCAGAGCAACACATCTGACATACAAAACATCCCACAGCACTTCAGATGAGACGATGTTAAGATACCAGTAAGCCATGGGACTGGTGGGTGAGAGATTTGTCCTGGCCCTGGGCCAGGCAGGACCAGAAAAACTCTAGCTACAAAAGCTGACTAGAAATAAGCCAAGCTAATGCCAGGCACTCATAAGAATAAATCTCCATGTATTTATTTGGAAGCTGAGTGAGGGGGGATGGGACCAACTACAACAACCTTATACTAATTAACTAGATTATAGATTATATCTGCAAGTACTGTTATTTCTAAATAAGATCACAATTAGAAGGGTGGGAGTTAAGACTTGTTTCTGCAATAATATCCCTGTAGTATTTACTCAAAAATCTTAAGAAATGTAGAGGGATGTATGTTACCTATATGCATTTCTAAATTAGTGCTAAAAACAAGACAGTAAATACTACAGTTAATAGCCTTGGTTTTGCAAGCTTTTTCACATTCATGGGAGTAAACAATAAGCAAAGTGTTAAATGAAACAATTTCAGGTTGTAAAAAAAGTTAATGTTGGATAATAAACTACTGTAAAAGGATATTCTCCCTTTCTAAGGAGTGAGATGAGCTAAATCTTGGAGGACATGTAAGTATAATGGCCAAAAAAAGAGATGGAATATTCTTTACAATGAGAGAAAAGCATTAGTTTACTTGAGCAACAAAGCCATATGGCAAAGTGCAGCATGGACACTTCTAAGGCCTACTAATTTTGAAATTATGAGACAAACTTCAGGGGTTATTATTGGTTTTACTTATTTTTATTTTATTTAGCATGTCTGCTGTTCACACACACACCTGTGAATATGCCATGTGCAAGTGTGGAGGTAGAGGAGTCAGTTCTCTCATTCTACCCTTGATTCCAAGGATGAAACTCAAGTTATCAGGCTTCCATGGCAAGCACTTTTACCTGCTGAGTCATCTCCTTGGCCTGAATCCTTAGTTTAGAAACAATTTTATTAAACTATTTCAACTTTACTAGGAAATTTAAATTTGTATAGACCAGTAACAAACTGAATTTACTGGTTACATCTTATGTTCTGTAAGACATAGTGAACCAAAATTAACCCAGTATAGGGAAAGTCAACATAAGCTACTGCAACAGTATGAAGCTGTAGTGATACTATAGTTGTGTATGTACTATTAATATGTTCTACCAAATAAAAGAAAATTGGGAGAGAGATCTTTAAACAAAGCTAACATCTTTGTGATAGTCTCCCAATAAAAGGCTTTTCAGAATGTCAAGGGATTTTGAAACTCAGTGTAGAAGAAAAGTTATATAAAGCATATGTATAAATTTCCCAAAACAAGCAGTTTCATCTTGGCTCACTGGAACATCATGTCTGCCAGCTGCCTAAGGCAATCACCTTGATTAAATATACTACAAGAGGCCTCTGATCAGGTTTGTACTATTTGTTTCTCTAGTGGGTCCCAGTACTAAGCTCACTTCACTACCTTTGAGAACATAAAAATTCATGGAATTAGTAAATGTGCAAAATTACTGTACTAGTAAATACAAAATTCACAAATATGAACTATAACATAGAGCTTATACAATACATATGTATACAATTATAGTTTAACACAACTATTAGGTTTAATGGGTGCTGTGGGATGTTCTTTATGTTAAGTGTGTTGCTCTGATTATTAATAAACAATTTTATTATTTATTAATAAATAAAACACTGATTGGCCAGTAGCCAGGCAAAAAGTATAGGCAGGATAAGGAGAGAGGAGAATTTTGGGAAGTGGAAGGCTGAGTCAGAGAGATGCTGCCAGCCACCACCATGAAAGGCGAAGTATAAGGTACCAGTAAGCCACTAGCCATGTGGCAACTTATAGACTAATAGATATGAGTTAATTTAAGATATAAAAACTAGGTAACAAAAAGCCTGCTGCAGCCATACAGTTTGTAAACAATACAAGTCTCTGTGTGTTTACTTGGTTGGGTCTAAGCAGTTGCAGGACTGACGGGTGAGAGAGATTTGTCCTGACTGTGGACCAGAGAAGACTGTAAAAAATCTCTAGTTACAAATGGGGACATATATTTAATGGTGAGTTCATAGGGTTCATTTCTTACATTTCAGTTCTTACAAATATACAGTGCTTTTAACACGTAAATGTGAATACACAAACAGAGACACATGAATACATACATAGACACTCATTCCAGTCATTGCCTATGCCTTCCTCACAGCATTTTTTTTTTCATTAAGTAGGCAAATGAATGATCACTTTAACTTCCTTATTAACTTTTTAGCCTTGGTCATCCTATATTGCCTGTCATGTAAAAGTAAAAGCCTACACCAATCCCACATTTTTCTTTAACAACTAGTGTGCAATATTATAAAAAATAATTGAAACCCTGAAAACTGACATTACTACAAATGTCAGTCTGACTATTTAAGCCTTCAGTAGAACTTCAGAAAATAAAGTATCCTCTTGTTTTGTTCTTGTTCCATGTCCCTGTAACTTAATTATCTCAATCTCCTCTACCTCCTTCCCTAAGCAGGCAGAACCACTGTTGACACCTTAAAAGATATACAGACTATTAATGCCCTACCATTGCTAAGCATAGCACTATCAGTTTTCCTTGGCAGGAAAACAAGCTTGTATTCTGCTCTGACCTTTCTCATTCCCACTGACTGAAGAAATACACATATACATTATTTAAACGAAATTCTCCACCAACATTCCTACTGCAATGTATCTAGAAAATATTTCAAAACATTAAGGAATTATTGAAGGAGTTTTTCCTGTTTCCTAAAATTATCATTAACAGATGCACTAATCAGCTTTATATCACTATTACAAAATAACTGAGATAAAGCCAGACATGGTAGCACATATCTATAATCCTATCACTAAAAAGACTGAAACAGGAAGGGGTACAAGTTCTTGGCTAGTATAGGCTACTATGTAGAGATCTTGACTAAGAAAAAATGAATTTTAAAAATAAGATAAACTACTAAAGAAGGAAAGATTTGTTGTGCTTTACCATTTCAGAGGTTTTAGTTCATGGCAAACTGTTTATGAGACTAAGGTAAGATAGCAAGTAAAGCATGACAGCAAACAGAGAGAACATGAGCAAGAGGCTGAGGACAGGAACACCCTTCACAGGTAGGTGTGCTGGCTAGTTTTATGTCAACTTGACACAAACTGAACCATCTGAGAGGAGGAAACCCCAATTGAGAAAATGCCTCCATAAGATCTGGCTATAGGGAAGCCTATAGAGCACTTTCTTAATTAGTGATTGATGTGGGAGGGCAAAGCCCATTGTTTGTGGGGCCACTTCTGGGCTGGTGGTAATGGGTTATTAAGAAAACAGACTGGGGAAGCCAGCTAGTAAGCAGCACTCCTCCACAGCCTCTGCATCAGCTCCTGCCTCCAGGTTCCTAGTCTGCTTGAATTCATCTCCTGTCTTCAATGACAACATGATGTGGAAGCATAGGCCAAATAAAGTGTTTCCTCCCCTAAGTTACTTGGTCATGGTATGTACCCACAGCAATAGTAACCCTAATAAGACAGCAGCTTTTCTCTAGTTATTCAACCCCACCAACTAGCCCTTTTTATCAAATAGCACAATCAGCTAGCTCTATCATAATCCAATCACATCACAACCATTTCACCAGCAACAAACAAAAGGAATCAACACAAGATTTTTTGGAAAGACATTTCATTTCCCAACTATAACAAACACCAATACTTTTATTCAAAAGATTCCATGGATTTGCCTCAAATACATACAATATAAGAAGTATGTAAGCAAAACAGTTATTAGTCATGAGTTTGCAAATGTTAAAGCTTAATAAAAAGTACATCAAAAACATGTTTGTGGGCTGGGGAAATGGCTCAGAGACTTTAGTGCCTGCCACACAAACACAAGGACTTCAGTTAGACACCCACCATTCGTTCATTTGTTCGTTCCTTCCTTCTTTCTTTCGTTAATTATGGGAGCAGAGTAACAAGTACAAGTGTCTACAGAGTCCAGAGTCTAGTCCCCTGGAACTGCAGTTACACCCCATGTGGTTCAGGGAACTGAACTTGGATCCTTTGAAAAAACTGTATACACTCTTTTAACAACTGAGTCATCTCTTCGGTCTCCAACCTCCAACCCCTATATTAAAAGCAGGTACAGGGGGCATACAAACAGGCAGATCCTCAGAGCTCATTGGCCATCCAGCCTATCAGGATCAAGGGATTCCAGATGCAGTGAGAGATCCTATCTCAAAAAAATAAGGTGATCAAAGGGACACTGACTTCTGATCTTTACAAACACACACATGCATATATCCATACAACAATTGTGCCTAAAATTTTCCTTCATAAAAAGCTTGTAATGAGAATGGACAAATGACTCAGCAGTTAAGAGCACATACTGCTCTGCTTAGGACCTGAGTTTAATTCCCAGCTCAGATGATCTGATGCCTCTATACTCCAAACACACACACATGCATGCATGCAACTCATGACTTTTTATTTTATTTATTTGCTGTTTTCTTTCGAAATTGGGTCTCACCGTATAGCTCTGGCTGGCCTTGAACTCATACAGATCTGTTTCTCTCTCCCTCTCAAGTGATGGGATTAGAGGCACGCAAAGCACACACAGCCTAAAATTAAATACTTTTTTTATTTATTAATTTTTTTTCCATTTTACATACTAACCCCAGTTCCCCCTCCCTCCCCTTCTCCCACCTCCTCACCTCCCTCCCACTCTACCCCATCCACTCCTCAGAGTGGGTAAGGCTAAATGCTTCTTTTAAAGGTTGATACAACTTGGTCTGACAAGATAGATGGCTTAGTAGGTAAAGGTACTTGCCATCAAGCCTGGCAACCTGAGTTTGATTCATGGGAGCCATTCAGTAAAAGAAGAGAACTGACTTCCACTGTCCTCAGACTTCCACGCACATAGTAGCATGTGCATATGCCACTACAATAAAAAGTAAAACTTAATTTAAAACAGAATTGACTATTTCTAAAACAGTGAAATTATTTTAAGCCTTATTTCTTGCTTTTAATTATATGCATTTACCATAATAAACAAATGTTGTGTATATAGTATGAACAAATTCTTTAAGTCCGTACATACCTGAACAGAATCTGTCAGACTAACACATTACTGACAAGTTACATACGCATTTATCAACTACTCAAAACTTACAGAAATCTATTTTAAAGGCCTTTAATGTTGTTTAGGCAATTTGGAGCACTTCATTTTGTATAATGAAGCTCTATATTACAAATACTGGGTAAAAGTATAAGGAAGTCTAGAGTGATTAAGACTAGATACAATGAAGACAATTAAAAGGCTATTTTGATAGCACTATTGGGAATGTGAAAGGATTCCAGCAAGATGCTATTAACCAAGTCTAAGAAATATATGCTAGTAGCCCTTAGCAACAGAACTTGATAAAGTAGACTAGAGTAACCATGAAAAGGATTAATTTTGGGCAACACATTCTGGTGGCATTGTAATCCCAGCACTCTGGAAGACTGGGGCAGGAGGATCACAAATTCAAGGCCACTCTCAGCTACAGATCAAGAATTGAGACCAGAGCCCCACCTTTTAGTCCCTTCCTTGGGACTCATTGGCAAATTAATGTTACCAGGGCCCCTGTAGCCACCACACCTGGTACAGACCTAGGCCTAACCCAGGAAGCTCATCTGTACAGGTATCCAGCTTGATGAGTCCCTGGAATCTCACCTGCCAGTATAATCTACAACTCTTAGGCTTTGCCTCAGCTGCAAAACCTGTATGCCAGCCTAGCCTGAAGCACTCTAGATTATTACATCAACACACATCCAATGAAAGAAGTCCACATGCCCAGATCTCATTATGAAGACATAAACAATATGAAAAGTCAAGACAGTATATCTCCCCCTAAATCCACCAATCTCATAAAAATGTTCTCCAATAAGAATTATCTAGATGAACTCCAGGACACAGAACTTAAAAGAACATAAACTTATCAAAGAATTCCAGGAGTTAAAAGAAGACACAAACAAACAGCTCAACTAAATAAATAAATGACTGTAATCAATATATACTTTCCATAATAAATGTAAATATTAATGACCTCAAATCCTCAATCAAAAGACATAGGTTAGAAGAATGGATTAAGAAACAAAATCCATCTTCTTGCTGTCTACAAAAAAAACTTGGATTTAAAGATAGACACCACCTTAAAGCAAAAAGATGGAAAAAAAAGTATTTCAAGCTAATGGGACCAAATGTTGATATCCTAATAGATTTTAAAACAAAGCCATTAAGAAAAGATTTTGGGATAAAGGCACATCCACAATAAAATACTATACAGCTGCCAGGCGGTGGTGGCATACACCTTTAATCTCAGCACTCGGGAGGCAGAGTCGGGTGGATCTCTGTAAGTTCGAGGCCAGCCTGGGCTACAGAGTGAGTTCCAGGAAAGGGGTAAAGCTACACAGAGAAATGCTCTGGGTTGTGGGGGGAGAAATCTTTAAAGGGGAAGGGGGATTTCATAGTAATCAAGGAAACAATTAACAAAATATTACAATCTAAAACATATATGCACCAAATTTGTGCATATATGGTGTACTCTGATGTACTCAACTTCATAAAAAGCATACTACTAGAATTAAAGATGAATAACTCAAAGTAATTTCAACACCTTACCTCCTCTGGACAAAAAACAAAAAAAGAATGACACTATACATCAAATAGACCCAATAGATATCTAAAGAATATTTCATCCTAACCGATTAAGGACATTCTAATTAAAACTACTTTAAAATTTTATTTTACCCTAGTCAAAATAGCTAAAATTAAGAAAACAAAAGACAACAAATGCCAGCAAGGATACAGGAAAAGGATAATCCTCATTTACTGTTGGTGGGATTGCAAAGTGGAGCAGCCACTCTAGAATCAGTGTGGAGAATTCTCAGAAAGCTAAAAACAAATCTACTATATGTCCCATCTATACCATACTGTGCAGATGCTGAAAGGGCTCGACAGATTCTTGCTCAGCCATGTTCAATGTTCCTCTAATCATACTAACTAGGAAATGAAAACAACCAAAACATTCTTCAACAGATGAATGGACAATAAAAATGTGACACACACACACACTGATACTATTCAGCTGTAAAGAAAATTGAAATCATGCCAGGCAGTGGTGGTGTATGCCCTTAATCTCAGCACTTGGGAGGCAGAGGCAAGAGGGATCTCTGTGAATTGAAGGCCAGCCTGGCCTACAGAGCTAGTTCAAGGTAGCCACAGCTACAAAAAGAAACTCTCTCTCTCTCTCTCTCTCTCTCTCTCTCTCTCTCTCTCTCTCTCTCTCTCTCACACACACACACACACACACACACACACACACAAAGAATAACAACAATAATAATAATAATAATTGAAATCATAAAATTTACAGGTAAGTGGATGAAATTAGAAAAGAGTATACTGAATGAGGAACCCCAAAATCATATTAACACTGCACGTTCTCAGTTGTGGTTCCTGGCACTAATCTTCAGACAGAAGTAAATGACCTGTAGTAATTGAGGAAAGTAAAAGGAAACCCATGCTAGGACAGGGTAAGGGTTCTGGAGAGGGAATAGCAAAATTCAGGTACTTTGGAGGAGGAAATGGGTGGTGGGTTCTCAACTAGGGAGGTGGGAGGAAGGGCAACACAGAGGCAGAAGGAAGAATTAACACTAAGGAAGTCTGAAAAAGTCACAGGGAATCATTATTTTATGTTAACCTGAAGTTAGATATACTATCTGTATGTGTATTTGTATATATGTATGCATGTATACATATACATATTTATCAAATGAGATTACACCACTTGGGGGTGATAATGTTTCTTCTGAGAGCCATAAGCTACCTAACAAAATTCCCAGTCCCAAGCATAAAAAATCTTCAAAGTTGTTTGTCAGAGGAGTCCAAGCAAGCCCCCCTTAAAATACACTATTGCTGTTGCCTTTGGCTGTCTCTTGAATTTTAAAATAAGTGTCTCCCGCTGAAGACATCAGGCACTTTGGACATAGAACTTGAAGGATCTGAGTTGGATCTAAACCCAAAGTCTCCTCCCTGAAGACTAGCTCTCACAGTACAGGAAGGTGCTGTACAAGCTGCCAAGGGAGAAAAGCAAACAACAGTACTTTACTACCCAGCTGTGATACCTAGAAACCACAAAATTAACCAGCGAAACACATTATCCACAAAGTGAAATTATGGCACTTTTATTTTGGTGATAACAAACAGTTATCTAATTAGATGTAAGGTCCATTCAACAGGAAGGAATTTATGTCTGATACTCTAGACCAGTGGTTCTCAATGTTCCTAATGCTGAGACCCTTTAGTATGTTCCTCATGTTGTGTTGACTCCCAACTATAAAATTATTTCATTGCTACTTCATAACTGTAATTTTCCTACTGTTATGAATAGTAATATAAATATCTGATATGCAGGATATCTGACATGTGACCCCAAAGAGGTCACAACCCACACATTGAAAACAGCTGCTCTAGACCTAGCAAACTATCCATGGCTACTGAGGCTGTGGAACCTAGAGAAAAACCTACTACTACCACTTTCCCAAGCCAGTATAATCTCTAACTCCACTATTAATACTCATCCCTACATTCATAGATGGGTGTGGCCTTCAACCCTCATCAAAGATGCTTCTTTTTGCAGTAGAAAAAACCACTACAGGAAGCCAGAACTAGTCAAAACACTAAGAACTACTGACCATGGGGTGCCCAGGCCCTATTAATACACCTACAACTCAGCCCCACATCAAAGGCATAGGGAACATCGCAGAACTGGGGGTGAAAAGGTTGTAAGAGCTAGAGTACCAGGACATCTGCTATGAGATAGTTTCTCTCTAGATATGACAGGGGAGCTGCACTCAGAAAAAGTCAGCATTATTGCCTAAATTAGACTGAACAGTGACAACACCCATGGACATGCCAAAACAGATGAGAAAAATGTCACACCCTTTCATCTCTAGAAGAGCTACAGGCAAGTAATGATCACTGGGGGTGGGGATGGGGGGTGAATCAGTCTTCCCAGGGATTAACCTCGTAACAGGTTATCCAATAACAAGTGGTCAGCCCTAAAAGCATATAAATATGAGCAACACTAAACAGACTCAACAGGTATTTATCCACTTACATATATGTGTACATACAACAAGAATAATAAAAGAAAACAATAGTGGTAATAAATGGAAGTAGGAGTGCTTCAAGGTAGAGAAGGGGACAGTGGGAGAGAAGAGCTGGATATGGTAATGAAATTTAAGATGAACAAAGTATACTGTACACACTATATGAAATGTCATAATGAAACCCATTATGTTCTACCATTAACAAATGCTAACTGAAATGGGGGACGGGATGAATTCGAGACCAGCTTGGATTACACAGCAAGACTATTCTCAAAACAAAACAAAAATTAAACTCTTCTACCATTAACAAATGCTAACTGAAATGGGGGACGGGATGAATTCGAGACCAGCTTGGATTACACAGCAAGACTATTCTCAAAACAAAACAAAAATTAAACTCTTCCAGAAATAGTACATGCCAAGACCTTTAAAATATCAATCATTTTTAGTAATCCAAGAATCACCCCTGAATCAAAACTAAACCCATAAAGAAACATAAATATTTATAATTAAAATTATTTCACTGCCCTAGCTATTTTATTGTCAACTTGACACAAGTTTAGAGTTGTTTGGGAAGTAGGACTCTCAACTGAAAAAATGCCTCCATAAGAACTACCTGTAGGCAAGCCTGTAGTGAATTTTTTAAATTATTGATGTGAGAGGGCTCATTCCATTATGGCTAGTGCAACCCTTGGGCAGGTAGAGGTCCTGGGTATACTAGAGTTCATTTCCCAGCAACTACATCAGGCCGCTCACAACTACCCTATAACACCAACTCCAGAGTTGGATCAAATGACCTTTTCTAGCCCTGGGTACCTGCGCTGCACACACTTGCACAGACCCACACACAAACACATAATTAAAAAACAAAAATAGCCAGGTGGTGGTGGCGCATGCCTTTAATCCCACCACTGGAAGGCAGAGGCAGGTGGATCTCTGTGAGTTCGAGGCCAGCCTGGTCTCCAAAGCCAGTTCCAGGAAAGGTGCAAAGCTACACAGAGAAACCCTGTTTAGAAAAAAAACAAAATAATAATAATAATAGTAATAATAGTAATAATAATAATTTTTTAAGAAGACTGTTAATTTGTAAACTAAAAATAAAATTTTAAATTAAAAGTAAGAAAATGTTCAAGAAAAATTAAACTTGAAATACTTATAAAATAAGGGGGAAAGGGACAGGCCATGTTAAGAGTCCATGCGACCACCAAGGGTCATGTCAATGTCCATGACCCATGTTACCACCAAAAGCCATAGGGATGTCCACAGTCTATGCTGCCACCTGAAGCCATGTTGATGCCTGTGGTCTGTGCTGCTGCTGCTGCGGGTCATGTCTATGGTCTATAGCTATGTGAATGCCCATGGTAGGTGTTTCCACCAAAATCGAAGTGGATGTCCATGGTCTCAGCTGCCTACGGGAGCCATATTGATATCTGTGGGCCACGATGACACTGGGAGCCATGTTAATGTGCATAACCTGTGCTGCCACCTGAAGCCATGCTTGGTCCTCCTGGGGCCAGGAGCAATGTGGATATCTGTGGCCCATGTTACCACAGAAGGCCATGTGAAAGCCATGTTCATGTGCTTTGGGCCATGCTACTGCCATAAGCCATATTGATGTATTGAAAGACCCCCCGGCACCCCTATAGGAATGCTATGTTTGCAAGGCTTATAAGGGAACAAAAGACAGTTCCAGGAAATAGAATGGCCCCACCGCAGCCCAGATAGCCGATAAGCATTGCCCTGTTGTGCAAACCCCCTAGCTTGTGAGGCACGTAGGGGAACAAAGGAATTCAGCTAGAAGGCAACCAGAGCAGCTGGAATTCTAGATAGGGGTTGAGTCGACACACATCTGGTTACCAAGGAAACCCACAAACCGCCCTGAGCCTGAATCCACGCCCCATTTGATTTATGCTTATATATTCGCGCCTCACTTGAATTGTCCAATCAGAACCATTCGCGCCTTGTTTAAACTATCCAATCAGAACCCTTTGACTATTCGCGCCTCACTTGAATTGTCCAATCAGAGCTTTGTAACCATTCGCGCCTTGTTTAAACTATCCAATCAGAACCCTTTGACTAATGCTTTCCCGCACTTCTTGCTATAAAAACCCATCCCACCAACCCAGAGGCGCGCTGGTCTTCCGAGAGGCTTGGTTGCCCCAGGTACCTGTGTTTTAATAAACCTCATGCTGTTGCATCTGATCCGTGGTCGCTGCGTGCTCATTGAGCCGGGGGTCTCTCCTGAAGGGAGATCTCTCCGGGGGTCTTTCAGTATGTGGCCTAGACTGCCATCTGAGGCCATGTTGATGTCTGTGGCCCATGTTACCACTGAAGGCCATGGGGAAGTCTACTGTCTGTGCTACCACCTATAGTCATGCTGATGTCTGTAACCCATCCTGTTGCCAGAAACCATGTGAAGTCCATGTTCCATGCTGCCAGTGAATATAAAAGGCAAGGAAACTTCTTTTGCAATGATATTGATGTCTACAGACTCACAGTTGAGAATACAAGACATAGATAAAGTCTAGACAGGAAGCCATTAAAGAGAACTCTTTTTTGTTTGTTTGTTTGTTTGTTTGTTTTTGTTTTGTTTTTCGAGACAGGGTTTCTCTGTTAGTTTTGGTACCTTTCCTGGAACTCACTCTGTAGCCCAGGCTGGCCTTGAACTCACAGAGATCCTTCTGCCTCTGCCTCCCGAGTGCAGGGATTAAAGGTATGCGCCACCGCTGCCGCCGCCGCCCGGCTGAAGAGAACTCTTAAAAATTATGAGAGGAATGCTGAAGTGTAGCTCTTCACAGTTGATGGCTTCTGGCAGGGGTGACAGTGGGGAAGGACTCAGTTCTCTTTAAGAGGATGGCCACTGGGAGTTTGACCATGCTCCAGTGAATATATGGGCATCACAAATTGAACTTGGGAATTTTTTCTTTTCTTCTTCTTCTTTTGTTTTGGGGGAAAACACAAGGGTGTGGGGGGGGGAGGCCTGGGAAGTAAATGAGATCGGGATACATTGTGTGAATTTTTCCAAATAATCAATAAAAATATGTTAAAAAGAGGAAAAATTGGAGTTGGGGATTCAATGGTAAAGCACTTGCCTAGCAAGCACAAGGCCCTGGGTTTGGTCCTCAGCTGGGGGGGGGGGGGTGGGGGGACACAAATAACAAAAAAGAGAGAAAATTACAAATGTTTACAAATGTATACAAATGTATAGAAATATATAAATGGCCTATATATTTTTTGTATACTCATGTATACAAAAACCCTAAAAACCCTAAAAAAAAAAAGTCAATAGCTCTCTAAGACAGTGGATTGATATGTTAATTTCTTGATCTTTATTTTCCCTAATGCCAAAGAGTACTATTAATTTTATCAGGCCATAACAAAATCTAGTACTTCCATAACTGCCTCAGAGAGACAGGATGTAGAGTCACTCAATCACTTGAAAATTATGATTTAAAAACAAAAATGATTAAATATTTCTAAATATTTCTCTAATAAATCAAAAATAATTATCACTATTTCTGCTAACAAAGTAAAAAATGAAATGTAACAAAATATACCACCACAGTAAAACTTAATGCATCAGTTTCAACACTGCACCATATAGTAGTCTTCTCTTTGTTTTTTATGCTGGGGTAGAACCCAAGGCCTTGTACTTGTTAGACATGTGTTTACTCTACTACTAAGTGCACTGCTTTCCCAAGCTCAGGGTCTTGTTATAGAGCGAAGACTTGCCTCAAACTCACAATCCTCCTGACTTTGTGTGGTGATATTGTGTTCTCCAAAATATTGTACACCATAATAAACTTATCTGGGGTCAGAGAACAGAACAGCCACTAGATACAGAGGCCAGAAAATGGTAGCACATGCCTTTAATCCTAGCATTCCACAGGTGGAGATCTATCTGGATCTCTGTAAATTCAAAGCCACACTGGAAAACAGCCAGGCGTGGTAACAAGAGCCTTTAATCCCAGGAAGTGATGGCAGGAAGCAGAAAGATATAAAAGGTGTGAAAACCAGGAACTAGCTGGTTAAGCTTTTAGGTTTTTAAGCAGAACAGTTCAGCTGAGATCAATTTTGGATGAGGATTCAGAAGCTTCCAGTCTGAGGAAACAGGATCAGCTGAGGCGAGACCATTTAAGATTCGTGCTACAACTTTGCCTCTCAAAGCTGGGACGGGACTGCATGGCAATATAGTCCATTTTTTAAAGCTCTAGAAGTAGAATCAGATATAAGCCTCATATTTTACTTCCATTGCCAATACCTGCTGTACTAGTCAACCAAAATCAACTTCACAAAGTGAAAAAATTCTGAAGTTATGTTACTATTTGGCAAACTTCACCTGAATCACAATTATAATTTAAATTACATGGTATTATCTAACTGTCAAAATAAATAAAGTAGCTCTATTATTAACACCATAGTTATAAAAGTGGTAGGAAGTGGACACTGATGAAAATTGTCATTTAGTACGGCTAGTTATTACTGTCAATTTACATGACTCAATTTTTATTATGTCAATTCTTTTTAAATTGTTTATTTCATTTGTGGGGTGTGTGTCTATGTCTGTGTGTATACACACTCACATGCCATGGTGCACTTATGGAGGTTATATGACAACTTGTGAGAATAAAGTCTATTCTACCACAGTGGGCCCAAGGATTGAATCCAGGTCATCACGCTTGGTGGCAAGCACCTTTGCTCATTAAGCCATCTTGACAGGGTTTCTAGACGTTCTTATGCTTGATTATGTTTGTTCTACCAACCTCGACATCCAAAGTACATCTAACCATCTCCTCCTATACCATTCAAACAGTCCTATAAGAGAGGCAGGTATTCATGGGACTATCTTAAGAATTCAACTGAAAGGTGATTCTAACCTAATTCACATAACTACAGTAAATGTAGACACTATTCCTGGCTTTCTATCCCGTTTTGGCCCCACACAATTAACATTCATGCCTCAATCCAATTAACTCCTCTGAGGTACATGGTTCAGAGTGTAGAGCACAGAACACAACTGACAGCTGTATTTCTTTAAACAGTAAAATAAAGGAAAATGGTAACAAGATTCCAATGTTCTTAAGAGTTATGAGAATTATTTTTCAAAACTTGCCATTACTCATAAAACTACTCATATCAAAACTGTGTAACAGTTATATAAGTGTTAAATTTCTGAGTGCTATTCTGTTAAACTTCAAGAGGTTTAAGAGGATTCCTTCAAAACCCTCTTTCATTTGCTCAATTCTCTTCTCAAGCATATTAGGCTCCATTAACAGCCAATCATGTAAGCTGAGCTGCAAGTGACCCGAGAGTTGCCATAGCAACAGCTGCTTTCTGAAATACGTGTTATGCATTTTAAAAGCTCTCACAGAGAGGATACCACATCTATCAATTAACAACTAAATCTCAACACAGCACATTATCCAAATGAAAGAAAAACCACCTTAACAAGGCAATGAAACCTTTTAACAAAAGGGACGTTTGACACACTTGACCTAAATTTCTATTGTGATTTATGTTTCAAAATGAAGCCTATAATTAATAAGATGTGACAGTTGAATACTATGCTTTTTAAAGCACAAAACTGATAGAGTAAGGAATAATAACCAGGACTATTTTTAGCAATGGAACATCAAGGATAATGAATGAACATATGCTGCAATATACTGGCAAATTGTCATGAAGCCAAATTAAGGAAAAAGTTGGCCTAAACATGGTTTACAAAAATGTTTCTCAATATTTAAGTCAATGTGTATACCAAAAGACATTTCATTATTTTCAAAAAACAAACAAAAAAAAAAAAATCCTTTTAGTAATTCATTGCTAACTGAGCTCTTCTCCCATAAATTCCTGGTTAAAAGATGCACAGCTAACTAGCTTTTATCAACAGTCACCAGAGTATTCAGCTCTGTAACAACAAGAAACTTTGCTCTTTATTTTTGCAATGCTGGGGATAAGAAACATTCAAAATACAACTTGTTCTCTCCAAAATAACATCAAAGGTAGTATTCTGTGAATGTACACAATTAAAAAAAAAAAAAACGGTCTCAAAAATCAATTTCTCTGTAGTTAAAGTAAACAGAATGCATAAAAGGTATTGTTCACCATGTTAGGGTAGGTGCCACAGACAGGATAATTAGATAAAATATACTAAAATCACTAATACACACTAGGATAAAGAACATTTTGTTAATATATTCCAGAGACTTAAATGTGACAGAAGATTCTATTACACATACTTATTGTAACTTTAAATTTTCAAAAACTTCAAAGGAATGATTTTAACAACTAGTGACTACTGTTACTACTAAATCAGAAATTTAGAAAAACAGGGTATAATAAATATGACAAAGAGAAACTTAAAAAACTGTTAAGAAAGAAAGCCTCCAAATAAGCTACTCTAGAAAAGTCTAGGCATGGCTCCCAGCATCTTAGAACAACCTTAAAAGGCCCATTTTATTAAGTTTATTAATGAACTATATATTAATTTTCTAGAAAATTCCTGTCTCAAAGGTTATTCTCCTAATGGTAGAAAACTTCTTGTTTTTGTTTTCTCTTTGTATAAAAGCTTGGTCTTGCATTCCAATTCTCTATACCCTGAACTCACACAAATTTGGAATATGAGCAAACACTAAACTCAAAACGTAACAATATTAATACTATTATTATCTTTTGATACCTACCGATTAACACACATTAATTTATGAGTATATCTATGACATAAGTACACAATCATCTCCATTTTATGGATGGCAAAACTGAGGAACAGAAAAGTTTACCTCTAATATCCCATAGTTGTTCTAAGTTAGTCTGACTCTATAGTCTTTAGCTACTATCTATGACACTCATGTGAATAAATACGGCTCCCAATCTATAAGCTGACCCTAACAAACTAAGATGGCTCTTTATCACACTTACTCCTTCCTCTGGTTGAATTGGTTAGTGTACCAACAATTTCCTGGAATGGTTCTGAAAGAACAAGACACTATTAAGTTTTATGCAAAAGTTAAAAAAAGAAAGAAAAAAGTTGAACACAAACCCAAAAAAGGGGAAATTACTTCACCTATAAAGACTACATAAAACTACAAGAGAATAAAAGGGCTGATATTTCTCTTTTAAGTGTAGATATGTAGAGAGAAATATACATACATATATATGGATGAATGAGTGTTTTATGAATAATGTTGCTGACAATTATGCTACTTGGCCTTACAGATGTGCCTTATATACCTTAACATTTAAGTCCCTACAATCCTAAGAAGTGGATACTATTGCTCATACTTTAGAACACACAAATGATTAGAGAAATTAGGAGAAAGCTGCAAATCACAAAGGATTATTCCTAAGCCTTGGAATGTGTGGAGTTTCTTCAGCTGGATTCCTAAACTGCTTAGAACTAGTAATTCCTTTTTGAACAATAATGTCTGTATCCGTCCCAATGCTGTATTTGAGGAAAAGTTAGCCTGTTCCCTTGATTCCACAGGTTCATAATTAAAAGAACTTCACCCAAATTTCACTTCAATAAGAGATTAGGACTTCTGACCTTATGAGACTTTGGGTTGTCATGAGAACTTTAGGGACCCTAGGACAAGGTAGACCCATTTTGTTTATGAAAACACATGGATCACAGAACCTCTCAGTATGCCTGTGGTAAGTAGCATTTGGTACTTTTATCTTTTGCCCCCTGCTGCTACTTTGCAATGTACTGAATTACATGCCAAAAGACAAACAAACATCAAAATAGTAAAATTATCTTTTGTTATAATCAATCACACTGACCCTGACGAGAGAAAGAAATAAGCAAACAAATCAAAGAGATGTGGCAGAAAAATGCAGGAGAAACATGAAGTTTGGGAGGAAACTTATCCTATGTTGTTCTGAGATGAAAGGAACCATAAATGAAACCAGAGAGTGGCCTCTAGAAGTTGAACAAGATCTCCTTTCCCTGAACCAAGATCCAACAAAAAATATAGGACCTGAATAATATAGGAACATTAGGAATCTTTTCTGCCAACAATCTCAATGATTAAGGGATCTGATCTCCCTAGAGCCTCCTAAAAGAGCTAACTCCTATGCCTTCCAAGATGATAAGAAAAGATCCATCCTAGCCAATTAAACTTCTGATCAATGCACAAGATGAGATATAAATTGACAGTTTTGTTTTTTGTTTTTTTAGAGACAAGGTTTCTGTGTAGCCCTAGCTGTCCTAGAACTCATTCTGTATACCAGGCTAGCCTAAACTCAAGAGATCTGCCTATCTGTGCCTCCCTAAGGTTGGGATTAAAGGTCAGTGCGCCACAATAAATGGACAGTTTTAAGTTACTACATTTATGGTTCTTTGTAACAAAGTTTCTAAAAACCATTATGAAATCAATCAATTTTCAGTCACAAAAATCAGATTTTAACTCATTTGCCTAAGATTACATGACTAGTAATTTGAGTTTTGTCATTGTTTTGGAGTCTTGTTTTTGTTGTGTTTGTCTTAAAATCTTTTGTCAGGTAATTCAAAACATAAAGTAACAGCAGGGGGACAAAAACTTAAGATGCCAATTGATGCTTACCACAGGCCTCCTAAGAATTTCTGTGATCCATACACATTTCATATACAAAATGGGTCCTGGAACTCACTATGGAAAGAAGAGTGGTCTCGAACTCCTAAACCTCCTGCCTCCACCACTCAAGCAATGGGATTACAGGCATTTACCACCATGCCCAGCTCACTGTCAGTAACTGCTGATGTTGGCATTCAAACCTAAGTATAGCTTTTGCTCTTTAGGCCCTGATAAAGATAACATGAGTAGTAGCAGAAGGTACACAAAGCCGAACACCTAGAAAAAAACACAAACTACCCCAGTGAAACAGCTAGAACATATGACACTGCATTCCTTCCACATGGTTTTAACAAATTTGTTGGTTCAGGGCTTAATTAAATTTATAAAATTATAGCAAATAGGTTTAGGATTTAGCTCAATGGTAGAGCACTTGACTGGCAAGCACAAGGCCCTATGTTCAATCCTCAGCTCAAAAAAAATAAAATAAAATTGCAGTTCCTTTTCAAAGTCCTTTGGCCGGGCGGTGGTGGCGCACACCTGTAATCCCAGCACTCGGGAGGCAGAGGCAGGTGGGTGGGATCTCTGTGAGTTTGAGGCCAGCCTGGTCTACAAAGCGAGTTCCAGTTCAGACCTCCAGGACCCATGTGAAAAGCCAGGCAAGGTAGCACATGCCTATAATCCCTAGCAATACAGAAGCATAGCCCAACTAACTGAATTGGTGAGTTCCAGGTTCAGTAAAAGACCCTGTCGGAAAAATAAGGTGGAAAGAAATTGAGGAAGATGACCAATATCAACTTCTATTCTCCACACACACAGACACACATGCCCGTACATCAACACACAAATATTCAACCATACACCAGAGAAGTTAAAGAGGAGAAAATTAACAACTATAAGAGTTTGTTGGTTTAAAACTCAACTTCAGTGTTGCTTAGGCTAGCCTAAAATTCAAACTCCTCCAAATGAGTAGCTGAGACCTAATATACACATGGTACTATGCATAACTCATGCTTCTAATGTAGAGCCCTAAAGTTCTTCATCATTAGTTCCCAGGCAGATTGTTTAGGCTAGTCAAAAATAAATAATAATACTGAGGCTTCTTCATCCTTCTTTCAACTAGAGAAGCTCTAGTTTTCTTTTTCTATAAAATCTGCTTGAACAAAGGACTTCCAGGCTTTTTTAAAGTTAGCAAATTATTAATATCATTAAAAGAAATGTTCCATTAAAACTGTAACAAAAATGTTTGTCTTGCTTATAATATTATAATACACACAAACACACAGAGAGAAAGAGAATGAATAACATTAAATGTTAATAATAGTTACCTGCTAGTTCAAGAGTGTAGTGATAATACTGTTTACCCTAATAAAGCTTGCCTTGAAGATCAGGGGACAGAGCCAGCCACTACATTAGATATAGAGGCTAGACAGTGGTGTCACACACCTATAATCCCAGTACTGGGAAGCACACAGGCCTTTAATCCCAGGAAGTGATGTCTGGGCAGAGAAAGGTATATAAGGCCTGAAGAAACAGAAACTCACACTCTTGAGGCTAAGGATTTCATAGAGGTAAGAATGTGGCTGGCTTGTTCTGTTTCTCTGATCTTAACAACTTTCACCCCAATATCTGGTTCAAGGGTTTTTTTATTATAAGAACATTTAGCAATTCGTGTTATACAAGAGGTATTTTTTGCTCCTATTTTCTATACTTTCTACAAGTTACAAAAATTATGAATATAGTAATATAAATTATAAAACTTCAGTAATAGTAAACATTAATTTTTTTTAATGTGAAGTTTCATGGCAGGGTAGAAATGATGAACTGATTTCCCTCACATTCTGATACAGAAAGTATCTTAAAACTACTGTGTGTAATTTAGTAGCAGAACACTTGCCAAAAACACATAAGGCACTGGCTTTGCTGCCTAACATGGCAAAAATCAAAAATAAAAATAATTTTAAATCTTAGGAACTACTGGCAAAACCAGACTTATAGTTCTAACTGTTAACAAATTCTACCTGTTAAGGTATAATATATGAATTAAATGACAGGTTTTTCATATCCCCGGTAGTATGTTTCTCCATCTATGCAATAAGCCAGATTGAGCCAAATTACAAAGACCAGATTTAATGAGTCAAGTACTCTCGGATGACTCTCAAGCTCCCCAGAGGTGAGACACAGGAGGGAGGAGGAAAAACATATAGCTGTTCTAAAGGGGGTGGTTTAAATACCCCATAGTGGTGCAGGGGTGATGATGTGCCCCAAGGTGGGTTCGAGCTATGGTAAGCTTTTGGGCAGGGTATTGGGAGGGGGAAGAGTGGGGCAAGATGTAGGCTCAGGGCAACGACAAGACAAGTCCTCACTAACTGGGTGGAACTCCACTTTGGGCAATTTCTCTGAGAGGGCAGGGTTTGGGGAGGCAGGAATGGGGCTTTCTCAGGTGGGGCTAGCTGTTCCAGCCGAACATTAAGTATTCCACATAAATACATCTAGTCAAATTACGGCTTTGATTGGTAGCACACAAATAACTAAATTTCATCATATTCTTTTCTAGAAATTTTCAACATATAGATACCAGAAAATTTTAGCCCAAAATTATTTATCAATCATTTCTGTTTTATAAAATCATCCAATAATAGCACTAAGAACTATGATAAAAGGCATATAATTATACAACTTTTAGTTTTCACAATACTATGAAAAAGAAAGCTTCTAGTAGTTCCATTTAATAAATTAAAAATTAAATATATGAACCCAAGGTCACCAAGTAAAAATAGGTGGCAAAGTCAGGAGAAATTAATTTGTAATTGATATTTAAACAGGGTTACTGTTATGTATAATGTCCCTCACAGGCTAATGCATTTGTGCACTGGTCCCAAGTTAGTGGCAACATTTTGAGAAGTTGTGGGATCTTTAAGTAGTGGGATCTCACATTTATGGAAGTAGATGATGGGGGAGAAGGAAGGTCTTGAGGTTTTAAGCCAGTACCACTTGCAACCACATCTATCTGCTTCCTAGTTCACAGAGATGTAAGCCATGTCCTAAGTATGACTTCCCTGTCATTATGGAATATATATATATATATATATATATATATATATATATATATATATATATCCTAAAACACCAAGTTGGTGTAAATCCTTCCTCCCTCATGCTGCTTCTTGCCAAGTATTTACTCACAGCAATGAGAAAAGCAACTAAAACAACAAAAAAGGTTCCTACAACAACATTTATTAACCACACTCTAATTTATCAGTATAATCACACACATAAAAGATCTTTAATGCTCTTTCCAGAATACCTGGGTTTGATTCCCAGCACCCATGTGGCACTTCACTGTCTGTAACTCCAGTTTGAGGATATCTGACACCCTCTTCCAGCCTATATGAACACCAGGTCCATACATAGAGCAGATACACATGCAGGCAAAACACCCCTAAACTTAAAAGTAACCTATGAATTTTTAAAAATTATGCCAAGAAAAAATCTGAGACAACAGAGTATAAGGTATAAGAGCACTGCATAATGCCCGCTAGACACAGGCATTTTAAGAGATTATAACGAATCTGTAGACAACTTTAGACAGAATTATAGTAAGTCTTCCAATCCCTAACGCACCTTTCCATTTATGTCTTCTTTTTATTTTATGATTCCCTATGTACAGGACTTTCATTAACAAGTGTTGCTTATTTTGATGCCTTTTATTTCTTTTTCTTCTTTTTTTTTGGGGGGGGGGGGGGGGTTTCGAGGCAGGGTTTCTCGGTGTAGCTTTGCGCCTTTCCTGGAACTCGCTTTGGAGACCAGGCTGGCCTGGAAATCAAAGAGATCCGCCTGGCTCTGCCTCCCGAGTGCTGGGATTAAAGGCGTGAGCCACCACCGCCCAGCCACCTTTTATTTCTTTACTAGAGCAAAGACTTTAAAGAACATAGCATGAGAAAAGACTCCTCTTGTTTGGACTTAACAAATTTCCAATTGTTGATTAATGTCTTAAGTTTCTTTTCCAGTTGCTATGATATAATACACTAATAATAACAACCCAGGGAAGAAGGTATTGTTCACATCATAGTTCAAGATACAGTTGGTTCATCATGGTAGGGAAGTCAAGTAAGCAGAAGCTCCAAGTATCTGTTCACATTCAATGACAATCAGAAATGGAGAGCAATGAAATGCACACATGCTCAGATTGTTTTCATCTTTTTATACAGCCTAGGATACCCAGCCCAGAGAATGATGTCAGCCACAATGCACTGGTCTTCCCACCTCAATACATTACAAATCCCCCAAAGGCATTAAAAAAGGCCCATCTCCCCAATGATTCTACATCTCATCAAACTGACAAATGATATTAACAATCTGTACCAGGCACAGTGGCGCATGCCTTTAATCCCAGCACTAGGGAGGCAGAGGCAGGTGGATCACTGAGTTCCAGGCTAGTAAGCTCCAGGATAGATAGAGCTACAAATGTACAGAAACCCTGTCTCCAAAAACCAAAAAATAATCTGTGCTGGACATTTTTGTGTGTGTGTCAAGTTAACAGAAACTAGAGTCACTCTTTAAAAAAAGGAATTGCAATTAAGAAAATGTCTCTGACTACAATGGCCTGTGGGCAAGCCTGTGATGCATTTTCCTCAATTAGTGATTGATGTGTTCATTTGTTATGCTGAATCATACTTGCATCCCAAGGACAAACTACTTGATTGTGATGGGCCAATTTAAAGTGGAATTCATTTTGCTAGTAATATGTTGAAGATTTTTCAATCTCCTTACAAAAAACATCAAGTTGCTTGAGGTAATGGATGAGCTAGTTGGCTTTATTTGATCATTCAACATTGTATTACTTTGTACTCCGCGTATATGTATGACTAAAATTTATTAGCATGATTCAAAAACAAAGAGACTGATTAAGTTTTTTCAAGATGATTTCTCTGTATAACTCTAGCTGTCTTGGAACTAGCTCTGTAGACCAGGCTGGCCTCAAACTCACAGTGATAGGCCTGCTTCTGCCTCCTGAGTGCTGGGATTAAAAGCAAGTCCTACCACCACTGGCAAGACACCTAAGGTATGTTTTCCCAAACAGGGCTTCTCTTTGAAGCCTTAGCTGTCCTGGAACTTGCTTTGTAGAATAGGCTGTCCTCAAATTTAAAGAGCCTGCCTCTGCCTCCCCAGTGCTGGGATTAAAGGCGTGAGCCACAAGTTTCAAACAGAGAAAACCAAGAGCCTTCCTTGCACATGCTATGCAAACTGTTTACAAATGAGAGGCATCCTCAGGCCCTGTAAAAAAAAATAAAAATAAATGAAGTATAGGGCCAAGAAGTATAACTAAGTGGAAGCACTTGCTCAGCTTACTCTAGGCCCTAGGTTCAGTCCCCAGCACTGCAAAGTCAACCAACCAATCAATAGACAAACAAGTTGAATAACATATAGCTCATGTTCCTCTTCTAGATGACTTATCTGTGACAGGCACAATCTTAGATTCTCTTAGAGTCTACTATATTCACAAATGAAAAAGAATGGGAAGAAAAAGCTTAAAAGCTACTTTCTGGATTCAATATATTTCTAAATAAGTCCTTTAGTTGTTTGTTGGTAAGCAAGGTCTCATGCTGGTCTAAAAAACTTGCAGGAATCCTACTGACTCAAAACCTCCCAAGAGCAGGGGATGTAAGTGTGCACTCCTGTGTCCATCTAAATTTTCTCTTCGCTTCTTCTCTACCTCTCTTTTCCCCTTCTCTTCCTCTTTTCTTTTAAATTTTAATTTTCTGCAGTGCTGTAGATCAAACGCAAGGCATTCTTCTATTGAGCTAAACCAGTAAGCATTAATGAAAATGTTATGATAAACTACAAGAATGGCTCTGAAAGGAGGTATGAATTTAATTAAAAATAATGTATTAAAATGAAGAGACCATCACTCACTAATGCTTGTGTACAAAACTAAAAAGACAAAATCATAAATAATACTCTCAACATTGACTTCTGATACAGTAAAAAATAAGACATGAGCTGGTTTACATAACTCAAACACCACTAGAGTTCTGATTCTTCATTCAAATAAACATCTACAAACACTTTTCCATTAATCACTGTACCAGTAAATCTGGTTTCCTAATCCACATACATGCACCTAACTATAACAAAAGAAATGTCCTGAAAACCCAAACTAGCCCACAAAAAAAGAAATTTACAAACTGAAAATCCTACTAAATATATCAGTTAAGATGGAAAAAGAATACTCAACAGAGTATTCATATGTGCATGTAAACAAGTACTCATGTGTTTCAGTGCAATGGAATATGTCAGATTGAAAGGCAGGGACCAAAAGCTAAATAAGAATATATATTGAAAATTAAATCTTTAGACCTACTGAAATCAATTTGGGTTATGTATTTCCAGATGCATTATATATTTAACAATCATTTATTTACTGAATTTTTTTAACCAATGCAATAGAAAGAAAGACTTTTTTTTTCTATTTTCTACTTTTGTGGGGTTTTTTTTTGCTAAGGATAAAACCCCAAAGCCTGGCACATACAATGCAAGTGCTCCACCACTGAGCTAAGCCCTCAACCCTTACCTCTTTTCTTTTCTTTTTTTTTTTTTTTTTTTTGGTTTTTCGAGACAGGGTTTCTCTGTGTAGCTTTGCGCCTTTCCTGGAACTCACTCAGTAGACCAGGCTGGCCTCGAACTCACAGAGATCCACCTGGCTCTGCCTCCTGAGTGCTGGGATTAAAGGTGTGCGCCACCACCACCGGGCCCTTACCACTTTTCAACATACATACATACATACATGTCTAATAAATAATACCACAAAACACACAAATACTTCACAAGCAGTGCACTATCATCAAGATGTAAAAATCAGCTAGAAAACTCAGAGCAAAATCAACATTTAGCACATTTAACTAGACTGCCACCAATACACATTAGGCAAACGAAGACATACACAATGGCATGTGCTTTTCAAAAGAAAAAAGGCATAACTATTACTACTGCAGTTAATCTTCTGATTTTTAAGTATAACAATATTGTAAAGCCATAAGCCACCAAGGAATACACTAAATAAACTAGTAAATCATACAGAACAAAGAAAATAACATTAGGCAAAATATACTAACATGGACTATTAAATTTCATTAAACTGAGACAAAAGCAGAAAAGTTAACTCTGCAAGACTAGGCCTCATTTAATTCCTTACAGTTCAAGTAGTTATACAGTGTTACAGTCTGAATATTACTCAAATACATAGTAAAAACTATTCCTTTATATTAGACTGGGAAAGGGAATGAGAAAGATGACTTGTAATAGTAAGACAAGATAGAAAAGAACCTTAAAAACACAAGGTACATTGGTTTTCTTTTAAGGTTCATAAAAATCAACCCTGATTTTAGGTCATTGAAAAGTAAGTATCTAAGCTGGGCGGTGGTGGCGCACACCTTTAATCCCAGCACTGGGAGGCAGAGCCAGGCAGATCTCTGTGAGTTCAAGGCCAGCCTGGGCTACCGAGTGAGTTCCAGGAAAAAGGCACAAAGCTACACAGAGAAACCCTGTCTCAAAAAACAAAAAAAGAAAAAGAAAAGAAAAGAAAAGAAAAAGAAAAAAGAAAAGTAACTAACTAAATTAAAATAAAAGAAAATGTCAATTGGCAAAGTAGAAAGGGGTGGTTTACACTAAGATGATGTTTTGATATTCGTTGAAAGGCACAGAATGACTAGGTTTACTGACAATTTCATTTTTGGTTTTTTGGGTTTTTTTTTCCCCAGAGCTGAGGATCGAACCCAGGGCCTTGCGCTTGCTAGGCAAGTGCTCTACCACTGAGCTAAATCCCCAACCCCGACCATTTCTAATTGCAATTAGGGCATTAAATCTCTTCACCCTGTGGTAAGATTGAGTATAAAATGGGCTTGGTATAAACTGACACTTTCTTATTTTAGAGAGATGAGAGAAACAAAAAATAATCAATAGTAAGATTCAAACTGATTTAAAAGTTTAAAATTATTAATTTCATTATTATGAATAATAGAAAAATTAGAAAACTTCAAAAAACTGGACCCAACAGTCATAGCATATATGAATGCACTACAATAACATTACCTCAATTACTCCAACCTGTCATTATAACTGATACCTGTAGACAAATTTCTAAATGGTCTTATTACATAAAAAACTCAAAGCCAAATATAGGAGTGAAAGCCTTAGAGATCAGAGAAATAGGAATAGCCACCAGCCAACCATACTCATCAGCTCTGCAGCTTCCAAATGCAATCTACTTCCTGTCTACCCACACCTTTACATGTTTTGCTTTTCTGCTCTCTCATTGGCTCTTAGCCCAGCTACCTCATTTCCTTATCACTGTCTATCTGTACAGACCCCCAGGTCTCTATGGTTGGTACTGGGATTAAAGGCGTGTGTCACCACACTTGGCTCTGTTCCCTACTATGACCTTGAACACAGAGACCCAGCCTGATAAGTGATTGGATTAAGGGTGTGTGCTGCCTGATTTTATTTACTTAAAATGGCTAGCCTTTTCCCCTTGATCTCCAGGCAAGCTTTATTTATCAAAGCACAAATAAAATATCACCACATTTCAGCATAAATAAAGTATTGCCACAAATACCTAAAGGGAAAAAAAGACACTAAACAAAGAAATTACAGAGATACACTAAACCATAGATCACAGGCATATATAGAATATTTTACCTAAACACATAATTTAATACATACTTTGTTCAGTATCAGTGGTGGTTAGCAAGAAAATGGACCCCAAAAAAAGTAGTACTACTTGGAGGTGTGGCCTTATTGGAGTAGTGTGGTCTTGTTAGAGGTAGTGAGTCAATATGGAGGCCATCTTTGAGGTCTGTGTATGCTCAAGCCACACCCAGTGAGTCAGTTCACTTCCTGTTGCCTGCAAGATGTAGAACTCTCAGTCTTTTTCAACACCATGACTGCCTGCACACTGCCATGTCCCACCATGATGATAATGGACTAAACCTCTGAAAGTATAAGCCACCCAATTAAATGTTTTCCTTTATAGAGTTGCCATGGTCATGGTGTCTCTTCACAGAAACAATTGCTGTGATAGGCCTAACCATGCTTTTGTTTGAAGGAATATGGATCTTTGGACTGTGGATGTAAAAAGTAGTTGAAATGGGCAGTGGTGGCATACCCCTTTAATCCCAGCTCTTGGGAGGCAGAGGAAGTTAAAGGCCAGCCCGCTCTACAAAGTGAGTTCTAGGGCAGCCAAGGTTACACAGAGAAACCCTGTCTGAGAGAGAGAGAGAGAGAGAGAGAGAGAGAGAGAGAGAGAGAGAGAGAGACAGAAGACAGAAGAGAAAAAAAGAAAAGAAAAGAAAAGAAAAGAAAAGAAAAGAAAAGAAAAGAAAAGAAAAGAAAAGAAAAGAAAAGAAAAGCAATAGGCCATACTAGTAGGAGCATGGAAGACAGTGGTGCTGAGAATGATTTGATCTGGAGGGGTGTGGAGGGGAATGGTTCAAGAGGTTTCAGAGAAGAAGAATATTAATATGTGACCTAGAGATATTCTGATGAAGAACATGGCTCCTTTTTGCCTCTGTCTAAAAGGTCTGCCTGAGGCTAAAGTGAAGTTTTACATTAATTCCACTGGCAAAGGAAATATGAAAACAGCCTAATATAGACTCTGTCATGTGTTATTAGTGGTAACTCTAATAAAGAAAAGGAGCAAGCTGAGAAAAACAAACAAACACAAGATGTAGAATACTTTGAGG
This sequence comes from Onychomys torridus, assembly GCF_903995425.1. Classification (NCBI taxonomy): domain Eukaryota; kingdom Metazoa; phylum Chordata; class Mammalia; order Rodentia; family Cricetidae; genus Onychomys; species Onychomys torridus. The sequence continues at coordinate 93,427,895 of NC_050449.1, read as the reverse complement.
AAAAAAGGAACACTAGGAAGTGGAATGAAGTTCAGTCCTGTGTTCAAGGAGATAAAACAGATTTAAAAATGGAATAAAGGGGGTGGTGATCTCAGGGCAAGATTCCACCCAGCTAAGCTTCCAACTTGTAAAAAGGAATTAAAGAAAACCTTTAAAGCCAGGTGTGGTAGTGCACATCTTTAACCCCAGCACTGGAAAGGCAGCGGCTGGCAGATCTCTGAGTTTGTGGCCAGCCTGGTCTAGAGAGCAAATTCTAGAACAGCTAAGCTTAGGCAGTGAAATTAACTATGGAAAATAGAAAGCTAATGAAGATGTAATTGAATGAGGGGCCATGTTCAAGCTCCAGCAAGCAGCAGAACTTAGCAGCTACCGTCACATGTTTCTGGTTTAGAGTTAAGTGTAGAAGAAAGGGATTGTGGAATTTGCCTCCATAACTAAGGAAAGCCACTGAGGCCAGGCATGAATCAGGGATGTCCCTGAATGGAGGCCCAGAGAGGCGATTGCCTGAATTTTGTAAAGCTGAAGCCTGGATTGCCTTGGAGACCCCAAACTGTTGGAGATGTCAGAGCCCTGGGATACCTGCTGAGGAAAGCTGCTAACAGGGAGTGGAACCAGCCCAAGAGAAAAAAGTGTGTTGCAGTCAACAAAGCTGAAAGAGTTGGACATCTGAAGAGCATTTTGACATCAGATATTGAGATGCAGAATTTGGATTGCCTACTTGGTTTTTAGTCATGCTTTGGTCTGATATTTCCTCAATATGCTCCCCTCCCTAGATTTTGGAGTGGTAATGTGTATACTGTCCCATTATATGCTGGAAGTATGTGATCTGCTTTTTTATTTTGATTTTACAGGTGATTACGGTTAAGAGATTGCATGAATCTCAGAAGAGACTTTGAACTTCAGACTTTTAAATAAGTCTGGGACTGTTATAGCCTATAGGGACTTTTGAAGTTGGACTGAATGCATTTTTGCATTATGATACAAGGTTTTGGGGGCCAAGGAGTGGAAAATGGTGGTTTGAAATATGGACCCCAAAGGAAGTAACACTATTAGGAAGTGTGACTTTGTTGAGGTAGGTGTGGTCTTGTTTGAAGAACTGTGTCACTGTGGAGGCTGGCTTTGAAGTCTCATACATGCTCAAGCCATGCCCAGTGGGTCAGATAACTTCCTATTGCCTGCAAGATGTAGAACTCTCAGCTCCTTCTCCAGCACCATGTCCACCTGCACACTGCAATGTCCCACCATGACGATAATGAACTAAACCTCTAAAACAAAAAGCCACCCAATTAAATGTTTTCCTGTATAAGAGTTCTGTGGTCAAGGTGTCTCTTCACAGCAATAGAAACCCTAAGACAGTAGCCTATGGCACTTTCTCCAAATATAGATCACATTTTAGGCTACAGCAAGTAAGAACAAATACTCTGTGCATCTTATCATATTATAAAAGAATAAAGCTGGAAACAAATAGCAAGAGAAATTATACAGAGACTTAAAATATGCTCTTGAATTATCATTCACAAAATCAGAGAATAGGAAAGTTTTTAGACTCCTAGAATTAAATGAAAATGAAAATGAAACTTGCCAGAACTTTTAAGATACAACCAAAGAGGATCTAAAAGAGAAATATATGTCTATGAGAGGTTACATTGGGGTGGGGGCGGGGGGGGGGAGAGGAGACAAACTCAAAATAATGATACACCTCAAGATTTTAGAAAACCCAAAAAGGAAAGCCAAATCCAAAGTTAGGAAGAAAAACAATAAAGCTAACAGTAGAAATTAATGAAATAAGAGACTAAAACAAAAATAAAGTTACCACTGAAACCAAAAGTTAGTTCTTTGAAAAGATAACAAGACCATCAACTCTTAAAGAAATTAACCAAAAAAGAGAGAACCAAACCAATTATGCCAATAGAACAGAGCACAATACTACAGACAACAATAAAATCTAAGAGTATTTTGAAAATTCATTTCAATAAACTGAAAACTTAAGAGAAATACATATTCCTAGACACTACAAAATTAAATAACGAAGATATAAATTATTATACATACTGAAAAAAAGCAGTAACATTAAAACAGTAATAATTTCAATGAAGTGAAGCCCAGAACTGGAGCCACTGCTGAATTCCACTATATCTTTTAAGAAATAACATCAATTTTCCTCAAAATACTCTATAAAGTAGAGAGGGAATGAATGGTATTCTCTTATTAGGATTTCTATTACTGTGATAAAACACAGTGACCAAAAGGAACTGGGGAAGGAAAGGGTTTATTTCATCTTTCTTAAAGTCTATCATCAAGGGAAGCCAGACCTGAAACTCAAAGCAAAAACCTGGAGGCAGAAACTGAAACAAAGGCCAGGAAGGAGTGCCGCTTACTGGCTTGTTCCTCCTTGCTTGCTCGGTTGCTTGCTTTATTTATTTATTTATTTATTTATTTATTTATTTATTTATTTATTTATTTATTTTTGTTGTTGTTGAATGTGCAATGGGTGTTTTGTCTGCAGGTATGTCTGTGCAAGGGTGCCAGATCCCCTAAACTGGAGTTACAGATAGTTTTGAGCTGTCATGTAGGTGCAGAAAACTAAACCCAGGTTCTCTAGAAAAGCAGCCAGTGCTCTTAATCACTGAGCAATCTCTCCAGTCCTCAGTTTGCTTTCTTATACATCCAAGGACTACCTGTTCAGAAATGGCACCATCCATGGCATGCTGGACTCTTTCACATCACTTATCAAGGAAATGCCCCTACAGACTTGCCTATTACCACTCTAATGAAGACATTTTCCCAAATGAAGTACCCTCTTTTCAGATGACACTAGCTTGTGTCAGGCCAACAAAAAAATGAACCAGCACAGGCACCAAACTCATTCTATGAAGCCAGAATACCCTGAAACCAAAAACTGGAAAAAGGCACATCCACAATAAAATACTATACAGCTGCCGGGCAATGGTGGCGCACACCTTGAATCCCAGCACTTGGGAGGCAGAGCCAGGTGGATCTTGGTGAGTTCGAGGCCAGCCTGGTCTACAGAGCGAGTTCCAGGACAGGCACCAAAACTACACAGAGAAACCCTGTCTCAAAAAGAACAAACAAACAACCAAAATATTATACAGCAATTTCCCTAATGGACATAAATACAAAAGTTAGTATCAGCTTTACCTATGATTGCCAAAATTTGCCAACAATCAAAATGTACTTCAATAGCTAAGTGGAAAATAAACTGTGATACAATCAGACAAGACAGAATATTATTCACTGCTTAAAAAAAAAAAAAAAAAAGAACTATAAACCGTAAAGACATCAAGAAATCTTAAATACATGTTGTTAAGTTAAAGAAACCAATATGAAAACACCATATATTGTATGATTCCAACTGATAACATTCTAACAAGATTACAAGACTAAAAACTACCAGTGATTGCTAAGAATGACTATACAGAGCACAGAAGGTTTACAAAATATCAAAACTATTATGTATGGTTCTATAATGGTGGACATATGTTGTTTATTAGTCAAAACACAGAAGATATACCATCAAGAGTGAACCCTAAGGTAAAGTACAAACAAGGTGATGAAGATGTCGGGCAGATTTATCCACTGTAATAATGAGCTACTGTTGATTCTAAAGAGATTGTACAAGGAGGTGGAATGGGTAAACACAATATTTTCTGTTCAATGTTATATAAATCTAAAACTCTTCAGAAAATGTAATCAAGTATTAATAACACAACTAAATGGAAGAGTCTCAAATTAAGTTTAGTCAAAGATTCCAGAATCAAAATTACTAGATAATTCAATTTATAAGCATTTGGTAAAGTTGGGTGTGTGCATAACACAAAACAATGGTTATCAGGACCTGAGCAAAAGGATAACTATGTGGAGTTAGGCAAAATGCTAAAACTCTTATCCACTTTTTATTCTACTGATGTTTAGATACCTTTTAAAAAAAAAATTCTATTCTTTGTAAAATATACCTCAATAAACTCAGTAACAGAAAACAGTAGGAAAAAGGGAACACCTGCTATCTTTAACATCTCTGAAGGTTTTCTTTTGGTAAGCCATTGTTTAAAATGTCTAGGAATTTTCAGTATACATGAACTTTGAGAGTTTCAGATTACAAGGAACACAGCAATATCTTTTCTACTTTGTAAATTAAAACTTCTACACTTTTTACTTTGAAATTTATATTGCTTATGAAATTCCTTACTTAAAATATGCATTCTCCAAATTAAGCAAGTGGTTCCTATCCCTAGCCAGAACAGGGCTCTCAAAGTATGATCCCTGGATTAGAAACATCTGACTTCCCTGAAAACTTGTCAGAACCGAAGGATCACTTCTAGCTACATAAAAACCCAAACTCTTAAGTTTATGACTCTCTAGATGACATCAACACAGTTTAAAAACCATTACCCACAATTCTACACCAATGAAGCATTAGCTGGGGGAAGAAGCCTGCTACCATTTTTTTTTTTTAATCATAAAACAACTCTAATATGCAGCCAAGGTTAATTCTAATACATTAAGTCTTGGGTAGGCATCCAATATCAAATTCTTAATGTTTTATTGTGTGCGTGCGTGCGTGCGTGCGTGTGTGTGTGTGTGTGTGTGTGTATAAGTGCGCATGCAGGTATATATTCAGTATGCACATGAAGAGATCTCTATTTCTCCATTTCTGAGACTTCAAATTTTTAACACTTCAATTCAAATGTTAGTAGCCTAAGGATAGCCTATTTGCATAAACAAACAAACAAACAAACAGCCTTTGAATTACAAATATCAATGACCATTTTAATGATGTGATGAACTTATTTTTATTAATGGCAAACATCATCTACTTGAATCTCCTGGAATTACAAAAATGCCAGATATTTTAAAATGTAGAGCTATCCAAGGAAGAACACTGAATAAAGAGAATCAAAATTTCCTCCATCAGATTATATTTACGAAAAATGTACATGGCCTTAAGAGGTGTTAAAAGTATATAGTCACTTAACATAAGTCATATATTCACAGTTACATTTTTAGTTATTTTTTTTTTGTTTTTTTTTTTTTTGAGGGAGGAGACTGGGTCTCTTCTGAACCACATACTAGCCTCAATTTTACTATCCTTAGCCCACCACATTTACCAAACACAGATTTAGTTTTCTTTTTAATGAAATTATGCAATAAAATTATACAAAAACTTAATGATTAGCAAATGTTTATGTACTGATAACATAGATCTTGTTCATTTTATTGTTTTTGTTGTAGGTTTTTTTTTTTCTTCTTCTTTCCTTTTGAGACAGAGTTTCTCTGAGTAGCCCTGGCTGTCCTACAATTCCTTCTGTAGACCATGCTACCCTCAAATTCACAGATTCACATGCCTCTGCCTCCCAAGTGCTGAGATTAAAGATGTGTGCCATCACTGTCCAGTTCATCGTAGCTCTTGCTTAAAGATTTTTTTCAAATCAAAATGACAGTTTGAGTTTACTGTCAACATCGTCTATGAATAACCCATTCTACCATTAATACTCTTTCATAAACATCAAAACGTATTATCTGAAGTTATAAAATTTGGCATTAGTTAATATGTAACTTACCATCATCTTTTCCTTTTTCCTCTTTTCTCCTAACAAAAATTGAATATTAATTTCTAAATTTTTCACATGTATATGTTGACTATACTGTTCTAGCTAGCTTTCAACTGTTGGGATAAATACCATAGCCAAAAAAGCAACTTGGGGAAGAATGGGTTTATTTGGCTTACACATAGATTACTGTGTCCATCATTGAGGGAAGTCAGGAACTGAAGCTGAGACCATGATAGAATACTGCTTACTCACTTGCTTCTCCTGGCTTAGCCAGCTACTTTCTTATGCAATCTAGGCCCACCTGCCCAAAGATGGTACCACCACAGTGGGTGGGCTGGGCCCTCCTACATCAATCAGCAATCAAGAAAAATGCACCACAGACATGTTCAGAGGCCAATCTGATGGATGCAATTTCTCAATTGATAATTTTCCTCTTTTTTAAAAAACTTTTTAAAGTTTTTCACTTTTTAAATTATTTATCGGGGGGGAGCTCATGCATGCAGGATCCTCAGAAGAGGGCACTGAATCCCCTGGAACTGGAGTTACAGACAGTTGTGAGTATGGGTACTGGGAATTGAACCGGGATCCTCTGAAAGAGCAGGCAGTGTTCTTAGCCCCTGAGCCATCTCACAAGCCCTACCTAACCTTCTCTTCCCAGGTATATCTAGATTTGTGTGAAGTTGACAAAAACTTTGACACAAAACACTTTCAGACACATTCTCCAATCACAGGTATCATTTATAATTTAAAGAGATGATATATGAGATGCCTCTAAACTGACAGTACCAAAGCCAATACTTAAACCTGTAACTCTCCTGTCTTCTAATACTATTGTGTTTCAGTCAATTCCTAAGGACTATTGATCGACATAACCATCTAAAAATACCTATTGATTTCTATAAGGATAACTCAAAAGTAATTTTTCTTGAAGATAACCTCTTATTCTCTGAAGGTACAACTCTTTCTTCTTAGAATCCTGTTTCGTTTCATCTAATACTTAATAAATTCTTAAAGAAACCATCTTTTTGTGTCCCTGTTATTTTAAACTATATAAAAAGCATAGAAAATCATTATTTGAATCTTGTAGCTATGAAATTGGGGTTCTCTTTTAAAAACCTCATTGTGCAAAGTTGAGAAGAACAAGTGTTGGCAAAGATAATGTTCCCATGGAGACTCTAAGTAAATATCTTTATTGCTTAGCTATCTCAATTCAACCATACCTGTCTTACAGTAAAGAATCAAGAAAACTGTTTCCTATTTGTCTATTATCAGTGGTTCTCAACCTTCCTAATGCAGCAACCCTTTAATACAGTTCCTCATGTTGTGGTAACCCCAATCCTAAAATTATTTTTTGTTTGCTAGTTCATAACTGTAATTTTGCTACTACTATGAACTGTAAAGTAAATATCTGTGTTTTCCAAAGGTCTTAGGAGACCCCTGTGAAAGGGTCACTCAACCCCAAAGAGGTTGTAACCCATAAGTTGAGGGCTGCTGGTCTACATAAACATTTCAACAGAACTGAACTTTCTGGTTTGGAAAACACATTTATGTCTGTGTACTAGTTGGTTCTAGAATTCAATCTGTATTTGCTAATTAATCAACTGGGGGAACATCAAAGAAAGGAAGGTTAATTGGTTGCTTCTAATGACAATGTCTCATACTATAGCTCAGGCTGACTAGATATTCTAGGCTGACGTTGTGTTCCCTATATTCTCCTGTCTCATCCTGCTAAATTCCAGGATTACAAGCATGAGCCGTGTTTTAATCTAATCATCTTTTGATATAATTAAGAACATCTTCCTTCAGTAAGGAGGTGGTGGCACATGCCTTTAATCCCAGCACTCAGGAGGCAGAGGCAGGAGGATCTCTGTGAGTTTGAAGCAGCCTGGTCTACAGAATAAGTTCCAGGTCAGGAACCATACCTAGAAAAACAAAAACAAACAAAAAGCATAGAAATCATTACTTGAATAATGTAGTTTCCTATGATGTGTATATATAATATATAGATTTTTTAATTGATTATATATATATATAATATATATTTAAAATGGAATAAAATTCACAAATTCCACAGAATATTCTAGATCAAACAAAGGATTTATTAGAATAACTACACACAGAGGCTATTGAATCTAGGCCCTTTCACAGACCTCTGAAGATAACAGTGGAAGAATCATTTTTTAAAGAGGACTTATTTATTTATTTGTTTGTTTATTGCGTGCGTGAAGTGTTGTGCCTGCATGCCAGAAGAGGGCATAGACCTCATTATTGAACTCAGGACCTCAGGAAGAACAGACAGTGCTCTTAACCTCTGAGCCATCTCTCAGAATTATTTTTTAAAATCAAGAGATTAAATGAATTCCCAGTGTTGTAACAGGAAGTCTATATAAGATTTAAGTAATTTACTGCTTACTTTCATAATAGGGATCAAATGACAATACAATTCACAAACTTTATTTTCTGCTACATCTATTACTCAAGGAGTATAAAGTTTTGTCTTTAGTTATTCCTCATTTACCATGATCTAATATGTCCTGAATATCTTTAATTTCAATAATTAAGATCATTATGATCATTTCTTTGATTTTTATCAAGATACACCATTTTTTTTTTTCTCAAAGGTCCATATTACAGTTCATCTTTCTATTTTCATTAAAAGGAAAGTCAGGGGCTGGAATGAGGGCTGTCAGTAAAGTGTTTGCTTCACAAGCTTGAGGGCTTAATCTTGATTCCCAGCACTGAGTAGATAAGACAGGTAAATTCCAAGAGCTCTCCGGCCAGCTAATCTAACTGAATAGGAAAGTTATTTAGTTCAATAAAAAGAGATTGTCTCAAAATATATGTTGGTGCTCTACAGAGGGAGACAATCAATACCAACCTATGGCCTACATACCTACCCTTACACACATGCTTATGCACACGAGCATGTACAGATACATACTCACACACTAAGATAGCCACAATTTTCCTAAAGAAAATATAAAATAGCCATTTCCCAAAGTTTTAAGTAAAAGATCAAAGGTATCTTTCAGGTATTGTATCTAAATATGCACTCAACTCAGACAAAAATATAAAATACAAAACATAAGAAACCTAAGTATGAGAGAATAGTTTATAAGTTTATCATAACTGTAAGTGGTAAGAATTTTTGGTTTGAGGATCTCTCATGTAACCCAGGCTGGCTTTATTATACAACAGAAGCTGGCCTTGAATTCCTGATCCTTCTGCCTTCACTATCCAAGAGTGATAACTATAAAGAGGCACCACCATGCCCATTTAAGAATGAAAATTTATGACCAAAAAGTTCTTACTGATCATAAAGTACTAATTTTCTGCAAGTTCAAGAAATTTTCATATTTAATAAGACTAGCTGAATAAGTTCAGAAAGTCATACCACATTCACAAAATTAACTTGTCCTGAAAGGAGGTAACGCCTTGTTAAATATTTTAGGTGTCATGTTGTGGTTGCTTTATGTATGTATATATGTACATATGTATGTATGTATGTATGTATGTATGTATGTATGTATGTATGTATGTATATAAACATCCATGTGTGTACTATCTTTTATTTCTGGGATTAAGCCAATGTGCCTACACACAGCTAAGCACATGTTCTACCACTGAGTAATATCCTTAGCTAGTAATGGTATTCTTAAATTTGATTAAACTAATAAAAATAACTACTAACTGCTTATGGTTTACTAAATTTTTATATTTTAATTTTTTATGGTTTTCTGAGACAGGGGTTCTTTATGTAGCTTTGGAGCCTCTCCTGGAACTCTTCTCTGTAGACCAGGCTGGCCTCAAACTCAGAGATCTACCTGCCTCTGCCTCCCCGAGCCCTGGGATTAAAGGCGTGTGCCACCACTGCTTGGCTCTTATCTTAATTTTTTAATAGTTTAATTTTTCAAAAGCTTTTGTATGGTCAAGAATTACACAGTATTTAATTCTACTACCAATTAGGGAAAAGTAAAACCAACCAGGAATACACTATTTCTCATCCACAGATTGATAAAGATTCATAATATTCAGAGTGAACAACACTCAACCTGAAGGTAGGAATAAAAAGCAAACTAAGCAGAATCTGTCAAGAAATTTTCTAAAAATATAATAAGCAGAAATACATTTGCACAACAAAGATCTAAAAGTAAAAATACTGCCAACCCTAGTATGTTACACCTATAATCCCAGTTTGGAGACTGAGGAAGGAAGATTGTGGGTTCGAATTCTGTGGCTACACAGAGTTCCAGACTCTACCCTCAATCAGATACAAATTTAAAAACTCATAAACAAAAATGTGATTTTTTAAGAGAATTAAAGTTTTATGATGAAGTATATATCTATGTTTATTATGGTTTTAATCTTGAATGTTTTCCCCAGAGTTCAAGTGTTGAAGGCTTGGTCTCTAGCTGATGACACTGCCAGCGGACTGTGAAAGCTTATGTGGGGCCTAGTTCCTGTCTCTCTTCTCTTCCCAGTGGTCGTAACTTAAGTAATCACCTCCTCATTCAAATGCTCTCCCTGCCATGATGTTTCTGCCTCACCACAGCCCAAAAGCAAAGGAGCTGAAAGATCAGTTTGAAATCCTAAGACAAAATAACCCTTTTCTCCTTTTAAATTGTTCATCTCAGATACTTTGTCAAGGGGCTAGAAAGTTTAGCACATCATACATGGATATCATATACATAGATCATCTTATGAAAATACTACACAAATGTTAAAAAGAACGAAGTCTGGGGCTAGAGAGATGGCTCAAGGGTAAGAACACTTGCTGCTCTTCCAGAGGACCCAGGTTTAGTTCCAAACACCCATAGTGACTCAAAACTACCCATAATACAGTTCCAGGGAACCAATCTGACAACTTCTTCTCACTTCCCTTGGGCACTGAATACACATGGTGTACATAAACATATGCAGGTAAACACATACATAAAACAAGTAAATTGTGGTGATATATTGTGTAACCTAATAAAATATGCCTGAAGATCAGAGAACAGAGAACAAGCCACTAGATTAAACATATGCCAGGCAGTGGTGGCACACACCTTTAATCCTAGCATTCCGGAGGCAGAGATCTATCTGGATCTCTGCGAGTTCAAAGCCATCCTGGACTACATGAGATTGACTCAGTCTAGGAGAGAAAAAGAGCCAAGCAGTGGTGTCACACACCTTTAATCCCAATATTTGGGAGTCACACGCCTTTAATGCCAGCACTAGGAAAGTTGAGACAGGAAATGATATGGCTGGAGAAAGGTATATAAGGCTTGGGGAGACAAGAACTAAAGGCTTTTTGGCTGAGACCCTTTCAGGTGAGGACTCAGAAGATTTCAGTCAGAGGATTCGTGGAGATGAGGTAAGATGTGGCAGTGGCTTGTTCCTTTGTCTCTCTGATCTTTGAGCATTTACCCCAACATTCTGGCTCCAGGGTTTTATTCAAAGAGCTATTAGAATTTGTGTTACAGAAAATCTTAAACACACACACACACACACACACACACACACACACACACACACACACACCAACAGTTAATCCATACCAGTGACAAGATTCTCACAATAAAAGTTTGCAAGGTACAAAATCATATGTACAATTAGTTTTCTTGTGCTGCCATACACATGGCTACAAATTTGCTAACTTAAAACAACAGAAATCTAGGTTGGGCGTATAGCTTGGTAGTGTTTGCCTAGCATTCATGAAGCCCTGATTTCAATCGCCATAACATATAAACCAGGAGTAGTTGTACATGTTGAAATTCAAGGTCATTTTTGGCTAAATGCAAGCTCAAGGCCAGCTTAGGGCCTCTATGAAGGAAAAAAATTGTTCTCACAACTCTGGAGGTCAAACATCTAAAATCCAAGTGTCAGCACAACCTTACTTTCCCCATAGCCTTAAAAGCAGAATCACTTCTTACTTTCCCCATAGCCTTAAAAGCAGAATCACTTCTTACCTGTTCATATGTTCCTTGGCTCATGGCTTATGTAACTTTAAGCTCTGCTTGTCCATCTGCTCTACATGTCCTCTATTTTCTTCTAAAGTGACTTGTCATTCATTGTATTGAGACTTCACTCTAATCCAAATGCCCTCACTTGAAATCCTTAATTAAAAATCTGCAAAAACTTATCCAAAGTCCATTCACAGCTTCCAGGAATAAAGACTGGGACATATCCTTTGGTGGTGGTGGGGTCATTATTTAACAAATAATAATTTTGTTTTTAATCATATGTATATACAGAAAACCATTAACAGTGAGTATAGCTTTTATAAAGCAGAATTCTCATTCTCGTGCTCTTTTTAAAATTGCAAACTTCTGCCATTCAACAATTCCCAATGATTTTACCTTGCTCTACTTTCTTTTATAAGAGTACTTTACATCTATTGTTTAATTTGCTTACTTATATGAAATTACTTTTAGGTTGCATCCTCCTTTCCAAATCAAAATGAAACTTCTAAGATTTTTGCCTATTTGTTCACTGACCAACTATTCTGTGAACACTCATGTTTGAGTAATTTTATATTTATAAATTTAAAAGTCCATCACACTTCATTCTAGTACTATTAACTCACTCACTATACAAATTTCACATGTCTATAAATTCCACATATCTATAAATACAACCCCCTTCCATTTTTACCCTCCAAACACAAGGTAACTGGATCATCCTTCTCTGAGGTAAATGATTTTGTATCATATCTCCTACCAAATGCATCAATTTACTTGAAGGGACTCTGGAGTGGGGTTGAGAGCCAAATCCAGTGCCTTGCTCATGCTAGCCATTCACTCTATGACAGAAGCTATGTTCAACCCCATCCTCCCCCAGTTTCAATTATTAAATAAGTTCACTTTAAATTCATTATTTTAAAGCCCTCTTGATTACCTAACTCTTGACAAATTACTTTTCTTTGATAAAGTATTTTGGGTTGACTTTTTTCTTTTTTCTTTTTTGGTCTCTTTTGGGACAGGGGGTAGGAAGGAAGCCAAATAAAAAAGAATCAGCTGGAAAATTTTTCCGAAATTACAGTATCTTCCTTTGTACCCCAAGTCTACAAATATGCATAGTTTACCAGAGAGAGATATAATGGATATTTAGGCTCTGAAACCCCTTTGCTGGTTACTGATATAACGAAGTTGACAATCACTAAAATAATATACACAAATTGACCACTACATCCTATGATAAATCATCCTTAAGTCTCTACATGCCAGGTTTTCAGAGGAACCATTATGAAATTAATTACAAATAGTCATGATGCATCTTAAAATACAAAAATGGACCCTTCTAAAAAGGACTATCAAATTGGCACATACCCATCCTTCAAAAATCTTTGTCTTGCCTGCAAATGTCTATAAATTCACTTTAGATATTCAAAATTGCCCTACTATTGAAAAGAAACCATTTAGTCTTCCTTTTCCCTGCTGTGCTGAGTTCTTCTAGACTTCTTCTGTCATGACTGTCCTTCTAGCTCCTCGTTTTGTCCTTCTAGCTCCTCGTTTTCATGGACTTTCAAGTTAGTTCTCCTCTGTCCAGAAAGCTTTGCAGAGAACAGGTATTTAGAAAAACTGATTTCAGGATACTCATGCTATCATCCAGTCCTATTGTTGAGCCAGAAAGTACTAAAGGAAAAGAACCCCTAGCTGGTTTCTAATCTTAGTCTATGAATAATTAGAAGCACTTAACCTTTCAGGCTCACTCAATTTCTTAGCTGTAGTAAATGAGCATACAGAATTAACGTATCAGAAGTCCATTCTGGCTACACAATTTAGAAGGATATAAATATATTATCACAAATATTTTAGACACACATAACATTCTTCACCTTGTGCTCATGAATCTTTAAAAACCTTACATATTCTCTCAATTTAAGAATAGGCAATTCATCCAGAAAATAGTACAACTATGTTCTCTTTCTGTAAAACTGATTTTTTTTTTTTTTTTTTTTTTTTTTTTTTTTACACATACACATAAGCTTCGTGATTCATCTACTTTGCTTTCTACTGCTATAATAAAACACTGACCAAAAGCAGCTTGGGGAGGAAAGGGTTTATTTCATCTTACAGTCCATCATCCTGGGTAGTCAAGGCAGAAATTCAAGGGGGAAGTCTGGAAGCAGGAGCTGAAGCAGAGACCATGGAATGGGGACTCTGCTTACTGGCTTGTTCAGCTACTTTTCTTGAACAACCCAAGCCCACCTGCCTAGGCATGGCACCACCCACAGTGCCCCTAAAGACATACCCACAGGTCAGTCTGATGAAGGTAATTCCTTAATTAAGCTTCTCTCTTCTCAGGTCAGTCCACACAGCAGTGACTCTTAACTAAAATTTAATCTCTAATACCAGTGCTCAGAGAGTTACAACAGAAGGATCCCAAGTTCAAAGTCAGACTGAACTATACTGCCAAGACCCTCTTTTAAAAAAAAAAGAAAAAGAAAAAGAAACAAAAAAACACTAGCAGGTGCACTACACATTCTAACCTCTGTTTTTGTTTGTTTGATTTTTGTTTTTAAACAAGGTCTCAATTACATAGCTCTGGCTGTCCTGAACTCACTATGTAGACCAAACTGACCTTGAATTCACAGAAATATACCTGCTACTGCCTCCCCAATGCTGGGATTAAAGGTGTGTGCCAACACACCTGGCTCTATTCTCACTTTTAAAAAGAACTTCATGTTTGCTTAGCATGCTCAAGGCCCTGAATTCAATTCTGAGCAAGGGAAGGAGGGAGAGAGAATTGGGGAGAGGCTTTACTTCAATGAAAATCATTACACACAATCTTATCACAGGAAATACTGCCTACAGAAGAAGAAAAGTTTATTCTGCTTTTCCAGAAAGATTCTAAAAGTCTATACCCTATAACCACAAGTACTAAAGTAAAAAGAACCAGAAAGAACTGGTCCTGCTTATTATTATTAGCTCTGCTCCTTAATAAGTAGTATATTCACTAAATATAAACATATCTCCAAGCACTAATTTGCTCAATTGTCAATGTCAATCATACCTGTCTTCTAAAGATTAAAAAAGATAATTTAATGTATCATTCAGTGTTCCTGAAATAACAACAATCACTGGACAAAAGGTAACTATTACAACTCTGGGGAAAATCACTCTACAAATCCCTTCTTTGTAGCACTGAAATTTCAAATAAAGTCTGCTAAACTGTAAAATCCTAAGGAGCTATAATGTTAAGGTTAAGCTTGATTTTGGCTCTGATACCAACCTAAGTCTATCTTTTGCATATTTAATTAAAATAAAGTAAGTTCTTACCAAAATTATGTACAATAAATATTGCTCAGTATTAAACTGCTAAATTCAACAGATAAATGAAAACTCACTTTAAAAAGTATTACTTTTGAATTCACTTTAACTTCTAGATGAGTAGATATTAGGGGAAGAAATATGGGGTGTTACTGAACAAAATAGCAAAAAGCTCCAAGAAAAATCTCTCTATTGAAATAATTACTGAGCTGGCAAAACTACTAGTACCAACTACACAGCCCCCTTTTACTGAGGTTCTGCTGTCTTCAATTTCAGTACACTATGATGCAGAACTATTAAATGGGAAACTCAAAAAATAAAGTTTTGTAACTTTTACACCATTTTGACTCGTGTTGTAATCTGGTACTGCTCCACTACGGTGATAATTTATTTGTGCTGAAATGTGATTTTATTTGTAAGTTAATAAATAAAGTTACCTCGGGGTCAGAGCTAATAGCAAGCCATAGCAGAAGTCTGGCAGTGGTAGTACACACCTTTAATCTCAATACCAACCATAGAAGACCTGGAGGTCTGTATAGACAGGCAGTGACAAGAAGGTCTTGTGGCTGGGTTTATAAGCAATGAGAAGGCAGAACAGAAAGTCAGTAAAAAGACAGACACACAGGTCCTCTTTTGGAGGGGAAGGACGGCAGCAGCAACAAGAGGTAAGAAAGGGTTTTAGTCTCTGCTCTTAGCTACTGCTGTGACCTCTTGGGCTTTTAACTGTATTTGGCTTTGTGTTTCTTATTTAATAAGACTGTTACATCTACACCCCACCCCATTTCACCTAAGATGTGAATGGTCCCTTTGTCCAACAAAGTAAAATAGTCTCTAAGCAGCACCTTGGTGATAAAAATGACTGCAGAGCTTTTGTTCAAGTAACAAATTTTATTTAGTAATAGACCTAAAGCACAAGATCAAGGCAATTCAGATAAACCAAAGAACAGGCATGGTGACACACACACACACTTGTAAGGTAACATGGGAGGATCACAAGGTCAAGAGCTACCTGGGACACAGAGTAAAAACCCTCTCCCAAAAGAAGCTCACAATAAAATCAGACATGCTAAAGAGAAGCCAGACACGTTTGAATGTTTCATTTAAGTTAAAAAAAAAAAAAAAAAAAAAAAAAAAACACAAAAAAAAACTGTTTGGGAGGCACCCAGGCAGTGGGACCTGGACCTGTCCTTAGTGCATGAGCTGGCTGTTTGGAACCTTGAGCTTACACAGGGACACTGCTCAGCCTGGAAGGAGGAGACTGGAGCTGCCTGTACTGAATCCACCAGGTTTAAATGAATCCCCAGGGGAGTCTTGGCCCTAGAGGAGATGGGAATGGAGGGGAGGGGCGCGGGGGGGGGGGGGGGGGGGGCCGTGAGGGGGAAGGTCAGGGGAACCCATGGCTGATGTGCAAAATTAAAACACAAATATAATAAATAACAAAAAAAAAAAAAAAAAAGAAAAGAGTATACTAAGATACTCTGAAAGAGAAAAGGGATTGCTTTAATTGCTGTTTTGATTCAGTGGTCAGGATTTGTGGTGGTCTAGATGAGATTGGACCCAAAGGCTCATCATATAACTGCTTGCTTAGTCCCCAGTTGCTGAGCTGTCAGGGAAGGATTAGAAGGTGTGACTTTGTGAGAAGAGCTGTGTCACTAGAGGTGGGCTTTGAGGTTTCAAAGAGACCAGGCCTATTCTCTCTCATTATTCTCCCCGTCTCTCCCCACCCCCAACTGATGTCTGAGGATCAGGATGTAAAGCTCTCAACTACTTCTCCAATGCCATGCCTGCCTGTGTCCCACCATGTTTCCCACCATAATGACAATGGACTAAGCCTCTGAAACTGTAAACAAACCCCCAATTAAATGCTTTCCTTTATAAGAGTTTCCATGGTGTCTTTTCACAACAATAGAACACTAAGAGAGTTACCAAACTAGTGCCTTACACATGCTAAGTACCTATCACTACTCTATACTCAGTTCAAATTAATCAATTCAATATTATTATGGTTAATCTTTCATTGTACCTAATTTATAAAATAAACTTTATTATAAATATATGTATCACTACTATTCTTGCATCTACTTAAGGATATTAGAATACATCTTACATGGGTAAGTGTCCTACTACTGTGTTCCAGAACTCCTAATGTCTAATCAGACAGCTGTAATGTCCACAAAAGGCCTACATGAAGAAAAGCATTGCTTACATTTGGTGAGTAGCTATCACCCTTCATTCACCAACTAAGCAGCAGACATCCAAGGGAACAGAGACCATGTCCTTGGTGCAGCTTACAAATGTGTACAATAAGTACCTTATCCAAAAATCTGCACTATGTGTTTTGATATGTCCACTGAAATCAGTCTGTGTACAACTGCATAGACACCGGCTGCCAACAGTTAACAACAGGTGTAGTGCTGAACACCTTTAATCCCAGCACTGGGGAAGGAAAGGCAGGCAGATCTCTATGAGTTTGAAGTCATCCTGGTCTACATAGCAAATTCTAGGCCACCCAGGACTATACAATGAAATAAACTGTCTCAAAAATAAAACAAAAAACTATACACAACAGTAAAGGACTAAAAGTTATTTTCTAAGATCAAGAACAAAACACAGCTGCTAATTTTCAATAATGCTGTTTAGCAGTTGTTCAGCAGCATAGTGGAAATCCTAAACATAATATTTAAGCCACAGAACTGTGAACATCAATATATATAACTATCTCTACTTTAAGATATGATTCCAAAGAATTCACAAAAATAAAATGAGCCGGGCGGTGGTGCGGCATGCCTTTAATCCCAGCACTCGGGAGGCAGACCCAGGAGGATCTTTGTGAGTTCGAGGCCAGCCTGGTCTACGGAGAGAGATCCAGCAATAGCGCAAAGCAACACAGAAACCCTGTCTTGAAAAACCAAAAATATAAAATAAAATAAAATGAAAAAAAAAATGACACTATTTAAAATTAGGCAAAGCTACAGGGTACAAGGTTAACAAACAAATTAGGCAAAGCTTTCAGGATACAAAAATCAACAAAACCTAATTGAATTTCAATATATAATAAATAATCCAAAAACTAAATAAAACAATTTCCACTTAAAACACCATCCAAAAATTAAAGTACTAGAGAGAGAGAGAGAGAGAGAGAACACAACGTGACTATACCAAGTCTCAGTCATGAAGGTTCATAGAGCCTTACAAAATGGCTAAACTTGAAAATCTAAAACTTGGCATAGAGGCATGACTGTAAAGCACTCAAATAACAAGACAGAATAATAATTGTAAGTTCAAGGCCAACCTGTACTACATAGCAACACCCAGATGAGGAAAAGTCAGGAAAAAGTCAGGAGGAGGGGGTAAGGAGGAGAGAAAAAGGAAGAGAGAAAGGAAAAAAGGAAGAGGGGGAGGAAACTAAATGTCTAACAAATGGTATAACAAATGAAATATTCCTCACAAAAAATATTGAACCCTATCTGTGGTGGTTTGAAAGAAAATGACCCCCAAAGGGAGTAGCACTATTAGGTGTGGGCTTTGAGGTCTTTTTCTCAAGTTTCACTCAGTGTGATGGTCAGTCGACTTCCTTCTGGTCAAGTTATAGCCAGGACCACATCTGCCTGCATGCATGCTTCCTGCCATAATGGACTGAACCTCTGAAACTGTAAACAAGCCACCACAATTAAATGTTTTCTTTATAAGAGTTGCCCGTAGTCATATAGTGTCTTTTCAAATCAATAAAAACCCTAACCAAGATAGAAGTTGGTACCAGGGACTAGGGAATTGCTGTGATAGGCCTGATCATGCTTTTCTTTGGAGGAATTTGGACTGCTTAATGGGGCATACTAGTAGGAGCATGAAAGACAATGGTGCTGATAATGATTTGAAATGTCAGGAGCTGGCTCAAGAGGTTTCAGAGAAGAATTTTAGTATGTTGTCTAGAAATCATCCTTGTGATATTTTGGTAAAGGAAGTGGCTGCCTTTGACTCTTGTCCAAAGAGTCTACTGGATGCTAAAATGAAGAGTTTTGGATTAATTCCATTGGCAAAAGAAATCTCAAAACAGAAATCTCTAAACAGTTATCAGTAATTTCTACAGAATGTAGACTCTGTGGATGTTAGTGGTAACTATAGTGAAGATTTATAACAAAAAGGAGCAAGCTGAGCAAGGAAAAACATCTGAGGAGAAAAGGGGCACCAAAAAATAGAATGGAGCTAAATCCTCTGTTCAAGGAGATAAACAGATTAAGAAATGGAATAAAGGGGTTGGTGACCTAACGCAAGATCCCACCCAGCTAAATTTCTAACTTGTGAAAAGGAACAGAAGAAAAACTTAGAACTGGGTGTGGTAGAGCACACCTTTAATCCCAGTACTGGGGAAAGAGAGGCCAGTCTGGTCTATAGAGCAAGTTTCAGGACAGCCAAGCTTAGGCAGTGAAAGACAAGAAGATAAAGTTGTAATTGAACGAAGGGGCCATGGTCCACCCCCAGCCAGTAGCAGAACTTAGCAGCTTCAGTCATGTGGTTCTAGCTTTAGAATTAAGGATAGAAGAAAGGAGTTAGGAAATAAAGCTATTAAGGCCAGATATGTGTCAGGGGTGTCCCTGAATGAAGACCTAGTAGAGAAGCCATTGTGTGAAGTTATAAAGTTGAAGCCTGGGTTGCCTTGGAGAACCCAAGATATGAGAGATGCCAGTCATGGGATACCTGTCAAGGAGAACTGCTAACAGGCAGTGGAACCAGCCCAAGAGAAAGAAGTGTGTTGTAGTCAACAAAACTGAATGAAACTGGAGATATGGAGAGTGTTTTGACATCAGACATGGAGACGCAAAGTTTGGAGTTTGTCTAGCTGGTTTTCAGTCTTGCTTTGGTCCAGCATTTCCTCATTATGCTCCCTTCCTTGCATTTCGGAATGGTAATGTATATCCTGTGCTATTATACACTGGAAGTATGTGATCTACTTTTTTATTTTAATTGTCAGGAGTCTCAGAGGAGATTTTGGACTCTGAAACAAGTTTGAGCTGCTATAGACTATGAGGATTTTTTAAGTTGGACTACATTTCTGCATTATGATGGGGCTATAAGCCTTTAGGGGTCAGAGAGTGGAATGTGGTCATTTGGAAGAAAATGGCCCCCAAAGGGAGTGGCACTATTAGGAACTGTGGCCTTGTTGGAGAAAGTATGGCACTGTGATGGTGGGCTTGGAGTTCTTATTTCTCAAGTTTTACTCAGTGTGACAGTCAGTGGACTTCCTGTTGCCTCCAAGATGTAGTACCACTCTCAGCTCCAGCACCACATCTGCCTGCATGCCACCATACTTCCCACCACGCTTCCTGCCATGATGATAATGGACTGAACCTCTGAAACTATAAGTGAGCCACCCAAATTAAATGTTTTCTTTATAAGAGTTGCAATGGTCGTGGTGCCTTTTCACCACAATAAAAACCCTAATCAAGACACCTATCTCAAAACAAAAAGCAAAACAAACAAAAAAACCCACAAACGTAAATACACTGTAACATGGTTCATCTTCAAACACATTAAATGAAAGAAGCTGGGGCGGTGGTGGCGCATGCCTTTAATCCCAGCATTCAGGAGGCAGAGGCAGGCGGATCTCTGTGAGTTCAAGGCCAGCCTGGGCTACAGAGTGAGTTCCAGGAAAGGCACAAAGCTACACAGAGAAACCTTGTCTCGAAAACCAAACCAAACCAAAACAAAAGACATGTAGTCAGATAGGGTTGGGGATTTAGCTCAGTGGTAGAGCACTTGCCTAGCAAGCATAAGGCCCTGGGTTTGGTCCTCAGCTAAAGAAAGAAAGGCTGAATATTATGTGATCTCAATTATTATGGAAAAGGCCAAGCAAGTATCTAGGAATAGACTACTATTTGCTTGAAAGTAGTAGCAAAAATTAGAAGTGACTAAAAATGAGCCCAGATTTTTCTTTTTGGGATAATGAAAATATCCTATTCTAAAATTACAACTAAGAATCACTGAACTGTAAACTTAAAACAATTATACACAATATATATGAAGTATACCTTGATTTCTAAAAAAGAAAGGCAAGAGGTAGAAAAGAACAGGAAGGATTACTGTCTACTTCCAAAGCAAAGATATACTAGAAGTATTGAGAACCATTTACCCCTCTCAACCCTACAAGAATAAATTGAATTCATGTGAAGCAGTACATAGGCCACACAATTAAGGCTCTTTTAAAATTGAAGTTAACACTGAAAAGTAAAATTGTGAGGAATCAAACATAAAGGGATAAATGATCTCTAGAATTAAATAAGTAAACATACAAAAATCCCCCCAAAAAAACGGTGTCATGAGAAGCAGGACCCAGATCTTGTTTGTGACTATTTGAAGCTAAAACCCAATTAAATGGATGATGAGGAGTGTTTAAATAAATTTAGCACGTTAACTCCTACACTGTCCTGGAGAGTGCCCTGACCCAGATCTGCTACTGTGCAGATATATTTGCCAATGTATTAGGGGTATAATAATTCTGACAAATAAAATGATCCAACTTACTTGGAGTTCTTTCCAGGCTTACCAATCAATCTTCAGATTATAATTTATTTTTGATATAGCTAAGTCTCTCTACCAAAAAAATGCATTTACTGGTCACTACAAGTAGTCCATTTTTAAGTTAATTTCTTAATGTCAATCAGTGAGTTGACACCCTGGTGCTGTGGGATGTTCTATATGTCAAATGTGTTGCTCTGATTGGTTAAAATAAAGTGCTGACTGGCCAGTAGCCAGGCAGGAAGGATAAGGTATGAGGGACAAGGAAGAGGAGAAGGCGGGAAACAGGAAGGCTGAGGGGAGATACTGCCAGCCACCGCCATGACAAGATGTAAGGTACTGGTAAGCCACGAGCCACGTGGCAAAGTATAGATTAATAAAAATGGGCTAAATATAAGAGTAAGAGCTAGACAATGGTAGGCCTGAGCTAATGGCCAAGCAGTTTAAATAATATAAGTGTCCGTGTCCCTATGATCATTTTATACGTGGGTTATGGGACCTCGGGGGCTTGGTGGCACCTGGAGAGAAGCTCTCCAACTACACCCGGTATACACCCCTGACCTTGGTCATCTAAAACTTACATGTCTAGGTGTAAGTCATAATTTAATTTCTATGCTTCTCAATTCTGCGAGACAGAATTCTGGCATATAGTTCATCATATTAAGAACTGACAGTCTTCCCTAGAGACACTCTTCTGCTTTACTGCATTCCTCTAAAAGCTTCCTGTTTTACTAACTGAATAAATGCTGAGAAATCTGCATGCACACACAGATGTGCTCCTAAAAGAGAGAAAGAGAGAGAGAGAGAGAGAGAGAGAGAGAGAGAGAGAGAGAGAGAGAGCAGGCACGTGCATGTATATGTATATGTTTTGGTGGGGTTTTTTTTGGTTTTGTTGTTGTTGTTGTTGTTGTTTTTGGTTTTTCAGGACAGGGTTTCTCTGTGTAGCTTTGTGCCTTTCCTGGATCTCACTCTGTAGACCAGGCTGGCCTCGAACTTACAAATATCCGCCTGGCTCTGCCTCCTGAATGCTGGAATTAAAGGTGTGCACCACCACCGCCCGGCCAAAAAGAGTCTATATTAATGCTTCACAGTTTACAGACCAGCTTTATTAACTAGTTCATCTACTAACCAATGTCTTTGAATGAAGAGGACATAGTCTCAATACAAGTGACACAGTGAGGTCAAAGTGACATTTACAAAAAGACCTGCTGCTAATAAAAATATTAATCTGGGTTACAATCCAAGTCACTGGAACCAAATCTTTAGGCAGAGCAAGTATCTATGATAGGTCAAATGACTAAGGCCAAGTAAGTTTAGGTTTCCTCCACCAGGTAAACCAATGATATTTTCTTCAATCCTATGAGCAGTCTCAAAAAACTCCTCTTTAAAATGGCTTTTAAAATATTATTCTACAATTTGGCACTGAAAAGTTACTATGTATAGAAAACTAAAAATTGAAATTAACAAGTCAAATATTATTACTAGTAGTAATTTCAATTCCATGACTTTTTGAAAAGCAATATTAAAGTGACTATAGGATTATGAGGAAAGTCAAAAGTAGAAGAGCTGTATATTTAGTCAGAGATACATACAAAAGAGCATCCTATTTAAGATGCTAAGCAGTGCAAAGACAGAAAAAAACCGACAAAATCTAAGAAAACAGTTGAAAGATCTAAAAGCACTGAGTGGCTGATGTGACCAATTGTAGACTGCAAAGGTTTATTTATTTTTTCTTATCTATTAATAACAACTCACATTCAATAAAATATGATCAGAACAGGACTGAGAGATAGCTCAGTGGCCATGCAAGCCTGAGAAGGTGAGTTCAGATTCCCAGAAACCATGTAAAAATGTTACATGGTAGCACATGTCTACAAACCTTACATACCTACAGTTAATTTGGAAGCAGAGAAACAAGAAACCCCTTCACTCTTCCACAGCTCAAGGGCCACCAACCTGGAGTACATGGTATAACAACAAAGAGTCTCTGCCTCAAGCAAAATGTAAGGTAAGAACCTGGGGTTATCCTGACCTCCACGCAAGCTCCATAGATAGTGCACACCCTAATACACAAACACACAAATTATTTTTTAGAAGTCAGAACCCTCCATTCTAATTCTTCCTCTCAGTATGTTATTATAGGCTAGCACTACCATTCACTTAACTATTAGTCAGAAACGTGTGTGATGGGTTAATCTCAAGGGTCAATCCGCTCAGAATCAAAAGGCATTTCATTTATAAAGCCGACCTTTAGACCAGTCTGTCAAGGTGTTTCCAGAGATGATAACCCTAAAAGGGAAGGACCAGCCTAGTAGATTATGAGTAGTACTATCCCATAAGTGTGGGGGGGGGGGGGAGTAATGAAATAAAGTGGGGGAGGCAAAAGCCAAGATATACAAGCATTCATTTCCTGCCTGCCCACCCTGCTTCCTGGCTATCATTAAGGTAAAAGACTGTTACCTCATATCCACTCCACCAAAATAGACTGTAACCTCTGAAATCATGAGCTGAACTAAATCTTTCTTCCCTTGTTTTTGTTGTATTCTGTTAATACCTCTCTACTAACACACCTGCCTATCTCCAAAACTCTTACAAAATCAGAACAGTTTTCACTGTTACTTCTATCATAATCACAACTGTCTATGGCACTTTGTTACCAGAATTCTTTAACAACCTAGCCTTCCCCTTTCCCATTCCATCTTCCTTGCCTACTCCACTATTCACAAAGGAGTAAAACAAGGATTCTCAACCTTGGCACTATTGACATTTTGGACAATCAACTCTTTGTTACAGGAAGCTATGCCAGTTATTAAAAAACTTTAGTAGTGCTGGGCAGCAGTGACACACGCCTTTAATCCCAGCACTTGGGAAGCAGAGCCAGGCAGATCTCTGTGAGTTCGAGGCCAGCCTAGTCTACAGAGTGAGATCCAGGACAGGCACCAAAACTACACAGGAAAGCCCTGTCTCAAACAACTAAAACAAACAAACAAGCAAACAAACAAACTTTAGCAGCATCTCTGGTCTATACCCTGTGATGTTAGTAACACACCATCACACCAAGTTTTAATAACCAAAATTATCTGCAGACATTGCTAATTGTGTCCTGAAAAGCAAAAATCACCCCACCCCCAGTTGAAATAAGTGAGCTAGAATTATTTGTCTTGTTTTTGTTTGTATAGGTTTGCTATTATTGTCTGTGTTAGTGATAGGGAATCAAACCTAGGGTCCCAAGCAGGCTAAGCAAATGTACTCTCAGACCCTAGAAATATTTTAAAACATTCCTCTGTGTAAAATTCACCCACAGCTTTTTTTTTAACTTATCATAAAATTCATACTCAAAGTTCTGTTCCAAATACACCTTACAGAATCCAGATTCAGTCAACCACTCCAACTTCATGGGAAGCCACTACATTCTTTCTGCATATTCTCCCTACAATAACCACAGGCTTCTTCTCCTAATCCCTGGCATACCACAAACTGTTTTCCTACAGATTTTGGTCTTGGGTTTTCTTTCCTGTGCCTCTACTCTTCTTGCTTAGATTCTGTAAATGTCTCCACTTAACTTCTCATTCTCATGGATAACTTCCCTTATTATCATTACAATACCTCACTTATTCCCCAGGAGAATCACAGTACATGATTTGTCAGCCTGATTTTCCAGTATATAGCTGAAAGTAAATGAACAGATCTATATATAACGTGGAAAATCTGAAGTGATATCTGAGTTGGCATTAGTGACAATCTCAGCATCCCTACCATCTCATTCCCACCTAGATTTATCATTTCTCTCTTGAAAAACAGAGGGAAGGAAAGAAAAAAAGGAGGAGCTTAATAAAGCCTCCATCTGTAAATGAATTTTCTGAAAGGTGATATACAAACTATATAACATCTACTCAATCTACGTCACTTGATACCATAGCCTATAAATAATGTTTAAGGGCCCAAGCACTATAAGTGCCTAGATATTTGGAAAGGATGTTCTTGCTCTTTTTAAAATCTATTACCAGCTTGGCCTGAGTATGGCTAAAATGGAACTCTAGGGTTGGGGAAATGGCTCAGTGACCTACAGCACTTGCCATGCAAGCACAAGGTACTAGAAGTTCACATCTCTAGAATCCACGTTACTATCCTGCAGGTTTGGTAGCCATTTGTAATTCCAACACTCAGGAAGCAGGAATAGTGGATTCCAAGGCCAAGCTAGCTAACTAGACTAGCTGTAATTGGCAAACTTCAGGTTCAGCAAGAGACCCTGCCTCAATAAAGTGGAAAAAAATTAGGACACATTTGTCTGCTACGCATGGTGGCACACACCTTTAATCTCAAGGCTCAGGAGGCAGAGACAGGTGGATGGATCTCTGAGTTTGAGGCCAGCCTGGCCTATAGAGTGAGTTCCAGGACAGCCAGGGCTGTTACAAAGAAACACAGTCTCAAAAACAAAACAAAACAAAACAAAAAAAAAAAAGACACACTTGTCAACAATGGGCCTCCAAAGGTACAGTCATGCACACACACTCACACCTGTGCACACACATGCAAACACACATACACACATACACCACCACCCTGACATATACACACAAGTGTGCTATTAACTATATTATTTTGGATTTTTTACACTGTGGTTAGTAGTTATATTTGACAGCACACTCACAAAATCAGGGCTTTGGTTCAAACATGTAATGAGAGGATGCCTATCTTCTTCTACAATCTCTTTCTAAAGAAGAAAAGGGATAGTTTAGATATGATAGGATGAAAGGGTAGACTAATGAACCTACTTTTAAAGAGCAAAAACTTGTTTGAAATGTTTTACATTAGCATAGATTTTAGTTTATTGATACAAGTTTAAACTTAATTTTGTTATACTGTATATATATTTCTACTCTCGTTTGAGGTATTATGTTTATGTAACTCATTTAGAGTGTAATGGATAATTAAGAAATACAAGATCAATTAGTCTTCTATGATAGTCAAACTTATAGTCACGTTAAGTTTTCTAGGTATGCATAGATATAATTCAATTAGGTAGGTAACCTTCAAATATCTCAAAGACCTACAGAATATGGCTTTCAAAATGTTTTAAAAATTTAGACTTTCTGAACAGTGAAACATGTCTGTTCCTGGCAGCACCAATTTACTTCAAAGAGGAGGATGGGTATTGAAGACATTCCATACGGAGTTTATCTTCACCTTGGCAAAAATAGCCATTTGGGCAAGAAACTGTTCTTGACTGGACTGCATGATCAACTGGACATGCAGGACCCATAGGAAGGAGACCACTGAACTTTGCTTAGCAAAATGGTCCTTCAGGTTCCTGCTTCGCAGAGAGACACTGCCAGCCGCCGCCATGACAAGAGAGATGTAAGGTACCGGTAAGCCACAAGCCACTTGGCAAAGTATAGATTAATAAAAATGGGTTAATTTAAGTTAAAAGAAGTAGATAACAAAAAGCCTGCCATGGCCATATAGTTTGTAAACAATATAAGTCTCTGTGTGTTTACTTGGTTGGGTCTGAACGGCTGTGGGACTGGTGAGTAAGAGAGATTTGTCCTGACTGTGAGCCAGGCAGGAAAACTCCAGCTACAGGGCTTTGGTTCAAACACCTAATGAGATGATGCCTATCTTCTTCTTTACTCATATTTGATAAAGTGTTTAGAAAAAAGTGCTCGAAATACCAAGTGTTTAATTCTAATAACCTTAATAAGTAACAGAAAATTTAGGTTTCCATTTTAGTGAACAGCTAAATAAAGCTAGTAGAGAAAGCAAATTTTATAACCACTTATATGAATGGTTTATTTAATTTATTTAATATGAAAAACAAAAGAAATACATTTTTTTGTCTCCTATCTAGTCTAGGAGCAAGTTGTCCAATTCTTTGTGACTGGTACCATAATCACAATAGAAATTAAATATAATTTTCAATATCTTACAAAAGCAAACTTGTGCTACTGAATATGCTTGTGTGACATCATGAGCATTAAGATCTAGAGGTAGATCTAACAGGTAGCCTAACAATCTATTTTTTTTCCCAAGACAAGGTTTCAGGTAGATCTCAAACTCCTGGCCTCAAGAGCTCTTCCTGTTCAGACTTCTAAGAAACTGGGGCTACAAGTTTTTGACACCACTCAACTAGCCTACTTGTTATAAAATACTGATTAAGAAAAATTATGCCTATAATGTAATGTAAAAGTCTTTCTGACTCTCACTGGTGACAAAATAACAGGTGTTGTTAATAAAACTGATGTTAATTCAAATTAAAGAATATGCTCAATTTCAGTTCAAAGCTAGTAAAAATAAAAATGTGAGTTTTTTCCCCAGACCAGTCTACAAGCATCAGTTTGTTTTTGGTGTTGGTGTTGGTACTAGTTGCTTAACAAGTCGGGCCTCAGAGTGACAAAAAAGGCTGAATCCAAACTTTCTGTTCCCCCTACTGAGGAAAAGTACTTGGCCTATCTACCTCGCCTGTGAGACAGGAATAACGCCTCATCTAGTATCTGAAACGTCAGTAATTGTCTATAACCAAGTCTCAATCAAGTATCTCATTGTGCACCAGAAATCTGGGTTCAATTAATCTGGCTGGGGTACATCTCCAACATGTGGCACAGTTTTAGTCCTCAAATGATTCTCTTTTTTTGAAAGGAAAAGTGAGGAGTTGCAGAGGACTTAACTCATGGCCTTGTAGGTTCTTAGCATGAGCTCGACTACCCGCTTTCCCAGGTGATTCTAATGTGCAAGCACTGGCTTACAGACAAAGTTTAAAATCTTTAGTTTGGCACACCAGGCTTTCTAGTCACTGCTTACAGGTTTCTATTTTTGTTCCCTTGGCATTTAGGGTGTCCTTTTTGATTTGTCAGTAATTTTCCCCTCAGGTCTAGGAAGTAAACCCACTGTCTTGGACTTTACCATGTCAGGCAGCTCACAATCACCTATTAGCTCCAGAGGCTGTGACACCTCTGGCCGCCTTGGGCACCTGCACTCACCTGTGCGCGCACACACACAACAACTATGTCTTTTTATATGAAAAACTGTATTTCTTTCTATACATTTTTCAGTTATATGAGACCATGAGTTATTCTAAAACAGTTGGGAAATGTAGAGAACAATATCGCAATTAGGTCTTTGAAAACTAAAGACATTCAAAAACTTCCATTATGTAATTTAGAATTTATGATTATTTCAAAGGGATTCAATAAGTGTATTATCTTGTAAAAAAAAATTAGAAATAAACTGATGCCTAAAGTAATGATTCAAAGACAGGGCTAGTCAGAGGAAGAGATGTAGTTATTATTAATCTTATCTCAAGCTAGAAGGAAACTCAATCATGAGCACTCATGCAAAGGTCCTGTCTTCAATGCCCAAATAAAAAGACAATTAAGTTTTTGCTTTTTGTTTTTAAACCAGATCTCAACTGCACTATTCTGTACCAAACTACCGATATATTTATGAAATATAATATTTTTATTTTTTATAAAAATATCTTAAATGTTAGTAACCTAAAATGAAAACCAGCTAACAACTTTGTTTTCTGTATCCATTTTTACAGGAGGAAAAAACAGCCAGCTATCATATTTGATCTACAAACTTAATCTTGGAGGAAATTTACAGAATGTGTTTTACTCTAGTCACTCCTATTCCCTTTATTTGCAGAATTATGCATACAGAGCCTAATCTTCATAAATAATCTTGAAGAAATCAAGTGTATCAATTGTAAGAATCATACAATGTAGCTAGGTATGGTAGTGCACACCTGTGACCCCAGCACCTGGCAGACTGAGGCAGGAGTACTACCACAAATTCTAGGCCAGCTTGGTCTACGAATGAAGTTCTGGGTCTGCCGAAGTTATGAGTAGACAGTCTCAACACCCGGGCAGCAGGGAACATGTCAATGTCTTGCCTTGATGCTGTACCTCTCTAAAGAAAAAGGACTCCAATTTCTAAAATGTGTTTAATGATCAGCAGAAAACACTATTTATTGCCTTTAACTTTCCATTAGTTCATTCTCCGACCATCCTCATTAGCTTTATCCATGCCTATCTCCATATGGTGAGCTAACATGATTTGATTTTTCAAATTTTTACTTTTTATCTAGACTATCATTTTATTCAGTTTTTAAGTTCTTTGGATCTACATTCAATACAATACAGTCTAGTGGCTAAAAGCCTTTAACCTCTAGAGCATAGAGGTTTGGTTTTGTTCTGTTCCAGACAAGAGGTTCTCTATGTAGCCCTGACTATCCTGGAACTCACTTTATAGATCCTGCAGGCATCCAACTCCAAGATCTGCCTGCCTCTGCCTCCTGAGTGCTGGGATTAAAGGCGTGCACCACCATGTTCACAGGAAGGTGTACAGTTTCTATTTTCCTTAAAAATCTAAGGTAATGGAATTGTCCACGCTTATATAGCAACAAAGGGATGAAGTTTAAATTTGACACAGTGACTCTAGTACGAGAAACTCTTCAACAGTGGCTTCAAAGCCACATTATATTACAATGCTTCCTTCATCTATGACCATGAGGGTTTTTTTGTTTTTAGTCAGCCTTGTCCTCTCTACCCCACCTCCATTTGTCAAGAAAGGTTATAGCTATGGATATAGCCACTTAAATAAACAGTTCATGAGAGGTATTTCCTTCTTTTAATTTGGATTATTAAAATGAAACAGGGTTGAATTTCCTTTCTTGTAATGTGTAATCTCCTCTACTGTCAGGTGCAAACTGGGGGTTCAGAAATCTGAAGCAAATGTTGATTTATCTGGCTACTGTTATAGAGCATTCTTCATCTCTAACTGGGAAGTCTCCAGGCTTCTATCAACAGCCATTTTGTAACCTTATAAGAATGGTAAAAACTCAAATGCTTCATTCCTTTTTGACAAACATGAGTATATAATCAACATTTTTTTTTTGAGACATGGTATTTTGTAGTCTAGGCTGACCTTGAACTTTTGACCCTTTTACGTCTACTTCCCAAATGCTCAGATTACAGGTGTGTACTACCATACTCTGTTTATGTGCTGCTGAGGCTCAATCTCAGGAGTTCGTGCATGATAAACAGGTACGTAATGAACATCCTCAGCCCTCAACATTCCTCAACATTATTATCATTAAAATTTTCCACTTTCATAGTCAGGATAGTCAAAAAATAAAAAAAATAAAAAAACTGGAGAAACAGACAATTACGTAATCATAGTAAACTATTTTAACATTTTTCTCAGAATCTGATAAAATAAGATCTCCTGCCTCCCAGAAAAAAAAGAATCAGCAAAGGAAAATTTTGAAAAATGTTATCAAAGCTAGATATAGTTATGCACACTTGTAATCACAGCACTTGGAAGACAGACACAAGGGGAATCAGGCCAGCCTTCACTAACACCACCAAAGAAATGAGCCACATGGTGGTTGGCACACGCCTTTAATCCCAGTATTCAGGGAGGGAGAAGCAGAAGGATCTCTGGGAGTTTGAGGCCAGCCTGCTCTACAAGAGCTCCAGGACAGCCAGGGCAACACAGAGAAACCCTGTCTTTAAAGAGAGAAGGAGAAGGAGAAAGTGAAGGAGAAGGAAGAGGGGGAGGCAGCCTGAGCTACATAGTAAGACCATGACTCAAGAAGTTTTTAAAAAGAATTATTTATTGTAACTTTATGTCAGTATTATGCTTGTGTGTATTTCAGTGTATCACATGTGCACAGTGCCCAGCAAAGGATAGAATAGGGTGGCATATCCCCTAGAACTGCCATGTGGGTGCTAGGAATCTAAGCTGGAAGAGCAGCCAGTGCTCTTAATTGCTGAGCCATCTCTCCAGCCTCCAAGGAGAGTTCTTTAATGTAATTTCTCCAACTATCTCACCGGCATATGGCATTATCAGAATTTTTAATGTTTTTCAGATTGATAGAAGTAAACTGGTTTCTTACAGTTGTACTTTGCACTTTCCTGATTACAATTCAACAAAGGCTACTGTGAGTCTTACCATTTTGTTAGGTTATAACCAGCATTCTCAATAAAAAGTAGAAATAAAGTGCTCTTCACAAAGGTTAAATATTATTTCATGAAGGATCTGCTATTTCAATTGTATGTATTATATTTATGTTTGTACTAAGTTAAAATGTAAAATGTTTTTTAACTGCTAGCATCTAGCAAGATAAGAGGTATTACTATATGTATTTAATTATAGTAAAACTCCATAGAAACAGTCGGGCAACTCACTGGCTCATCATTTCCACCCACAGCACAAAACAATGTCCTCTATAAAGCAGACAGGTATGGTGATATTTTATTTGTATGTTAATAAATAAAGTAGCCTGGGGGTCAGAGCTAATAGCAAGCCATAGCAGAAGCGGGGCGGTAGTGGCATACACCTTTAATCCTAGCATTCCAGAGGCAGAAATTCATCTGTTCAAGGATACAGCCAAGCATGGTGACGCACGCCTTTAATCCCAGGAAGTGATGTCAGAAAGCAGAAAGGTATTTAAGGCATGGGGACCAGGAACTAGAGCTGGTTAAGCATTTTGGCTGGCTAAGCTTTTAGGCTTCTAACAGCAGTTCAGCTGAGATTCATTCTGAATGAGGACTCAGAAGCTTCCAGTCTGAGAAAACAGAATCAGCTGAGGAACTGGCGAGGTAAAGTTGGCTGTGTCTTGTTCTGCTTCTCTGATCTTCCAGCATTCACCCCAATAACTGGCCTCAGGTTTGATTTTATTAATAAGACTCTTTAAGATTCGTGCTACAGACAGGGCTTCCCCAGCATTGAATGGGAAAAAAAAAAAAAAAAGAGGCCCAATTTAACAGCAGCTGTACACAGTGGCACACATCTATAATGCCAGCACTCAGAAAGATTCACATTAAAATTTCTATCCCAACCTAGGATAAATAACCAAGTTCCAGGCCAATTTGGGAAAAATCGGCATGACTCCATTTCAAAACAGAAAAAAAAGAAATGTAAATAGGGAAAAGGCCAGTGAGACTTCTCAGCAGGTAAAGATGCTTGCTGCCAGGCCTGATGACCTAAATTCAATGCCCAGGTCCCACATGGTGGAAGGAACTAAAACTCCAAAGTTGTCCTCTTACTTCCACATGCACCTACACACATACACAATAAATAAAAGTTAAATTAAAAAAAAAAAAATCAAACGTAAAAGGGAGGCAGGGATTTGAGATTTCCTTCAAATACTGACTGATAAAAGAGAAACATTGAAAAGAGTTCAAAGGCAACCAAGATGGCTCAGCAGGTAAAGGAACTTGCAACCAACCTTGATAATCTGAGTTCAATCCCAAGAAACCTGATGGTGAAAGAAGGGAACGGATCCTCACAAGTTATCTGATCTCTGAATACAAACCACAGAATGCACACAAGCTCATGCGCACGGGAAGGAAGAAAGGGAGGAAGTTAGGAAAAAATAATAGAATCCAAGGAAAACCTGAGGGAAGCACTTAAGGGTGGTGCTGTACTGTAACTACAAAATGACATAAAACTCAACCTTCCTTCTCTAGAGACAAAACCCTACCTGCTACATTAAGAGTCATCTTATACTATGGCTTATACAACAGTATTCTTTATATCTGATTCACAATGAAACCCTGTGCCCCAAAAGGGGTGTGGTGGGCAGGAGGTACAAGACTCAGCAGATAAAAGCACTTTCTGACAATACTCAAAATCTGAGTTTAATTCCCCAGATCCCATACATGGTAGAGAGACAACCAAATCCCATAGGTATCCACTGAGCTTCATATGAGCAGCAGACAGACAGACACACACACACACACACACACACACACACACACACTCTTAAGAAAATACGGTAGTAGGGCATGGCTATAATCCCAGCACTTGAGTGACAGAGGTAAGAAATCTGATAGAGGTAGGAAAATCAGGAGTTCAAGGCCAGTCTGGGCTACAATAGCACCTTGTCTTATTCAAAAATAAATAAAAATAGGGACAGAGAATGTAGTTATTCTAACATATACCAGACCCTGGGTTCATACCTAGTAGTGCAAAGATAAAATGATACAGGAGGAGAAAGCGGAGGAGGAGGGAAAAAGGAGGGAGAGGAGGTTACTGCTCTAGTTGTGTCCTTTCCTTATGTCCAGATTCTAAAAGAGGAAATGGGAAGATGCTTCTCGCCCCATTAGCAGTAAATAAATAACCATCACACTACCTTTTCCTTGAGAGTGGGAGAGATCTTGTAAATATACCAGGTTAGCTCTCCTGTGATTACACTATAAGGGGAAAAAGACATTTTTGTGTAGGTAATTAATGTCCCTATAGTCAACTGAATTCACATAAAAGATTATCTGGGTAGACCTGACCTCATCAGGTTAACTTTTGAAAGAGATCATAAAATCTACAGAAATGCCAGGCGGTGGTGGCGCACGCCTGTAATCCCAGCACTTGGGAGGCAGAGGCAGGTGGATCTCTGTGAGTTCGAGGCCAGCCTGGTCTACAAAGCGAGTTCCAGGACAGGCTCCAAAGCTACAGAGAAACCCTGTCTCAAAAAACAAAAACAAAAACAAAAATCTACAGAATTTAGAGACACAAGTCGGAAAGACTGATTCCTATAGTAGCCATTTTGTGAACTGCTGCTATTAAGAATAGGAGCTTGCTCTGTCCACTCCACGCATTGACCTGGTATAGCAGTACCTCCAGGTACAGTGCACCCACTCCGGTCGGTGCACTCCCTCCAGGGGCTAGTTATGCCGTTTAAAAATAATAAATTAATAATAAAAAATAAAAACTATGAGGATGATTAAGATTGAAATAGTTAAAAAGTAAAACACAGATCACAAACCTAGGGGATGTCTCAAGAAACTTCAGTTCAAGGATCTCTCCCCTGCAACACAGCTTTCGTAAGTTTTTAAAAGAGACTTCAGGGGCTGGAGAGATGGCTCAGAGGTTAAGAGCACCGACTGCCCTTCCAAAGGTCCTGAGTTCAATTCCCAGCACCCACATGGTGGCTCACAACCATCTGTAATGAGATCTGGCACTTTCTTCTGTGTACAGAATAAATAAATAAATCTTAAAGAGAGAGAGAGAGACTTTCAAAGCCAAATGTGACTGTAATCCCAGCATTTGGAAGTCTGAGGCAGGAGAATTGCCATAAATTCAGGGCAAACCTGAGCTACATACCAAGCTCTTTGGGGGGGGGGGGGGGGGGGGGGGGACGACATTCACTAGTTACCTGGCCTGGCACCCACCTGTAATCTCTAAACTACATAGGCTGAAGAAAAGAATTGCCACTTTGGACTGCATAATGAATTCAAGATCCTATGGGCATGGGGAGGACGGCCACACCACAGTAATTGTATTAACCTCTTCAAAAGAGACAATGCTAGACCTCTACTTGTTTTGCTTGTTTAAGTCAGTATCTCCTAAGATGTCCACGCCTGTCTCCAGAGTAAGAAGAATTACAGGCACAGACCACCAAACAGAACTCCAAGTACAATTTTAAGATGCAAAGAACAAACTAGCAAAACACCTGTGGGTTTTTATGGTTTATTTGGGAAAAAAAAAGAAAAGAAAAAGGAAAAGAAAAAATGCTTTACATTGCCCATAATGAAAAACAATGAAATAACATTGCTGGTTCTTTCAGTATTTCTTGATAAAATTTGTTGGCCTTGACTTATATACATTGAGACCATCACTCATCATACAATAAACGAATCGTTTTTATTCTCACTGCCTGTACATTTTCAGAAGAGCTTCACCACCAGAATTTGCCATCTTTATAAAGAAAATACACAGGAAAGTCTAAAGGTAAAGTTACAAATACCATTAAGTTACAAATCATACAACTTTATGCGGATTTAAGTACTTTCACAAACACTACTTTTGCTGAGATGTGAAATACAGTCGTTTCTAAGCACAACCAGGAAAGAATAAACACATCCCTCATCTCAACATCAACTTCAACAGCAGATAATCCACTACCACAAACTGCCTGTGTGAGGTCTTTACGGGGGTCCAAAACCATCCCAGGACTGAACTCTCCCACTCTGCCTGCAATGTGGAAAGAATCAGTAACAATTCGAACGTAGGCAGAAGCGGGTGACGTGACAATCCGAGAACCAGAAAAGGTTGTGGTCCCTACTGCACACAAGCAGCACCCCGTTCAGACCCCTCCAAGTGGGGCTCAGGTCGAACTCCAAACACCCGGGTGTCCCGGCTCTTCACCCCGCCCCCCACCTTCAGAGAGGAGGAAAAACAACTTTTATTGGCCTCATCTCCCGGGGGATTGAGAAACTAGCGGGGCAGAGCTCGGGCCTGGACACGTTTCACCAGGAGGGCCCGGGCGGGAGCTGAGACGGCGGATAGCGGGAAAGCCGGGCTGCGACGCCCCGTCTGCCCAGGTCGCCAGCCCACTGCCCCACCCCAGCAACCGGAGGCCGGGGCCAGCAGTCCAGCTGAGCGACCCCCCAGGACCCTCGGCGGAGGCGAGCTCGTTGTCATGTGACGCCGCCGCCGCCGCCGCCGCCGAAACACCGCAGAAACGCAGGGCGGCGGAAGGCGTTCGCGCCAGCCCGCCTCGGCTGGCCCCGGCGCGGGCGAGTCCCGAGAGCCCGGGCGGGGAGGGGGGGAGCGGAGGGCGGGCTTGGCGGCGGGCCCGAGCGCGCCACAAAGGCTTCCGCGCTACCGCCGTAGAGCCCAGACGGGCGGGGGCACCGTTTCCGCGGCCCGCGGGAGGGGTGGAGAGAGCGGAGCGCCCGCCGCGCCCACAGCAGGTCCCGGGCGCTCGGCCGCCCGCAGCCGCCGCCGCGCAGCGCACAGGCCCGCGCGGCCTCCCTCCCCCGCGCGGGGCCCGCGCCGGCCCGCCCGCCCGCCCGCCCGCTCGCCGCTCGCGCTCTCAGGCTCTCGCCCGGCCTCCATCTTGGATCGGCGCTTCCAGCCCCCGCGCCGCTGCCGCCGCATTCCCCCTCTTTCCCGCCCCCCGCCGCCGCCGCCGCTCGCGCTCACCTCAGCTGCCCATCCGGGCGCTGTCGGCCGTCGACCTAGTTTCCCCCCAAAAGTCTCCGGTGTGTTATTCCCGATGTGGGGGGGTTGTTACGGGGTGGTCGCCGGGGGTTCGGGAGCGGGGGCCGCGCCTTCAACGGAGCTGCAATCCTAACCCGCCATCTGGTGGCATTTTCCACACGCCAATGGCGCCGCTGCAGACTCGGGTCCCGACCGCCCTCTGCTGGCCGCGGTGCTCACTGCCTCGCTGACAGGCCGGGTCGGCCCGGAAAGGGGAGGGAGCTGAGGCGCGAGCAGGGGGCCCTCGGACGGGGGCGCGCGCTAGCGCCGGCCTCCGGGGGGCGCGCACGCGCACCAGCGGGGCGGGAAACGTGGCCTCTGCGTGGCGGCCCCGCCCCCGCTCCGAGCCCTCGCCGGGCTCGGCCAATGGCGAGCCTCGGAGACCTCGGGATGAGGGCGCTGTGGACGGCTCGTGGGCCGCCCGAGGCGAGCGGAAGGACGGACGCCGTGGCGCCTGCGCGACCCGCTCTCTGGGTTGCCGCCCGCCATGTTTGGAGCTTCTCGCAGAGCCGGGAAGGAGTCCGCCCCCAGCTCCTCCGCCCAGGCCCCTCCCGGGCGGGGGCCGCGCGTCGCTCCCGCCCCAAGGCTGCCAGCCGCCCACACCCGCCGTTATCCGGGCGTGCTGCGCCCGCCAGCCCCGCTCCCTCCCCGCTTAGCCAGAGCCTCCGACCTCGAATTGTGTTCGCGCTTTATTATTGATGAGGTGCTTTCCCAGAACGAGGGTGAAAAGGTTTCGAGGACTGGGACATCCCCGGCCCGCGGAGCTACACGAAACACTGCCCGCTCCAGGCCGATTGGCGTCGTCCTGCCTCTCCGTAAAAGCTGAGTCTCTCCGAGGTGCAGGCTTTGCATAAGGCGGCAGCATTGGCTAGTTAGTGAGAACTGAGGAGCTCCACGACAAAAAGAGACTCTGCTAGGCATTAGTCTCCTCCCACAGCCTAGGACTATTTTCCGTGCTTCTCAAATGGACGTGCGCGAATGAATCCTAGCCGAGAGGGGAATAGTCACATGAGATCTTGACCCCTTCCCTGCTCTGCCTATCCTTGACCAAAGGCTCCTGACCTTCCACCTGCTTGCAGCTTTGCACTACAAAAATGAATTCTTGCTCTTGTAGGTCATCAGCCTCATGTATTACTCAGCTCTTCATTGGAGGAGGAGGCTTCATTTTTAACATCACCTTAGAAACGTTGAACTTGTTTGTAGTCTTGAGGGCTAGCTAGCTAGTGCGTCATCTCTCTGGTATCTGTCCCAAAGGTTGCCAGGTGTGTTGCTCTTCCCTGGAGGAACTTTGGTATGAATTCTTGACGGTCCTTGTGTAGATATATTATAGGAAAACATCTCGTTTACTAGTCTCTGATTTATTGTATTCTCTGCAGAGCCTATGTCTAGCTTGCCTTGTTAATAAAGGCCCGATAATCTATCTTAATATATTTGTAGTTATGATCTCAAAAAAATCTCACCAAATTCAGCCATTCCCTTCTCCCTTTTCTCCCAAGCCAATCCTTCCTGAACGCCATGCCTCTTTTCTCGGATATCTTCAGTATTTTCTTATCTTTTGGCTTCTATCTGTTTTTTTTTTTTCCAAGTTTCCATTATCTTTAATAAAAAAAAAAAGAAAGAAAGAAAGAAAAGAAAATCTGGGCTGCTACCTCCCTCGAGTTGCTGTACTATCAATGTTCCTTTCCCTGCCCCATGTCTGAAAAGAGGCAGTCACTGGCTGAGTGTGACCATGAGGGCTCTGATCCCAGCCTCGGAAGGCTGAGACAGAAAAAGGATTTGGAGTGAGAGCCTGTCCAAGGTGTAGGGGGTGAGGACAGTCGTATCCTTACCCAGTCCCCATCCTTCCTTGAAACTTTTTCCCTTTTAAGTTGCTTCCTTAGCTCCATACCTACAGTTTGCTAGCTCTGGTTTTTTGTTTGAACTTGTGTGTATACATACTTAGTTCCCAAAAGAAACTCCGAGCCTGATCCTATTGTCATTCAGCCTGCTCTCTGTTCTCCAATGGCTACTGTTGTCTTGCCCTTTCCTCCTCCCTCCTCCCACTGTCTTACAACAGAACAATTGTGACAGGCTTTTCTTTCTTCTGTCTCTCCTCCTCTCTCCTTGTCTCCTCTTGTCTCTTCCCCAGCTCTCCTTTTTGAGATAGCGTTTCCCTCTGTAGCCCAGCCTGGTCTCAAACTTCACAGATTTTCTGCCCTAGCCTCCCTCACAAGAGCTGAGATTACGGGTATTATAATGCCACACTGGTATGGTGGGTATTGTGTTCCCCAAAATATTGTGTGTTCCCCGAAATAAACTTATCTGGGGTCAGAGAGCAGGACAGTCACAATATTAAACATGAGGATAGGCAGTGGTAGCACACGCCTTTAATCCTAGCATTCTAGAGACAGAAATACCTCTGGATCTCTGAGTTCAAGGCCACTTTAGAAACAGCCAGGCACGGTGACACACACCTTTAATCCAGAAATCCAGCCTTTAATCCCAGGGAGTGATGGCAGAAAGTAGAAAGATATATAAGGTGTGAAGACCAGGAACTGGAAGATTTGGCTGGTTAAGCATTTGGCTGGTTAAGCTTTTAGGCTTTGGAGCAGCAGTTCAGCTGAAATTCATTCTGGATGAGGACTCAGAAGCTTCCAGTCTGAGGAAACAAGACCATCTGAGGAACTGGCGAGGTGAGGAATCTGTGGCTTGTTCTGCTTCTCTGATCTTCCAGCATTCAGCCCAATACCTGGCCTCAGGTTTGTTTTTAATAATAAGACTCTTTAAAGTTCATGCTACACACTGGCAATCTCCCCTGGACAGTCCTTTCACCTCTCTCTTACTTTTTTTAAATTTCCCTTGGTTTTTCGAGACAGGGTTTCTCTGTGTAGTTTTGGTGCCTGTCCTGGATCTCGCTCCGTAGACCTGGCTGGCCTCGAACTCACAAAGATCCGCCTGGCTCTGGCTCTGCCTCTGCTGGGATTAAAGGTGTGTGCCGCCACCACCTGGCCTCACCTCTCTTGGTTTTTCTATGGCTCATATACATATAAAATACTTAATGCAGTTCAAAGGTGACAGCTAACCTCAGTTGTCAACCTGACTGCATCTGGAATCAACAGCCAGGCACACCTATGAGGGATTTCTTAATCATTTGAGGTAGAAGAACCCATCCTAAATTGTGGCCACACCTTCTGGTGGTAGCTTTTGCTTTTTGGCTTCTTGCCCTCACACTTGATGGCAAGTTCATACTGTTGCTGAGACTTTCCTTGGCTGTTTTTAGAATGTATTTCTTTGGGATTCCAACTAGACTGAAGACCAGTGGCTCTCTAGATAGAAGTCCTCTGGAATTCCAACACCAGATTGGGACTGGTGAGACATCCAGTCTCCTGGACTGAACTACTACTAGATTCTTGCCCCTTTACTCAGGAGACAGGCATTGTTGGGCTACCCAGCCACAGCCTATAAGCTACTCTAATAAACTCTGTGAATGAGAGTGTGTGTGTGTGTGTGTGTGTGTGTGTGTGTGTGTGTGTGTGTGTGTGCCTGGTCTCCAAGGAGGCCAGAGGAGAACATCAGATTCCCTGGAGTTATGAGCCATGATATAGACACTGAAACTAGAACCTGGGTCTTCTGAAAGAGCAGCCAGTGCTCTAAACCTCAGCGCCATCTCCCCAGCTACTCGCTTATCCCCTAGAAGAAAGTATATAAGAATCATGAGAGTTCTCATTTTCTCCGCTCCCTTTGTCCACTCAAGACATTTGTTATTGTTTATATTAGGAAAATAAAGTTGTCCCTTTTTTCTACTCTTGCAATTCACCACTGCTGCCAACTGGTGGCAGTAATGTGTCATGCTGTCCAGCCTACCAGTCCACGATTGCATTAAATCATAGTTTTTAACTGGCACTTATTTTTGAAAGTCAAGCCACAATTTTTTCCAAAAGCGATCAGTTGACCCAACGTTGATAACAAGAGGAATTCAAAATACCTTACCTTTTAGAATCAGTAAGCCTGTTACAGGCAAAAACTATCACCTAAAGGTAGAGAACCAAAACTACTCAAAACATGGAAAGGAGAGGGGCCTAGGAGCATTCACTATAATTCTAGCACTGGGGAGGTAGAAGAAGGTGAACCTCTTAAGGTAGAAGCCACAGTGAGACACTGTCTCAAAAAAAGAAAAATGTTGGTGTTGCATGCCTTTAATCCCAGCTCTCGGGAGCAAGAGGCAGATGGATCTCTGCAAGTTCAAGGCCAGCCTGGGCTACAGAGCAAACTCTATACAGGCTACACAAAGAAACCCTGTCTCAAAACATGAACTCGTGCGTGAGCACGGGCACATGCACACACATATCCTACTATGAAGGACAAGAATTATGTTCATACTCATTGGTCCAATATTTAATAGTAATATTAATTTTAGCTTTTTTTGTTTTCCTTACAACTATAAATAAAACCGTGTAGATCCCCAGATTTCAACTTTACATACTATACTTCTTGATTATTACCATTATTATTCTTTTCCACCTTCTAGTCATCCTCTTAAATAGATCAAGAAGTCTTTTGTATTTAACTGAAGGTGGGCTCAAAGTAAAAAGTCAATTTTCAGGCAAAGAGGATTTGTTGCTATTATACGTTCTTTTCTAGAACCTATCTTCTTAAACTGTTGGTCATGACCACATAATGGATGTTGAGTAACTGAATGGGGGATGTGTATACAAAATTTGGCAACAATAAAAGGTTTCCTAACATGCAAAGACCAAATATTGAAAGTCAAATACTTAATAAATGTGAATTGTTTCTGGCAGCACTTGCCTGTGTCGTATTGTGTGACTTCACTATAGCCTTGGTTTCAAACACATACACACTTTGCACCATGCATGTTATACCAACCAACAACAACAAGTGCTGTGTGTCTCACCTCAGCTCAGATGTTAGGAATTGCAGAATTTTTACTGTAGATACAAAGTGTTCTCTTATAGAAACAAAATTTAACTACAGAAAATAAGCACTTTTAATATTTTCCTACTTTCATTCTTTAGCATGTAAGTATCAATATATCTCTGTATTGGTTTTGTATTAGAATGTTTTTTAATTGCTTTTTCAGGGGCTGGGAATACAGCTCAGTGGTAGATCTCATGCTGAGCATACACAGATCCTGGGCTTTATCCCCAGAACCACAAAAGAATAAATAAGCATTCAGGGTTAGAAAGATGGCTCAGTAGGTAAAGATGCTTTGCCACACGGGCCTTGAAATGTGAATCTATTTAGTCTTACCAATAAAAACCAGGACTCAAATATCAGAGTAATAACCAGAAAGATCAGAGAAGCAGAGCAGCCACTAATGACTTCTTACCTCTATAAATTCTCTGACCAAAAAAGGGGCTGAGATCCTGTATCCACCCACCTTATATCCCTGTCTCCACTTCCTGAGTGCTAGGATTAAAGATGTGAGTCTCCCTAGTACTAGGATCAAAAGTGTGAACCTCCCAAATGCTGGGATCAAAGGCATGAGCCTCTCAGGTGCTAGGATTAAAGGTGTGTGCCACCACTGCCTGGCCTCTATGGTTAACTAGTGGCTAGTTCCACCCTCTGATCTCCAGACAAGCTTTAGTTGTTAGAGCACAAAGTACCACACAACAAATCCTAATGACTTGAGTTCAATCTTCAGAACTCACAAAAAAGTGGAAGGAAATAACTGACTCCACCAAGCTGTTCTCGAACCTGCAGACACACACTGTTGTGCTCACACTCACACATATATACACAATAATAGTAGTAATTTGCCAATTGAGTTTCAATTAAAAAATCATTAGGGGGTTAGAGAGATGGCTCAGTAGTTAAGAGCACTGGCTATTCTTTCAGAGGACCTGAGTTCGATTTCCAGCACCCACACGGTAGCTTACAATCATCTGTAACTCTAGTTCAAGGCGATCTGACACTGTCTTCTGCCTCCACAGAGTTAGAACCTAATTTCTAATAGTTTCTGAAGTGGTCCTAAACATCTACTATTTCATAATACACATTTATGCAAATCAGAATCAGCATCTGCAGAATTGACAATTATAAAGTCAGAATATTAGCTCTGAAAAATATCAAACATGCTCAATGTCCAATGATAACAACTATTCAGTCAAGATGTAATTCTTTTTGTAAAATGAATAAGCATGGCCATTTCATTAGTATGCAAAATTAATTTTTAATAAATGGAAAATCTATATATATCAAAGAATTATTAGAATTAATTTCTTTGTGAGTTACTATCAGTAAATCCTTGCCTTGTATACCTATTGATAAACATGTATATACAAGGTCCTGTGAAATGTTCTCAAAGAAGGATAAGGAGTATAATATGTCTAAGGAACTCTCCTGTGGAGGACCCCTATCAAAGCCACCAGAAAGCCACTCTAGGAAACCGTGCAGGGCATTCGGATGCAGTTAGTTCTCTTCCCTTATTACCAATTCTCTCAATGTTTCATATTTAGACCACAAACGTATTGTTTGCTGTTCCCAGACTTTAAGCTTGCTTCCTCACATATATTGTACTTAAGTTTTTCCATTTGCCCCGTTCTCTAGAGATGCTCTTTAGTGCCTTAACACCCACTAACACACCTGACTCCTTTTGCTTCAGTGTAACCTGACTGCACTTCACTACACAACTGAGGACCTCACTTTATTGTTCTCCAAGGCAGGAGCAGCTCTTTTCTAGAATGTGTTTTCTTTGTAGGTTTATTTTCTTGTTTTGCTGGAGAACATTCTCAGTTACTCAAACTCTCCAGGCATCTCTAGTATATCCTAGCACTCAAGCTATACCACCAGCCTGCATGAAAATAAGAACTTGCCCTTGAGATTTGTATTTTTTGAGACAGGGTCTTACATAGGAAGGCTAGCTTGGAATTTACTCTCCCTGGGCTACATAGTGCATTCCAGGTGGCCCACCAGTAGTGTGAGACTCTGTTGAGCAAGGTGGTCCACTCCTTTAATCCCAGCACGTAAGTAGAGGCCAGAAGATCAGGAGTTTAAGGAGAGCTATACAACTACAGAGTTTAAAGACAGCCTGGGCTGCAAGGGACTTGTCTCAGAAGAGACAAAAAGACAAAGAGGTTTGGTGGTGGCAAATGGACTTGGTAACAAAAACTGAGTATTTTACCCAGTGACAGAACAGAAACCTCACACCTCCCATAGATTTGGGGCATGCCTCATAAACTGGACGCATGGAGGAAAGAGTTTGTTGAAGCCTGTAGACCAGATGAAACAGAGAAAATGAGACAGAAACAGAAAAGGGCCAGAAGTGGCTCAGTCTTTGTTCCTTCTCATCCTCTTTCCCCGAAGGGTGTGGGGAGTGGAGACTGAGGAATTTTTCTCATTCTTTGTAAGAGTAGAAATTGTCTCCTTTTCTTGAAAACAAAAGTAGTGAAAGATTTTAATGCTCCCTGGTGGAAATGGTGAAATGCTGCTCCAATCCCCTTCTGATAAGAATTTGTAATAGCTGCTGGGCATCTGTTGACTCAAAGCCACTTTGTCTAAGGTTGGTGTCCTGTCCAGGGGGTCTTTCATACTATTGCTGATCAATAAGGAGGTGTAGAAGTCAGCTCATAGGAGGTTGAGGCTGGAGAATCTTCATGAGCTTGAGTCCATCTTGGTCTACATAGTGAGACCCACTCTTAAAATAAAGAGGCCACAGAACTAAGAGCTTGGCCATCTTAACCCAGTTGGGGTCAATTTGGATGTCAGCTGTAACCTCTCAAACACTGTGTGACCTGCATGTCCTCATTACACAGCCTGGTTCCTTTAGATCAAGTCTTCATTACTCACAGCAGCAAGCAGCATGTGGGTGTTGCAAAAAAACCTGGGAACAAAATATTCTCAATGTGAAAGGACAAAAATAATTAATTCAAAATCAAGCAATAATAATCCAGAAGTGTTTCTGGCAGCACCTGCGCCAAGGTGACAAACAGGAATACTTGGCACTCTGCATGGCATCATACCACGCAAGGCCAGCCAACAGTGCCTCAAACATCTCCACTCAGACCTGAGGTGGTTATATGCTATGAATTTCAGAGTTTCACCGTACACAGTTTACTGCTTTTATTTATGATTTAATTTTGAAAAACAGGCTTTTTATAACATCTTACCATTATTCCTCAGCATATAAGTCTCAAATTAATATATCTTTTCATTGTTTTGAGTTAGAATGTTTGGCTTTAAAAATTGTTTGAAATTCTGACTTCAGTTTCATGTTTTAAAAATTGTTGAATGAAATCCAGCCTGAGATAAGGCTAGCATTTATAACTGTTTCTGAAATGACCCTAAACATACTTCCATGGCCTCTGAGATACAATGAAGAGATAGACTTACAAGTTCAATGTCATAGAAAACCCATTTAGTGAAATAAATTCCCAAATTTAGGGAAGGATCTAGATATAGGAGCACTTAAGACCAAACACGAGCCAGAAAGAACCTCTTTGTCATACTACAGTTAAATGCTAAGAGTACAGAACAAAGAAACAAATTTGAAAGCTGCAAGGCAAGGCAAGTAAAACTTTAAATTATATATTTCAGCCTTTTAACTGCTAACATTTACTTCATCTAATTGTCCTTTAATGTTAAGAAGAA
This sequence comes from Onychomys torridus, assembly GCF_903995425.1. NCBI lineage: Eukaryota > Metazoa > Chordata > Mammalia > Rodentia > Cricetidae > Onychomys > Onychomys torridus. Next base: position 93,382,981 of record NC_050449.1, on the reverse strand, counting down.
AAATTAATTCCAAACATAAATGAAAGTAAATCATGACCACTAACCCAGTACTGTGGACAATACTACATACAGACAAGGAAGAAAGCTATACAAAATTATGAGATCTCAGAAAAGACTAATCTCAATAGAAGACAAATAAGCAAATGAGAATTATGAATGAATAAAATGCTGTTAACTCAAGGGAAAAAAAAGGAAAACTTTTAAAATAGTAAGATAAAGTACATAAAAGGGAGTAAAGTAATATAAAAGAAATAAGCTGCCTAAGGATGAGAAATACACAGATAGTCTGCATCCTGTATGTTATTGTGTTGTCTTTGAATTTTTTGGCTCCTAAGAGACATTGGATTATGAAAACTGCTGGATTAAACCAACCTATATATTTTTTAAAACATCTTGACTTGAAAATTTAAGTCAAAAGGTATGTTACTTTTGGGGAGAGGTTATGCTTTTTTTTCCACAGGCTGTCCTTTCCATGGGGGCAATCCCTACCACAGCACTAAAGACGTCAAGATCCTGGACAGCAAGAGCACTGAGGTGGATGATGGTCACCTTAACAAGCTCACATGGGAGGTGATTTGAAGACTGAGTGTGGGCAAGCTAGTAGCTGTTCTCACTGGTGGGGCTGTGTCTGTCCCTGCTGCCTTTCCACCATCTCCCCTCTACTCCCTGTCCAAAGTTCCTGGTTCTGGTTCAGCTCCAGTAGAGAAGATGAAAAAGAATAAATCAGATAAATGGCCTACATTCCACACAACAAGATCTACAGACTCTTAAGTTAACTGGCAGCACTGATCTACTTCAGAGAAGATGGTGGACACTGAAAAAACTCCATATGGAGTTTGCTTTCTTTGTGGCATAAGCTAGCCATTAGGGCAAGAAACTGATCTTGCCTCAATTGCTGGCATTGTACTGTCCAAATTGGACCAGCAGGACACAAGATAGGTGACTGCCAAACTTTGCCAAAACAAGGTAGGATAGTCCTTCAGAATTCCCTACTTCGCAGGAAAGTCTGTTGGATATGCTAGACCTGTAGGCCAGAGTTGGATGCCCCAATGTTACAGAGGAGCTTTGGGTGACTGTCCAGGCAGCGAGATGTCCCTGTTGTTAGGTAACATTTCACCCTTCTGGGGGTATTTGATGGAATTGAAGACTAGATAGTTATAGTTTTTCTTATTTATGATAAAAGGTAAATTAGGTACAAAACTTTAGCCTCACAAAGATAAGATAGATAATAAGTATTTTCTCTAATTTTGTCAAATACAAATGGACTGGATATTGTAACTGTAACTCTTACTTAATAACTGTTCTGTTGTATATATAGTTTTACTATGTTTTAAAAAAACCTTTTTAATTAGACAAAAATTGGGAAATGCTCTGAAATAATCCTTCTGTACACTGTGAATATGTATTACTCTCATTGTTTAATAAAAAACTGACAGACTGGTAGCCAGACAGGAAGTATAGGTGGGACAGCCAGACACAGAGGACTCTGGGAGGAGGAAGGGCAAAATCAGGAGAGTCACCAGCCAGATGCAGAAGGAGCAGGAGATGAACATGCCATGCTAATAAAGGTAATACCACATGGCAGAGCATAGGTTAAAAATATAGATTAACTTAAAATATAAGAACTAGTTAGTAATAAGCCTGGGCTATTGGAAGAGCTAAGCATTTATAATTTATATTAAGCCTCTGAGTGATTATTTGATAGCAGATAGTCAGGACAGGAAAACTCTGCTTACAGTTGTGGAACAATCTTTTGGGCACTGTCAAGATGTGTCACTCTGGTTTAATAGAAAGCTGAAGAGCCAATAGCTAGGCAGGATTTCGGGCAGAGAGGATGCTGGGAAGAAGAAAGGCCAAGTTGCCAATGGATGCAAAGGCGAAGCAAGCAGGATGGACAAAATGGAGATGAAGTAAGGAGCACATGGAAGATGTAGATTTTAAAATATGGGTTACTTTTAAGTTATAAGAGCTAGTGAGACAAGCCTAAGCTATAGGCTGAGCTTTCATAGCTAATGAAGTCTCTGTGTTATTTTTTGTCAGCTGACTGCCCAAAGAAAAATCCATCTACTTTTTTTTTTCTTTTTCTGAGACAGAGTTTCTCTTTATAATCCTGGATGCTCTGGAGCTCCCTCTGTAGACTAAACTAGCCTCAGAATTACAGAGATCCACCTGCCTCTGCCTCCTGAGTGCTGGGATTAAAGGCATGTGCCATCACAGGACTTCCACAGAATATTCTATGAAGCAGCTGCATAATACAAACTCTTGGCTGGGCATGATGGTTCATGTCTTTAAGACCAGCACTCTGGAGGCAGAGGCAGGTGGATCTCTATGAATTTGAGGGTAGCCTGGTCTATAGAGTGAATTCCAGGACAGCCAGGTCTATGTAGAGAGACCCTGTCTCAAAAACAAAAAACAACAACAAAATTCTTCTTAGTTTACAGAACTTCCTCCACAAGAGATCACAATTTTAAAGGCATAAAGCAAATCTTAGCAAATAAAAAATTAATAAGTTTCTTGAATTTTATCAAATCATCAGTTTCTTGAATCCTATTAAATCATAGTGAAATAAAACTAGAATTCACCATTTAGAAAAACCATGGAAAATATAAAAAAAAAAAAAAACATATGAAGATTCAGCTATTTGGAACAATCAGTGGTCATTTGTGGAACGTCGTGTGTGTGTGTGTGTGTGTGTGTGTGTGTGTGTGTGTGTGTGTGTCTGTGTGTGTGTCTGTGTGTCTGTGCGTGTGTCTGTGTCTGTGTGTGTCTGTGTAAGTGTAAAAACTCCTAGAATCAAATGAAAGTACAACATAACATGATTAGTGTTATATTGCAAAGGCAGTTCTAAGAAGGATGAATATAAATGACCACATTAAAAAAATCCAAGTGATAAATCTAGTGTAAGAGTAATGTAACATTGCATCTCAAAGTCTTATAAGATAGGAACAAGCCACTCTCCCCCACAAAAAGGTAGTGAAAGAAAAAAATGTACTAAAGTTCAGAACTGAAATTAATGAAATAGATGGCAAAGGAACAATACAAAGAATCAAATAAAACACTGAGTATTGAAAAGATAAATAAGATGAAAATCCCTATCCAAATTAACAAACAAACAAACAAATAAATAAATAAATAAATAAGAGAGACTTAAATAAAATTAGAAATGAAAACAAGACTATAATACAGCACTACAAACCAGATGATCAACAGGAAATGTCTTGAATATTTATATTTCAGTGGATTTGAAAATAGAGAAGGATAAACTCTAGACACATCTGTCCTCCCAAAATTGAATCAAGAGCATGTAAACTGCCTAAACAGATAAATCACAAGCAAGAACTAGAAGTATCAACAATACAGAGCAAAACAAGCTCACTGCTAAGTTCTATCCAACCACTAATGAGAAGTCCAAAGCCAAATAGATTCACGGCTGAATTCTACCAGACTTTTGAGGAAGATCTTAAAATAATGATGATAATTATGAAGAACTAGCATCTGTGATCTTCAAATATTCCATAAAACACAAAAGGAAGGTCTTTCAAGATGGTGCAGTAGGAAAGGCACTTACCACCAAGTCTGATTACCTGGTTTTAATCCCTGGGACCCACATGATAAAAAGAAAGAACCAATTCTTCCAAGCTGTCTTCTGTCTCCCACACATGCTCCATGACATGAACATGAATGCACACACACAAATAAAAACATGATGTAATAAAAAATTAAACAGATATGAAGAGAATGCTTCAAAACTCATTTTAGAAAACTATTATTAGCCTGTATCAAAACAAGATAAGGACACATGGGGGCAGGGAGAAAACTATAGACTGAATCCCTGACTAACACAAATGGAAAAAATTCTTCAATAAAATATTTTTAAACTAAATTCAACAACACATTTAAAAAAATCATACACAAGCCAGGCATGGTGGCACATGCCTTTAATCCCAATACTTGGGAGGTAGGGATAGGCAGATCTCTGAGTCTGAGGCCAGCCTGGTCTACAAAGTGAGTTCCAGGACAGCCAGGACTACATAGAGGAAACTGTCTGGAAGAAAACAAACAAAAAAAATCATACACCATTGTAGCAGGAATCTTAACAGGTCTTATTAATGAAATCAAACCTGAGGTCAGTTATTGGGGTGAATGCTGGAAGATCAGAGAGACAGAACAAGCCACAGCTTCCTCACCTCAATAGTTCCTCAGCTGATCTTGTTTCCTTAGACTGGAAGCCTCTGTGTCTAGTGGCTGTCTGTTCTCTGACCCCAGATAAATTTATTAGGGTGCACAATATTTTGGGAAACACAATACCACCACACACCATGATCAATGTTCATTTTAGAGATGAAAGGATGATTCAACACATGTGAATCAATAAATATAATACATTTTATGAATAGAATCAAGAATAAAAGTCACACAATTATTTCAACAAATGCAGGAAAAAAAAAGAATAATCACCACAAAGCTCAGCATCTCTTCATTATAAAGCCCAGAAGAATTAGGGGCAGAAAGTTGACACCTTATCAAGAAGACCTATAAATAACATTAAGGTAAACAGAGGAAAACTGGAAGCATCTTCTATAAAATTGTCACCATTCTTATTCTATACAGTGATGGAGTCTCAGCCATAGAAATAAGGCAAGAGAAAGAAAATGGATACAAAGAGTAAGGAAAGAAATAAAATTTAAAAGTTTTTTAAACTAAAAAAAATAGTTTAGATAGGGTTTCTCTATGTAGTCCTGACTGTCCTAGAATACTCTATGTAGACCAGGCTAACCTCAAACTCACAGAGAGCTGCCCAGCCATATCATTTCCTGTCTCAACCTTCCTAGTGCTGGGATTAATGGCTTGTGTGTTTCCCAAATACTGGGAGCAAAGGCATGAGATCCCAAGTGCTGGATTAAAGGTGTGTGCCACCACTGCCTGGCTTCTATGTCTAATCTAGTGGCTGGCTCTGTTCTCTGATCTTCAGGTAAACTTTATTTATTAAGAGTGCAAACAAAATATCACCACAAAATTCATTATCTGATAATCATTTTCCACATAGTAGAAAGGCCACAAAGTGAACATACAAAAATCAGGTTTTTTTCTATATACTAATAATAAACATGTTGAGAAATTAGGGAAACAATCCTGGGAATCTTATTCACAGTAGCCTGGTTGGGGGTGAGGGTTCAACTTTAAATAAATCTAAGCAAGGACGTAAAAGCCTTCTACAATGAAAACTATAATTGTTTTTAGTAAGTTGAAGAAGGCACTAGAAGTTAGGAAGACCTTCCATGATCATGGTTTGACAGAATTAACATTGTAAAATGGCCAATGTTGCTGAATATGATCTATAGATTCAATGTGATCTCTGCTAATATTCCAATGACAAACTGTTACAAGTTCATATAGAAAAACCTACATAAGCTAAAGCAATCCTGACCGAAAAGAACAATGCTGCAGCTATCACAGAACCTAATTTCAAATTAAACTACCAAGCAACAGTAATGAAACAAGTTTGGTGCTGGCAGAGAAACAGATATGTAGATCCAGGAACAAAATAGGAACCTGGGAATAATCTCCTGAATTTATACCATCTGATTCTCAGCCAAGGAACAAAAACCAGACTTTAGAAGAAGGACAGACTCTTTCGGAAAGGTGTCTGAAAAATAAAGTATCCATACCTAGAAGAATGGCCTCTGAGGGTACCTGTACTCACACGCGCAGACACACACACACACACACACACACACACACACACACAGCCATTTAAGAGTGGTTAAGCTGGATTGGTAGATCTATTTGTAGTTTTTGAGCAAACATCACATTGATTTCCACAGTGGCTCTAGTAGTGTTCATTCTAACAGCAGTGACTAAGTGTCCCTCTTCCCCCCAACAATGACAGCATTTGTTGTCATTTGTAACCATCTGACTGAGATTAAAATCTCAAAGAAGTTTTAATTTGCATTCCCCTGACAGCTGAGGATGTTGAACATTTTTTTCAAAGTGTTTTTCAGCCACTTGTGTTTCATCTTTTGAGAATGCTGTTTAGTTACAAGCCCCATTTTAACATTGGGTTGTTGGTTTTCTGTCTTTTGAGATGGTGTTCTGCTATATGGTCCAGACTGACATTTAACCTGAGGTCTTCCTTCCACATTACCTGCATGTATCACCACATTCAGTTTTATTTTATTTTGTTGTCATTGCATCTGTTAGTTCTTGCTATCATCCCTGGCCTATTGGAGTCCTAGACGTCCATCAGTTGATGACTATATAGGGAAATGTGGAATATTTATACAGTGGAATCTTATTTAGCTAGTAAGAAGAATGAAATTATTAAATTCACAAGTAAATGAATGGAGCTGGAAAAAACCATTCTGAGAGGAGTAACCTAAATCCAGTAAGACAAGCATTCAATGTTTTCCCTTATCTGTGGATATTAATTTTTAATCTTCAGATGTGTGTTTCATTTGGAATATCTATAGAAGTCAGGAAATTACTAAGAGGTCATGAGGAGGAATCTTCAAAGGAGGGGAAATGCAATGCGCTGCTATAAAGGGTTTACAAGAAATAATGGAACAGGGAGAATCAACCTAGGGGTTATAGGGTAGACAGAGGACAGAGGATTGGGAGGGATAAAAACACAAAAGACCTTCTGAAAAATACATATGGAGCTGGGCAGTGGTAGCACACACCTTTAATCCCAGAACTTGGGAGGCAGAGCCAGGCAGATCTCTATGAGTTCGAGGCCAACCTGATCTATAGAGCGAGTTCCAGGACTGGCTCCAAAGCTACACAGAGAAACCCTGTCTTGGAAAAAAAAAAAAGACATATGGCAACCTACTACTGAAGAAACATTCTAAAACACATATGTATATATGTACATAAAAGGGGTTAAAATGGAGTTAGCCTGTAACAGGGCAGCAATGCCCCTACTAGACACCAGAGGCTAACACATAAAAAAGTAAGGTACCAGGAAAGGGTTACTTCTTCTGGAGCTATTGAACAGTGAGACCCTGTAGACACACAAATATTAGAGACTACTGAACTTGCTCTTGATTGCCCTCTAGAATAAGACTGTAAGATCCTATTGCTGAAGACACCACATGCTTGAGTTGTAGAACATGGCAAAATCAAGTTGAGGTAGGCCTGTAAGCTTCATTGCTGGGGATGTCTTTCTGTATGCTGTGAATGTGTTGCTCTGATTAATTGATAAATAAAATGCTGATTGACCAGTAGCCAGGCAGGAAGTATAGTATAGGCGGGACAAGCAGAGAAGAGAATTCTGGGAACAGGAAGGCTCAGTGAGGAGACATCAGCCTGCCTTCCAGGAAGCAGCATGTAACAGGCATTCAGGTAAAGCCATGGAACAGGTGGCAACATATAGATTAAAAGAAATGGGCTGAGTTTAACTGTAAGAGCTAGTCAGTGGTAGCCCTGAGCTAATGGCCAAGCAATTTTAAATAATATTAGCCTGTGTGTGTTTATTTGGGTCTGAGTGGCTTCAGGACCAGTGGGTGAGAGAGATTTGTCTTGACCACGGACCAGGCAGGACAGGAGAAAACTTCAACTACAAATTGCACCCAACATGGCAAGAATTCATTAAAAAACTGTTGATGGCCTCACAGGCCAGGGGTTTCATCCAGAATGGTTTCAAGGCAACTGGCTCAGAGAATACAGCCTCACTGACTACTCCATTAACCTAAACTTTTCTTTTTGTCCCATTAGGAATACAGTGCCCCCAACCAGCAGGAAGTAGTATGAGAAGCTATGCCCAAATTCCCAAATATACCAAGCTGGCTTTGGAGATGAAATTGGCTCACTCCTTCTCTAAACCCAAACATATTGCTAAAAAAAGGTTGAGAGATTGTTCTGTCCCATATCAGAAAAGCCCTCTGGTGTGGGACAGAGAAAAACCAATATTTTTATTTAAAGCAGGTTGATTATAAATGCAGTCTCTTTCTAAAGAAAAAAGGGGATAGTATAGATATAATAGGATGAAAGGGTAGATTAATGAACCCACTTATAAAGAACAACAACTTGTTTAGAAATGTTTTACATTACTATGGATTTTAGTTTATTGATACAAATTTAAACTTAATTTTGTTATTATATATATATTTCTACTCTCATGTAGGAAACTATGGCTTGGTGGTAAGCTAAAGGGTAGTCAGTGGCTCTTCGCTAATTCTCTCTCTTCGGCTATGACTCCTGTATTCATCTACACTTCATCCCTACTAGTTGGCTTTCATTGTGCAGGAAGATGCTATGCAAGCTACCAAAAAAGCAATCGCTTATTATACCCCGCTGTGAACTACAATAACGACTGGCTAGACACACCCACTTGTGGAATAGTAGCACAAACATCATGGGAGTAAGTAACCATTTCCTGATTGGATTTAAACCCCCTCCACAAGATGAAACCTATACCTGGCACCATTATCAGGTTAAGAAACAATGGCTAGACAGATCATAGACCATGGAGTAAAACCTGCTATTGAGCTGCTAAATGGACATACTATTAATCTAGTTCCTAATGACTTATCATTACACCTATAGATCAATGTATCTCTCAACCCTCATCTGAGAAGCTTCTATTAAGTAGAATATGCTTAACACGAGTGACCCGAAACTGGGCAAGGTACAGGGAATAAGAGACTACAGACTGCTCAGCCCTAAACAAAATATACATACCTCACCTCTCTTCTCAAGTCTCAGGGATCATGGCAGAAGAGGGGACAGAAAGAATGTAAGAGCTGCACAATGACCAGAATGGGAAGATGTCACGAAAGATGCAACACTGTCACTTCTATCTTGGTGGTAACTAACAGCTGTCTAATTGGACTTAAGGCCTACTTCAACAGTAGGGAAATCATTCCTGGTACTGGAAACCTAGCCTCCTCCCCAGGGCTAGTGAGGTCATGGATCTTAGAGAACCTGCTGTAGCCACGTTGCTAGACCAGTCTAATCCCCAGCTGCATTCTAAATACTCATCCTTCTCACAGGTAAGAGTAGCTCCTGCTTCTCACCAAAACAGCTTCTCTTTGCAGCAGACTGAGACCACGACAGAATGCTACAAGCGATCACAATGTAAAGGGCAGCTCATCTTGTGGTACTCTGCTCCAACCCATAGGTCTACAACAAAACCCCTGTACCAATGTCTCAGGGAACACCAAGGAAGAAGCAACAGGAAGATTTTAAGAGACAGAGGACCAGGATACAATCTTCTGATGTGAGATTGTATCTCTTAGAAATAACAGGAAAGCAACACCCTTTATATCTCAACAATATGACTGCCTAAACAAGACCTGGACAATAACCAATAGAAATGCTAACACAGAAAAGTGGAAATCTCTCAGGGTCCATCCCTAGACAAAGAACTACAGGCAACTCAAGACAGCTGAGAAATGAAGAATTAGGATAAACCTCATGTTTGGTTATTCAAAATTAAGTGGTCAGCCCTGAAATCACACACATACAAGCAACACTAAATGGGCTCAACAGGTTTGTGTTTAGATATTTATATATTCATATACATATGTAACTTTTGTTTGTTTGTTTTTTGTTTTTTTGTTTTTCAAGACAGTGTTTCTCTGTGTAGCTTTGGGGCCTGTCCTGGAACTTGCTCTGTAGACCAGGCTGGGCTCGAACTCACAGGAATCCACCTGCCTCTGCCTCCCGAGTACTGGGATTAAAGACATGTGCCACCACCGCCCGGCTTTCATAGGCTCTTTTTAAAAAAATTGTTATAGCCAAGTGGTATTGGCATATGCCTTTAATCCCAGTACTCAGGAGGCAGAGGCAGGCAGATCTCTGTGACTTCAAGGCCAGCCTGGTCTACAAAGCAAGTTCCAGGACAGGTTTCAAAGCCACACAGAGAAACTCTGTCTCAATCTGGACACCACCCCCCCCCAAAGGAGTCTATGAAGTTGAGAGGCAGCAGAGGAAAGGAACATAGGAAAAGTGGGGCTGCAGGCAGGAAAAGGATGCAGGACAAGATTATATTTTAATGTTTAAAAACTGCAAAAAATTATTAAAATTAAGTCAAGCATAGTGGTACACATCTTTAATCCCAGCACTTAGGAGGCAGAAGCAGGTGGATCTTTGTGAGTTTGAGGCCATAGCAACTTCCAGGCTAGCTGAAGTTAAATGGTGAGATTCTGTCTCAAAAAAACAAAACAAAACAAAAAAAGATGATAATAAATAAACATAAAAATTTAAAAAGAGTATAAGAGATAGAGGTAGTGGGTGACTACAGGGAAATATCTTCTGGTCACAGCAGGGCAGCTGCATATTTAAATAAATTCACAGTAGTTGGAATACTGTGTACAAAACCTATGCAAACTCAAGTCAGAACAAATTCTATCATGCTGAAGGGAGTTGGCACAAAGTTCCACTTCTAGTTCATGGAAATACTGGCAATTGTTACCTCCTGAGAGAAAGAAGGCAGCTTTCCCTAAGAGTGTAGCCCTCAGTAAGTCACTGCTCTAGTGGAAGACCACACATCCAAGAATATTTCAGCAGCACAAATTGGGCTTGAAGGATTAAAAAAAAATACAAAACTGGCTAGGGGGCAGGTCTAGAAAGAGTTAAGGGAGGAGGGGGCCTATGATCAAAATATGTTGTAGGAAATAACCAAGAACTATTAAGATTTTGAAAAAGAAAACAACAGAAAAGCCAAAGACAACAGAATGAACAGACTGAGCATATGGAACAGGAGAAAATCTCTGCCACTTACTCATGTGTCAGAGATTAATATCCCAACTATTTCAAGATCTCTGAATCAGTGTATGGAATTTCATTAAGCATTCAGGGTGCCATTAAGTGCCAACCAAACTTCCATGTGAATTTTACCGTCTTATTTTTATGTTTATATAGAGATATGTGGTATTTTGAAAACAGAACTTTTATTTTATGACATAAGAAAGATGCTCAAAGATCATATTAAAAACAAACAAAAAACAGTGATCTAAATACCAGCTGTTTCCTGAAGACAGCCAAATCATCTTTTTTTAATCCACTGCTGAATTTTAACAGTGTTATTCAGGCTATAGTACTATACATGACACATCTTTCTTTAGCAATTCTACAAAAATTGTTGAACAGTTTAAGAATTTCACCCTTAATCTTAGATTGATTTACTTTGTAAGGAAGAATTTGAAGTATTAGCATGTTATTAATTTGAATCCATCCATAATCATTCACAACCTTCTCGGAAACTTCTGTTCAATTGACTTTGAGGAAAACCAAACCCAAACAAAATTCTTTACAATATGAAAATTTTCATTTTCTTCTTTGCTAAAAATCAAATTGAAATACTTAAGTCTGCCAAACCATGTTAATTGTGCATTTCTCGGGCTATCAATGAATGGGACATCATTTTATTTCAATTAGGATTTAAACATTCTGAGATGGGGTGGGCAAGATAGCTCAGCAGGTAAAGGTTCTTGCCACAGTCCTGATGACCTGAGTTCAACCCCCACGGCCCACAAGGCAGAAGGAGAGAACAGACTCTTGGAAGTTGTTCTCTGTCCTCCACACATGGGCTCCTTTCCTCTCTCCAAAAATGTTAATACCATGAACACTCCCTATTAAATATTCTGAGTTAAACTTAATCTCAGAGTTTGCTTTCTAGGAACTAAATAATAGGAACTATGTACCTATTAAAAGATACAGTAGTTCTAGATTACTGTTGACTTTGAGAGAAACCCATGATGCCATTCAGGGAAATGACTAAAATACATGTCTTTGGTACTTATTAATTTTCCCTTGAAAAATGTATCCTAAGACAAGAATTTAAAATAGAAATAAATTAATCAAGTTTGATATATAATTGCGGTGGTATTGTGTTCCCCAAAATATTGTATACCCTAATAAAGTTATCTGGGGTCAGAGAACAGAACAGCCACTAGACAGACATAGAGGCTAGAAAATGGTAGCACTCACACCTTTAATCCTATCACTTGGGAGGAAGAGATCCACCCAGATCTCTGTGAGTTCAAAGCCACACTGGAAATAGCCAGGCATGGTGACTCACACCTTTAATCCCAGGAAGTGATAGCAGAAAGCAGAAAGATATATAAGGCTGAGGACCTGGAACTAGAAGCTCTTAGCTGGTTAAGCTTTTAGGCTTTTGAGCAACAGTTCAGCTGAGAGTCATTCAGGTGAGGACTCAGAAGCTTCCAGGCTGAGGAAACAGGATCAGCTGAGGAACTGGCAAGGTGAGGTAGCTGTGGCTTGTTCTACTTCTCTGATCTTCCAGCATTCACCCAAATACCTGGCTCCAGGTTTATTTTCATTAATAAGACCTGTTAAGATTTGTGCTACATTACTTCTATTATCAAGGCAAAAGTGAAGACACAACATGAACGATGCACACACATATGTTATCCAGAATATTTTTTGCTGACAAAGAATATTCATCAATGTGCAAAAAAAATCAGAGTTAGCAAATATTAGAAATTATTTTGTAAGATTATATATGCAGCTTGATACCAATTTTGACATTAACTTAGGGATTGTTTATATGCATCCATATATGTATCCATATACCCAAACAAAGAAAAATATGAGCATAAAACATATCAAAATGTTAATAATAAATAAATGTAAATCTAAAAAAAAAGAGGCCGGGCAGTGGTGGTGGCACTTGCCTTTAATCCCAGCACTCGGGAGGCAAATACAGACAGATCTCTGAGAGTTAAAGGCCAGGCCAGCCTGGTCTACAGAGCAAGTTCCAGGACATTCAGGGCAACACAGAGAAACTCTGTCTCAAAAAATAAAAAGAACAGAAAAGAAAAAGGGTGGTGGTATACCCTTAGAATCTCAGCACTGGGAGGTGGAGATAGGCAGATTCCCTAGGACTCACTAGTCAGCTCAGCCCAATCAGCAAGATCTCAGGCCAGTAAGAGACCTGGCTTCAAAAACAGGGTGGAGTGCTCCGGAAGAAAAAAGAGGTTGCCCTCTGGCTTACACACACACACACACACACACACACACACACACACACACACACACGCCTATGTAGAGGCACAAGAAAAGGATTATTTGGCAGTAGAATGACCTCCACATGACAAAGTAATTAAATATTACTTTGGAATTTCTAACCAGTGCAACTTGTTGAGGGGAGTAGGGGGCGGGCACAAGAAGAACAGACTATTTTTCCTCTGTGTGTTTGTGTGTGTGTGTGTGTGTGTGTGTGTGTGTGTGAGGGTGAAGGACAGTCTGCCTAGAACCATTGATAATTACTTCTTAAGTAATAGTCATGTGTGTTTGACAATTATAAATTATGATTTTTCTCTGAGAAAATGGATGGCATCCTTCCCTTCTTTCCCTTTGAATCAAATGGCAGGCAAGAAGAATTATTTGAGGAAGCATCAGAACGCACATCAGAACTTACACCTTCTGTAAGACCAGAAGGAGAGAGTGTACTGGAGCCCCACCAGGCAAAGACAGCCAGTCATGGGGCAATGGCGGTGTGGCAATCCTGCTGAGGGTCATCTCCAACAAGACAGGAGGGCTTGTGCTGGGGTGGGAACAGGGTGGGTAGGCTCCTCTGCTTTGTCTCTTGATAGGAACTGCTTGGGTGAGAGAGCTGCCAGGTCACAGATGGGTATGGATGGGCTCAGTGTCTGTAGGACCTTCCCTGTAGAGCATGGACCTAAGTGAAAACTATGGGCTAATCAGTGCTGCTTTCAGAGGTGGATGAATGCCAGTCCCCAGGTTAGGCTGTAAGGGTGCTCAGGAGCCAAACCAACATGAAGAGGAGACAAGGAATACTTTATCACAATTCTCTCTCATTGCTATTTCACATCCCACAACTCTGCCTTTATATACTTTAATTGCTGTGCTGTATTAAACGTATTTGCAGATAATGTAACTAACTCTATTTATACAATAAATTTAAAGATAGAAACTAGGAAAGTTTTCAAAAAGCAATTATTAGAGAGCCAGAAGGAAGACAGAAGGAAAGGAGTGTTTGATATTACTTTACTGCCAACTGGTAATGAGAAGAAATCAATGTGAAACACATGGCCCAGTCCTCAGAGGAAGGGCACTACTCTAACACCAACAGCTAATATAATCTCGAGACAGTTCCAAGTACAATTTGCAACATGACTTTAACATAGCTCACATTGTCTTTTTAATTAAAATTCATAACAAAATGAATTGTCTGTGATACTGCTCATGAAATGAAAATGGTTTTTATCAGTCAATTCTTTTAGTGGGCTGTAATTATGTTTATGGTGTGTGTGTGTGTGTGTGTGTGTGTGTGTGTGTGTGTGTGTGTGTTAGTGACCGCCAAACCCAGAAGATTATGTTGGATCTTGTGTTAGGATTCTCGAGAGCAACTGTGTTCTCAGTCTTTCTAATGCTGCAACCCTTTAATACAGTTCCTCATGTTGTGGTGACCCCCTTTCAACCATAAAATTATTTTCATTACTCCTTCATAACTGTAATTTTGCTACTGTTAGGAATCATAATGTAAATATCTGACATTCACAATATCTGATATGGGAGCCCTGTGAAAGGGTCATTAGACACCCTCCCCCAGAGAGGTAATAGCAGAATAGAACTTATAGAATGAATTACTTTATATATAGAAAGGTGATTTATTAGAATTAGCTTACAGGCTGTGGGTCTAGCAAGTTCAACAATGGCTATTTACCCAGGGAAGGTCCAAGAATCCAGTAGTTGTTCAGGCCATGATACTGGATGTCTCAGCTGGTCTTGAGTACACCCTGAATCCCAAGGAAGTAGACTCTAAAGCCAGTGAAGGAAAGGACTTGCCAGTGAGAGTGAGAGCAAGCAGGCAAAGAGAACAGCAAGCGTGTTTCTTCTACGTCCTTTCTATAGACTGCCAGCAGAAGGGAAGGTGTGGCCTGTGGTGGGTATTGTGTTCCCTGAAATATTGTGTGTTCCCCGAAATAAACATATCTGGGGTCAGAGAACAGACAGCCACTAGAACAAAGCCTAAAATGGTGGCTAGAAAATGGGGAGAGTAAGCCATAACAGAAATTGGGCAGTGGTGGTGCACGCCTTTAATCCCAGCACTTGGGAGGCAGAGCTAGGCGGATCTCTGTGTGTTCAAGGCCATTTTAGAAACAGCTAAGCATGGTGACCCACGACTTTAATCCCAGAAACCCAACCTTTAATCCCAGGGAGTGGGGGCAGAAAGAGAAAAGTATGTAAGGCGTGAGGACCAGGAACTAAAGGAGTAAAGCATATAGTTAGTTAAGCATTTGGTTGGTTAAGTGTTCAGGCTTTGGAGCAACACAGTTCAGCTGAGATTCATGTGGAGGAGGACTCGGAAGCTTCCAGCCTCAGTAAACAGGATCACCTGAGGAACTAGCAAAGTGAGATAACCGTGGCTTGTTCTGCTTCTCTGATCTTCCAGCATTCACCCCAATAACTGGCCTCAGGTTTGTTCTTATTAATAAGACCTATTAAGATTCATGCTACAGTGGCCCAGGTTAAAGGCGAATCTTCCCAACTCAAAAGATCTGGATTAAAAATGAGTCTTCCAAGTTCAAATGATTTAATTAAGGAAATCACTCACAGATGTACCCAGCTGCTTGGGTTTTCGTTAATTCCAGGTATAGTGAAGTTGACAGCCAAGAATCACCATCAGGGATCCTGAAGCTGGAGTCCCAGGGCTTACGAGCGCCTGGTATGGTTGCTAGGAGTGGAAACTCAAGTACTTTAGAAGAGCAGCAAGTAATCTTAAGCACCGAGTCGTTTCTCCAGCCCTAGAGTGGGTTCTTATTGCCAGCTGATTCCATGCCTTTTTCAGCAGCCCTGGAGTCCTGATCCCTCCTTCCCTACTTAGAGGCAGTGACAGAGGGTGGGGGCAGGGGCAGGGAGCATGGGGGTTTGGTCAAGTGTCAGCATACTAATTCAAACACCTTTGGGGAGTGTGTATTGTCTAGCCTGCCATTTTTGCAAGTGTGTAACATGGAATGACATCAGGAATCCAAACACAGTACACGCACTTTCAATCCTAATTGTAGAAAAGGGTATGATTTGTTGGTAGCTTGTAGTTGTTGCTGGCTGATTTTCCTATTTAAAAGGTTTTACTTTTTAGGGGTTGGGGATTTAGCTCATTGGTAGAGTGCTTGCCTAGCAAGCACAAGGCCCTGGGTTTGATCCTCAGCTCCAAAAAACAAAAACAAACAAACAAAATACTAAAAAAAAAAAAAAAAATTTATTTTTTAAATTATTCTGGATATATGTGTGTGTGTATGGGTTTGTACCCACAGAGGTTCGAACAGGGATGGATGCCCTGGAGCTGGAGTTAAAGGTGCTTGTCAGCCACCTGAAATGGATGCTGGGAACCAAATGCAGGTCCTCCAGAAGAGTAGCAAGCCATCTTTGCAGCCCTGATTTTCCTGTTTAACCAAAGTTGGCTTTTGACTGAGAAAGTCAAGGGACCATAACTTATAAGAATTTTAAAATGCTATTTTTCCGTTTCATTTATTTTCACAGCGACATTTTACGTCCAGAAAATATGCTTACTCACTACCAGCCTAGACCAGCCAGCCTAAAGGAGGAGACGGAGCTGAACTTCTCTATCCCTGACTTCGCACTGAGCTTCGGCTTCTTACAGCTCTCCTGGAAACAAGGATCTTAATATGGATTTCTTTTCCAAATTCCTGCCGTGAGATGTAGTAGATGAGTTAATTAAATCAAAGCAAGATGACTAAAACTTAAGAGAGGGAAATAAAACCTGAGAACCTTTTATAAAGAAGAAGAAATAGTAAGAAAGGGTGGGGGAAAACTAACTGTGCTCATCTTTTGCCAACACTCATGTTCCATGATATGAGTTGAAACCAGAGGAAACTGTTTTCACTATTGGTTTTAGCACAGAGCAGTAGTTCTCCTCACCTCTGTGTTTCGGAGCCAGTTGTTAAATAATGTACCAGCACACCTACTGCTACTAATACATGTGGCCAAGGCTAGGACTGGGTCTCGGGGCAACAGATGCTGTTTGCCAACCTGGAAGGAGAGGTAGGATGAGACAATAGTGAAAGTCTATCTCTTGAGTATAGTAAGCGATGTTTACTTACTTCTACACAGTTCATAAGGTTTCGAGGGGAAGACACTGACGTCTGGGAGAACACGTGGGGGACTGGCAGGAGTGAATGATCTTCAGACTTACAATGTCCTATCATACTTTATATCATACTCTTTATATGATCTGATCTGGTAGCCCTTCTGCCATCTCTACATGTTGCTGTTTAATTTTATCTTACTGTTGTCCCCCCACCCCCCAGCAAATCTACTTAACCCTCAGGAGTACGAAGAGCTCACAAAAGAGCAAAATCAGGTAACTGTCATCATGGGATTGGATATAGTCTTGTGTTCCTTCTTGGTTCCTCCTATAAGGCAGTATCTTAATCCCGCCCACCTGGTAGAATGATCCATTGCTTCCCAGATCTCCTGTTGGAAGGTTTTCGAGGAAGCCTTGTTCACTCTGTCCCCATGTTCCTTTCCTCAACCCATGATGCTCATGTGGAAGCCACACATACACAGCAGCAGCTTCCTGGAACCTGGATGCTTTTTTTTTCCTGGCCTTCTCTTGCCTTTCTAGTTAGCAGGTAGCTTTACACAGCGACCCTGCTCTGAGTGATGTTGCTAGTGAGAGAGCATCCTAAGCATCCTAGCATCTTACACAACAGTACTGTCTTTGTAGCTCAGGATCCAGGCTGGTCCAGAGCCTTCAGTGGTAAAGTCTCAACCTCCTCCTCAATTCTCTACCCACTGCCACCTATAGCTCAGAGAATATTTTAGTCTCTTCTATGTTGCTTAAAAAGTTTTCATTTTAATTTGAATTCAATTTTACTTAGTGTTTTTCTTTCTTTCTTTTTTCCTTCCTTTCTTTCTTTTTTTTTTTTTTTGAGGGGGGGCTGGCCTTGAATTCCTGATCCTTCTGCCTCCCAGGTGCTAGGGTTACAGGTTTGTGCCACCAGACCTGGATTTTCCACTTACTGCCTTTAATATCCTCTGTCCCCTTTCCTGCTGCCTTTTGTTCCTTTAGGTAGATCTGGGTGATCTACCTGCATTCTTTTCTATTCAATTTTTTACAATGGAAATTTTTCAAATGTATATGTGTTGAGAAAATTATAGATGTATGTTTCCCATACTGGTTATTTATTACTCTGTAACAAACTACTCCAAAACTTAGTGGCTTCAAACAGTACATATTTACCACCCACTATACAACGTCTGTGAGCTAAGAATTTCGATATAGCTGATATGAGTTCTCTGCTCCATAGTCACACACACGGTTGAATCATGTGTTGGCCAAGGTCTGTGCCTTATCTGAAGGCTCAAATGGATCAGTTTATAAGATAATCAAATGATTGTTATCAACATTCCTTGGGGGCTGCTAATCTAGGGGCTTCCCTTACTTGAATACAATTAGCTAGAAACTAAACTCAGTTTTGTTTTGTTTTTTGCCTCTGCTTCATGTCCACTCACTTCAAAACACCAGGTCCAGAAGGCAATTGAGTCAGTCTTCTGGGAACAACATAATAAATAAGGTTAAAATATTTTATATCTTAACCATAGATGTGCTTAGAGTGTCAAATTACATTCAGCTCACACTCAAGGGAAGAAATCGTGCAAGGCCATGGATACCAGGACTCAGGGGCCATCTTCAAGTCTACTTACCCTAGTGGGAGGGGAGGGAGAGTCTTACAATGGTCAGAGAGCACAACTGAAGAGTCAACAGAGGCTTGAAGAAAGGTTCAAGTGCCCCCATGTCTGAGCAAACAAGAGGCCCAACTCCCAGCACAGGAAGCTCAACAGGAGACTGGTGAAGGGGGATAAGGAGCAGAAAGCTGTGATCAAATAGTACCAAATAGAGTGACTTTGCCCTAAGTTTTCTCGTTGGTAGAAGTATTGGCCACTAGCTGTATGTATATTGTGTTTCCTAAGGGAATCAGAATTTCCATACAGCTAAACACGGAAGTGCTTCTGTTTTCTTCCACACTATTGCTGTGTTTCCCTCAAGGGCCTCGATTCCTGTGGCCATCTCCTCAAGGTGGGAGTTGATTAGGCTTGAGAACTGTACTAGTTCCCCTTCTTATTTCTCTTCTACTGTAAGTAACACAGAACAAGTCCTAGCTCTACCTCATTAGTTCTGACTTTTCCAACTGCCTCTTTAAAACACTGGCAGTTTCTTGGCACACTGCCACTGCATTATCCATCTCAGCTTACCCTGTCTCCAGCCAGAGTAATCATGCCTCCCTTAGAGCTAATCCTTCAAATGTACTGAGGGAAAATCACCAATAAGCGTTGCTGATTAACTTGGAGGTAAAAAGAAGAGGGCTATAGAGCAACCTTCCTAATGCTGCGACCCTTTAATACAGTTCCTCATGCTGTGGTGACCCCCCAACCATAAAATTATTTTGTTGTGGGGCCACCAGAAGCCTCCATGTGATGGAGAGGTGGGAAAGATATAAAAATAGAATGGTGTGTGCGCTATGGAGAGAGGTGGAACTGGAGATGAGGTGTGATGGTGGTCATAGGTAAGAGAGGGGGATGAAGTCTCCATGCTGTCATTGCCCAGTCGGGTTGACAGGATGGTGTACAACAGACCTGAGCTTACAAAGGTGCAGACTCAGCCTCCAAACCTGCTGCCTGGCTGCGGGATCCTGGGTAAGGACAGAGGCCCGAGATGAGGAAAAGCCCACTTTCTGGATTGGACCACCTTTAAGGGTAACCATGGTTGGCAATACCACCAGCAGCCAAATTGGTGTCAGTGGTCCATGGTGCTGCCCCAGACCTTGCATGAAGCCTGAGGTCCATGTGGTCAGATGCAGTCTATGCTACTGCCCAACACCTCAGTGATGTCCTCAGGCTTTGCTACCTCTGAGACCTATGCTGATGTGAGTCGCATGTGTAATCACCTGAGACCATGTTGAGGCTTGTGGTCTGTGAAACAACTGAGGGCCAAAAGTGAATCAGAGATTTTGATATGGTCAAGGTCTGTGTTGATGCCTGTGGTCCATGTTACCACCCAAACCCACATGGATGTCCATGATCGGAGCTTTGGCCTGAAGCCATGTTAATATGCATGGATACTAGAGAGCTGGTCCTGGCCCTCACGGGCCTACAGCATTGAGATGCAGGCAATGGGTGGGTGCAGGAGAGCTAGCCTAGCCCCACTCCTCAGCTAATGGCTTCCTGTATGGATTCAGGAAGAGAAAGACATTCTCTCTTGGGGGGCTGGCCACTAGGAATTTGACCATGCTCCAGTGAATATATGGACAATACAAAATGGACTTGGTTTTGTGTGTGTGTGTATGTGTGTGTGTGTGTGTGTGTGTGTGTGTGTGTGTGTGTGTGTGGTCACAGGGGAGGGGGCAGACATGGGAAGACAGGATGGTGAGTGCAATAGGGGCACATGATGTGACATTCCCAAATAACCAATAAAACAATAATTTAAAAAATAATTTTGTTGCTACTTCATAATTGTAATTTTGCTGCTGTTGTGAATCATAATGTAAATATCTGTTTTTCTGATGGTCTTAGGTGACTCTTGTAAAAGGGTTGTTTAACCCCTAGAAGGGTTGCAACCTGCAGGTCGAGAAGCACTGCTGTAGAGTGAGAGAAATTCTTATTTTTCACATTAATCTTACCCATGATATTTGGTAAACAAATATCACTTGCAATTTAACAATACAATAAATAAAAGGGAGATGAGATTTTAAGCCTGGTCAACCATTCCTGTCAATTTATGTATTTTATTTTAGTCATGGTCCCCATCTTTGGTCACCTAGATTGGACTCCTCCATCATTCTGGTTCTCTCAGGAGATATCCAAGTGTCTGGAGTGATGAACAAAGGTGTCATTTCCCATTATAAAAATAGTGATGACCTAATTAGAAGAGGATCCTAAGTAAGGACAAAGGGCAGGAATTCTTGAAGTACTAATTGATATTTCCCCAAATCTGTTCATAACTAAAATAGGATTAAAGGGTGACTTCTTTCATTTGACAAAGAACATCTCAAAAAAACCATATTCAACACTGAGGAACTAAAGCCTTCCTCTAAGATCAGGAATAAGGTAGAAATGTCCTCTCTCAACACTACTTCTCAACAATGTACTTAGCTAATGTAATAAGACCAAATAAATGCACCAATAAATCAAAGAAATAAGAAAAGGTCTACAGATGGAGAAAGAAGAAATCAAACCACCTCTGTTCCTAGATAATGCAACAATTTATGTAGAAAATGTAAAAGTGAGAAAATAAAATCCCCTGCAACTAAGAAATGTTACAAAAGGACAACAGGGTTGTAGGATATAAGGATAATATACAAAAGTCAGCCTTTCATGTTGATACTACTATAAATAAATGGAATTGAAATGAAAGCCAATACCATTTACATTAATACCAAAAAGGAATAATTAGACATCAATCTAACAATATTTATATAGTTCATATAATGAGAAAAGATCTAGAATAATCAACATAGCACTGAAGAAATAGAATGAAGTTGGAGCTATAGCCACCAGGACCATGAGGAGCTGGTGAAGAACACACAGACAGGTAATGGAGCAGGTTAGAGAGCTCAGGAATGGATCCACACAGACGCATTCAACTGAGCTTCAACACAGGGACAGAAGCTGTGCAATGGACCTAGACATTTTTTTTTCAAAAATGATGCTGGAGAAACAAGACACATGTGGGGGTAAAATACCTAGACTCAGATCTTATACCTTTCAATGATAAAGCCAAAGTGGACTATAAACTTAAAGATATAATATAAAACTACAAAAAAATTCCCAGATGATATAATAGAAGAAAACACAGAAGATACAACACCAAAGCTACAATCTATGAGAGAAAGAATGGATATGCTAGACTTGGGCTGGCAAGGTGGGCTCAGCAGATAATGATGCTTGATGTGTAAATCTCATGACCTGAGTTCAGTCCTAGGAACACATGGAAAGGTGGAAGAGATAATTGACTCAATAAAGTCTTTTCATCTCTGCATGTATACTGCGGCACATGTGCCCACACAGGCACATTACACACACATGCACATACACATACACACAATTCATTAATTAAATTATTTTTTTTAAAGAGAAAAGACTTCACTAGAATTTAAACCTTCTGCTCTGTAAAGGATACTTCCATGAAAATAAAGGCAAGATAGCCTAGAAGGAAGTAGTTGCAAAAAACATACCTAATAAAGGACTCATTAAAAATATACAAAGAAGTCTTAAAAACTTAATAATAGGAGAATAAGTAACCTAATTAGATAATGGGCCACAGGAGCTGGAGAGATGGTGCTGAAGTGTTCCTTATTACTCTTGGAGAGAGCTAAGGTTCAGTTCCCAGCATCCACAAGATGGCTCACAACAATCTATAACTCCAGATCCAGGAGATCCACAAACCTATTCTGACCCCTTTGGGTAACAGACATGCACCTGGTACACAGATAAGCATGTGGACAAAACACTCATGCATATAGAATAAATAAATCTAAAATGGTAATAATAATAAGAAAGAAAGAAAGAAAGAAAGGAAGGAAGGAAGGAAGGAAGGAAGGAAGGAAGAAAGAAAGAAAGAAAGAGGGAGGGATGGAGGGAAGGGAGGGAGGAAAGAAGGAAGGAAGGAAGGAAGGAAAGGAAGGAAGGAAGGAAGGAAGGAAGGAAGAAAGAAAGAAAGAAAGAGGGAGGGATGGAGGGAAGGGAGGGAGGAAAGAAGGAAGGAAAGAAGGAAGGAAGGAAGGAAGGAAGGAAGGAAGGAAGGAAGGAAGGAAAGAAGGAAGGAAGAGAGAAAGGAAGGAAGAAAATGGGCCACAGAAACAGAGATGATCCTTTTATCATCCAAAGACACCAGGGTCACATGCCTGAAGCCTTTTTGCTGCAGAGGACAAATGCCCCATTTGCCTAATACCTGTTGGCTACCCTTTTCATGGGGGCAATCCCTACCACAGCACTAAAGATGTCAAGATCCTGGACAGCAAGAGCATTGAGGTGGATGATGGTCACCTTAACAAGCTCACATGGGAGATGATTTGAAAACTGAGTGTGGGCAAGCTTATCACTGTTCTGGCTGGTGGGACTGTGCCTGTCCTTGCTGCCCTTCCGCCATGTCCCTTCTACTCCCTGCCCAAAGTTCCTGGTTCTGGTTCAGCTACAGCAGAGAAGATGAAAAAAAAAAAAAAAAAGAAATCAGAGGAAAGCCCTACATTCCACACAACAAGATCTATAGACTCTTAAATTAACAAATAAAAAAGGAGGAGATGATGCAGCCATATCTGATGGGAACAGCAAAAGTCAAAGCCAGCACGGTTGAGTCGCATGATGGCCACCACAACACTTTTGGTTTTGATCTCTGCATGTTGCATGCTTGGGGGCTTTTAATATTTGTACAATTTGGGGATACTGGATTGATGAGGAATTTCTTATGAATCATCTATGCCTTCTCCCAGAAGTACTGCTTCTAAGCTTCCCTAGAAAAGTCCTGAGTATACTACCCTCCCAATTTTAGGGAGATATTCTTATCTACTTGAAGGCATTCCTTATGTCTTGGAAGTTGTGACACACATAAAGAAGCCAGAGATCTCTTTATGAGGCTCTGAGATATTCTTGAAACATCTGTCCCTGCCTGTACTTACTAAGGAACAAGATAATCAAAGCCAAGTAAACGTAAAAAGGTCAACAAGATTCAGTGGGCTAGAGGAGTTGGCCAGAACATCAGATTACAAGCCTCTTCCTACTATATACTTAGGCAATTACCTGACATATACAGCAACAAAGTTAGATTAGCTGGAGTTACCTCTGTCCTACAGAGACTTATATTAACAGGCAAAAAATGATATAGAAAAATGATAAAAGAATGAAGTATCAGGACCTCTCTTTCTTAGGAAAGTTAACTCGTACAGAGCCATCTGACCAAGGAGCAAAAAGAATGCCAGGATTAGACATATAAACAAATTCTATAAAGATATAAAATGTAAACATTGTATTACGCCAGAAATTGAATAATAACTGCATCAGCTTTGGCCTGAGAATTTTTCTTACTGCCAATTGTCACTCTGACCATTAAGAGTTAATAATATACTGCTTGGGACATGACAATCTGTCTGGGCTGGCTTGGAGATCCTTAAAACTACAGAGCTGCCTAGAAGCTGGGTGATAGGGTTGATGAGTAAAAATGATTGTAAAAGATAACTCTGTTTTGTCATGGCTTATCAATGATGGCTAAAATAGATATACAAGAGAAAGTTGAACATATGTCCAAGAACAGAAATGATGTTTGGAACAACACGGATCTATCTCTGCTTACTAAATTTTGTATGAATACAGACACACTCTGGCTGCTAGTCAGTCAGGCTGTGAGATTCTCCCAACCCCTGTGGCCTGGCTCAATCCTTCCCTCACCTACTCCTTGCCTCCTCTCTGGAACCTGTCATCCACTTGGGCTGGCCCCCAGCAGAGCTGGGTGATGACATGGAATTATGCCTGCATGATTAAATTATTGCTTTCCTGCAAATAATGCCCTTTTATGTATCTTGGGGTTGGGGAGAATGATGGCTACCCAACACATTCTTTTGTTTCATACAAACACCAGCAGAGACACAAAATAAGGAGCCCTCAGGCTTTAAAAATTTTACACTTAGTGGATATGGAGGTGGCTCAGTGGGTAGGAACGCTTGCTCTTCAAGCATGAGGACCTGAGTTCAGATAGATCTCCAGGACTCCTGTGAGAAGTCAGGCCTGTAACCTCAGCACCGGCAGAGGAGTGAAAAGGGCGGAGACAGGAGACTTGCTGTGGCTGGTTGACAGCCAGCCTAGCTCAGATGTGGAGAGATCTTGTCTGAAGAAGAGAACCATAGCAGGATATCCAATGTCCTCCTCTGGCCTCTGCACACATATACACAAGAAAGTACCTACACACACACACACACACACACACACACACACACACACACACACACGTTTAAATAAAAGTAAAGCTCACTCCGTGATCAAACTCCAGCCATCTCTAGTCAAAACTACTATTTGGAATATGGTTAATGAGGTCCTACCAAACATTATCCTTATCTGACTTTTTGTGCCCTAATACCTTTCGTTTCCACCTGTTCCTTAGGCCATGTTTCCCCAGCTATCTAGTCTTATTTATATGTAAATGGATGGAGGTCACAACATTACAAAGGGGAATCAATCCCACCAGTAAGTGAACCTAGGTCCTCATGGTCTATGACCAAATCTACTTTAACTGGTAAGGCAACATTTTCTCTGATGGAACCTTTAGAAGCTTTGGGAAAGTTCCAGAAGATGATCATTCTTCAGCACTCATCACCCCTCAAGAATAAAAAGTAAAAAGAAGAAGGGAGAGCTTGTCACCCCACCCTCATCTTGTACTGTCTACTTGACCAAGCTGTTGGCCCCACCCTAACCTGTTTACCTTTGAGGTTCTGAAGACAATAGGTCAGGAATTCTTTGCCAAGTGGGCTGCCTGAGAAAGGGTTGGATCTCAAATGGCTGCTGACAACCGCTAATGTCTGTGTAATTCACCAATTGCTACATACACAACCTCTGTTGCCATGAAAGTTGACAATTACCACAATGATAACCAGAAAGAACCATCAAAGGAACCAAGAGAGGTGGTCCCCGAATTCCCAGGAAATGCTAGCCATGTGACTTTTCCTTCACTTTATCAGCCTATTTCTCTATTTCTTTTACGTCCTGACTCCCAAGGGGTTGAAATTTTGATTTGAAAATCTGTCTTCCATTATTCTATTTTGGGCCAAGAATAAACATTTACTACTAAAAAAGAAATGTTAAAAAAAAAAAGTCAAGTGTGGTCACACACACACACATATACACCCCTGTAATCTTAGCACTTTGGAAGGGGAGGTTGGAGCATCACAGCAAATCCTAGGCCAGCTTGTTCTCTATATAGTGAATTCCAGGCCAGCCTAGGCTAGATAGGAAGACCCTGCCTCAACCTCCACACCCTCTTCACAAAGACAGAAAAGAAGAAAAGAGCTAAGGACTTTAGGCTGCACCTCCCTGAAGATGATATATGGATGGCAAATGAGCAGTGAAAAGATGCCCAGCATCACAGGACATTAGGGAACTGATAAGTAAGCAGTGCAATACTACTGCATACCTATTAGGATTCCTAAAATCCCAAATACTAACACCAGGAAATGTAGGTAAGTGTGGAGAAATAGGAATTTTCAGTTATCACTGGAAGGAAAGCAGTGGAGGACAGTTTGGAGTTTCTCCTCCACCACCATTTCCTTCTCTTCTTTTTTTTGAGATGGTTTCAATATGTAGCTTGGACCTCACTATGTAGCCGAGGCTTGCTTCGAACACATGGTGATCTTCCTGCCTCAGCCTCCTAAGTGCTAGAATTAACAGTATGAGCCATCACACCCAGCTGGCATTTCTTAGAAAACTAAACATAGCAATTACCTTTTTTGAGACTTACCCAAGTAAGCTGAAAACCTATGTCCTATAAACATAGGCACATAGATGTTTATATCAGCTTTGTTCATAATTGCCAAAACATAGAAACAACCAGGATGTCCTTCAGTAGGTAAGTAGTTAAAATTTATCCCAGCAATGTGATATTATTTGGCACTAAAAAGAAATGAGCTATGAAAGTAAATGAAGCCATGAGAAAACATGGAGGAACTGTGGTGTATGAACGAGAATGGCCCTTATTGGCCCATATACTTGAGTGCTTGGTCCAGTTGGTGGAACTGTTTAAGAAGGATTAGGAAGTGTGGCCTTATTGTAGGGGGTGGGCTTCGAGGTTTCAAAAGCCTACACCAAGCCCAGTCTCTCTCTCTCTCTCTCTCTCTCTCTCTCTCTCTCTCTCTCTCTCTCTCTCACACACACACACACACACTCTCTCTCTCTCTCTCCAGCTTACAGATAAGATGTAACCTCTCAGCTCCAGCACCATGCCTCCCTACTTCCATGCTCTCTGCCATGATGGTCATGAACTCACACTCTGAAACTGTAAGCAAGCCCACAGTCAGCTTGCCTTGGTCATGGTGTCTCTTGGCAGCAACAGTAACTGTCAGGAATTGCAATTGAGACAAGCCAGTCTGAAAAGCTACACACTGTCCAGTGCTAACCACATCACTAAGCATACTCTTCCCATGGGATTTAACAACTGCACCTTGAGACTTAACCCAAATCAGCTGAAACACATACACACAGATGTCTATACCAGCTCTGTCCACATCAATTTCCTCAGGTGGGCTGAGTGGGGGGTCAGTCATTATTAGATCTTTAGTTATTGGTTGTAGCCAACCCTGAAAGACCGTAACCTTGAGAGAGGCTCATTCCTATAAGTGAGGCGATCTCTGAAGAGCCTGATAGCTGAAGACTATCTGCCAACAGCACTTGAGCAGCAGAGACAATAATCCTGTGTTGAAGGGAGACTTGAGAGGCATATCACTATGGCCATGACATTCACAAAGGAGAAACTTGCAG
Source organism: Onychomys torridus (assembly GCF_903995425.1). Classification (NCBI taxonomy): domain Eukaryota; kingdom Metazoa; phylum Chordata; class Mammalia; order Rodentia; family Cricetidae; genus Onychomys; species Onychomys torridus. The sequence goes on along the minus strand of NC_050449.1, from coordinate 93,355,516 downwards.
AGCAGGCACAGCTGTCTAAAGGCAGGGAGTAGCCTTTGGCACTGTGCTTAAGAAGAACAGCTGGGCATGGAGTATATGCTTGTCACCCCACCACTCAGGAGGACTGAGCTTGTGAAACCAGCCTGAGCTGGCTACATAATGAGACCATGAATTAAAAAAAAAAAAAAAGAGAGAGAGAGAGAAAGGAAGAAAAGAAAAACAAAAGGCTAGAAATACTAAAATTTCAAGTTCTAGGGGCTAGAAAAATGGCTCCATGGTTAAGAGCACTAGCTGTTTTTCCAAAGGACCCAGTTTCAACTCCAGGCACCCACCATTAGGCTCACAACCATCTCTAACTATAGCTTCAGGGGATCAGGAACTCTTTTCTGGCCTCCCTGGGAACCAGGCATGCATGAGGTACATAGACATGTAAACAAAACACTCAAACATATACAAATAAAAATAAAATTTTCTTTCAAGTTCTAATCTCATTTCAAATGCATCACTAACTAGTCCTACAAAAACATTGTTAATATTTGGAAACATATATAGAACATTTTCAACATCAAGAAAATGGAGAAAAGAAATAGAGGTGTAATTCAAAGTAAGCCAGCAGACCAACAGCTTGAAAATTTATAGTCTCTTCAATTTGGATTCATTTACTTATTTTATTTAGTGTTTGGGTAACATTCATGTTTATAAATGAGAACACGCATGCCACAGTGCATGTGTAGAGGCCAAAAGACAGCCTCGGGCATTCATTTTTGCTTTCTACCTTGTTTAAAACAGAGTCTTCTTAAATTTTTTGATTACTACATTTATTTGTTTATCTGCATGTGTATAGTGTATACATGTGTGTGCATATGTGTGTGTAGGAATGTACCTCGGCACAAATTGGGGAGGTCAGAGAACAATTTGCAGGTGTCAGTTCTCTCCTTCCCATGTGGCTTCTGGGGAGTCAAACTCAGGTCATCAGGCTTGGTGGCAAGTGTCTTAACATATCTGTGTATCTTAACATATATCTATCTTGTTTGACTCTTAAACAGAGTTTCTTTGTTATTTTTTTGGGCATATGCTGACCTAGCTGGCCCATAAACTTCTGGGGATTCTCCTGCCTCCATCTTGGCCAAAGAATATCTACCAGCAGCAGAGCACTGAGGTTCTAGATGTTCATGCTACACTGCTAGCATTTTACCCAGGCCTGGGAATTCAAACTCATGTCCTCATACTTGGATGGTAAATGCTTTTACCCACTGAGCTATCTTCACAGCCCCAGATCTGATGTATATATATATATATAATTTTTAAAATTGATGGTTTCTCGTGTACCATTGGCTCTGGAACTATCCCTGTCCACTTCCAGAAAACCACTGATGGTTAACTGAGTGTTAAAGATTCAGTGTGGCATTCCTCACATTCCTTCAGGGGACAGCCTTCAGCCCCTAGCCAGCTGGCTCACTGAAGTGGAAGAAATGAAATGCCAGTGGGGGCCGTGAACAAGGGCAGCCCAGCCTGCATGCAGAGTCCAGCTGTAGCCAGGCAGGGCTTCTCTTACACTGTGGCTGACTTGTTAAACAAATATTCTTTCTTTGACTAAGCAATTTTAGTCTCTGCCAAGAGCTGTGCAACCGAATGCCCTGGAACATGACTTCAACTCGAGTCTCAGGTTTGGATTCCAACCCCAGCTCTCCTACTTTGACCTCACTGAAGCTCTCTTCTTATTTCAGTTAGGGTTTCTATTGCTGTGATAAAACATCACCCATGGGGAAGAAAGGGTTTATTTCACCTTAAAATTCCACAGTATAGTCCATGCTGAAGAAAGTCAAGCAGGAATTCAAACAGGGCAGGAACCTGGAGACAGAAACTGATGCAGACAGAGGTCATGGAGGAGTGCTGTTTATGGGCTTGCTCAGTTTGCTTTCTTATAGCACCCAGGATCACCATCCTGGTGGTGGTACTGCCCATAGTAAGCTGGGCCCTCCTACATCAATTAATCATCAATTTTTTAAAAATGCATCACAGGCTTTGCCCACTGGCAATCTGGTGGAGGCCTTTTCTCAGTTAAGGTTTCCTCTTCCTAAATGACTCCAGCTTGTGTCAAGTTGTCATAAAACTATCCAGATGCTTCTGATGCAAAATAAAAAAACTGGTCTCTGTGACTACTGGGTCCTTCCCAGCCTGGTTAACCTGAGGAATGCTTAAGGAAAATGGTCACATTAGAATGGGAGTATACTTGTATGCAGAAGAAAGGATACTAATTAGGATAGAAAAGAAAGAGTCCTGGTTCCCTCCTCCACATAAATGGCTGAGCAGCTTCAGGCACAGCACTCAAACTTTCTCAGTCTCCAGTGGAAATTAGAGATAATTGAACATTTTCTAATTTGTACTTCAAGACTATAGAATTAAATGAGATGATTTATGTAAATTATATATCCATGACATGTGGCTTTCTTACTTTTTTGGTGTAAGTAGGGATCTAACTCGGGGCTTTGTACATACCCAGCAAATACCTCACCACTGAGCTACGTCACCAGACCTTTTTGCATTGTTCATTTTGAGAAAGGGGCCTCACTAACTGCCCATGTAACCCTTCAATTTATGATCGTCTTGCTTCAATCTCCGGAGAAGCTAGGATTACTTCCCAGTACCACCAGGTCTGACTCACCATCTTTTGGAAGTGAAAATTAAATGGGATCTTCTCCTAGTGTTTATGGGGGTCTAGGTTCAATATACAACACTGGAAAAAAATAGATTTCTTTTCTGCCTGAAAAATGCTTTGAAAGATGTAGAACACTATATAAATTTAGTAGTAAGAATCAGCATGAAGTGAAATAGCTCAGGCAGAATGGCAGAGAGTTCAGACGAGGTTTAAAAGACCATTTGATGGGCCAGGCATGGTGGGGCACACCTTCAATCCAGCAGCCAGAAGTCGAAGGCAGGTGGGTTCCTGTGAGACCCTGGCCTATTTAGAGGCAGCTTGGTCTACACAGAGAATTCCATGCTAGTTAAGGCTACATAGCAAAACTCTGTCTCAAAAAACAAACACCAAAGACTATTTGATGACCATTATGTCATTTTTTCCCACCTCTCCTTTTCACTTAATATATTAGTTTGATTTCTACCATATTCTGCTGGAAATGCCCTCACTATGGTAAAAAAAAAAAAAAAAAAAAAGGCTGATCCAGTAATTTTAGGCCTTATAGGTCTATAGGAAAGACAGCCATTGCCTGTTGTTGGTTGTTTTCTATCTTTGGGGGCCCACCACCCAGCTCCCAAATAAATCATATGTGTAGGCTTATTCTTAATTATAAATGCCCAGCCTTAGCTTGGCTTGTTTCTTGCCAGTTTTTCTTAACTTTAAATTATCCCATCTACCTTTTGCCTCTGGGTTTTCACCTTTTTCTATTTCTGCTTTGGTGGTTGTGTAGCTGAGTGGCTAGCGCCTTGTGTCCTCCTCCTTCTCTCCCTCCTTCTTCTCCTTTCTAATGTTCCTCATCTATTTATTCTCTCTGCCTGCCTGCCCTGCCTTTTTCTCTCTCCTGTCTCGCTATTGGCCATTCAGCTCTTTATTAGGTCAATCAGGTGTTTTAGACAGGCAAAAAGTAATACAGCTTCACAGAGTTAAACAAATACAACATAAAAGAATGCAACACACCTTTATATCATTAAACAAATGTTTCACGCATAAACAGATGTAACACATCTTAAAATAATAATCTAAAGCTGCGTGGTGGTGGCACATGCCTTTAATCCCAGCACTGGGAGGCAGAGCCAGGCAGATCTCTGTGAGTTCAAGGACAGCCTGGTCTACAGATTGAGATCCAAGATAGGCACCAAAACTCAACAGAGAAATCCTGTCTCAACAAACAAACAAACAAAAATCTACAATTGTTCATTGTTCCCCAGAGCAGATATTACAGGAGGTACCATGGACTTGGTCTGGCCTGTGGCAGAAAGAAGGTAGCTGACACAAGCTTGCTGTTAGGCCCTCAAATTCAGTGACTACTATGATTAAATGCTACTCTTGATGGACTCTATAGTTTGGATCCCCTGAATGTTCATGTGGTAAACGCCTGGACCCCAGGGTTGTCCTATTGGAAAGTTATAGAACTATTATTAGAGCTTAGTAAGATATTTCCATGTCACTGGGGGTACACCTTAGCAGGAGATGTTGGGACTCCAGCCCTTTCCTCTTCCTCTTTTTGGCTTCTCGGCCATGAAGTGAGTGGTTTTACTCACCTCCTGTGACCTCATTCACCATGGTGGGGCACAACAAGTCCAAAAGCACCAGGGTCAAACTGATATGGCCTGACACCTCTAAAACTTTGAGCCAAATAAACTTTCATCCTTTGTAAGTTGATTATCTCATATATTTATTTTAGTGACAGAAAGTTGACTAACACAGGTGGGGTGAGCCATAAGTTTGAAGAATCAGGGATTTAGAATAGTCTCAGAGAAGAATCAAAGTTCATATGTCCAGTGTAACCTGATGACAGCTGGGACATGACAAGACCAGAATCACAAAGCTGTGCCCACCACTCAGGTTGTCATTAACGTGTAGGAATCATGAAATCACTCTGCTAAATCGGAATGTTTCAGGAATTATCAGTCAACATAATTTTGCATGGGAAATTAGCTCAAACTCATTTGCTTTTGCTTGCACGTCTAGGAATTGGCTAATCTAGGCTAGATTTGGCTGGCTAGTTCTGCTTCAAGCTGTTGGTTTACCTGTGCTTGGCTCCTCATTAAGAGCAGAGCTCAGATGTGCTCCATATGTATGTGTTCCATGGCTCAAGAGGACTGGGCAGTAGCTATCTACAGGACCAGGAGGACAAACCCAGCAGCACTAGTGTGCTTTATGCTTTTGTTAACATGATATCTTCTGATACCTTATGACAAAAAAAAAAAAAAAGGTCAGGAGGCTGAGTCCACAGCAAGAAGAAGTATTTTCTGACTCTAACAAGAAGAACTGCAAGTTGTATGGCAAAGTGTGTGGATGCAGACAGGAGTGAACAACTGGTACAGTAATTCAGTATATTGTACTATCTGTGTGTAATTCTCATCCATTTTATGGTCACATAGGTAAGTGTCTTAGGGTATCTCTTTCTGGTGAAGAGACACCATGACCACAGCAACTCCTAACAAAGGGAACCATTTAATTGGCGTGGCTTACAGTCCATCATCATTAGGGTGCAACATGGTGGCCTGCAGGCAGAATGGTGCTGGAGCAAGAGCTGAGCATCATTACATCTAGATCTGAAGGCAACAGGAAATAAATTGTCTCCTTGGGTGTGGCTTGAGTATATATGAGCCTTCAAAGCCCACCTCCACAGTGACACACTTCCTCCAACAAGGCCACACCTCCTTATAGTGAGACTCCATTTGGGGGTCATTTTCTTTCAAACCACCACAGTGGAGTAGTCACTGGGTCTCATATTTCAGACTGGACAGGTCTGGACAAGAGAGCACTTAAACTAACTTTTATGAAGAATATTGCATGTGGTCAATGGACAATGTCAAACCTAACGTGTCTGAAAGCAGAAAATGAAGCTATACCAGGGACACAGGATTGAAACTACAAACTCAGGGTGTGAGGTAAGTGCAATCCCAGCCCTTGAGAGGCTAAGGCAATAGCACAGGAAGTTCAAATCCATCCTAGAATACTTAGTGAGACCCTGTCTCATAATTTGAAGTTTAAATTCAAGGTGTGAGGCTATTACTCTAGTTCTCATGAAGTTGCATTTCTTGGGTTCTGCTTATTTTTCGCATTAACCTGCTTCTCTGTAAAGACCTATATGGTCTGCTTCCCAAGATGCTTCTCTATCATTATGTTAGCTACCTACAGGCTATGGTGTTGGATGCTGTGCTGCTTAGAGCTTATGGCCTGTGGCTTCTTATTTAAATGCCCACCAGAGACCATTAATGAGTTTCAGATGATCCAAAGATTTGGTTGCTTTTAGACTGGCTTCTGCTGTTTCTGATTGAGGGTGATCTTGGGAGGTGGCATCATGTGGTATGCACGGAGGGTCAGACTCTCCTAGGAAGAGATGAAAATGGACATGTCTATTTCGCAGTTCCAGGAGATGTAGAAAAACAGGGAAGGTGCCACTAGGAAATATTCTACCGTTCCCCCAAGGAAGTTATATAGAATAGAATAGAGCTGACACAGACCCAAACCCCTTTTTTCAGTTTTGTTTGTTGCTTGTCTGATCTCCCAGCCTCTTCCACGAGCATTTCTGCCATGGCTGTCATTTTAAATATCAGTGTCTCTGGGACCCACCAGTTTTCACAGTGTCTGTTTAGATACCACCTCCAACCAAGGCCACTTGACTATTCGTTCAGCTGGTTCTCAGGTCTAAACAATGTCCCTGAATCTCTGCTTCTACATTAGTCTTGCTTCCTCAGTCAGCTCTTCCCAGTGTGGATACTGCACATGCCAGTAGGTATCCTGCTAGGTGATACAGTGAACACAAGAAGAGATTATTCTCCAGTGGTCCTGAGAAAAGTTCCAGATTTATGTCTGTTGAAAGAAAACATGGGTCAGACGAATGCAGCAGAGGATGCTTTGATGCTCCACTCCAATCCTGTATCAGTTGGTGCATTCCTTCCTGAAGGTGCTAGCAGCTTCAACCTGTGACCTTGGCTTACTAGAGTTGGCTGAGGAGAGCCTCTGAGCAGGGGATACTTCTATCTCTAGTCTTATGACTGACAGTTAAGGAGTTACAGAAGACAATTCTCTTGCCTCAAGGCAGAAACAACTCTATGGTGTAATTTGCATTCCATAGTCCATTAGCTATTTGGCATTGCTGCAGTAGAATGCCTAATGGGATGAAGGACCTTAAGGAGGGAAGGAGTTCTTTCAGCTCCTGGTCATCAGAGTTCCAGCCCATTGCAGTAAGGGAAGCAGAGCAGAGCAGCTCCACTCATGGTAGGTGTGTGTGTGTGTGTGTGTGTGTGTGTGTGTGTGTGTGGCTGCTCACACCACTGAGAGCCTAGAAGCAGAGAGCAAGACAGGAAGTGGGCCAGATACGACCTTCAAGTCCTATCTCTAGTGATATACTCCACTACCAGATCACCGCCTAGAAGTTCTATAGTCTCCCCCAATATAGCCTCATCATCTGGGGTACAAGCATTCAAAGCATGAACTGTGAGGGACATTTCAAATTCAAACCATAACATACAAATAAACTACCCTCTCCATATACAACACTCAGCCAAGCCTAGACCAAGTCAAGATTTTCATCAATACCAGGTCTTTGCTTGACTCTTTACCTTGTGAATACACCCTGTTTTCTTTCAGTTGATCCTGGTCGTGTGGGGTCTCTTTGAATGGAGCCCCAACTAGGACACTGGCATATTTCTGACTGTTACTGAATGTGTGGTTAAAGTTATGCTAAAGGACAAGTTTGGTCACATGACCACCTAAAGAACTTGATACATACATCACTGTATCCCTGATGTAAAAAATAGCAGAAGAGATATTTAGTGCATACATTCCTTAAAGAGCAAATGGGCTGAAAATGTATATATGTGTGTTTATTTCTCAAGAAAGTTGGTGTGTGACTGCTACCAGGGGAAGGGGTAACTATGCATTATAATCGTGAACTAAGATTCGGAACTGGACTTGAAAACCAAAATGTCTTTCACTGTTCCAAAGCCAAATCTCTGCAACATTTGTGACCCTAAACAGACCTCTCACTTTACAATTGAAAAATACTCCAGCAAATGAGTTTGCTGTTTACTTGCCGTCTGGTGAGAAACGGCATTCCTTCAGAGAGATGATGAGAATCTGCTTCTCTGTTTAATATAGTTACCGCAGGGAGCAGTAGCTAAAACCCTGGGACAGGTTTCTTGCTGAGTCATTCACCCTTGGTTCACAAGCTTTCACTTTGCGTTGAATTTTAATGTGATGTGTCTTCATCTTCCCCAGCCCCCTCTCCTGTACTCAGCTAGGCAGTAATTCCTCTTTGACTGGTGACATCACCTGCCTAGCCTGGTCAGGCAAACCCTGCTGAGATAGAGCCCCACATCCTTCCACGTCCAAAGGTCGTCTGTGATCTCTGCCCTAAGGGATCCTGGGTGAAAGAACTCTGCATTTGGAAGAATAATCAGTTTGCTTTATCAGGCTTTAGTGAAATTCCAGACCAAACTAAAGACATTTTTGGTTACTTTATAAGACATTTCCCTGGCTTAAAGTAGGGTTTCCATCAAGTTTCCTGAAACAATTTCAGTGGTGAAAGTCGCTGAGCAATCTTATTCCAGAGAGATGCTTGTTCTGAATATCATTCTGGATGGAAGCAGAAACTGAGTCAGGGAGACCTACTAGAAGGCTGTTTTGGTAGTACAAAGAAATAAATTAGGGCTGGAGAGATGGCTCAGTAGTTAAGAGCACTTCCAGAGGACCTGAGTTCTGATCCCAGCACCCAATTTCCATGTTGGGTGGCTCACAACCACCTGTAATTCTAGGGGATGTAGATCCAGGGGATCCTACACTCTTATCTGGCTTCCATTGGCGTATGTGTGTGTGTGTGTGTGTGTGTGTGTGTGTGTGTGTGTGTGTGTGTGTGTGTGTGTGTGTGTGTGTGTGTGTATGTGTGTGTGTGTGTCTCGTCTGTGTACGCACACAAAAAAATAAATAAAATAAAAATAAAAATAATAAAAATAAACCTTTAAAAAACACATAGAAGAACTGGTTAATAAAGAAAATGTTCAGAAATGCTCTTTAGGTCAAACATGCCTTGCTTCACTGTGCTAAACAAGATGGGACCTGCCCTGCACACGATGTAAGGGTTCTGTCCTAAAAGGCGGGCAGGCCCTCTGTGTCCCTACTTTTCTCTTTCCGCTCTCTTCCCTCCGTGCGGTCTCTCTGTCTCTCTCTGTGTGTGTCTCTCTTTCTCCCAATAAAGCTCTAAAAGGTAACTATGTTGCATTGACTATTCTGTCCAGCACTCTCCGCCAGCGGCCAGCCACGATCACAGGGCAGGCACCAGCGCCAGTGCCAATTTAACCAACACACACCAACAGAAATCTCATAGGATTACTATGCACACTTAGAGCTGTCACGAGCTGACAGGTGGAACAGATCTGGGTCAGAGTGTGTAACCTTTGTAACAGGCCTAGCAGCCACAATAAGTGACATACAAGCCTTATGACTTGATTCAAAAACACAAGACTTATCAGTAATATGAATCAGCCAGCTACTAGAAAAGCTAAATTATTACTTTTGTGAGCTATATACTATTGTGAATTCTGGGCTATCCCCCCCTTTTTTATATAGAAAAATACCAAATGTTATATTTTGTGGCTACATTCATATAAAGATAAGTATAATTGTATAATAAAGCGAGGACATGACCCCTCCAAGGACGGTTGAAAGGAAGGTTTTTATTGTAGATATGAGGGAGAGGACAGCCAGAGGCATCTGGAAGAGTCCACAGCAGGGAGAGAAAGTAGTAGACAATACATAAGCAGTAGACTGAACTGGGCCTTTAGAGGAGAGAGGGCAAGAGTGAGAGAGGAAGAGAAGAGAAGAAAAGAGAAGAGAAAAGAAGAGAAGAGAAGAGAAGAGAAGAGAAGAGAAGAGAGAAAGCCAAAAGAGAGCGGGGGGGGGGGGGGGGGGCATGTCAAGCAGACCAGAAGAGAAAGAACCAAGAGAGCAAATGGCAGAGTTATAGAGGAATGAAGTTGGGGGAAGGGAAGGGAAGCCCAGGAGCTGGAGAGGTTTAGGTTTACTGTAGAGGTTTAGAGCAAAGGTTGCAAGTTGACAAGCTCTAGGGCCACAACTGGCCCACAGACAAACTTCGGCTTATTCAGATATCTCAACTGAGTTAAGTGCCAATATGCAAAATTCATGAGAGTATACCAAATTGTGCATTTTTGATTTTTTTCTGTGAAGTGGGCAACTTCTCTTTGGCTTTGTCTTCCCAGATGATACTGGCTAGGGGCTGACCCTTCCAGATGAACAAAATGGTCCAGGGTGCTACAACCTCAGTTGGCCTGTTTTATAATTGCCTGGTGTCTAGGGTGCTAGATTTTCTACCTAAGCAATCAAAGCTTGAACCTCTTCTTCCCAGAACATGGATGCTGTCCAATGGGAAGTTCCATGAAGCTAGCACCCAGACCTCCAAAACCACCAGGCTCTGTGCACTGGATTATCTACAATATATCTCCCCAATGACCTTGATCCAGTGAGTGGGTCTTCCCTCAACATCAACATTCAGTTGTCCACATCTGCCTCCTGATGATTGTCTTGAATCTGGAAATAGAAACACACATACACACAATGCTGCTGTGTTCTTGTAGCATGCTGAATAGGTGGTCTAGAGGTGCCTAACTCCAAGGAGTCTATCAGTTACATCAGTGAGAGGCTGAAGGCTGAACAAGGGTCATGAGACTTGGGATCCATGCAGATTACCACAGGTCCACTGGTCTCTGCCACTGGAAACTATGTGTGAACCCCATGTTTCTAATAAACAGTAAATGCTTCTCTCTCTCTCTCTCTCTCTCTCTCTCTCTCTCTCTCTCTCTCTCTCTCTTTCTCTCTCTCTCTCTCCTAGAACTTGATATATGGCCCAGAATGGTCTCAAACTTGTGATCCTCCTACCTCTGCCCTTCAAGTGGGCATTCCACCACACTTAGTACTAAATGAATTCTCTCTTCTCTCTTGACTTTTCAGTTACTATTGGATAAGCTTCAAAACAGTTCTCAGTTCCACAGGATTTTGTTTCCAGTTAAATTGAAGTGATTCAGTCAATATAGAACCAGGGACTGGGGTTGTAGGTCAGAAGTGGCATACTTGTCTGGCATATTTGAGATTCTGAGTTCTATTCCCACCACTGAAAAACAAGAAAACAAACAAACTACTTGGAACGAGGACAGCAAAAATCACAGGTAGTAGTCACAGGCAGTAGTCACAGGTAGTAGCCCTTTCTGAATTATTTCCCTGCACCAGCTTTAATCATCCTCTGCAATCCCTCCTTTGTTCTTCTCTGTGGACATTGGCCTTTCCTACTTCTTTACCTCCAGCTTGTATTTCTAGTCTCCAATTATAGTGCACCAGAAGTCTCCATATGTTTTCTGCTTTTAGCCACAGCTCTAGAGATTTCTCTTCATTTGGAATTCACTTTTTCATGCATCAAACACCCCATACTGGCAAACTCATCCTTCCAGACCACATACAAGAGCCAGATGAGACAGTATGGGTGTCCTTGCACTTGGGTGTGGAGGTAAGAGGATTGTGAGTTCAGGACCAGCCTTGTCTAGATAGCAAGACATGGTCTCATAAACAAACAAGTAAAACACAAACAAAACAAATGAGAAAAAAACTGATCCAAGCGGTTCCAGGTCAATGGCATCTCCTCTGCCCACTTGCAAGGGGACTGGATGAGGCAGAAGGATTGGGTGCCTGTTCTCTGGAGAATGAGCACCAAAAAGACACGGCACTCTAGCTGTCACAGGGAACAGAGGAACTGATCAGCAGCTGCAAGCTGACACCCGCTCCAGGTCACAGTCTGTCTTTGGGTTTTTGTTCTGTTCTGTTTCACCATGTGTTCCTTGGTTCTCTATATTCCTTTCACGGTCCCTGAGGACCTTTGGGGAAATGGGTAAAGGGGTTGTGGAAGGGGAGCTGTAAATAGTGACACCAGAAGGGGCTGGTCAACACAGTGACTTGAGAGTTTGTTCCTTTCCTATTACTGTGATATAAGGGAGAAAGAGTTCATTTTAGCACACAGTTCCAGATTACAGTCCATCATGGCAGGGATGTAAGGGCATTCAGAGTTGGAAGTGGCAGATAACACTATGCCCTTAGCCAGAAGAGAGCAATGAATGAACGTTGACATTCTCAACTTACAGAGCCCAGGTCCTTCCTACAGCTAAGATGGGCCTTTCTACAGCAACTTATGCAACCAAAGCAATTTCTCACAGGCATACTCAGAGGCTCATCTCCTGGATGACTCTAGATTTGGGCAGGTTGACAATGTTAACCACCGAGCTGGGAATTTTGGCTCCCCTGACCTCACACCTGTATGGCTGTGCACTGAAATTAGGCAGAAATGTACCCACCCTTCATTCCCCATCCCCCGACTCTCTAAGGATAGGAATATAGCATTGCTAGCCTTTCTGGACTCCCCATATGTGATTACCCAAATATAGCAAGGCAGAAAAACAGCACAGATCAAGAACATGGACCAATCAGGCTAAAGCCTCAGCCACTTGGTGGGCTATGGTGGCACATGCCTTTAATCCCAGCATATGGAAGGCAGAAGCAGGTGGATCTCACTGAGTTCAAGGCCAGCCTAGTCTACAGAGTGAGTTCCAGGACAGCCGGGGCTGTTACACAGAGAAATCCTGTTTCAAAAAGAAAAAAAGAAAAAGAAAAAGAAAAAGAAAAAGAAAAAAGAAAGAAAAGGCTCAGCTGCTTTTTTTTCAGAATGGGAGCTTTTGAGTAGATGTAAAAAAATCATTTTGTACCTTAATTTCCTCACTGGTGAGATGGGATAACAATAGTGCCTAACTAGGGAGTTTCTGTGTCGATTAGCTGAGTTAACTGCAAGGCTGTTGGATGCTGTTCACATGAAGGTTACACATTTGCTCTTGGTTTCTAGACATACCATGTCTCCAGTCAATAGGCAAGAATGCTGCTGGTGTTCTGTGGTGTACATGGCCCAAATCACAGGCTCCTGACTGGTTGGGATGGAGGTGGGTTCTTCGCTGAAAGCAACCAAGCTGAAAGCTGCTGTTACCAGGGTGTGTGACAAAGAGGGCCAAGGAATGCTCCTAAGTTAGCCGCCACAAGCTCTTGTTCCATCTGCGTCTGTCATTTATGTGCCTTATATGGAATTGGTGAGCTGTGTTTATGAGAGGCAGGGGGGTGGGGTGGGGGGTGGGGGTAATATGACATGCATGCTGTTGGTAGATTTCTGTATCTTTCTCTGGATCCAAATAATTCAGAACTGAGGCCCAGGCTCCTTGGACACTCGCCCTCCACCCGATTCCTCCCCTCATTGCTTGGTCCCTTCTGTCCTTCAGTTGTACTTCTGTTCTCCTACATGGCACCCTAACAGACCCACACTGCTTCACTTCTAAAATGCTACAGACTGTAACGTGTCTTTAATCCATCAGGAATAGTAGACATCGCAGGAATCCATCGTGTTCCGGGAGCTCGCCCATTAAGGCATCTGGTTTTGCAGGTTCTAAAATGTAAAATAACTGGAGAGGCTGAAGCAGGAGGATCTTGAGTTACAGCCTGAACCAGATGGCGAGTTCAAAGACCCCTTGGGCTTTAAGATCTCAGAAATTAAAGACAGAGGCAGAGTAAAACAGGCAAAGGGGCATCGTTTGAACTTGGAGCCACATACACTACACTTCTGTCCCTCTCCTCTTTTATCCTCGACCCCTAGGATGCGCCAGTTGATGTCCTGAATGAATAGTTTAATTTTTTTCTAGAAGCTCCCTTGGTTACCATGGTAACCCAAAATTGGTTTTGCAGCCTTGTGTACGGAGGGGAGTCCTGCTGACCTGGGCTCTGCTTCACACTGTGTGTACTAGCTCCTTCTTGGGCAAGCGGAACAGTGCTAGAATGAACCCTGGGCACGGCGATGATGGGGGCACCTCTGCTAAGACAGGACGATCATTTGCTTGTCTTGTCAATCATTTGTCTGATTTTCCTATCAATGAAAAAACAATCTGACTTTCTCGTCTTGTTTCAGTGAGCCCTAGACAGATGTAACAAAGGACTGTCAGTGGAGTTAGGAAATCTATTCTCATGGTTCAGTAGTTTGCTGAATCTCAGTTGGAACCAGTTATTCTCTGAAAGGTAGATATGCCAGCCAAGAAAGAATGCCTGAGAATACAGTGAGACTTGCCATTCCTTCTGTGCCTATCAATGCTCCCTGTATTTCACACAGGGGCGCCTGACGAATATTGACTCGTCACCTATTCTGTACTCAGCTCCCTTCCAAGTGCTTTGTGCATAATAATTCATTGGATTTCATGACAAAGCCCATGAAGAGCCTGTATGGTTATGATTATTTTACAGATGAGCTTGAAGTATCAAGAACAGTGACTTGTCCACCAGCTAGTTAGCTACAGAGACAAAATGCAAATCCAGGCTGCCTGGCTCCCCAGGTTCAGTGCTCCCAACCACGTTGCTATACTGCCTCTATCTATGTATCTATGTATCTATGTATCTATGTATCTATGTATCTATGTATGTATGTATGTATGTATCTATCTATCTATCTATCTATCTATCTATCTATCTATCTATCTTCTATCTATCTATTTGACAGTGCTGGGGATCAAACTTAGGACCCACATACAGGGCAGGTCCTTTACCACTGTGTCACATGTGAAACCTTCAAAATGCTTTGTGGAACTGGATAGATGTGACTGAGCCATAATTAGGTAAATGTGTCTGGTCTTATGCTCCTGGCCACATTCTGATTTTTCTAGAATCATCCCTTAGAGAGAATCAGCCTTTCCCTCTCCCAGTTCCACCAAACACACATGCACACAGTTACAGACATTTACAATGCTTCTCTTAAAGTTATTTTTAGGAGACAGCAGCCCGGAACCTTCATAGATAAATTATTTTGAAGTGATGCTCTGAGGCACACACTGGCAGGATTGGATATGTAAGCATAATGAGCTCCATTAATTAGGAGAGTGTTTCAAGATCACAAAATAACTGCTATTTGAAGTGTGAGCTGGTAATTGGGAATACTGTAACTCAAATGTTTATAGCATTTGAATTGTATTATCAAGAAAAAAGTGCTCCTGGAGTATAGAGGAGTGATTTCTCTTCTATGGGCCTGTCAGTGAGGAGGAAAAATAAGTTAATACTCTAACACTGTGACTGTTTCCCTGAGGCCAAATTATGAGTTCTTTGAACACCTCACAGTAGAGCGGCCCTTCTGAGGACCTGAGGGCACCCTGGTTTTAGCACTAAAAGTCTTCCATACCAAGTGTATTGGCTGATATCTCACTGTTGTGGCAGGGACCTGAGAAAGAATGTAAAAGAGGAAAGGCTTTGTTTTTGTTTTTGTTTCTGAGACAAAGTTCAGCTATGTAGTCCAGGATAGTTGTGAGCTTGGGATTCTCCTGCCTCAGCCTCCCGAGTGGGATTACAGGTGTGAGCCATTGTGCCCAGCTCGGAAAAGGTTTATTTCAGTCACTGTTCCAGAGATTTCAGACCATAGTCAGCTAGCTCTATTGCCATGGATCTGTGAGGAGGCAGAATGCCATGGCCGCAGAGGGGTACCGGGGAATCAGAATAACTCACCTCACAGCAGTGGAGAAGCAGAGAGGAAGGGGGCAGAGCACAGTACACCATCCAAGGCAGGCTGTAGTAACTCCAACACGGCTCCACGCTCCACAGTCCTACTGTGTCTTGATGGTTCAAATTGTGAATTTTGTTGTTGTTGTTGCTGTTTTTGGGACAGGGTTTTTTTGTGTAGGCATGGCTGTCTTAGAACTCACGTTGTAGACCAGGCTGGTCTCTAACTCACAGAGATCTGCCTGCCTCTGTCTCTTGAGTGCTGGGAGTAAAGGCGTGCACCACCTGCCAAATTCTGAGTCTTATCAGAGGACCAGACCAGCGACAGGATCACAGTCTTCACTATCCGGTGGTCTCTGAAATGCCCTCACAGACACGCTCAAAGGCGACAGTCTAGGTAACCACAACAAATTCCTCATTCCTGGGAAAGCTGGGATGATTGGCTGTCCTAATTTAAGCCAGATATGAATAACAATTACACCAAAAATTCCCTGTTGGCTGGAGAAGGGGAACAGAGGGCAGTGAGAGGTAAAAGATCATCAAAGGCCCAGAGAAGCACTGTGGTGGTTTTGAGGAGAGGCAAAGCTCCAGCATGGCTTTAGCTTGGAGTTGAGGAAGGAGTTAGAGCAGGAAGCGAGACGGGGAGGAGGGGATGGCCAGGTAGGAAACCAATGGAATTTGTGATGGGTAGATGCAGGTTTCTGAGCCTGGCTCAGTGTTAAGAATCTGTTTTCAAGGGCTGGAGATATTTCTTAGTATCCACGGAACCCTGAATTCAGTCTCCAACACGACACAACCAGGATGTGGTGGCATCCATGGGACCCTATGTTCAGTCTCCAGAACTACACAACCTGGGTATGGTGGCATCTGTTAGGAAGCCCAGCATTTGAGGGGCAGAGGCACAAATACCATAAAGTCATCCTCCACTATCTAGCAAGTTTAAGGCTAACCTGGGTTACATGATACCCTGTCTCAAAACAGCAGCCAATAAGAACAGAATTTATTAAAATGTAACCTCAGGTAACTAAGGAAGAGGTATCAAGGTCAGAAACTCTCTGACAATTGTAACCTTTGGGAACCTTGGTTAAGACCAAAGGGGGAAAAAAGAAAACAAAGGCAGGTTTTGTTTGCATATTTCCTTTTGAGACAAAGCCTCACTGCATAGGTCAGATTGGCTTCCAACTCATGAAAGCCCTGCCTCAGCCAAGTGCTGGGGCTACAGTCAGGCGCACAACACAAAGCAGCTTTCAGAGACTTAACCCAGTGTTGCTCAATCATTTTTACCCACATATCCCTTAAAAATAATTTGAAAACTATGTGTTGACTTTCAAGTTTTTAATTTGGCATTTAAAATTTTTATCATAAGCTTAATCATTACAAAGGACATTATTCCTCATTTATTATAAATATTAACATTAAAAAAATATTGTTACTTTTTAATATGAATTCAGCAGAGTCTAAATACCAAAGCAATTCAGTAGCTTCTTTAACCATTCTATTTCTAAAAAAAAAAAAAAAAAAAAAAAAAATGATCAGGACTAGGGAATATAGCTTAGTGGTAAATGTTTTATCTAGCATATCTAAGGCCCCAGGTTCAATTCTTAGCACCACAAAAACAAATTTTAAAAATCCCAAACAAAAACAACCAACAATTTTAGTGTCCCTTTTCAACGTTTATTTATTTATTTTTTTAGTGTGTGTGTGTGTCTATGTGTGTGTGTATGTGTGTGTATGTGTGTGTGTATGTGTGTATATGTGTGTGTGTGTATGTGTGTGTATGTGTATGTGTGTGTATGTGTGTGTGTGTGTGTGTGTGTGTGTGTGTATGTGTGCTTGCACACTCGATCGCCATGGCTTGCCATGGAGATCAGAGGACAACTCTGAGGAATCCATTCTTTTTCGTGTAGGTTCTGGAGACGGAACTCAGTTGGTCAGGTTTGGCAGTAAGTACTTGTACTTGCGCTATCTCATTGGCTGTACTTGGTTTTTTATTTTGTTTATTTTTTGTTTGTTTGTTTTGAAACAAGGTCTCATGTAGCCCAGGCTGGCCTGGAACTTCCTATGTAGCCAAAGATGCAGGATTTCTTATCCTCCTGTCTCCTGAGTGCTGGGATTACAGCACCAAATGTGACGTGTATGACGGTTGGGGACAGTGCCCACTTCCTGCATGCTAGGCAAACACTGAACCAGCTGAGCTATACCTCTGGCCCTAGCCCATTTTTTTTCTTCTTGAACTTATATTTTCATTCTCATTCCTCCACAGAACAGTTTTATGTGCTCAGTGTTCACAATATCAGATTTCTTTGTGATAAAATTTGTATATATAAACTTAAAATGGAATATTAAAACATTTGCTGTGACTGTCCTAATTAAAATTTTCTTCCGGGCAGTCATTATAACATTTAATATATGTGTACATTTAATCAAAACAACATAAATATGTCACAAATTTAATAATTAAAAGTTAATGAAAATAGGAGCTGGAGAGGTGGCTTAGTGGTTAAGAGCACTGGCTGCTCTTCCAGAGGACCCAGGTTCAATTCCCAGCACCCACCTAGCAGCACACAACTGTCCACATCTCCAGTTTCCAGAAGATCCAACACCCTCACAGAGATATACCAAACAGGCAAAACACCAATGCACATAAAAATGTTAAAAAATCATTTTTAAAAAAAGTTACTAAAGCAAGGTGGTGGTATTACTACATACCTTTAATCCCAGCACCTGGGAGGGAGGCAGAAGCAGGCGGATGTGAGTTCAAGGCCAGCCTGGGCTACAGAATGAGTTCCAGGAAAGGCACCAAAGCTACACAGAGAAACCCTGTCTCAAAAAACAAAACAAAAAAAAGTTACTAAAAATAAATGTATTGATAAGCTAGAAGATCCTGGGGAAAGCTCTTACTTCTGGAATGAGTCAGCACTCCCCATCGGTCATGTCTGTGCTTGTCTGTTTGTGCAGATGGAAGTCCTGAGAACTCTGTATGAGTAAAATGACAGGAATAGACGACTAAAAGGCACTTTGCAATGAACAAGTGTCAGTCAAGCTACTAACACTTCTCAAGAACATGTTTTAAAAATTGTGTAATGAAGTATAAGAATTATTTTACTGAGCTAGGAGGTGACAGTTTGATTAGAGCCTCGTGTTAATTATGTCTCTTGTCACTGTGACAGACTACCTAGCAGGGCATTTTCAGGAACAAAGGACTTATTTTGGCTCACAGTTTTAGGAGATACAGTCCACCGTGGTGGTGGTGGTGGTGGTGGTGGTGGTGGTGGTGGTGGTGGTGAGAACATGCCTGCAGGAAAAACTCAGTAGTTGATGGCAGGCTAGTGTGGCAGAGCTCTAACAGAAAACCTGGATCAGGAAACAGGAAACTTGGGAGAGAGCCAGAATATAACCCTTAACCCTTTGCCTCTCCATCACTCAACTTCTGCCAGCAAGGCCATACATTTCAAAGATTCCATAGTTTCCCACAAACACCAACAACAACCAGGGATAAAGCATTCAAAATGTGAGCTTGTGAGGGAAGAACATTTTATGTCATGCTATGACATTCTCCTTTATTTATTTATTTTTTTGTGGTTTATGTTGATCCAAGGGTGTGCATGTGTATGTATGGGGGTACATGCCTGTGGAGGCCAATGGTGGACATTAGGTGTCCTCCTCAACCATTCTCCACCTTACTTTTTGACACAGGGTTTCTCACTGAACCTGCAAAATATCAATTAGGCTAAGCTGACTGACCAATAAACTCCAGCAATCCACCTTTCCTAGCCAGTGTTAGAATTCCCGGCATACACCGGGTTTTCCATTTTGTTGAAGTTAAAGCAAAGAACAATATGATATTCAAATGCTTTGTTATCTGATGGTTTGTTCTACACAAAAACCAAAATAAGACCCTCACCAAAGCGCGCGCACACACACACACACACACACACACACACACACACACACATACACACACGCAGATATACACACACACTCATGCATACACACACACACATGCACAAGTACACACACACAAACACATATACACACATTCACACAGATACACACACATGCACACATACACACATGCTCTTGCACATATGTACACACAGGGATGCACATCGTTTTGGTGCAGAGATTGAGTCT
Source organism: Onychomys torridus (assembly GCF_903995425.1). Classification (NCBI taxonomy): domain Eukaryota; kingdom Metazoa; phylum Chordata; class Mammalia; order Rodentia; family Cricetidae; genus Onychomys; species Onychomys torridus. The sequence goes on along the minus strand of NC_050449.1, from coordinate 93,336,126 downwards.
GGATCAGTGAAGTGTATAGCTGTCTTCTGTAAAGGAGAGAAAGGGTAGGATAGATAGGGAGCCACCATCAGACTGGCAAATCCTTATTAGCCATTTAAAAAAAAAAAGAATCATGAAGAAAGCTGAGCACTGGAGAGAGAGCTAGCTCAATGGCTTACAGTGTGTACTGCTCTTCCAGGATGCAAGTTCAAATTTCAATACCCATATCAAGAAGGTCACCTTCTTGTAACTATAGCTCTGGGGTTTCCAATGTCCTCTTCTGGACTCTGTGGGCATCTGCACTTTGATGCACATACCCACATACAGACACATACATACACACATGATTTATAAGAAAGATAAAAGCTAGCCAGGTAGTGGTGGCACATGCCTTTAATCTCAGCACTTGATTTCTGAGTTGGAGGCCAGCCTGATCTACAGAGCGAATTCTAGGATAGCCAGGGAGGCACAGAGAAACCCTGTCTCAGGAAAGAGAGAGAGAGAGAGAGAGAGAGAGAGAGAGAGAGAGAGAGAGAGAGAGAAAGGAAGAAAGAAAGATGAAAAGCTTTGGGGGCTGAAGAGATGGCTCAGTGATTAAGAGTACTCATTGCTCTTGCAGAGGGCCCAGGATCAGTTCCAAGGATCCACATGGCAGTTCACAATGGTCTGATCCAAGGGATCTGACATCCTCCTCTGGCCTCCAAGGACAGCAGGCACACATGTGGCACACATAACTACACACAGGCAAACACTCATACATACATCCTAGAAAGAAAGTGAGTTTAGCACCTGAAAATTGATTGTTGTAGACCCATCTAGCTCTCTAATGCACTGGAAAAATCTTCCTGCACCCCTGGGGCTACATGTACCTTGGGGTGAAGACCACATCAGACTTGCTGCTGTCTTCTGTAGAAGATGTCCTGCCCAGCTTCAGAAAGAACCTTTTAAAGCAAAGATCTTCCAAGAAAAGGCAATTCCTTTCTTCTATCACCCCTCTTCTTTAACCCCAAAATGCTTATTGGGGGGGGTATTCTTTATGAACCTTGATCTTTCTCCATCTTTATCATGATTCTTATTGACCTGTTTTTAACTTCAGGCCCTCCTCTGGGAACTGTAATTATAAGATGAAAAACATACCAGGAATGTCTTCCCTATCTCTACTCTGAGTCACTGGAGCTGCCCTAGAGAAAAGAGTTCCATGGGGTCATTATCTTTGGCAATGGAATAATGGCTGGAAACAAATGCTATAAATCCTGAACCTAAAGGAAGAATATGAGAAAATGTCCATAAATTTGATATTTTTTAGATTACATGCTTGACACAATTTGCCTCCAATTCTGACTGCACAACCCATTATAAGCCTTAACAATGCATTAAGCTGCAGAGGATCTATTTGTCACGAGTGTGGAGAATGTGTTGAGAGAGGGAACAGCTATGTGACCACCTAGGAGACCTTGACAGTCTGTGCCAGAGATGATGATGGTAATGATGGCTTGAACTTAGGTAGGAGTGAGAGAGATGGAAGGAATTGTTGGATTTGGAAGCTGTTAAAGAAAGGAGACATTCAGTCTAATGAAGGAGGAGGTGAATGTGATGGCAGAGCATGATTCAGGATGAGTACCATTGTTCTGAGATGGGAAATTAGATCAATGAAAGAACCATTCACTGGTCACATACACACCAACAAAAAATAAATTTGAGGACAAAGTGGCAGGTTCAATTTTTTTTGCTTAATTAATTGGAAGGGCTTACAGGACAGACAGGAATAATCACATAGCAAGCAATTTTCCTAGAGTCCGGGACAGGGATCTGGGGTTATAAATTTACAAAATAGTTGTATTGCTATGGTTTTGTATTAGTGACTTTCCATTATGATCAAATACCTGATTAGAAGTGTCTTAGGGGAGGAAGGGTTTATTTGGCCCACAGTTTGAGGATACAGTCAATCATGGTGGTGGAGACATGGTAGCAAGTGGTTCCATGGCAGGAATATGAAGCTGCTTGCTCACCTCTCAGCAGAGCAGGAGTCAGAAAGAAGGAAAGCCTGCATTCTGCTGGCTTTTTCCTTTTCCTTTCTTATTTACTTATTTTGGGAGAAGATCTCACTCTATGACTTAGGATGGTCTAGAATGTACTAAGTAGCACAGGCTAGCCTCAGGCTTGTGGCACTGTTCCTGCTTTAGTGTCTTGTATGCTAGAATCACATGTGTAAAGATCCCACCATACCTGGTTTCTTATATTATATTATATTATATTATATTATATTATATTATATTATATTACATTACATTACATTACATTACATTACATTATTATTATTCAGTTCAAAACACCAACACCAACCCATGGAACAATACTGTTCACTTAAGGGTAAGTCTTCTGCCTTCAATTCCTTTAATTAACCCTTTCTGGAAAGGTTCTTACAGAGGGAGTGCCTTAATCCAATCAAGCTGACCAAAGTCTAGCATCACAGTTTTAAACCTTAAATGTCCTACAAAAGCTTCTCTTGGTCTTCAGTTGGTACAGTGGGGAGGAAAGTGCCATTTGTTTGTTTGTTTGTTTGTTTTTAAAGAAATGTGTGTTGCTGGAGGGAGTAGATCACTGGGCACATGACCCCTCCTTTTCTTTCTTTGATCCTGTCAATCATGAGCTAGAGCTTCCCTCTAACATGTGCTCACACTATAATACACTGATGCACTATAGCCCCCAAACAAGTGGGCCAAGCAGCCATCGACTAAGACTCTGAAACTGGTCAGCCAAAATAAGTATTTTCTCTTCTTAACATGTTTATCTCAGGTATGTTGTCATAGCAAGTGCATAGATAGAAATTCAAGTAATAGAAGAGGATTTTTCAGAGAGAGGGTATAGAAGGATATGAGAAGAGTCTCAGTGAAGAATTTCCAGAAACAAATATTTAATCCTGAGCAAACAAGATGAGTGAGCTGGTGAAAACATAAGAGGTATACAAGAGCCTGAGAGGGGGGACCTTCTGGGAGGATATAAATGGTTGTAGCTTCTAGTATCTAAACTATGCCTGGATCTCAGATAGAGAGATAGACAGACAGACAGACAGACAGACCGGTGGGTGGGTGGGTGGGTGGATGGGTGGATGGATGGATAGGTAGGTAGGTAGATAGATAGATAGATAGATAGATAGATAGATAGATAGATAGATAGATGTATATAGATAGATAGATAGATGTATATATAGATATAGATAGATAGATAGATAGATAGATAGATAGATAGGAGATGGATGGATGGATGGATAGATAGATAGATAGATAGACAGAAAGGCATATAGGTAGATAAAAAACTGCCCAATCATTGCTTTGTTAATGACACCTCCATTTCTCTCATTCCTCTAAGTGGCAAACCTCTTCAGAGTTGTATTTCATTTCTATCACCTAGGTCAATAGTTATTTTCCATTCTCTACCTCTTTAAAGATTAATTTTAATTATTTGTGTGTGTCTGTGTGGGGGTGCCAAAAGAGGCCAAAAGAGGGCATTAGATTCCCTGGAATGTGAGCTGCCTGGGTTCTGGGAACCCAGGTCAGGTCCTCTGGAAGAGAAGTGTGTGCTCCTGACCACTGAACCATCTCTCCAGCCCATCATCATTCTCCTACCTCTTTACAAGAGCAAAGTGGAAAGTTCTTGCTTCTTTACAGATTGACATGGATTTTTAAAATCCTCATTACTCCAATCCTTGTTTTCATGAAGATTAATCCCAGTTTGTTGTATATAATTATGTTCAATGACTTAGCAATTGAGATCAAGATTTATTCAAAGATCTTCAAGGGGAAAAAAGATTTCAGTTGTCTTATATAACTCACCAGACTGAGGGGGAAAAAAATCTATAAATGTCTGCTGGGAGTCATTCAGGAATTACACTTCCCGCTGACAGTGTGAGGCACAGGCTCAATCTATGACTCAGCTTGCAATCAATGGAGCATTATGCTTCAAGGAAATGGGAAAGTCTCATACCAATTTAGAATTTGTCACTAAATCTAGTCTGACTCTTTATCCAAAGAGAAATGAAGCTTTGAACAGGCAAAGCTTGAGATCTTTGGTCTTTGTCTACTTCCTGGGGGCCTTAACTAACAAGATTTGCTCTCTTGAAAAGTGACATTATGCGGGCATGCCTCAAGTCAAGAGAGGGAAAGAGAGGACTGTGGGTGGCAAACAGGGAGAAGTAGGTGGTAGAGTTGGGATCTAAAGAAAAGTAAGAATGGCTGGGCAGTGAATGGTGACGAACGGAGGGGGGTTCGACTCAGCCTGTGCTCACTCTTTCGCAGTCATCACTTGCAAATTTCCTTTGGAAAGATCCTTGACTCAAACTTAAGCACTGAGAGGAGCTGGTTGAGTACTTACTGCTCTTTCAAAGGACCTGAGTTCAGTTCCCAGCATCCACACCAGATGGTTCATAGCCACCTGCAGCTCCAGCTGATGCTCTCTTCTGACCTCCAAAGGCACTCCCATACACATACATGTACACAAACACACTACATATAAATAAATAATAAATTAGAACCTCGTGTGGTGGTAAATGACTTTAATTCCAGCATTCAAGAGGCAGAGAGAGGTGTATCTCTGAGAGTCCATGGCCAGCCTGATCTACATAGCAAGTTCTAGGCCACCCAAGGGTACACAGGGAGACTCTGTCTCAAATAAAATAAATAAATTTTTTTCTCCTTTTTTATTTATTATATTTGTGTTTTAATTTTACACATCAGCCATGGGTTCCCCTGTCCTCCCCGCTCCCGCCCCCACCCTCACCTTCCCCCCAAACCCTCCCATCCATTCCTATCTCCTCCAGGGCAAAGACTCCCCTGGAGATTCAGTTCAACCTGGTGGATTCAGTACAGGCAGGTCCAGTCCCCTCCTTCCAGGCTGAGCAAAGTGTCCCTGTGTAAGCCCAAGGTTCCAAACAGCCAGCTCATGCACTAAGGACAGGTCCTGGTCTCACAGACTGGGTGCCTCCCAAACAGATCAAGCTATTCAATTGTCTCACTTATCCAGAGGGCCTGCTCCAGCTGGGGGCTCCACAGCCTTTGGTTCATAATTCATATGCTTCCATTCGTTTGGCTATTTGTCTCTGTGCTTTTCCAATCTTGGTCTCAACAATTCACACTCTTACAGTCCCTCCTCTTTCTCGACAATTGGACTCTTGGAGCCTGGGGCCTGACCCAGGATCTCTGCATCCACTTCCATCAGTTATTGGATGAGAGTTCCAACACGACTGTTAGGGTGTTTGGCCATCTGATCACCAGACTAGGTCAGATCAAGCTTTCTGTGAGGTAAAATAAATCTTTTTTAAAAACCAACAAAAGATAGAGCATTGAAAAACAAAGCTCTGAATATACAAGGGCTTGATAAGAAGGCTTGAAAAATTTCATTCTTGGTTTCCTTTCATATGACTTACTGTTTTTCAAATGTCCATCTTTAATGGCCAATAAACATACAAAAAATGATTAACCTCACTGGCCATCAGAATAATGCAAATGAGGGCCAGGTGATGGCAGTGGCAGTGGTGGCAGTTGTGGCAGCATGCACCTTTAATCCCAGCATTCAGGAGGCAGAGGTAGGTGGGTCTCTATGAGTTTGAGGCCAGCCTGCTCTACAGAGCTAGTTCCAAGACCTCCAGGGCTACACAGGGAATCCTTATCTGGGAGGGTGGGGGAGAAGAAGAAGAATGCAAATAAAAACTCTACTTGGATACCATGTCATGCCAGTCAGAATGTCAAAAGAAAACAAGTAACAGCAAATGCCAAAAAGGATGTAGACAAAGGAGAAGCCTTGGACACTCCTGGTGGGACTGTGAATGAGCCCTGCCAAAACGTCAAAATGTCCATCACTCCGGACTTCCCTCCCTCAGTGCCTCCTCTGCTCCCTACATAAACATACACAAAGTGAAATTGTTCAGGGGAGAAAAAGAGACAAATGGGAAGGGGAACAAATGTAGCTGGAAGTTTTACTATGTCCTGTCCGGTCCTGCAGTCGTACGGACCCAAGCAAACACATAGAGGCTTATATCAATTACAAAGTGCATGGCCATGGCCTATGGTTCAATTTTCTTGCTAGCTAACTCTTATAACTAAACTCAGCCCATTTCTATTAATCTATATGTCACCACGTGTTCCGTGGCATTACCTGTGTGACATTACATGCTGCTTCCTGGATGGTGGGATGGCATCTTCTCCACTTCTCCTTTTTTCTTCCAGTCTCTCTCCTGGATTTCCCCGCCTGCCTCTAAGCTGCCTTGCCATAGGCCAAACAGCTTTATTTATCAACCAATCAGAGCAACAGATATTCACAGCACACAGACCCCCACAGCAGGCAAATGGGAAGAGAGAAAAGAGGATATGGGGTCGGGGTTGGGGGGAAATAAACTCAACATATAATATAAGCTTGTATAAAAATTAAGAAAATAAAACTAATAAAAATGTTTTGAGGGACTTGAAAGATGTCTCAGCAGTTAAGAGCAGTGACTGCTCTTCCAAAGGAACCAGGTTTGATCCCTAGCACACACATGGTGGCTTACAACTGTCGATAACTCCAGATCTAGGGGACTAATGCACTTTTCTGACGTCTGAGACATCCAAGGGCAGTAGGTACATGGATAGCCATGCAGGCAAAACACACATAACATAAATAATTTTTAAAATGCTTTGGTTTTGTTTGTTTCCTTTCTAGAGCTCATAGATGTTCTGGGTTCTAAAGTTTCACCAAGATGCATCTTGATGTGGGCCTACCTAGTATTATCCTAGTTGTCCTGGCCCTTCACTCTTCAAATTCTGAAATGTCTTCTTGGATTTTTTTGAGGATTATTCCTCCCTCTGGGTTTTTCCTCCTGTATTTATCTGGGTATTGGACTTCCTGATCAGATATCGTTTTCTTATCTTTTTAGCCTTATAGTCTGTCTTTTGGGCCTTCTGCTTCGTATTATATGACATTCTTAACCTTTGTAGGGTGTGTTTTAATTTCAACTGCTGTCATACTTTCAATTTTACCTTTCTTCCTTTCTCTCTCTCTCTCTCTCTCTCTCTCTCTCTCTCTCTCTGTCTATCTCTCAGTCTATCTCTCTCATTCTTTCTTTCGAACTCACTCTGTAGACCAGGCTGACCTCGAACCCAAAGATCCTCCTGCCTCTGCCTCTGCCTCTGCCTTCAGAGTGCCGGGATTAAAGGCATGTACCACTATGCTTTGTTTCTTTAATTTTTTTAAGGCAGAGTCTGTCTCATAGCCTGGGCTGGCGTCAGACTTGCCAAGAACTTAATGATTAACATTTGACCCTCCTGCCTCCATCTCCTGGCATCACAGACATGTTTGGTATAGTTAAGGGTCTCTTTGTTCTCTGCATACTCTTTTATGAACACACCATTTTCCTCCTCTCCTGAATAAAATCCTTCTCCTGGTTGGGACAGCCCGCTTCCTCAGCGTCAGCTCCATCTGTTTGTTTAATTAGCTGTCTGAAGCTTTCCTCAGATGCATGGTGGTCTTTGGCCTTTGTTTATACCTCAGGATCAGGGAGAGCCATGGAGCTGATAGGAAATTCTGACAGCATGTAGTGGGAGATGTCAGCTGTGGGTCCCTCTGCACAGTTATCTAGTAGAATAAATCTCACAGTAAATCTCTATGTCAGAATTTAAGGTCGTTCTCTTGGACTGTCAGGATGCATAGAGAATCTTCTAGTCTCTTGGACAGTCAGGCCTGGCTGCCAGGATGCTGGGAGCTGAGAAGACCTGGTGAGTTCAACATGGGGACATCATCATGGCTCTGTTTTCAACTGGCATTCTCCCACCCCCATCTCAGAACTGTCGGACAGCTCCTAGGGCGGACACCCAGGCTTTTCTTCTCCAAAGACCAGCTCTCTGCGCTCTGGGAAGCTTTAGTGTGATGCTGGGGGTGAGGTGGGTGGATTACTGGGGAAAGGCCCCTAGGGACCTGAGAGCTTACTCTCCTTCCCCTTCATCTCAGTCCTTTGCTTCAACCTCACTGGCAGAGGTGCGTGAATGCTGAGCCTGGGGTTTTTCCATAGGAGTCTGGCTGCATGGGATGGTCAGCCCGCCACCGCTTGACTGAAGATTTGCTGGACTACTGCATTTAACCATCTATTCTACCAGTTTAACCTTGTCCAGGCATTTTCTAACTTCCAAAACTCAGCTGCTGTCTCCTTTGTCTCCCCACCCCCTCTTAGGAATTTATATGTGATTTAAAAAACAAAAAGGAAAAACCTCTCCTGCTAGATGTAATGGTAAAGACCTTTGACCCATGCACAGGGGAAATTGAGGCAGAAGGAGTGCCACTTTAAGGCCAGCTTGGGCTACAGATTGGGACCTTGTCACCAAACGAAACACTAAAATAAATAAAACAGCATGGAGTTTATTTAATTCTTACGTTCTATTTATCTTATAATGTAGGTGACCTGAGGCCTGATTTTACTAAGGACCCTGTTCTAACAAAGAAGTGAGGACCAGCGAGAGGAAGAAGCCTGGGTTCTTGGATGAGCTTCTGAAGAAGGGAGCCGGAAGAGACAGCTTACTGAGGTCCAGTTCACGCTGCCTGCTTTGATTTGGTGTGCTGTGTTTGAAGTGCAGGCATTTTCAGAGGCAAAGGCTCTACACCAAACTATAGATCAGCTCCCATGTTACTCCTTAAGGCCGTGTATCTGCCATCTGAGATTCAGAACTGACAAAGACCCTTTGCCTCACCAAACTTTAGCCGGGCTCCTAAATCTTCTCTGGGGACCATTTGTGTCCTGCTTGTGAAATTTACTTTTAGTAAATAATCTTGCTGCGCCAGTGAGATGGCTCAGTGGGCAAAGACAGACTGCATAGCCTGCAGATCCGATTTTGATCCTCGGGTCCCGTATGGAAGAAGGAGAGAACTGACTTGTGCAAATCTTTCTCTGACCTCCACACCCATGCCATGGCATATACACACCCATGCCATGGCATATACGCGCATACACATGTAAATAAAAATTTGAAAAAAAATTGTTTTAAATGAATCCTGCTAAGCTGGCTTAGCAGGAAGCCCTCATCCATGGTATCTGATCACCCTCAACACCTGATTGGGCCCCTCCTTCTCCTCCTCCATCTCCTAGGTGATGCCTCACTAGATTAGCTTGTCTTCAGCAATAATCCTGTTAGGTTGGCACAGCCTGACTCTCCCTTTATGTATGATTTTCCTCTTAGTAATTTTCCATCCTCAAACTCTGACCCTGTTTCTTGACTATAGAGTGCCCATTCTGTATTTGGAGTTAAGCCAACTATTTCTCTACATGAGAGGCTGAGATGGGAGGACTGCCAGTTGGATGTCAGATTAGGCTATATAGCATAACAGCCAGAGAGACAGAGAAAGAGACAGAGACAGAAGCACAATTGAAGTGGTCCTTGCACCAACCACTCTGAAAAAAGTCATGCTTTTTGATAAGTATCATTGAAGAATTTTTCTCTTTTTATTAAAATTTATTTTTATTTTTGCTTATGTATATGAATATATATTCAGGTGCTGTTAGAGGCCAGAAGGATCCCCTGGAACTGGAGTTACAGGTGATTGAGAGCCACCATGTGGGTGTTGAGAACTGTGCCCAGGTCCTCTGGAAGAGCAGCAAATGCTCTTAACTACTATGCCATCTCTCTAGCCCCAAAAGCTTTTTTCTTAAATAAGACTCAGCTCAGGACCTCCAGGGTGCTGGTCACCCCGCAGGCCTATGCTTACCTTTAACAGGAACAAAGTGAATGCCTGCTGGCACTTGTTCTTGCTCTAGAAAAACATAAAAACTCCTTTTTGATAACTTATCATTCCTCGATGAACTGTTAAAAATAAAACCAACATCTCTAAGACTTGTAGAATGCTGGGGTGTCAACGAGCTTAGAGACCATTTAACGTCCAGAGCTGGCAGGTCCACAGGGGTTAACTGCTTTGTTCAAAGTTACTGGTGCCCTAGCAGCCGAGCTAACAATAGAACTCCAGGCCTTCCAACCCTGCTCAGGAGCTGCTGCTGCCCAGCACCACCTGCCGTGTGGGCAGACTGCCAGTCTACAAAGATCGTTACTGTGGTTCATAAACTACCTTATGGCTGAAGTGGGGCTACTCTTTTACCAGTGGTTATTATCATGTGTGATATTAAGTACCCAGCACGAGCAATTACACCTTGAGTTTCAAACAGAGAAAGTCTTTGAGGATTAATGGGAAGAAAAAGTTACTTTGCATTTAGGAACTCTAGTTACAGGCTGGCCGGTCTTTATGTTTAGAAAGGAGACAGAGGGGCCCAGAGGTGTAGCTCAGTGGTAGCTTCCCAGAACTGCAAAATAAAGAGAAAGAGTGATGGAGGGGGGTGGGATCAGGGGAAGGAGGGAGAGGGAGAGGGAGGGAGGGAAAGAGAAAGGGAAGGAGAGTGCTGAAAAGGGACAGACAAAGCCAAGATGGCTATATTCCAATACTTCCATGGATCTTAGTCCAGTGACCCATTCCTCACCGCATATAGCTCAGATCATAAATGTTTTTCAAAGGCTTCTGTGTAAAATGATGCATTCTCAGCTTGGTGCTGTTGGGTAAAGGCTTTAGATGTAAAAAGCCTTGTAAGGGTTTCCTGTCATTGGAGGCATGCCCTTGAAAGGGACAGTGGGACCCCAGCCACGCCTCTTTTCTTCTTGCCTATGTGATGATTTTGCTCCATCATGTGCTCCTACCTAGAGCTTCAGCTTTGCCAAGCCTAGAAAGCAATGGGGCTGAATGACCATGGGCTTCATGAAGACTCCAAATTCACAGTTGGAATAAACTTTTCTTCTATGAGGTTGATAAATTCGGCTAATCAACACTCCCCAAGTCAGTGCAATGACCACACCAAGAAAAACCAGTTCAGCCTGACTGGGTCTGCAGAGAAGTGTTCTTTCTTTTCCATGAAAAAGCCACTATCCAGGAGTCCATGGCTGTCATCTTGGAATTTCAGGGAGAAAGGCCTGACAAGACTGGAGCCAACAATGAGGAAGTCAAACAGAGAAACTGGGTCTTGATCCCACAATTGCTGGAGAGGAACTGCAACATGGCTTGAAGTCTGGACTGTTCTCTCACAACAGTGATTACACGCCTCTATTGCCCAAAATAGCTTTAATTTCACTTAATTTAAAAGACTATAGGAGCTGAAGAGATGGTTCAGTAGTTAAAATTACATACTGTTCCTGGCAGTGGTGGTACATACCTTTAATCCCAGCACTCGGGAGGCAGAGGCAGGAGGATCTCTATGAGTTCGGGGCCAGCCTGGTCTACAGAGTGAGGTCCAGGGCAGCCTACACAGAGAAACCCTGTCTCAAAAAACCAAACAAACAAAAAATTATGTACTGCTCTTCCAGAGGACCTGAATTCAGTTCCTGGCACCCATGTTGGGTGGCTAGCAACCACCTGTGACTCTAGCTCTTCTGATGTCTATGGAAACATGCAATTTTGTACATAAACACACAAGCACAAAAAAAAAAAAATAAGGTAAATCTTTAAAAAAGAAAATATATCAACCTGATCTTTTGGGCATTTCTGAATGCATGACCTTTTCTATAATCAATGTGAAGTATCTACCAACCACTGGAGGAAGTAAGGTGGGTTTTTTTTTGGGGGGGGGGGTTGTGGTTGTTGTTCTTGTTTTTTTGTTTTTGTTTTTTTGTTTTTCGAGACAGGGTTTCTCTGTGTAGCTTTGCGCCCAGACTGGCCTTGAACTTACAGAGATCCGCCTGGCTCTGCCTCCCAAGTGCTGGGATTAAAGGCGTGCGCCACCACCGTGCGGCTTGTAGGGTGGTTTTTAAGACTTTAAAAAAAATTTTTTTTTTTTTTTTTTGCATGGGGAAAAGAAGTGTCTAAGCTTAGCCTTTTACTTAAGGAAGACAAGAGACAAAAGGCTTGAGCAGTAGGGATAAGCAGGCAGATTCTTGAATTGCCATTTAACCTTCAGGCAGAAATTCAATAAGGCCACTATATAGGGCATGCGGAAGGCTGAAAGCAGGGAGCCTTGGATTCTACTTGGTGTTTGGAAACATGGCGGGGAGGGAGCCTGACATGGTGGCTCCACCCCCAAGAGATGGCTACAGCCCAGGGAAAGAGCAGTGTGGCTCAACAAGCAGAGCAGGAGCAGAGCTGACACTCGGGTCCTATTCAGGTTATGGTAGAGGCCCAGAACTTACTGTGTATGCTTCAAGGTAGACAGGAAGCAGCTGATGTTGCCAGTTGGTCTGGTCAAAGGGTTGTCATATGGCAGCAAGGTGACCCTGCAGTCAAAAGCTGCAGGTGAATGATCTAGACTGAGAATGTGAGTTGGAGATTATACAATGAAGATTTCAAGATGGACGGGACACGGGTTTTGTTTGTTTGTTTGTTTTGTTGTTTTGTTTTTGTTTTTTGCTTTTTTAAAGAAAGAAATCCAGAGGGAGAAAACCGGCCATCACTGTTCCTCTGTGCTTTCTGCTTCAGTTCCCTCCCTGACATCCCTCAATGATGGACTGTGGTGGTAAGAGGAAATAGACCCTTTCCTTCCCCAAGTCGCTTTTAGTTCTGGTGCTTATCACAGCAAGAAAGCAAACTAGAACATCTCTTTTATTTCTTTTGAGTATACACCCTGAATATAATTTCTGGATTTCACATGCTAATCTCATTGAGATACTTTTATTTATTTATTTTCAACATTTTAAAATTTATGTGTATGAGTGTTTTGCCTGTGTGTATGTCTATGCACCCACGTGTGTGCAGTGACGACAGAGGCCAGAAGAGGGTGTCGGATCCTCTGAAACTGAGTAGAGACAGTTGAGAGCTGCCATATGAGTGCTGGGACTTGAACCAGGGTGCTTTGAAAGGACAGCCAATGCTCTTAACCACTGAGCCGTCTCTCCAGTTCTCCCTCTGTGAAGTCTAAGGACTCACCACTTGGTTCTCTGGTTAGTTGCTCTGTGTAACATTTCTTCTTGCTATGCTCAAGAGTTTCAGTTTCTCTATATCCCTTGCTAACACTTGCTATTTAATAACAATAACAACAATAAAAACCTTCCAGCTTGGGGATGTAGCTCAATGGTAGATCATTTGCTGGCTTAGCATCCTTGAGGTCTTGGATTCAATCCTCAACACTGGAAAAATAACAACGGCCACTGGCACCTAACAGTTAAGAAGTAGCAGCTCCTGGGGACCTGCTTTGTGTTTGTTTAATGATCAGAGATGTTGAATGTAGATTAAATTTATTTCATGTGGTTGTGGCCACTTCTTTACATTATTTAGGAAAATATCTGCTCCAGTCCTTTGGTCATTTTGCTGTTAGAGAATTGCAGAAACTTTCTGAATATCAAATAGATGTGCAAATATTTCCTTCCATTTTGAAGGCTACCTTTTCACTTGCTGATTATCTTTTCAAAAATTTGATCAATATTGTGTGTGTATGTTGTATATGTGGGTATGCATTCATGCCAGTGTGGGAGCAGAGGTTAGATGACAGCTGGTAACTGTTGCTTTCCCTCTGCTGTGGGTTCAGGGGATCAAACCCAGGTCATCAGGCCTATGGGCAAGTGTTTTGACCTGCTGCTGAGCCATCTCCCTAGCCCAGGATTAGCTTTCGAGGCACAGAAGACATTCCATTTTGATGAAGTCCAATTGGTCTATTTTTTGTATGCTGCTTGTGCTGTTTTGGGCTACATCCAAGAAATTATTGCCAAACCCAATATCATGAAATTTTCACCATGTTTTCTTCTAACAGTTTTATAATTTTTAGCTATTATGTTTGGATCTTAGATTCACTGAGCTAATTTTTGTGTGCAGATAAAGTTAGAATCCAGTTTTTTTTCTTTCTTTTTTCTTTCCTTTTTTTCCCCTCATTTGTTGAAAGGATTGGTCTTTCTCCATCAAGCACTCTTGGCACTGCTTTTGAAATTTATTCAACTGTATATTTGAGGACTTATTTTGGGGTCTACACTCTTTTCCATTGGTCTATGTAGTGTCTATGCAAACCCTGATGTTTTGATTATTGCATGTTGTATGAACATCTCTTTATATTGTAAATATAGTGTCTTTCCACTTATTCACATTTTTAATTTCTGTCAGTAAGTAGTGCTTTATGGTTTTCATATTTCACATCTTTTGTATCTTTAAGTTTAATACTAGTTGTTAGTGGGAGTCCATGTGTCTCTCCACCCCTAACCTCCTACCTCCCAGTGCTGGAGATCAAATACATGGCCTGCAATTGCTAGGCAAGTACTTAACTATTGACCTAAAAACCTAAATAGGATTGCTTTCTTAATCCCATTTTCTTTTCTTTCCTTTTTTGGATTTTTTTTTAATTGTATGAGTATTTTGTCTACATATATGTCTGTGTAGCACATGCATCCCAGTGCCTGCAGAAGTCAGAAGCAGGCATTAGATTCCCTGGAACTGGAGTTATAGATGGTTGAGAGGTACGATGTGGGTGCTGGGAATTGAACCTGGGAGCTCTGCCAGAGCAGCCAGTGCTCTTAACCACTAAGCCATCTCTTCGGCCTTAATTTTTCTGATTATCCATTGTTTGTGTGTAGAACTTATGGAAGCCCACAGTGACTCCTGTTTGTGGACTGATTCCATCTTGACTCAAAGATAGAGAGTTCAAGCTTGTCTTTGCCCCTTAAGGATGGCCAAAGTGTGGCTACTAGATGTTTTGCTCTTCAAGGCCAAATAGCAGGATGTTTGACCAAAGGTGTGCTTACCAGATGTCTTGAGAATTAAGATGTTTATGCTTGTTTGTTCCTTGAACCATGGTGTCCTTGAGAGGAGGAGGTCTTTTACCCCTCTTGCTTTGGGTATAAAAAGGCTATGAGAAATAAACTCAGGACTGCTGTGATACTGACTCAGAGCCCTCCTGAACCTATCCTGTGTCTCTATGTATTCTTCTGTCTCTGCTTTTCCTTGCTATTTTTTCTCACTATCTTTTCTCAATTCTCACTCCCCTACTCAGGACTGTTTGACAGGTCAGGTGGTACCCACCAAGAACTGCAGCTGGTTTTATATGCTTAGCTTTAGGTCATGCAGTTCTGTTGACTCCTTATGATAGTGCCAGCACTTGAGTTTCATAAGTTTTTATTTCTTGGTGTGTGTGTGGGTATTTAGGGCTTTATATATATGTGTGTGTTGTCTATAAACAAAATATTTCCAGTTAGGTCAGAGATATTTTTTCCTTGCTTGATTACTCTGTTTAGAACTACTATTCTACATTGAATAGAAATGACAAAGTCAGGTCTAGGGAAGATGCTCAGTGAATAAAGTGCTACCTTGTAAGCATGTGGACCTGCACTGATCCATAGAACCCATGCAAAAAGACAGTGGTGGGATGAGATGTGGACATTGTAACTGCAGAGCCAGGGAGGAAAAACACCTGTTATTTTTTAGAATGTGCACACACACACACACACACACACACACACACACACACACACACACGTGGGCATCCTCATTTCTGAGGAATAGTCATTTATCACTGAGCTGTGCTATTTGGTGATATTTGTATATGCAGTTCTGTGTTGACTAAAATGTTGCTATGTACACTGCAGGCCATTATATTCTTTCTGACAAAGAATATGACATGGCAAAAGATGATTTCAGCAAATGTATTGATTAGTGAGTGGTAACACAGAATTGATTGGTAAAAAACAGGAACTTGTGTGTACTGTTGACATTTTACAACTCAGGAGACTAAGGAATGAACTTTGTATTAGCTAGTTAGTTTATTTCAAGGTTTGTGGTTGTGAATCAGGCTGTGGAAACTGATAAACTCTGAAAGCTTTTGAAATGGGGCACATCTGTTTGCCTCTTAATTGGGGCACTGTTTTTTCTCTTTTGGGGGCCTGCCACCCAGCTCCCAAATAAATCACACACAGGTTTATTCTTAATTATAAACAAAATGCCCAGCCTTAGCTTGGCTTTTTCTAGCCAGCTTTCCTTAACTTAAATTATCCCATCTACCTTTTGCCTCTGGGCCTTTACCTTTTTCTATTTCTGTAGATCTTTTCTTTCTTACTCTTTTTGGTTGTATAGTTGGGTGACTGGCCCCGATGTCCTCCTCCTTCTCTGGCTACTTCTTTCTCTCGTCCCTTCTTCTCCTTCCAGATTTCTCCTATTTATTCTCTTATTCTCTACGCCATCAGCCCTGCCGATTACTCTCTTCTGCCTTGCTGTTGGCCATTCAGCTCTTTATTAGATCATCAGGTGTTTTAGACAGGCAAAGTAGCACAGCTTCATAGAGTTAAACAAATGCAATATAAACAAAAGTAACACACCTTAAAATAACATTCTACAACAGGGCACATCTGTCTACTTGCATATGTATACAAACTAGGTCTCTCTCCTCTTTTTCCTTTTTTTCTTGAGATGGGATCTTACTGTGTAGCCATGAGTGGTTTGGATCTTGAGGTCTTCCCACCTCAGCTTTCCAAATTCTGCTAACCAATTCTTAGCAAGTTAGCACAGAATACCTAACTGTTGAACTTTGATAGTTGTGAGAGTAAAGGCATTGAACCTGATGAAGGAAATCAATATTTCCATTATAGTAAACAGGGACCTGGGTGTCCTGAATCTGAACTGTATATGAGACTCAGGAAAGAGCCATCCTTACTTAAGAACTGAAAATGAGCCAACATAGATATTAAACATGTTTTCTGGCTTCTCTGTGTATAAAAACAGCAAGCTTTTTTTTTTCCTTCTTAAGTCCTTCTCAGGACTCAGTCAGTAAAGTGCTTGCCACAAAGCATGAGAACCTAAGTTCAGATCCCCAACACTCATATGAAAAGTCAAGAATGATGGCAATGTGTCCTTGTGCCCTTGTAATTCCAAAGCTAAGGAGGCTGAGACAGGGCCATCTCTAGGGCTTGCTGACCAGCCAATATAGTTGAATCAGTGAGTGCCAGGTTCAGTGAGAGATGTCAAGAAATACGGTGACGACTTATTGAGGAAGACAGCAGATGTTAACCTCTGCCCTCCACATATATACACACATGCATAAACACACAAACATGTATACACACATGCACAATAAAAAGATAAAACAAAAATTTGAAAAGAACATTTCAGCATGTTAGTCTGATGTCATTTTCAAAGAAAATGCCAGTTTGGTATCAAAAAAAAAAAAAAAAAAACAAATAAATAAAAGTGGGCTGTGGATATAGTACAATTGGCAAAATGTTGCTGAGGATGCCTAAAGCCCTGGGTTTGAATCTAAGTACCACATAAATAGGATGTGGTGGTACACACCTGTATTCCTAGCACTAGGGAAGTAGAGGCATAAGGATCAAGAATTCAAGGCCATCCTTGGCTTCACAATGAATTCCACACCAGTCTGGGCTACACAAGGTTGCCAATAAACAAACCAATAATAAATGTGATATGAATCTCAAGTTTCTTTACAGGAATCTATAGTGAGCATTTCCTTTTTTGTTTATTGCCCATAACTGTGTTGTTCCTTATGGCAAAATAGAACCTTTGTAGGTGGACTTTTCTGTCCCACCAGCCAATTCCCAAATAACCACACCGAGGCTTACTAATTATAAATGCTTGGTTGATAGCTCATGCTTGTTACTAACTAGCTCTTAGAACTGAAATTAACCCATACTTCTTATCTAAGTTCTACCATGTGGCTCATGGCTTGTTACCTCATTTTTTACACATCCTGCTTCCTCTGCTTCTGGCTTGAGACTCCCCAGACTCCGCCCTTCTTCTTCCCAGCATTCTCTCTGCCTCCAAAATCCTGCTTAGTTATTGGCCATTTAGCTTTTTTCTTAATCCAGTCATGGTGATATATGTTCATACAGTGTAAAGGAATATTCCAGAAACCTTGGTTTTCTTTTTGTGGAATGGCCCCTTTCCAATACTTTGTCTCCAAAAGTATATGGTTGACTATGATGATTCAGAATGTGTCAGTGAGAAACAACCCCAAGATGTTACTGGAAAATAAGTGCATTATTTGCCCTGGAAAATTAGCTAAGGATGACATAGTTGCACACTGAGTGTAATGGTTAATTTTTGTCCTTTTGGTTGCCTTTAACAGATGAGCCATCTCTGCAGCCTCTGGTGGTTGGTTTTGTCAACATGACACAACCTAGAATTACCTAAGAGTCTCAATGAGGGATAGTCTAGATCAAGTTGGATTGTATTTGTCTTGATTGCCTTAATTGATGTGGGAAGATCCAATCATTCCTTGGTTTTGGCCCAGGACCATCTAGGAATGAAGAAAGCTAGCTTGACTAAATCTGATTTGGCTAGCTACTCTAGGTTCTTGCCAATTGCGATGGACTCTAACCTGCTCTTTCTCTGTGTCCCTGTCTCTCCGTCTTTGCCTCTCTCTCTTCTAAGTCACTTCTGTCAGGGTATTCTATCAAAGCATCAGAAACGAAACCAGATACTAGGAAATAGGGAAATGTAGGAAGAAATAACTACTTAAGAAAAGATATAGGAAAGGAGATAGTGTTTCTTAATGATACTGCCCACAGTCCTGAGTCCAGTGCTCTCTATTGGTACCCATCCATAGACTTCCCAGTTCTTATATCAAGTACATTCCTTTCCTTAAAGTCCTTTTAGTATGAATTTTTGACAGTTGCAAGGAAAAGCTTTTAGGATTATAGTACAAAAGAATTCCATTTATTACACATACCAAATGTCTAAAAATCCTCTTTTCCTATCTCTCAGTATCTAGTGTCACTTAGAATGGCAGCTGTGCTAAATCCTAACGTCACCCTCAGAACTCCCAGAAAGACTTCACTCTTCAAGTCAGTCATTCTAGCCTCCCCCACCCCCATGCTTGGCTCTCTTCCTCTCCCCATTTCTTCTTTAAAGGGAAACAAAATCTCTGCCAAACTTCACAGACTGCTGTCAAGGTTCCTTTTGTATCTCTGTTCCTTACCTAGATCAGCAGAATTAATGCCTGTTTGAACAGCAAATGACCCCTCCTCTTAGAAAGGGTGAAGGATGGGAGATTATTTTTGTTCTGGTCTCAGTTGTAGTCAGAAGTAAGTGTGTGCAAATAATTATGCCTGGGGGTCCTTTTGGGTAACTTTTGCTATATTATTGTCTTGGCTTGTTTTAGTGGTCTTCTTGTTTTATAAAGTGAGTAGGGGTAGAATCAAGCCAGGCAAGCAGTTTGTTTTTACAAGCCTGAGAAATAAATGGTCAGATCCTGAATTTTGAACAAGCTAGTGGTAACTTAATGACTGATGCCCTTTTTGCCTTATCTGGAAGCACTGTTTGGTTTTTCCACAGAAACAGCTGGAGAATCTCCATCATGGTTGCCTCACTCAGCAGCTTCTTCAGAAGCACTTTTATCAGATGCTCTTCCATGGACTTTAGGAGTCCTGAGAATATTGACCCATTCAGAAGCAGCCAGCTGCAGCTGGGAGAGCATGAGCACTACTCTGTGAGGATATAGAAACCTCCCTACTCCAAGTAACACACAAAACTCTCCTATGTTGGTACTTGGATGGTTCTCAGCCCTTTTGTGAACACATTGGTAACAAATGGTCAGATTCTATTCTTGGGGCTATTCAAACTACTGTTGGCATCCATAGGCTATGGGACTATACTAGGTCACCTGGCACAATGGATATTGAAGTCTCAGACACCCACTAAGATGGCTATAGGAGACATTTCATCTTCTACAAGTAACTTGTGCTGGGACTAAACTCAAGGCTTTTTACATGCCAGACACGCATTCTGTTACTGAGCTAAATTCTCAGCCCCGTGGTTTTTTGAAACAATCTTTCTATGTGATGAACAATCTTTCTATATAACCGAGGCTGGCCTTGAACTCAATATCCTCCTGCTTCCAACTTCCAAGTGCTGATATTATCACCACCCCACTGGGCTCCCAAGTGTTTATAGTATTGCCAACCTCAGTAAACTTAAAGAGGGTACATAATGTCCTGAATAAAGAGGCTATTTTTAAAAGGTGTGTGTGTGTGTGTGTGTGTGTGTGTGTGTGTGTGTGTGAGAGAGAGAGAGAGAGAGAGAGAGAGAGAGAGAGAGAGAGACTTAAAGGAAACCTCTGGGAACCATCCAGACTTGAAGGAGTCTGAGACTTCAATATCCATTGTGCCAGATCACCTAGTATAGTCCCATAGCCTATGGATGCTGAATAGCCCCAAGACTAGAATCTGACCATTTGTTACCAATGTGTTCACAAAAGGGCTGAGAACCATCCAAGTACCCACATAGGAGAGCCAGTGGTCAGGTATGTAACACAAAACTCTACCAGAGGACTCTGGTTTTCAGATCAAAACCAGCCAGTAACAGAATAGCTGTTTCCTGTGTGTCTCTCACTTGCCCATGCCATCCAAAAGCTAGAGAAGAGTTGACTTCCTCCATCAAGGTGAGTCCTGACTCACAGAGGAGGGAGGAACAGGATCTGAATGGACTAAGGAAAATATGGCAAAAGCTTGTCTTTTTCTACAGCTAGCACTGTAGTTGAGGCCTGGTCCTTTCTTGCCTGCCCTAAAGTCGTGGCTTTCCAGCCTGTCTCTCATTGCCTTGGCGACTTAGTGTGTTTTTAAGAGATTGTATTCATTTAGGTTGGGGTATACAAACATTTGTACTGTCAAGACTTTACCCCCACCTTGCAGAAGACTGGGTAAAACGCCCAGAAGGACCCAAGGATACCCCAAAAACTCTTCTGTCCTGAGGTTTACCGATGCTAAACGCCTTTTTAAACATCAAGGAATCCGTTTTAGTTCTTACAACCAGGTAGGATAGGGACCGTCTGCCTGTGCCTTCCCAAAGGACTATGTTGCCCTGGCTGGTAGTGGATTGCTTCTAACAGGCCAGCGCCCCCCCCCTCCACCTCCTCCGTCCCTGCCCCCCCCCCCCAAGGGCGTTGGCAGCATCCTCGCGGGACGCTCACACCTCTTGGGGAGGGCTAATCTCTGGATCAAGGCAGGCATCCTGGTGGTCTCCTGCGGGCTTCCACTCCTGCTGCGGCCGCGGTGGGGGTTGGGGCAGCAAAGAGCGCAGGCGCAGTGCCCGCGTCTGGCGCCCCTCTCCTTGCTGGTCGCCCCCGGCTGTCCAGGCTGCAGTGGTCCTCGCCGAGCCGAGCGCGCGGCGGCCTCAGCAGGCTAGGGAGCCCAGACCCTGGAGCGCCGCCCCGGCTGAGTCCGCTAGAGCCCCGGGCGCATCCGCCTTGCAGCGACTCGCAGGTAACCGGCCTGGCGGCTGGTGGGCAGCCCCGGGCGGGCGGCAGCGGGCGGTGCGGGACTCTGCCTGCTTGCGGGCTGGTCCCGCCGGGAAGAGGGTGCGCAGCGAACCCCACTCCCCACCGGGAGAGAGCCTCACTTGGGGAAAAGGCAGGCTGGCGTCAAGCGCCCGCCTACTTGGCAGACCTCCGTGGGGCGCGCGTCTCTGCAGGACGTCCGAAAGGCCACCCGGTGCCCACTTCTCTCCACTGCTGTCGTGGAGAACGGGAACAGCGGCTTGATAGAGCCAGCATCAGCCCGCGGCCTCATCCGGGGTCCCGACACCGTTGTGTGGGCCCTTCCCCAGTCTGCATGATGAAGGGCAGGGGTGTTGTCCCTCTTCTGGTCCCCGGAGCCCACACAATCTCGGCGAGTGCTTGTGGCGTCATAGAAGCGATTGCAAATGCAACTTTCAAACATTGCTGGGTGGTTTTAGGAGTGTGACTGAGATTTTGAATTTGCCATCACTTTCCTGTCCTGTGCCCATGAGTCTTGAACTCCAGTAGAGATGGGCTGAGATTTTCCGTGGTTGTAGATTTAAATCTTGTTTCGAGAGAGGATAGGGGAGGAAGGGCCCGACTGTGGCCGAGTGTGGAGGTGGAGGGAGGCTCGGGCAAGTCAGTTCCACCCCATTCAGCCACGGAGAAGAAAATGCGGAGTATTGACGAAATTGCTTCTGGGGTTAGAATTTTACTCAGTGTGTGTCCATTGGACTCATTAGAGGGAGGAGAAGGGTCGCGAGAACTGACAGGAAGGACACTCGTTCTGGGGGAGCTGCGCAGATCCACGTCACTGCCCAGGCTGTCACCCGGCTCCTCCGCTAGGAGCTGGAGCAACTCCCCTTCCCAGTGAGGATTAAGGGGCCCAGGACAGTCTCACACTAGGCTGGGAGAGTGAGGAAGTGGGCCCTGGAGGGGCCATGTACGCAGGCTATTCCCTCCAAAAAGGACTCTGAGCAGAGTTGACGGTGTCCGTGGTGCTGAAGCGCCTCATTCCCTCATCTAGGACTTCCTGGACCCACGCCAGCCATATTTTCCTGTTTTGCACCTTTGCCCAAAATAACCCATCACCAAGGAAAGTGGACAGGATGGAGCCGGCCAGACACTGAAACCCCTTCACAGAAGGGTTGAGCCTGGTCTCCTGAGGGTAACACTGCAGAGAAATGTGGTTTAGCTTGGAGGAATCCATAAAGATTTGATTACCTAAGTGAAAGTACACACTGTGAGCAAGCACACCTCATGTGTGTGTGTGTAAGATATGTGTATGAGTATATGCATACAAACACAATGCTCATTCTTTTCAAAGCCATCATGCACTACAAGTCACATATTTCCCAGAATCTTTTGTAATTCATCTTTATTTTTTGACAACTCTTCAGTTTCTGGACTCTATAGCACCACTAATTTTCATAATCATCTGTTCCAAAGGCACCATGCCTGGAGATTGAAGTGCTTGGTGCTTGGCCAAGCAACCAAGTATCACACACATTTAAGTTCCAAAAAATGCTGTACTAGAGGGACTGGGAGTGTGGAGCACCCACTCAGCATGCAAGAGACCTTACATGGGCTCCTCAGTGCCACAAAAAAATAATAATAAATAGAAAAGAAAAAGAAAGCTTGCTTAGTTAAAGAAATTTAGGTAATAGAGAAGTCCATAAAACCAGGTAAAAAACTGAAAACAGATTTTCTGTTATATGAACACACATGCACTTCAGATGGACCATTCCTCTGTCTATTGTGTTTTAACTAATCTTGTAATTATGAACATTTATGCCCAATGTTTTGTTATTATAGACCAATGGTTCTCAACATATGGGTCACAACCCCCTTGGGTCACATATCAGATATCCTGTATATCAGATATTCAAATTATGATTCACAACAGTAGCAAAATTACAGTTATAAAGTAGCAATAAAATAATTTTATGGTTGGAGGTCACCACAACATAAGGAACTGTATGAAAGGGCCCAAGCATTAGGAAGGTTGAGAACCACTGTTACAGACAGTTCTGCAAATGGCTTTTCTGTTTATTTTTGTTTTGGGGACTGAGTCTCAACTGTTTCCTACACTGGCCTTGAGTGCAAATTTGTTCTGCCTTAGCCTCTAAAGTGCTGGGATTATATGGGATTATGGAGAAGTGCTACCATGCCCAGCAAATGTCATACTTTTTCTTTTAGACAGACTTTTATATAGACACAGTTGGACTAAAAATTGATAAGTAGACAAAGATGACCTTGAACTCTCAATCCCCCTGCCCTCCTCTCCCAAAAGGTGAGATTGCAAGTTTGCACTACCATGCCTGGCCTAATACCATTCTTAAAATAAATTATTGTAAGAATGGAGCTGGAGAGATGTCTCCGAGGTTATGAGTGCTTACCTTTCTTGCAGAGGATCTGTTTGACTCCCAGCACCTATATATACTTCAACTTACAACTCTCTGTAGCTCCAATTCCAGATGATCTATGCTCTCTTCTGTCCTCAGAGGGCACCAGGTATGCACATGGTGCACATACATTCATACAGACAAACATTCGTACATATAAAAATAAATCTAAGAGGGAAAGTTATAGTAAAAACATGAATTCTATCTTCTCAAAGATTTAAATGCATTAAATTGATGATAATGCATTAGTACTGACAAGAGGCACAATGTAAGCACTTTCCGGGTTTATGCTTTTGACTGAAACTTCATGCATATAAATTAGTAATGCCCTATTTCTCCCTGCCCTCCAGTCCCTTGGGGAACACCATTCTCCTCTTTTCTATGACTTTGCCCTTTTATATACTCCATGTCAGTGGGATCACACAGTATTTGTGATTGGCTTATTTCACTTAGCATAATATCTCATTTTATTTGTATTTTTTAGATGATAGAATTTCTTTCTTAGATGCTGAATGTTATTTCTTTGTATTTACATATACCCCATTTTTAAAATCCATTCATGTATTGATGGACACTTAAATTGCTCCACCTGAATATAATGTCTTTGAACAAACACATACTTGTTTAATTACAATCTTTTTGTTTTGTTTTGTTTTGTTTATTTTCAAGATAGGGCTTCTTACCTGGGTGGTGGTGGCTCACGCCTTTAATCCCAGAACTCGGGAGGCAGAGGCAGGTGGATCTCTGTGAGTTTGAGGCCATCGTGGTCTACAGAGTGAGTTCCAAGACATCCAAGGCTACACAGAGAAATCCTGTCTTGAAAAGAAAAAAGAAAAAAGAAAAAGAAAAAAAGACAGGGTTTCTCTGAGTAGCCTTGGCTGTCCTGGAACTCACCCTGTAGACCAGGCTGGCCTTGAACTCACAGAGATTTGCCGTCTCTCCAGCCCCAAGAAACAAATACTTTAAAAAATTATTATTATTATTTGTCTATTCCAAAATGATTTTAAAACCTAGAAAGAAAATAATACAGAACAGTTTATCAACCACAAATAATCATTCTTTGGTTTTGGAAAACACGTTACATTGATCTGCCTACCTCTGCCTCCCGAGTGCTGGGATTAAAGGTGTGTGCCATCACTGCCCAGCTAATTACAATCTTATAACAAATTCTAGAAGTAAAATTTGTGGTTCATAGGATGGATATTTTATTTTTTGATACATTAATTTGTGGCCACAACTATCCATTATGGGTTAATGTAATGTGTTTTCTAAAACAAAAGAATGATTATTTGTAGTTGATAAACTATTCTGTATTATTTTCTTTCAAGGGTTTAAAATTATTTTGGAATATACAAATGAGAATAATACTTTTTAAAAATATTTGCTTCATGGGGCTGGAGAGATGGCTAAGTGGTTGAGAGCACTGGCTGTTCTTCCAGAGGATTTGGGTTCAATTCTCATCACCCACATGGCAGCTCACAACTGTCATGACTCCAGTTTTGGGGGATCCGACACCCTCACACAGACAAAACACTAGTGCACATAAAATACAATATAAATTGAAAAAAATATTTGCTTCTTCACTGGAGGAGGGTGCCACAGCACCTGTGTCAGAGGACATCTTGCTGGTTCTCTCCTTCTACAATGAGTCCAGGAAACTGAGCTCATGTTGTCAGGCTTGGTGGGTGAGTGCCTTAATCTGCTGAACATCTCAATAGTCCTGAGGATAACAACTTCATTGGTTTTAGAGGATATGTTTAAAAACAAAGCTGATTATAAGAAATAAAAAGTTCAGGTTATTAAATTAAATCCTCCTAGTCAGTCCAGCTCTGTAGGTACCACCACAGATATTAGTTTTAAGTAAATATTTTCAAATAATTACATTCATAACCATGAATGCTATGTGTCATCAACTTCAAGATATATTTTAACTCTAGATATTAGAAGAATATGCATCATGAATTTAATGTATAATAAGTAGGGACATGATATTGTTGACTGGTTGAATTTTGAGGCAAGATATTATCTGTAGTCAGACTGGCCTTGTCCTCTTGCTCCCTGGCTCAGCCTCCCAGGTGTTGAGATTGTAGTCATGTGGCCTAATTCTTCTGTTTTTCATATATAAATGTTTTTTCATCAGAACATTATTTTAAGATTTCAGTCAACATTTTATGTACATTTAGATTACTGGCAGCTTAATATAACTTAATATTCCTCTGTATAGTAGTGTTGTTTCCTCATGATAAATCCCTAAATAAAGCTGATGTTTCAGGAAGTGTCACACTTTGCATTGCAGGTAACAATGTATGATTTCTAGAGTCTCACAGCCTTCCTCATATTTCTCACCTAAGTGGCAAAATGGACACCCACCTGTTCTTGTCATTCTTATTTCTGTATCTTTAACAGGATTTGTGTATCCTTCTAGGTATTTACTGGTCATGTGTGTCTGTCTTTTATGGATTATCTATTCATAGTAATAATACTGTATTTCTCCAGTCACCAGTTCTGTTTCTGAGCACCATCTACAAGGGTTTATCTATCTGTGATCGTATACCTGTCAGTTAGCTTGTCAGGACTAGGTAGAATCCAGCAGACAGACCCACACTGAACATAGGCTAACATTCATTCTGGTATTTTTTTTAATTAATAAGACTGACACTTCCCTGTTAGCTGTTAGAAACAGGAGTTAATTACTTCAGTCATATAAAAATAGTATTTGAGGTCTGGAGAGATTGCTTAGTGGTTAATATCATTTACTGTTTTTCCAGAGGACCCCAGTTTGGTTCCCAGCACCCATGTCAGGTGCTGCACAATCACCTGTAACTCCAGCTCCAGGCATCTGATGCTGCCTTCTGGCATCTGTGCACAACTGCACATGCATATAGTCACACACACACACACACAAACACACACACACACACACACACACAATCTTTTTTTTTTAAGAAAAGATAGTATTTGGACAGAGTCTTAGTTCCTTCAGGCTGCTGTAACATGACTTACCAAGAACAGAAATTTGCTAATCTTCATTTTGAAGACTGAGAGATCCAAGATTAAGACACTAGAAAATTAGGTGTCTGGTGAGGTTCTGCTTCCTGTTCATAGTTGGTGGTCTGTAGGTGTGTCCCTGTGTATCACAGTGGCAAGAGCTCTGCCCTCATGACCTAGTCACCTTCTGAAATCACTACCTCTGGACATTGTCACATATGAATTTGTAGGAGGGAGACACAGACTAGCAGGGAGACAAGTACATTAACAAATCATGATTTAAAATTTTTTTGTAGCGCCAGGGATGTGGCACGAACTAGGCCAATGCTCTACCACTGAGCTGCACTCTCAGCACACAAATCATAAATTCTTAAGAATGCCTGTACATGATTTTGAATCTCCTCAGAGAAATAGGCTTCATAAAGTCAAGAAAGTACATGTATATATAAATATATCTGATAATCAAATGCAATTTCAATTGAAGGTCCCCCCCCCCCAACAGCTGAGGACCAAACCTAGGGCCTTGCGCTTGCTAGGCAAGAGCTCTACCACTGAGCTAAATCCCCAACCCCTCAACTGAAGGTTTTAAAGTTTATTTTCAACATATTTTAGTTCACAAAGATGGCCAAATTTCTTGATGGCTTTTCAACTTGGGTAGACAGCATTGCTATCCACACATGAGATCTTCTGGTGGATCTCTGCCAAATTAAGTTACCTAGCAATCTAATAGTCTGTGGTTATCCCAGTGAGGATCAGACCCTCCTCAGTTATTATGTGCTATAGGAATTTTTGCTTCCTGATGATCTGAAGAGAGATATAACGTTCCGTTGGCTTGGAATCTGGGGTAAGGGAGT
The DNA here is from genome assembly GCF_903995425.1 of Onychomys torridus. Classification (NCBI taxonomy): domain Eukaryota; kingdom Metazoa; phylum Chordata; class Mammalia; order Rodentia; family Cricetidae; genus Onychomys; species Onychomys torridus. The sequence continues at coordinate 93,308,716 of NC_050449.1, read as the reverse complement.
AGGTAAGAGCAGTAACCATATTCTAACTGGACTTTCCCTCCCCAGCACATTAGAACTCAGTTTTGGTTATCAGAGTCCATCTTGGGTTTCTTGCTAAGGTGATAGTCTTAAACACTGACACATTGTTGTTCCAGCAGAGAGCCACTGCTGTTCCCCCTTCTTACTTAATGGTCCCCCTGCATAGTTTGGTCATAAAATCAGGCAAAATCTCCTTCCTCATCACCACACTTACATTATTTTTTCCTGCCTTTAATCTCTTAGCAATAGTGGGAAGATGTGGGAAGGAGAGGACCCATGTTCCTTCTGGTTTGTCTCTAGGAAATACCCTTAACTTGGCAGGGTAATGTCAGAGACCAGCTGAGATTGTGGAACTTCTTACTCTTGACCAAAATTTTACTTTGCTCTATGAATGTTCATGTGTATTCATAATTTAAAGTAGTGTCATTTATATAACACTAAAGTGTTTAATTGTCTACTCTAGGTTCACATAATGGTTGCTGTAGATCACCAATGGACAAATGTAGTACATAACACTATTTCTGTTAGGACCATATATGAACTCAATTCTCATACTTAACGTTTTACTGGAGTGTGTGTTTAATCACTTTCTGACAGTATATAATCATTGACTTGGGAGTTCTTTTTGTTTTAGACACCACGGTATCAATAAATAGCTTTATTGGACTTTTTAGCCTCAAGAAGCTGATGAAAGAAAGAAAATACTTGTTGATCCATTTTTCTATTATGTATTTATTTTATCTTTGATTTCTGTCTGTTATTGCTAGCTGAGCCACTGTTCTAAACAGGTGGGAAGGGCCGGAGGGAGAGTGAGTGAGGCTTTTAAAAATGTGGAGGATGACGGCCAGATCCTCTTGTTATTGCTTGGGTTCCCTTAACTCAGAGTTAGGAGTGTGAGAGAGTTAGACTGGAGAACTGTGGAGACAAAGCTCTGCATCAGCTAATGTGATCAAGGATTAAAGGTCAACGGTGAAACCATGACTCTCCTCAGCGCAGGCCAGCTAGGCCAGAGGGCTCCTGTTCTGTTAGCATTTGCTGACTCTGGTTCTGAGGCAGGACCTTCAAGATATTAAGAAAAAAGATAGGCATCATCCTTGTTCTTAGAGTGATAACAGTTTATGGGGGCTATGCTTATGTATGTATACAACCCACAGTGATAGAGTATGTCAAGGACTGCTGGACCATTCCAGAAGAAAGTGTTCCAGAGCTCAGAGAAGGAACAAATAATTTAGAGAGATGCTTCTGCAAGTGAATTTCCAGCCCCTGATTGTCTCAAGTTTTAAACAAGTGGCCTTGTGTTTTCTTAGGATGCAAATCTGGCTCCTGATATCCTGGATGTATTTATTTGCTCTTTCTCCTTTGATGTAACCAGTCTCCTGACCTTATCAGCTACTTGACCCAAATCTTAGGATTCAGTCCTGACGGCCCTGCCAGCCTCTTCACTGCTTTGAATAAATAAGAGCTGTAAGCCAAGAAATTAAACTCTCAATGGTGCTAATTACTTGTTAGAGTCCTTTATTGAATCTTCAAGCCCAGGGCTGTCTACTTATAAAACTGCACCAATGAAGACACTCAAGTAAAGAGGCTCTTGGGTAAGGAGATGAAGAGCTAAGCAGGTACAAGTGAATATCTGGAAAGTGAGTCAACGCCCAGGGATGTGACCTCCATGAGAAACATGGGGACCAAGGGGAGAGGCAGCCAAATGAAGGCCATACTGAGAGGATTCTCCAAACGTGGTTAAGGTTCAAGGACTATTCACCTACCATCTCCAACATCACAAATACCCTTCTGTGTTTTGTTCTGTTCTGAAAACGTTTTGTTTTTTCTGAGACAGAGTTTCTCTTTGTAACAGCCTTGGATGTACTGAACTTGCTTTGTACACCAGGCCGGCCTCATAATCACAGAGATCTGCCTGCCTCTGCCTCTTGAGTGCTGGGATTAAAGGTGTGTGCCACCATGCCCAGCTCTTAAAACATTTTTATTTTGTTTGGTGAGTGTGTGTGTGTGTGTGTGTGTGTGTGTGTGTGTGTGTGTTAACACAACTTGTGAGAGTCAGGTCTTTCTGTGTTGGATTTGTCAGGCTTGGTAGCAAGCACCTTTACATCCTGAACCATCTTCCCATCCCTCTGTGTTAAAACGCATTGCATTAAAGCATAAAAATATCGCTTGCTCCATTTCTGAAGAGGGAAATATTGCTTCTATGAGCAGCTTCTGAAATTGCAGTCCTAGGAAATGGATGATACTGTCTTCTCTTTCAGTGCTGACTCCATTTCCTGGTCCAGACGATCAGAAATCTGTGCATGTGTTAGAGAACAGCATGAGGTCCATCTGTTCAGGTCAGCTTTCCCACATTAACATGAAGATTTATGGAGTGGTAACTTATGTAAGAAAAGCCCATGGTAATGATGTTATATTCTTTGCTGCCATTTGGAATCTACATTATATTTTTAGTTCGTCGTGAAAATACCATAATACACACACACACACACACACACACACACACACACACACACACACACACACACGAATACACTGGATTCTTTAAAAAGCAATAACAAAGGCATATCCTTCAGTTTGTAGTCATTTACCTCTGTTTTGGTTTGAGCACTAGACACCATCCATTCATATTTTCCCTGTAAAGTGGTCTGTTTATCCACAACTTTCCTCCCACAGATGGCACAGATATACAAGAACTATGCTTGGCTTCTTGGGTGACTCGTCAGACTAAACTACAGGGTAATGATTTGGTTTTTTTTTTCCTAAAAAAAGTAGGTTAAACTTTTTAGATTTTAAATAGATATTTATACAGAAAAATTAAAAATCTGTAAGTATGTATGCATGCATATGAATTAGTATACATATGCATATGAATTATCTTAAATAAATAGAACCATGCCATGAATATTCTTTAGGGGTCTTTTTTTTGGCGGGGGGACAAAATCTCAAGTATCTCAGGCAGGCTTCAACTTTCTATGTAGTCAAGGATGGCACTGAACTCCCCATACTCCTGCTTTTACCTTTAGAGTGCTACCATTTCTAGTTTATATAGTACTTGAGTGAGCATCAAACCCAAGGCTTCATACATGCTGGGCAAACACTCTTCCAACTGAACTACAACCCTATCCCATGACTACACTTCTATAAATTTCTTTTAACTCAGTAATATGACATATATATTTTCTTATATTATTATATACACATATAGTATCCTTTTGGATGACTGTATATCACCTTGATGCTTTCCTTTAGTCCCTCCCCATTAGGCAGTTAGGTTATTTCTAACTTTTCAACCTATAAAGAGAGCCATGGTAACTACCCTTATGTGTAGACCTGGCAGTACCATAGCCCACTTATAAAATAACCATACAGATGCTTATATTATTTAAACTGCTCGGCCATTAGCTCAGGCCTACCATTGTCTAGTTTTACTCTTATACTCAGCCCATTTCTGTTAATCTATATGTCGCCACGTGTTCCGTGGCTTTACCTACTGCCTTTACATGATGCTCCCTGGATGGCAGGCTGGCATCTCCTCCAGACCTCCACCTCCCAGCCTCTCCTCTCTGTTTGTCTTGCCTATCTCATACTTTCTGCCTGGCTACTGGCCAATCAGCGTTTTATTTATTCACAACATATAGGAAATCCCATAGCACTTATGTGTGCATTTTATGTGCCTTACTAATAATCTCCTTAGGTTCTATTATTAGAAATGGCATAGCTGGGAGAACTCACACACATAAAGTTTTGATATATATTGCTAACTAACTTTTGATGAGATAGATTACACAATGCTTGTCGTTAATGTACAGATTCCTTGGCAATGACAGGAACTTAAATCTCTTCACCTTTGCAGTGTGTGTACTCGCGAGTGTGAGTGTGTGTGTGTGTGTGTGCACACGCATGCACATGTATGTTCTAAAGACATTAATGGAGTGTGGTGATTTTAATATGTCTATGTGTACTGTGTTGCCTACCAGGTATTGTATATGTGACTTATAGTTTGCTCTGATACAGGAAGCATCTAATGACCATTTCTTAATGGTCTTATCTTTGGGATTTTACTGAAATAGGCATTCTAGCATGTTCTCAGCTGCCAGCCAACACACTCATTAGTGTGCCAGAATGGATTTTAAAGTGTCACAACATAATTGCTCTGTTCCAAACCAGGCATCATCACCTTCACACAAGCCAAATCTGTCTCCTTGTTTTGAAAACTGCTGCATACAGCCAAAAAAAAAAAAAAAAGCCTTTTTAGTAAAAAAACCAAAACAACAACAAAAGCCCTTTTTCAAAACCTAGTATTGCTATGTGTGGTGGCTCATGCTTTTAATCTCATCCCTCTGGAGGCAGAGGCAGGTGGATCTGGAGTTTCAGGACAGCCTGGTCTACATATTGAGTTCCAGGACAGCTAGGGCTATATAGTAAGACCCTGTCTCAAAGGATAAAAGAAAAGCAAACAAAAAACAAAACCCCGAAAAGCCTGGTATGCATGGCTTATTACACTTCCTTAAGTTATTAACCATCACTGAGTGGTGAGGAGCCCCACACTCCTCTTAAAGCAGCATGTGTGATTAGAGCAGACTGGATGGCCCAGCCTGGCTCTGATCAGACTGTCGGTCTCCTCCCCACACCCCTTTCCAGCCTTCTGCTCCCTTCCCCTCAAGCCTCCCCTCCCCTTTGCGTGCAGCGGTTGCCTCACAGTTTCTGCACAGCTCCCAGATCGCTCCCAGCCATCCCCTGACTTTGGGCTCTGGAGCTGTCAGTTGAATCTCCAGCCCAAGTTCTGACCAGCCTCCCTGTTCAGTGGCCATCTCACTCTCTCCACCCAAGCCCTCTCAGGCCTCTCTTCGTACCTCCTATTATTTGCAAATCCCATAAGGATAATTTTTATCCCTTCCACATGCTAGAGTGAACCATCTCAGAAAAATCCCTAGGTCCCTCTTCTACTGTGCATGGTTCAGCCCAATTCTTCTTCTCCTTCTTCTTCTTTTTGTTTTTGTTTTTTCAAAACAAGGTTTCTCTTTGGTGCTGTTCTGGATGTCGCTCAGTAGACCAGGCTGGTCTCAAACCAGAGATCCATCTGGCTCTGCCTCCCGAGTGCTGGGATTAAAGGCGTGTGCCGCTGCCGGGCCACAGCCCAAGTCTTCTTAGCCACTGTTGACCACTTACTTCATTGCTCTTCTTAATGTGGTTCATTGTGGAATCTGGTATCAGCTTATCTAACTCAGTGCAGGCTCTGACAGCCCCAGCTTCAGTCAGCCTAACCCCTTCAAAGCAGCCTCAACCTCTTTTGGAGTCTCTGCTTTCAGCCTCCAGTGAAGCTTTTCTCACTGAGGTAGCCCTTCCCTGAAGCAGATTTTAGTTAACATGCCGAGGTGCTTCTCATGTAGCCTGGAGTATGCTGATTTTTATACAGCCAGATCAAGCAGGCTGTCACCCAGCTTTGGCACTGCTGCCTTCCTGTTAAGCGCTGCAGGCAGTCATTATCAAAGACATGCCACCATTGGCCAGTCGGCAGATTGGGACAGTGTTGGAGATGGATTCAGACTCTGTCATCCACATCCCTTCTCCACTTCTTCTAAGGAAGAACGTGCATTTGTAAGATGGTTCCAGGGTCAGGAGTGGCAGTCAGTGACTGTGGAAACAAGGTTAACAGGGGCTCCAGAAATCTATAATGTGTCCTCTCTGAGGGCTGAACTGTCAGGGCTAAAATCTACAGCCAGATCAAAAATGCAACAGGCTTGCTACTGCTTACTCAGAGTATATTCCCGCCCTCACCCCCAGCATTAAGAAGTTCATGGGTAGAGTGAAGAACCTTTATCCTACTGATTTTCTTTTTCATGGTAGGATCTAACCCAGGACCTTTGGTATGTTAGGTAAGCACTCAACCATGAGATAAATACCCAGCTTTTAAATTTTTTTGTTTTTATGATTGTTTATTTCTGTTTGTGCAGGTGCATATGAGTATATGGAGGCATGTGTGCAAGAGGAGGCTACAAGTCAGCCTTGGGTGTTGTTCCTCAGGAGCTGCTGACCTTTTTTTTTAAAGACAGGGTCTCTCATTGAACCTGGAGTTCCCTGGTTTAGCTAGGCTGGCTGGCCTAGTGAGTCCCAGGAATCCTCCCCTCTCTGCCCCCACAGTGCTGGGATTGCAGCATGTACCATCATACAAGCCTTTACAGGGGGGCTGGAGAGCAAAGTCCACTCTCCAGGCTCACATGATAAACACTATCTCCTCAGCCCAAACTCTTTAATTTTCAAGAGACAAGCTCTCACTATGTTGCCCAGGCTAGCTTTGAACTGCACTCTGCTCAATCATGTGGAAGTGAGTGTTAAATGTTATTTTTTTTTCTTTGCCTTCCACCTGTGGTGGTTTGAATAAGAATGGCCTCCTATGCTCATATATTTGATGTTTAGTCACCAGAGAGTGGAACTCTCGATAGGATTAGAAGGTTTTGGAGACGTGGCCTTGTTGTAGTAAGTGCATCGTTGGGGGTGGGCTTTGAGATTTCAAAAGTCCCTGCTAGGCCCTGTGGATCAGAACTTAGCTCTCAGCTACTGCTCCAGTGCCAGATATGCGACTATGTCCCCTACCAAGATGATAATTGACTATCCTTCTGAAATGGTAAGCAAGCCCCCAATTAAATGCTTTCTTTTATAAAAGTCGCCTTGGTCATGGTGTCTTTTCACAGCAATAGAACTAACAAAGACACAACCTACTTCCTTTTCTTTTTTAAAAAAATATTATTTATTTTTTATGTTTATGTGTGAATGTTTACATGATTTCATGTGCACCATTTGCATTCAGTAACCAGAGAGGGAGTTGGATTCCTTGAAACTGGAGTTATAGGTAGTTGTGAACCATCAGGTGGGTGCTGGGAACCAAACCTAGGTCTTCTGCAAGAATAGCCAGTGCTCTTAGCCACTGAACCATCTTTCCAGGCTGCCTTTTCTTTCTTTTGAGACATAGTCTTATTTTGTAGCCCAAGCTGGCCTTAAACTTATAATCCTCCTGCCTCATCCTCGCAGGTTCTAGGATTATAGGTGGATACAACTGTACCTAGTTGGAATTCATCCTTTAAAATCCCCCAAATAACATTTTAGCATAAATATGTAAAATAAGCTATTATTTTGTCATGTTCACAAATTGTGTACAAATTCATTAGTGTCTAGACAATTTAAAGCCCAGCATAGTCTTTTCTCTGATTCCTGGTCACCACAATATAGGCTGCTTTGCTCTACCATATATATCCTCCCTGCCCTGATGGACTGAACCCTTGGAAACCAGAGCCAGATAGAAGATTTGTCTGCCAGGACATGAACACTGTGTAGGAGATGCAGGTGATCCTACATGTAGAGACTGGCTAGTTGTGAGCCCTGCCCCTGAGCATTTCTGAGGAAGCTGACCAGTAGGACAAATGTCTTTAGGGACACTGGGCAAATCATCACACCTGGGGTGCACATTATTAGCGTGTCCCCATATACACTGCTACTACTACTTGGTTCTTACCTCTTGGTCACTCCTGCTGGGAGACATGTTGGACAATGCCATCTACTTGGAGTTCACCTGGGCTTCCAGCCCTGCATTCACACAGCTGGAGATGATGCTGCGATTGCCAGAGCACTTCCTGTTCCACCCACCAGGCGGGCAGTGCCTGCAGCAACAAATGCCTTCTCACACAGGGGCTAAGTAGAGAAGGAGAAGCAAAGCCCTGTGCTGGGCTTGGTTATACATCCTAGCACTTAGTAGCCTGAGGCAGGAAGGTAGATTATCACAAGAGGACTAGCCTGGGCTATAGGAGACCCTATCTCAACACACACACACACACACACACACACACACACACACACACACACACACAGAGAGAGAGAGAGAGAGAGAGAGAGAGAGAGAGAGAGAGAGAGAGAGAGAGGAGTCAATATGTATGAGTGCACACACACATATCAATCTAAAATTGTGTCTGTTTTACTCTTCAAAACTTAAAATGTAGAAAATAGTTACTTCTGGCTAGTGTAAAAAGTACTAAGAAATTAAGCAGCCACTTTTTAATGTGGATTTAATGAAGTGTCATCATAATTCTTGTGACAACTCTGAAGTATTTTGAAGTACCTTACCTATTTCACAAAGTCAATTCCAAGATGTTAGCATTTCTTGATTATTGTTCTTAAGCAAACTCAACGTATATCTTATTCTAGGCCCAAGTTTGAAAATAGAAAAAAGCTACCAGTCAGTAATTTTTATAAAGCATTGTCTGTTTCCAACCTTTCAGTGAACCCCTTTGTCCTCAGTCATTCACTCTAGACTCACTACCACTTCCTTGTGGGTTTCTCTCTCTTCCTAATTCCCCTTCCTCTTCTCCCTCCTCCTCCCCCTCTTCTTTTCCTGGCAAGTGGTTTGGGATGAACTATACCTAATAAAGATTTATGAACAACAGGGTCTGAGAATCTTTGAAAAACAATGGCATCTCAATTTAGTTGTGCCTTCTCACTCACCAGTTGGAAATATGCCTAGAAAGAACATTTTAATTTGCCCCTTGCTTTTTGAGCACAGAGAAAATAGTTGGAAAGCAAAGGGTGAGCAGTGATGGGTCCAGTCACTGTTTAGAATGGCAAGGAAATGTGAGTCTCTTAGGGCCAAGTGAATACAGTTGGGTTTTGTCCATGACAGCTAGGCACTAGGCAAGAAGGCCAAACATCAAAAATTGGCAAACTGTAAGCCCCACAATACAAACATCTCCCATAGCAAAGATCTGTGTATTGAGGACCTTTGGAACTGACCTGAGAAAATGCATGCCTGCAACCTCAAGGATATCTAACAAAGAGACAAAGATATTGACAGAAACCATTCAAAGGACCAGAGTGTGAAATTCAGGACCACCAAGGCAATTATAAAGAAATGACTTATGCTAATATGAAGCTTGATATTGCACCCGAAGTCTATAGATGACAGGTGATCAGGGAGGGGAGATTATAAGCAAGTTTGAAACCCATGAATACAGACTAAAGCTGTGTTGTCTGAGGACAGTAATGAAAAGTAGTTCATGGGCAGGTTGGAACTTGAAGAGCATCAAATATCTGGATCTTTGGAATCACAAAATGACTAAGCATCATTTAGACATTCACCTTATTAGGTTAGCCCCAACTCCATAAAGTCACACAATCTTTAAATTAAATTAGACTGATCTGGATTTTTTTCTTTTTTGAGACAAAGTCCTGGGCTGGCTTTGAACACCCTGTGTATCTGAGGCTGGTCCTGAACTGATGTCCCTGCCTCTATCTCAGGCTTGTACAACACCTGGTTAAGGGGGGTTTTAATCACATCTACAAAATCTACTCATGGCATCATTTAGATTTGTGTTTGATCAAGTAAGTGAGGTCTGTAGTTCAGCTTGGCCTACTTTATACATCAATAGGCTGTTACACAAGAGGAGCCAGTGCATGGCATGTGCCCCTTTCATTTTCCTTCCTCTCTGTGCCAGGACACTAGAGAAGCTACAGTCCAAAGATGGGGACCAAAGCAACAAAAAGAAACCTTCCTTTCCAGTGTTTAAAACATTTATTTATGATATGTGGGTATATGCATAGACACACATGTGCCATGGCATGTGCGTGGGAGTTGGAGGACAATTTTCAGGAGTCAGTTCTTTCCTTCTACCATGTGAAGTCCAGGGATTGAACTCAGATCATCAGCCTCTTTGGAGTACACCTGTGGTCACCGAGCCTCGGCTATCTTGACAGCCTAATAAACCCTTCTACAGTCCCCAAGGGAAAGAATAGGGGGGATAAACAGCAAGCTACTCTCGCTCCCTAATCATGTCTCCAGAGCTGTAGATTTGGACTGCAGCAGTTAACTTTGCATGAATATAAGGTCCAATTTTAATGATAGCAGCAAATGGGAAGTTATGGAATGTAAAATTTCATTAAGATAATTACTGGGCATCAAGGAAAGGAGAATTGGCATAGTTAAATTGGGTACAGTAACTAGGAACATAAAACTCCAGAGCTGAGCCAAGCAGGAAGCAACATGATTACATTATACAAATTAGATTAGAAGAGCTGCAATTGTTTAGATGAAGACATGTCAGGAGAAGTCAGAGAAGGCTTGCTCCTAAAGACAGCCTTTGGAGTAGGTCCGAACCGACGGTCAGTATTCAGAACTGGAGCAGAGGAGACACTAGTAGAATGAAAGCCTGGGAAATGAAATACACACATGGTGTGAGGTCAGGGAGACACCACACAGACTCCTGGAGCAAAGTGTGGAAGCCAAGGGGCTGAGTGCAGACTAGGGCCACGCTAAGCGGGGTACCAAGTGCCTGGCAGAGAAGCTAATTTAACCTTCCTTTTTTTGTTTTTGAGACAGTGTCTCATGTGGCCCAGGCTAGCCTCAAACCCACTCACTCTGTAGCTGAGGATGGCCTTTACTTCCTGGTCGTCCTGCCTCTACCTCCTAAGTGTTGGGATTACAGGATGAACTTGGTTAGTTGATATTGATAGTGTAGACAGGAGGTCTGTAGAGAACTCTTGGTTCTTGGACGGGAAAACTTGGAGGAAAGTTTTTGTTCTCGATCTTTTAGAGATAGATTAATGTGACACCAGGATAACACACATGGGATTTAGAGGAGGGCTGGAACTCAAAGAGGGCAGACAAGATGCCAGGGTGATGTTCTAGTCTGGAACTCACACTGGCTTCTTCTAGAATAATGTCATTAACATGGAATTAGGGAAAAAAAAGAAACATCCAAGAAATATTTCAAAGCTAAAGATAGTAAGAATGAACCAATTTGGAGTGTGATGGCTGAAAGGAGAATTCAGAGTATTCCTTGATTTCTAGCTTGGGGATCTAGAGGGACTGTGAGATCACCAACATGAGTGAGGGAGCTGGGAAGAAAGCTCCTTCTCAGAGATTGAGACTGTGACTGAGTTCAAGGTCATTGCAGCTAAAGCCACAATTTTAAAATAGAAATGACTAGACGTGAGAAATAAGTGGTGGGATTTCTTGAGATCAGTATGCTAGAGAGACTGCAGAAGAGGCTGGTTAGGTCTGGAGGGTCTGGAGGCATTGCTGGTATTTTCCATGACTGTTTGCAGCGGAAAAGGACTTTCAGAAGAGGGAGTAACAGCACAGCTGGTTTTCCAGATGGTGTCAAAAGAACAGAACAGGATTTGATCCTGGGGTCATGGTTTAAGTCCTGGAATTGATGAATTTGGACAAGGATCTGGGGAATCATGAGGAGAGAAGTTTCCTCTTTTCTCCTTTGTTTTTCTCTTTAGGGTGGAGAACTCCAAGGGGCTCCACCTGTCTGGTAAGGTATATTGTCAGATCATCTTTTATGGTGGAAGAAAAGAAACACTGAGAAGGAAAAGGAAATTGTTCAAAGAAAGACAGGAAGGCAGGCTGAGTGAGAAAGAGTAACACTGTAAAAGATACCCAGTGTTTCATAGGATAATTATAGGTGAAAACAGCCAAACTTACTGCTAACATTTATTGAGAGTTTACTAGATATAATTCTGTGGAAAATTCTTTATATTTAGTATTTCTTTAATCCTTACTTTGAAAGATGCTTAATATTTTTTCCTAACCAACAGCATAACATAATACCAAGTGCTGGGATTATAGATATGTGTCACTTGGCTTAGATTCTGTTATTATGTAGAATTACGTAAAATACTTTTGGGGACTGATGAGAGGCTCAGTGGTTACAAGCACTTCCTGCTCTTTCAGTTTGGGTCCTAGCACCCATGTTGGGTGGCTCACAACAACCTACAACTCCAATTCAGGAAATTCAACTCCCTTTTCTGGCCTGTGAGGATACCTGCATACCTACACACACACACACACACACACACACACACACACCCACACACACACACACACCTTTAAAATACTTTGGATTTATGTATTTACAATTTTAGAGCATAGACAAATGGACACAATAAAAAGTCAAGGTATGATTGATGTGGCTTTTTATTTTTTGTGTTTTTCTTTTAAAATGGGTAGAAATGAGAAGATAGGAAAAGATCAGTGTGTCATGTAAAAATGAGGCATAAAGCTGGAAGAGACAAGCTGGGTCTATGGTATATGCCTCTAATCCTAGCAGTTGGGAGTTGGAGGCAGGAGGATCAAGAGTTCCTATTTAAAAAAAAAAACAATTAATCAAGCAAACAAAAGAGCTAAGTAAGAATAAATACAGTGAGACATTGCAACAGGTTTACAATAGGAGTGGTAAGAGGGTGGAAAATTCCATTGGGTTTCATACATATGATAATGCATAAGCCAGATCAAATTTCCTACTGTTTTCTTTCCAGACTCCTGTTATAATCTCTACCTTCCATCATTGAAATAGTATATAATGTAAAATAGTAATGTGGTTTTCAATGCAATAAACACGTATATTTTTCTTTTTTTTTTCTTTAAATAGAAATTGTTATCTGAAGAAATGGATACTTCTCCATCCAAAAAATATCCAGTTAAAAAACGGGTGAAAATACATCCCAACACAGTCATGGTGAAATATACCTCTCATTATCCCCAACCTGGGGACGACAGGTATGAGGAAATCAATGAAGACTATGGCAAATTTATGGAAGAAAATCCGAAGAAAAGTCTGCTGAGTGAAGTGAAGAGAAAAGGAAGAACTTTGTTTGGAACCATGGACACTCAGCCTCCACTAACAGAAGACTCAAGAGCCAGTGGGATGGCACAGTTCCAGAGCTTTGCAGAAAAAAACATTTTTCAGTCCCGAAAAATGTGGATAGTGCTGTTTGGATCTGCCTTGGCTCATGGCTGTGTGGCTCTCATCACTAGGCTTGTTTCTGATCGTTCTAAAGTTCCATCTCTAGAACTGATTTTTATCCGTTCTGTTTTGCAGGTCTTATCGGTGTTAGTTGTGTGTTATTACCAGGAAGCTCCTTTTGGACCCAGTGGATACAGATTACGACTTTTCTTTTATGGTGTATGCAATGTTATTTCTATCACCTGTGCTTATACCTCCTTCTCAATAGTTCCTCCCAGCAATGGGACCACGATGTGGAGAGCCACAACCACAGTTTTCAGTGCCATTTTAGCATTTTTACTTGTAGATGAGAAAATGGCTTATGTTGACATGGTGACAGTGGTTTGCAGTATCTTAGGCGTTTGTCTTGTCATGATTCCCAATATCGTTGACGAGGACAATTCTTTGTTAAATGCCTGGAAAGAAGCCTTTGGGTACACTATGACTGTGATGGCCGGACTGACCACTGCTCTTTCTATGATCGTGTACCGATCCATCAGGGAGAAGATCAGCATGTGGACTGCACTGTTTACCTTTGGTTGGACTGGAACAGTCTGGGGAGTTTCCACTATGTTTGTTCTTCAAGAACCTATCATCCCTTTAGATGGAGAAACGTGGAGCTATCTCATTGCTATATGCATCTGTTCCACTGCAGCATTCTTAGGAGTTTATTATGCCTTAGACAAATTTCACCCAGCTTTGGTCAGCACAGTACAGCATCTGGAGATTGTGGTAGCTATGGTCTTACAGCTTCTAGTGTTACACATATTTCCTAGTGTTTACGATGTTTTTGGAGGGGTGATCATTATGATTAGTGTATTTGTCCTCGCTGGCTATAAACTGTACTGGAGGAATGTAAGGAGGGAAGACTATCAGGAAATATTGGACTCTCCCATGAAATGAACACCAGGTTATTGTTATCTTGTTAATGTCTAGTTACTAACATGTACATTGCCATTTTAATATTTACCTGTAGATGTCTTTTGTGTTATATAATTGACAGAGAGCTATATTAATAGTGTGCTATATAGTATAAATAATTATGCAGATGCAGAAAAATATTCCAGACTAATATATTAAAGCATAAATATTAAATAGATAAAATGTCATGAAGTTGGTGTCTTTATAATTATTAATAAATGTAATTGTGGTAGAAGAGTATCATTCTCCATCACCAAAGACACAAGACTAGGAGTCTCAGATTGAATTTCTGTGGTTATAAACTTCTAAAACTTGAAAAATGTTTTTGTTTGTTTTGAGAAAGGGTCTATGTAATTCTGGCTGTCCTGGAACTTGCTATGTAGACCAGACTGGTCTTGAACTCAGAGACCTGCCTGCTTCTGTCTCCTGAGTGTTGGCATTAAAGGTGTGAGCCACTACACCTGGGGAAAATGTTTATTTTATTTTATTTTATTTTATTTTATTTTATTTTATTTTATTTTTTTGAGACAGGGTTTCTCTGTGTAGCCTTGGCTGTACTGAAACTCTGTAGACCAGATGGTCTCAAACTCACAGAGATCATCCTGCCTTTGCCTCCTGAGTGCTGGCATTAAAGGCATGCACCACCACCACCCAGATGAAAAAAAATGCTTATTCTTAATGTTCTACAAATGTGCAACAAACATCCTTCAATATTTAAAAATATTCATGAAAATTACACTATAGGATAAAATGTTGGACACCTAGCTAAAGTCCATTTTTCCACTAAAAATCTAAAGGCTTTGAGTTGAGATGAATAAAGAGAGTAAAGAAAAGCTCGATTTTCAGTAACAGGGAGTCTAAACATTAGAATGGAAAGTTTGTCTTCTCATAGTGGGCCACATTAGGCAATATATAGGGAATGAATGTAGAGTATAAAGAATTCTCACCTATTGTATATAATCCATAATCCAGACCATGTTGTGTCTGATGATATAAGAGCTAATGTTTGGACAGAGTTTCCTTATCCTTATTTATGCAAGTCTTTTTTCATAGCTGCTCCTGTTTATGATTCTATGGTAAGTATGTAAGTAAAGCAGACATGCCATACTCCTAAAAAACAAAAATCAAAACAACAACAACAAAAACCCAACACTGACATGTCTATTGCAGTGATGAACTCAAAGCAGATGTGGTTACTTGCACAAGACCTGCACAACATGAAGCAAGGCACAATTTCAGCATAGATGGGTGAGGGACTCTCCAGGACCCACGCCTTACTGAGTTATTGGTGGCTGATACCTGCTGGGGGAGGGAGAATAATTTTTTGAGGCTGTTCCTACTAGGTATATTATTGTGTTCCAACCCCTACCCCACACTACATACGAACAGCACTAATTTGATTTAGTAGGTTATAAAAAAAATCATTTCCAGTGCTATACAGAGAAACCTTGCCTCAAAAATGAAACAAAAAAAAAGTCATTAGTTGGAAGGGGACATGTTTAGGGGGCATATAAGCATATGGGGAGAGTTAGAGGAGGGAAATATGGTTGGATATGATCATATTTCATTGTGTACATGTATGAAATTCTGAAGAATAAAGAAAAATTAAAATGAAATTGTTTTTTAACACACTAGTAGTAATCATGGTATGTCAGAATATTGACATGGTATCCTGAGACTCTCCTCAAAAGGGCCTTTAGGTCTAGAAAAGCTACAAGATAGCATTAATTTGAGTCTAATTTGGGCCATTATTAATTCTGTACAAGTACATGTTGATGTGATACTGATTATTAAGGTGTCTCTTAGCTCCCAACTCACCCTTCTAAACTTTCCTTTGTGATGCTAAGGCTCAGACCACACATTTCATTTTTTTTTTTTTTTTTTTTTTTTTTTTTTTTTTTTTGATGCTTGCTAGTATTTCTCACAGAGTTTTGCCTACAAAGGATTGAGGAGCTGAGCCTGGTAGCATAGGGCTGTGATTCTAGTTACTTGGGAGGCTGAGGTAGGTTGATCACAAGTTCAAGGTTAGCTTTGGCAACTTAGACATGTTTTCAAAAGGGGGGCAGCTACTGGGGATATAGCTTGGTGGCAGAGCATTTACCTACTATGTAGCAAGCTGCTGTAGAATCAACCCCGAGTCCTGCAAATAAATAAGTAAAAAATTAAGTAAGTAAGTAAGTAAGTAAATACATGGGAAAGCAAAAAGTCAATAGAGGAAGATTAGAAGGCAGAAAGAGAAGGGACTTTCCTCTCTATTTGCCTTTAGCATATGTTGTTCTTTTACCCCAGCAATCAGCAAGGATTAATGTTATCCTTAAGTTACTTTTGACATTATTCCTTCCTATCACATCATTCTTGCCCACAACATCATCCCCTTTGAGCAGTAGCAGGGTCAGCTGCAGAGCTTCCTCCTGGAGGTCTGAGCTATATCCCAGCTGGGCCATGCTTCTGTGCTTCTGAAATCCTATAGTACAAACCTGATACTTCCTTTTGCTAGCCCTAGGGGTGGTAGTTGATCCATGAAGCACAATCTCTTTTGGGTTAGCTCAGTGCTCAGTGTCCCTGGCCTTCCACACCTGACCTTTTTTTTTGGGGGGGGGAGTCTATTTGAGACTATACACCCCCAGATGGCTTTGAACTTGGGGTGATCCTTCCTGCATCTGCCTCTCCAATGATGGGATGACAGGCACGAGGCACCAAACCTGGTTTCAGATTTTTCAGTCCATCAACATATAATACTAAATCTTATCCATTGTGATATCTTGTGATTTTTATTTTCCTGAGTAAAGGGCCCAAATCATCTTCAAAAAATCTGAAGATACTAATAAGATACCTAGCTTTGGGGAAATGTCAACATTTGGATTTTCTGGTATTACTAGACATTAGTTAACAATAGATGTTATGCAACCTGAGCCAGGCATGGAGATATAAACCTATTATTTTAGCTTCTGAGGAAGCTAAGGCAGGATGCTCCTAAATTTGAGTAGAGCTTGGGTAATTTAGCAAGATCCTATGTACAAATCTTAAAAAGTCAAAAGGGCTGGGTATACAGCCTGTTGATGGAATGCGTGGGCAGCATACATGAAGTCTTGGGTGCAACCTGCAATGGATGTGCACGGACATCAACACAGAAAGAGGATTTGGAGGGACGGTGGTGCAGAGTGACATGGAGAGAACAGAGACTTATTAAGAATGAAACTAGATGAATGCCTGGCAGGATAAATAGAAAAAGACATCTAGAAACAGCATCTTTGCTGCTGCTGCTGAAGTTATAGATCTTAAAAATAACCAGAGCAAAAAGACAAAACACACAGAAAAACAATGACAAGCTACAGCATCAGTGAGATGGCTCAGTGGATAAGGGCTCTTGCCAACAATCCTAACAGCCCAAGTTGAATCCTTGGATTCACATGTGGAATGAGAAAAACAACTCTATACATTCGTGTACAGACACAGACACAGACACAGACTCAGACACAGACCCACACACCCCAAATAAATAAATGTTAATGCCTTAGCTAGGATTTTTATTGCTGTGAAGAGACACCATGATCATAGCAGCTCTCGTACAGAAAACATTAATTGAGGTGGCTCACTTACAGTTTTAGAAGTCCAGTGCATTATCATCATGATGGGAGCATGGAGGCCCACAGGCAGACGTGGTGCTGGAGCTGAGAGTGCTATCGATGGAGGCAACAGGAAGTCGACTGAGACACTGGGCAGTATCCTGAGCATAGGAAACCTCAAAGCCCACCCCCACAGTGACTCACTTGCTCCAACAAGGCCCATACCCACTCCAACAAAGCCAGACCTCCTAATAGTGCCACTCCCTATGAGATTATAGGGGGCCAATTGCATTCAAACTACCATAGTTAATAAATAAAAGATTTCAAGAATTACAACTTGGGGTTGGAGAGGTGATTCCTCCATTCAGAATACTTCTTGTTCTTTCAGAGAACCAAGGTTGGGTTCCTAGCACCCATAAGGCAGCTTACAACTGCTTGTTATTCCAGTTCCAGGGGATCTGATGCCCCCTTCTGGTTTCTGAGGGAACTGCAGGCACACAGTTCACTTAGAAAAGATGTGAGCAAAACATTCAACACACATCAAAGAAAGTTTTTAAAAATGACTTGCAGCTTGCTCCTCAGAAGAAGCAATGAAGACCAGAAATCCTCAGTATGAGTGTTAAAATACTGGAAAAACAAGCAATAACTCTCTAGTGACTTCTCATTGCTTATAGGATAAATGCTAAGGTCCTCAGCTTTCACAACATAGCGCTTAAATTCTAGCCATCATCTGCTCCACATGCTACAACTGCTTAATGTCTTTATAGTATGTAACCCCCCAAATCCTTCTTTTAACCTGAACAGTCTTACTACACATTTCCTCTCTCACAGCGGCTTAATGCCTCTCTGTTCCTAGATACAACTGTTGTTGTGTTTGGCATACTAATAATACAGGTTGGTTAAATCTCCATATCTGACACTGGTATGAACTCTGAAGATACCCAGTGTCTATTGTAGCACCTACCATACAAAGTGTATTTTTCCTGTAGTAGCATAACCATACTGAATCCAGAAATTAAATTTAGTTAGTAGGGCCAACTAATTTCTACACGTCAATATCAAGCCTGTGATAACTTCTTGCTAGCAGATAGATAGGACTTTGTTCCCCTACACATTCTTGTCTGGTAGGGACAATGAACTACAGCATTTTAACTGTAAGTTGTCAAGAGTTTCCAGGGAAAGGCCTTAAGTTATGGAGGGTTCATATTTACTTTCTTTATCACCCTAAATCTCTTCCTTTGGAGTTAATGGGAGTGAGCTGCCTGTATGGTTTCTGTTTGCTTTTGAGACAGAGGTGCTCTATATAGCCCTGGCTGTCCTGGAATTTGCTACATAGATCAGGCTGTCTTGAACTTGCAGAACTTGAGTCTGCCTCTGCCTCTCCAGTGCTGAGACAAAAGGTATGGTGATCTGTATGTTTCATTTTTGTTTGTTTTCATTTTTTGAGACAGAGTTTCTTTGTGTAACAGTCCTGGCAATCCTGGAACCCGATTTGGAGACCAGGCTGGCTTGAACTCACTGAGATCTGCCAGCCTCTGCCTCCCAAGTGCTGGGATTAAAGGCATGTGCCACCACTGCCCAGCTTTGTATATTTTTTAATATATATTTTGCATTACTTACTTTTGATACTATCAATAGAATGTAGGCAGAGTATCCTTTGCCAAGTTTTATGGTCTACTTTTCTCAACTAAACTCAGGCTAAAAAGGGGCCACAAGTAATTTGTAGTTTATCTAAGGCAGGCGAACCCATGGATCCTTCAACACGCAATTAAGTTAAATGCAGGAAAGTGAATATTTAGAACTTACAGGTAGGGTTTGTATTACAGTGCAAGGACAGAGTTGAAGAGATGCCTCAGTAATTAAGAGCACTGGTTGCTCTTCCAGGGACTTGGGTTTGATTCCCAGCACCCACATGTGGTTTAAAACCACCTGTAACTCCAGTTCCAGAAGATCCTATACCCTCTTCTGGCCTCCAGGGGCACCAGGCATGCAGATGGCACACAAATATACATAAAGGCAGAAACGTACAAGCCATCTTGATTATTGACGATGATGTGCTAGACATGAGTTGGGGCTGAGGATGAACGCTGTCACAGTTCCTCATTTAATAGACTTTGCAATCTAGGTATATCGGCGTAGATACGCTGGAGGCAAAAACACGTTTCAGTGAAGTTACCTAACCTAGAGTGTTTCTTAGGTGCCACACCTACACTAAGAAACAAAGACGGTTAGGAAACAGGCAGTTACGGGTGGCTGCAAGACTAGTTCGGAAGGAGAACCGATTTACAGATGCCTTGGCAGGTGGCTGGGGCTGCACCACTGCCATGCTCATCCCAAGGGCAAAGGTAACTGTCCTTTCCAGCAGGGCTGGAAGCCGAGAGTGAAGGCTGCCCACGCACCAGGGCACTCGGAAGTTCCTCAGACAGCTTATTTTGGCCGTGGTTTTAATGAACAAACATCTTGCATTTTTCTCTGAGGCTTCTTCTTCTTTCTTTGTCGCTCCCTGTCCCTAAGAATCTGCAGCTGGTCGGCCCCTTCAGGTGCAGGAACCAGAGCAGTTTGGGCTGAACATTAATGAGCGATTATAATGACAGGCTTCAGCAGCGCTGAGAGAGGCGGAAAGTAAGCAGCCACCAAGGAAGCTGGGGTTAAAACCCCGCCGCCGACAGGCCCAGCGTCCCTCACCTTCTCCTGTCTGAGCGCCGCGCAGTCTCAGCTCACCGAACACTCAGCGCCGCGCTTGATTGACAGGCCAGCTCGTCCAATCCCGGAGCGGCGCCTTCCGCTGTGGCGTCAGGGGCGGGCCCCGGAGGCGATGGAGCCTATTAGATTGGGCGTGGAGCGGGTTTCCTGCCCGCACCGGCCCGCCCACCGGTTGCTCTCGCCCCGCCTCTCTCTGAGAGCTACGCGGCGGCGCAGCACAGGCCTCGTGCGGTAACGGCCTCCGGGCAGCCGCGGTGGCGTCCCGGTGCAGTCCTCAGGTGACGGGGGCCGCGGGCTGGGCGGAGGGGAAGGTGAGACGGCCCTGCCTGCGTGCGGACACGCACAGTCCTTCCGGCCTCCCGGTCCGTCCGCGCTGTCTGTTGGTCTCGTCGCTTCCTCTTCCCCGGCGAAGTTAGCCCGGGGGCGCCGTCTGCCGGCGGCGGAGCGGAGGGGGCGGGGAGGCCGCTCGGTGGAGCTCGGGTGTCCGCGGTGCATCCCCGGTGACCCCGCGGCCTCTCGCCGGAGCTGTGGACGCCTGCTCGGGGAGGCGGGCAGGCAAGTGTGCGGCGCGTGCCTCGGCGCTCCCCAGAAAGCCCTGTCGCGGTCTGTGGCAGTGTCTGAGGCCGGGAAGGTAGGGACGCGGGGCTGGCAGGGAGGGCGCTCTCACCTCCAGCCGCCGGCGGGAGGAAGCCGGTCAGGGGGGACATCCTCGGGGCGCGCCCTCCCCTCCCCCTACGGCTCCGGAGCAGGAGAAATGGGGGCGGCCGGGGGGCTGTTGAGTTGGGGTAGGTCCAGGAAAAACAGCCTGCTGGGTTGCTTTTGTACCGTTGCGCGCGGGTTTCCGCTCAAGTTGGGCTTAATGTTAACAGCTGGTGAAGCTGGGTTTTTTTGTTCATGGTTGCGGACCGTAACATCATCGCTTGGCTAATGTCGAACCGAGCTGAAGTCACCCAAAGGAAAGTCTGCTGCCCCTTCTGCTAGTTAGGTAAGAATCCTTAGGAGTTAGGGAAGAATGAGGTGAAGAAAACTTCTGACCCCATCTTGGGGTGGGGAGCAATGAGGATCAGTGTCCAGCCAAAGCGGGTGAAGTTTTGCAAGAAGTGTTCGTTTTCAAAAGCTTAACTTTAGTAGCTTTATGATCAGGCTTAATGATTTCTTAAGCACCTAGAAATCCGTTGTTTGTTTTCAGCCTTTAGCGAAGTCACAAAATCAAGAAGAAAGCTTGGTTAGATAAATTTCAGTCGCGTTTTTAAATAGAAATTCCATTCACATCTTGATAGTAAATCAAGGCATATGCATTGGTTGAGTAGTACTCTTTTCATCGTGGCCACATTTGGTGCTTTCTCTAGGAAAACTGAACTGTAGGAATCGGCTGGAATATCTGTTAAGTGTGCAGTGTTCAGATCTCAGCTGTATGTAGAAGTGTTAAGTTCTAAAAGATTTGCCCCTCCCTCACGCATTCTGTTTGTTGAGATTTTCCTAGTGCTTACAGAGTCATGTCAATAGTTGACACATTAATATAATGGTTTATTAAACACGGAGTGATAATTTATGCTACTAGTTTTCTTATTTTGAGAACTTTCTTCCAGAGTTCATAGTTTGATGTGATTATTGTTATAATCCTTCCTTCTCAAAAAAACTTGAAAAGAATGAATTAACCTGACGATACAGAAAAAATGCATGTTTTCAATGACAGAAAATGATTATTTCACTAAGTAAAATTGAAGGAAACGCTTGTGACGTTACTGAACACTTAACAAATCAGACGGTTTGAAGACAGTTGACAGGTCTAGATGATTCTCACTTTAACCTACCTCGGAAGTAGAGCTTCAAAGTCTTACCTTCAAAACCAATTCTATGCACTATCTTTCTTTGCTGATGCATTATGTAACATGCTTTCAGTAACCCAGACATAAACCTTAACATTGTCCTATTTTTGCAGTCATTTTCTTAAAAAAATATCTTCTTTGTATTCTTACACTGTTTTTAATTTCTAGCTCACTAGCTCTAACTGGGTTTTCTGCCTAGATGGCTCAAATGTATTCTGCCTGTGCTGATCTTAAAATAATACTTTGAACATATTTTTCCACTGTTTAGGAACCAGTAATATCTTTCATCTAGATTTCACAGTCTTTTAAAGATTTATTTTTATTTTATGTGTTTGAGTGTTTTGCCTACATATAAGTGCACCATGTGTTGTGGGTTCTGGGAACAGAACCTAGATCCTCTGAAAAAGCTCTTTAACCACTGATCCATCTGTCCAACCCCAGAAAAAAAATTTCTCTGCAAATTACCAAAGTAGCAAAGTAAAATTCTTTAAACTTTCCTTTTTTCCTTCCTTAATTTCCTCCCTCCTCTCCCTGCCCTCTCCTCTCCTGTCTCTTTTTCATTCCTTCAGTTTTGGGATCAGACCCAGGGCTTCTCATAAACCACTGAGGTATAGCATCAATCCAAATATTGGTTATTACATTTTTGTTTATCTTTGTGTGAGTGTGCATGTGTGTGGGTCTACCTGTGCTTATGGCCCACAGGGAGAGTCAGAGGATAGCTTATGGGGGCAGTTCTCTCAGTCTACCACACTGATCCCATGAATTGAACTCAGGTTGTCCGGCTTGTAGCAGGTACTTTTACCTGGAGAGGCAGCTCCACCACCCAGCCAGAGTTTTATTTTTTATATAATTAAAAAATTTTAAAATATTATGTGTATGTGTGTATGTTGAGGGCATGATATGTGCACATGAGCACAGTTGCCTGAAAAGAGGCCAGAAGAGGGTGTCAGTCCCCTAGAGCTGGACTTACAGCCAATTACGAGCCTCCTGATACAGGTGCTGGGAATCAAACCTGGTCCTTTGCAAGAGCAGTACTTGCATCTAACTGCTGAGCCCCCAGAATTTTAATTTAGATTAATGAGTAATGCTTATCAAAAATGTCTATTACTTGTGTTGCTCTTTTTCTTTGAACTGTCTTTTTCTCCCCCCCCCCTTCCTTTTCTAGTTAGTATACAAAGTGGTGGATTTTGTGATGGCATTTACATACTTATTACTGTGCTTTTTCCTTAAACAATCCTTTTCCCCAACTGCCTTCTCTCTTTCCCTTGCTTTTTAATTTTATATGGATTTATGTTAATAATATCATGGAACGTCACTGTTGAAATACTGGAATCCAATCTTTTATTTTTTAGATTGGGAAAGTAAAATCCATAGAAAATAATCACTAAAATTAACACATCTTGATGTTGTAGCAGAGCTGAGATTCAAACTTCACCTCATTCAAATATCATGTATTCTTTATGGTCCATACTATTGTACAATATATAGTATTTGCTTCATAGTATTTGTTTTGTGTACTTCTCATATGGATTCAACACTTATTTTGACGTGGGTTTTCAAACTATTGCTCTAATATTGTTGCTCAACTTATGTTCTAATGAGATCTTTCATCTTCCTGACTCAGCTGTTGTCACTAATATTTTACTTTTTTGGGGGGCCACTACCCAGTACCTAAATAAATCACACATGGAGGCTTATTCTTAATTATAAATGCCTAGCTTTAGCTTAGCTTAGTTTCTTGCCAGCTTTCCTTATCCCATCTACCTTTTCCCTCTAGGCTTTTCCCTTTTCTTACTTCTGTAAATCTTAACTTACTTCACTCTGTGGCTTGCTGGTTGTGGAGCTGGGTGGCTGGTCCCTGGAGTCCTCCTCCTCTCTCTCTTATTCCTAGATCTTCCTTTCCAGATTTCTCCCTCTATTCATTCTCTCTGCTTGTCAGCAATGCCTGTCCTTTCTCCTACCTTGTTTTGGTCAGTTCTTTATTAGACCATCAGGTGTTTTAGACAGGCACAGTTAACACAGCTTCACAGAGTTAAACAGATGCAACATAAACAAAAGTAACACACCTTAAAATATTCTACTAAATTTTCCCCTTTTTGTCTAAATAAAAATAAAGGTTTTAACGTTCACATAGTATAACTATACACAAACACAATTATCAAGTAGGAATTACATTTACAATAGTCTGTCCATTTGTAGTTAGCATATTCAAAGAAAATAATGCATCATCTATCTTATCTTAATGAATCTAAGTTTTACACCTAACTTACTTTCTATCATAACTAAGAAAAACTGCAACTATATCTAGTCTTCAACTCCATCAAAGACCCAGAAGGTTGTAATATTATCTAACAACAGAGACATTTGGCTGCCTGGACAGGCAACCAAAGTTCCTCTGCAACACTGGGGCATCCATCTTCAGCCAATAGGCCTAGGGTATCTGGCAGACTTTTCTATGAAGCAGGAATTTTGGACTGTCCTGCCTTGTTTTGGCAAAGTTCAATAGTCTTTGTCCTGTGTGTCATGCATGTCCAGTCTACACGGTACATTGTCAGCAATCAAAGGCAAGGACAGTTCTTTGCCCAGTGGCTAACCTTGCCACAATGAAAGCAAACTCCATAAGGAGTTTCCTCAATACCCATCATCTCTGAAGTAAATTAGTGCTGCCAGGAGCAGATGTGTCTCATTAGCATGAAAACCCTTAAGTTAACAAAACATTTTAAATGCCATATTCTGTAGGTCTTTGAAAGGTTTGAAGATTGTCTATATCTAAAATACATCTCTATATCATCTTGAAAGCATACCTATCTACAGATTTGATTGTTATAAATGACTAGCCACTAACCTATGTTTCCTGATTATCTTATATAGTTTATAATAACAGGTTTCAAAAACTAGAATTTTACCTTACATTTTTAAATAAACTGCATAGGTACAATATCTTAAACAAGAATAGATACATACAACATGTTACAACAAAAATAACCTTAAATAAACAAGAGTAAAAACATATACAGTATAACAAAAATAACTTTAAATTTGTATCTATATTCTATATTCTCCTAAATGGTAACAAACATCCATAACCCACCAAATAACCAAACCACCCACACACCCCTACTCTTAGGAATGTGGGTGTAGTTTTCTCCATACTTCTCTCTGCTGTCTGTGGATGAAGTATCTTTAGGGTCCCTGAGAGAAAATTTGAGATAATGACTAAGTCTTGGGAAGACCAACCTTTGCTAATAGATATCACCTGTCAAGTTTCAAGAGGTCTCATCTGATCAAACCTTAACCATACTAACTCTGAAGGAATCTACAGCCTCTCATCTGTGGAAACAAAACTCCAAAGCATTTTTTATTTCCATTTGACAAATACGTTGTTTGACTTCTTTTTAAAGTTAATGCATTTCTAAAATACCCAGATTAGTTCAATATAGCAGTCCAGTTCACAATCCCATGTGTTCTAGCAGGTGTCTTTTGCTTCTCAACAGTCAAAAAGTTCAAAAATCAACACAAACAGGATCCAAACTCCCTGTGTATTTCCCATCCCTATGTGGCTTATTGGGTCGTGAAAGCCAAGTGTGAAACTTGCAGCTGGTTGGTTGGATGTTTGTCTGACCAGGAACTGCATTCAGTCTTCTTAGAGCTCTAGAATGCCAATGCTTGCACTGCAGCAGGCGTTATTTTAGTTTTTTTAGTTTTTTGCTCCTACTTAACATACTAGCTGCTCAAGGGCTTACGGACTGGCAGAAACTGTCCGGCCAAAACTCTTAAAGGAGTTGTATACCTTTTTTGTTGTTCAGCTTTCTCAGGCTCTAGATGGATATTTGAGCCCCACATTGGGTGCCATAATGTTGTTATTGGTATTTTGCTCTTTCTAGGAGCCTGCCACCCAGCTCCCAAATATATCACACACAGGCTTATTCTTAATTATGAATGCCTGGCCTTAACTTGGCTTAGTTTCTTGCCAGCTTTCCTTAACTTAAATTATTCCGTCTAACTTTCTCTCTAGGCTTTTCCCTTTTCTTCTGTAAATCTTACTCTTACTCCACTCTGTGGCTTGCTGGTTGTGTAGGTGGGTGGCTGGTTCCTGGAGTTCTCCTCCTCCCTCTCTCATTCCTAGGTCTTCCTTTCTAGATTTCTCCCTCTATATATTCTCTCTACTTGTCAGCAATGCCTATCCTTTTTCCTGCCTTGCTATTGGTCAGTTCTTTATTAGACCATCAAGTGTTTTAGACAGGCACAGTAACACAGAGTTAAACAAATGCAACATAAACAAAAGTAACATGCCTCCTGAGTAGCTGGGATTCCTGGCATATGATCTTTTATTTTGTATTTTTCAGTCTCCATGTATTAGTAGCATTAATGAAATCTGTTGTCTTTGTAGTTCACTTCTGTGGCCCCCTAAGAAGTATATGGTGGTGCTAGGGATGTAACTCTGGTGGATAGAGGGTTTGCTTAACGGGCAGGTTGGATCCTCAGGACTGAAGGGAAAAAGAAAAAAAAATGGTTGGTTGCCTTATAGGTTTTACTGTTGGAATTTAATTTGCTTGATTTATTTGGTAAAAAGAGTGACTCTTTGTGAGACTTTGAAAGGAGATTATAATGGTTTGGTAGAAGCTTGGAGGGTTCATCATGAAACTAAATGTAATGTGCTAGCTAAATGTTCTTTTGAGTGTTAAAACAGTAACACTTTCACATTTTGTTTGTTTTGTCAAGACTCAGCAGTGCAATCTGCTTGTTAAGCACATTGTAAAAATCACTTTGCATTTTGTAGAGTTAGAGTTTTTAGAGTGTGTGTGTGTGTGTGTGTGTGTGTGTGTGTGTGTGTGTGTGTTTTAAAAAAAAACTCTAAAGTTTGTTAATAGAAGAGGTGTTGGGTCACCTTTAACAAGAGTTCATTGGTACAAGACAGCACAGGGAACTGCCAGGTAAAATTTCTTTGGGGAGATTGAGTCCTTCCTTTTTCTTTTCTTCCTTCCCTTCCTTCTTCCCTCCCTCCCTCCCTTTTTTTCTTTTTTCTTTCTTTTTTTTTGTGACAGGGTCTCACTCTGCAGCCCTGGTTGATCTGGAACTTACTAGGTAGATGAATCTGGCCTCAAACTCACAAAAAATCTTCCTGCCACTACCTTCCAAGTACTAGAATTAAAGAGGTATGCCACCAAGTCCCACTGAGTGCTTCCTTTTTTGATCTGAAATAGTTTAGAAGCTATTTTTCGTTTATGTTTTGGTTGGTTAATGTGGCTTTTTTCTTTCTTTTTTTAATTTGTTTAAATAAACTGCCAAATCACCAAACTTAGACTGAGGCAGGAGAATTGCAGATTTGAGGTCAGGCTACATAGAGTATTCTTTTCTTAACAAGATAAAACAATATTACAAGTTAAAAATAGCTGTTGAAATGCTGATTTTTATGTGTTTTACTCCTGAAATTATCTTTAGTGATTGGCAAATTGGATATCAATATCATGTGGTGGTGCAAACCTTTTATCCCAGCACTCAGAGGCAGAGGCAGGTGGACCTCTGAGTTTGAGGCCAGCCTGGTCTACAAAATGAGTTCCAGGACAGTCAAGGTTACACTGAGAAACCCTGTCTCAAAAACAAACAAACAAACAAACAAACAAAAAAAAAAACCAAAGCATACCAAACCAAACCAAAACAAAAGGTATGGGTGATGTCAGCTTTTCTTCAGATGGATGAGTACACCAGTAGGAATATGTGGAAAATTGGTTTCTTTCAGGCTGGTCTGTAGCTGAGGGTGATATTGGATTCCTGATCTTCTGTCTCCAAGTCCCCTAAGTGTGGACCATCTTTCTTTGTGTATTCAATTCTAGGTCTCAAACTCAAGGCTTTGTTCATGCTGGACAGGCACTCTATCAACTGAGCTATATCACTAATCTGGAAAATTTTTTTTTTTTTTTCCCTGAGACAGGGTTTCTCTGTAGCTTTGGAGGCTGTCCTGGAACTGACTCTGTAGACTAGGCTGGCCTGGAACTCACAGAAATCCACCTGCCTCTGCCTCCTGAGTGCTGGGATTACAGGCATGAGCCACCACCGCCTGGCTAGAAATTTTTTTTTTTAAGAATAGGTATGTCTTAGGGTTTTTATTGCTATGAAGAAACACCATGACCGCAGTAACTCTTATAAAAGAAAACATTTAATTGAGGTAGTGGCTTACAATTTCAGAGGTTCAGTCCATTATCATCATGGTGAGGAGCATGGCAGCATGCAGGGCGAAGTGATGCTGGAGAAATAGCTTAAGAATCCTACATCTTACAGGCAACAGGAAGTGGATGGGTGGTATCCTGAGCATAGGAAACCTCAAAGCCCACCTCCACAGTGACACACTTCCTCCAACAAGGTCATACCCACTCCAACAAAGCCACACCTCCTAATAGTGACACTGTCTGTGAGATTATGGGAGCCAATTACATTCAGACTACCACAAGGTGCTTCTTACATGTTTTTTCTTTTGTTTAATCAGTCTTTCAAAACTTTTATCACATATTTCTAAATCATGTTGCTATGTCAAGCAACTCAAATAATAGATATAATAGTTTGACACAATAATTTGACCCTTTAAAACATTCTGGCTCTATTGCAGAAAAAATTTTAACAGGACATTGGAAAATTTTCCTTGGGAAATGCTTCATCATTTTCAGCTACTACAAGATTGATTGATTGATTTATGGTTTTTCAGGATAGAGTTTCTGAAATGCTTCATCATTTTCAGCTACTACAAGATTGATTTATCCATCCATCCATCATCTATCTATCTATCTATTTATTTATTTATTTATGGTTTTTCAGGACAGAGTTTCTCTGTGTAGCCCTGGCTGTCCTGGAACTTACTCTGTAGACCAGGCTAGCCTCAACTCAGAGATCCACCTGCCTCTGCCTCCCATGAGTTGGGATCAAAGGCGTGCGCCACCACTGCCTGGCAGTTGTTTTTAACTCTTTAAAGTGATTTTTGATTATATATGTGCCATGCCCAAGTTTGTTTTCTATTGTTTTGATAAATACCATGGTAACTTGGAGGGAAAAGGTTTACATGTCCTGACCACAGTTGATCATTGAGGAAAGTCAGGACAAAAAAGTCATGCAGGAGCAGAGGCAGAAACCATGGAGGCAAGCTGCTACAGAGGCTTTTTCTCTATGGCTTGCTAATCTTGCTTTAAATTTTTTTTTAAATCAACTAATATCTGAACAGTTTTACTCCGTCCACCCTGTGGGCACATCTGTGAGCATTTTCTTGATAAATGATTGATGTGGGAGGCTAGTCCACTGTGAGCACAGTCACCTCGGGCAGGTGACTGTGAACATTTCCTGTGCTTTTTAAGGCTCACTTTTGCAACTTCCTAATCAATGCCGTCTATACTGCTTCTACTGTTATGATCACTACCACCATAAGTTAATTTTTGCTTCCTCTTCAACTTAGTGTAAGTAGAAATATACAATATATATATTGGTCTTTTGAGACGGTTTCTCCGTGTAGTTTTTGGTGCCTGTCTTGGATCTGTACACCAGGCTGGCCTGGAACTCACAGGGATCTGCCTGGCTCTGACTCCCATGTGCTGGGATTAAAGGCTTGTGCTACCCGGCCACAATATATATTCTTGTTGGCTGCTTTTACATACTGTGCTTCTAGCTGTGGTGTGTGGTTGCTGGGAACCAAACTTGGGTCCTTTGGAAGAGCAGCAAACCCTTGTAACCACTCAGCATCTGTCAGCTTCTTTTTTGCATTTTATTTATTTACTTATTTTGAGACAAAGTTTCACTGTGTAGCCCCTGCCTGATTAGAACTTGCTACTAGACCAGGCTGGCCTCAAACATAAAAAGATCTGAGCTCTGCCTCCTGAGTGCTAGGATAAAAAGTATGTACTTACCAGCCCTTATTTATTAAAATATATTTTGAAGTTTTATTGACATAGCAAGCATGCATATTTATAGCTGCAGTGTGACAGTTTAGTACATGTATATAATGAATAGTGGTCAGATTTGGAAATGGGCATATATCTGTCCTCAGATATTTATCATTTCTTTGTGTTGGAAACATTGGAAGTGTTCTTTAGAAGCTATATTGAAGTATTCAGTTTATTATTGCCAACCATAGGTATTCTATTGTGTATGAGAGTATTAGAATTTATTTCTACTGTCCAACTATACTCCTGTAACCATTAAACCTTATTCTCTATCCACCTATTTCCCCTCCCCTCAAACTCTTCTCAGGCCCTGGCAACCACCCTTCTAATCTGTTCAATGAGATCAACTTAGATTCCAAATATAAGCAAAAACATACGGTATTTGTCTTTCTGTGCTGATTCATTTCACTTACCAAGATGTCTTCTAGTTCTATCTACTTTGCTGCAGATGACAGAATTTCATTTATCTTTGTTGTTGAATCATATACTCTATTGTGTATATTTACCATTTTTTTCTCTATCCATAGACATAGGACATTGATTCTGTGCATTCATTATTGTGCAATAAATATGTGAGGCTAAGTGTTGTGAATGGACCTGTAATCCCAGTACTGGGGAGGCATAAGGTAAGGAGGGCACAATTTTAGAGCCATTGTGACCTGTATAGTGATTTCAAGGCCAGCCTGAGCTACATACACAATGTGACCTGTCTCAAAAACAAAAAAAAACAACCCCCCCCCAAAAAAAAACAACCAAACAAAAACCTAACCAGAATAGACATGTAAATGTGGGTGCAGATAGTTCTTCAACATTCTGATCTTAGTTCCTTTGAGTATATGCCTAATAGTGGGCATGCTGGATCATAACAGTTCTAATTTTCCTGGCAACCTCTATACTTAAACAGTACAGTCCTTTACATGCCTACTGTGATTTTGTAAATGATGCAGTTCCCAATTGACTCAGATAGTGGAACACTTGGATCCTGCTCTGTGGCACTGTTTGGGGAGGTGGTGAAGCCTTGCTGGAGGAAGAATGTCACTGGGTGGGCTTTTTGACCCACCTGCTTCCAGTTCACCCTCTCTTCAGTTGAATATGTGATCTCTTGGCCTTCCTGTTCCTGCTGCCATGCCTGCCCTTTTACTACCGTGTCTCCTCACCATGATATACTCTTATCCCTTTGGAATCATAAACCAAAACATACTCTTCCTTTTATAAGTTACCTTGATCATAGTGCCTCATTTGCAACAATAGAAAAGTAACTACCTACCAGCAGTATAATTTCTCTTCTCATCCTCATCTGTGCTTGCCTATTTTTAAAATAAGTTTTTTTCATTAAGTCATTCTGACATAAAATATCACATGGTTTTGATTTGCATTTCTCTAGTGATGGATGAGCATATATGGAATACCATATATATAAAATGGTATTTGTTGGCCTTTTGTAAATCCTCCTGAGAATTATCTGTTTACATTATTTGCCTATTTATGTGCTTTTTGGGGCAGAATGGGGACAGGGAGACAAAGCTTCATTCATGTTGTAGCTTAGGCTGACCTTGAATTCATCTTTTCCCCTCAACTTCTTAAGTGCTGGAACTGTGGGGATGTTCCTGCAAACCCAGCTATTTGCCCACTTTTAATTCTATTATTTGTAGTTGAATTGTTTGAGTTTTTTAAAATGTGAATTCATACCATGTGAGATAGATAGTTTGCCATTGTTTTCTTCCATTTTGTAGGGTTTTTTTGGGGGGGGGGAGTTTGGTATCTTTTGTTTGTTTGTTTTTGTTTTTGAGACAGGGTTTCTCTGTGTAGTCCTAGCTGTCTGGAACTCTCTGTAGACTAGGCTGGCCTCTAACTCACAGGGGTCCACCTGCTGGGGTTAAAGACGTGAACATGGTTTCATTTGTCATATGGAGTATTTTTGCTTGATACTGTCAGTCTCTTTGTTAGTTTTAATTTTTGTTACCTGTTTTTTTGGTATCTTATAGAAAGTCTTGCTCAGACTAGTGTCCAGAAGCATTTTCCTTATATTTTCTTCTAGTGTTTTCATAGTTATAGGTTTACATTTAAATCTTAGATCTATTTAAAATTAATTTTTGTATATGGTGAGAGATAAGAACAAATATTTTTCTGCATCTCCATATTCAGTTTTCCAAGAAGTATTTATTAAAGAAACTTTCTTCTTTTCAGTGAATGTTCCTGCCCTTGTTGGAAATTCAAAAGTGAATATGTGGGCTAATTTTTTTCTTAGTTATTTGTGAATTTAAAAACATTAGGTTTTGTCTGGTTTTTTTTTTTTTTTTTTTTTGCTTTGTTTTCTTTTTCCAAGTTCCACAAGAAAAATTTATCTTCCTATATAAATATCTTTTGTTTGTTTGAGACAGGGTTTCTCTCTCTCTCTCTCTCTCTGTGTGTGACCCTGGGTGTCTTGGAACTCATGTAGATTAGCCTTGAATTTATAGAGGTCTTCTTGACTCTGCCTCTTGAGTTAATTTCTTTCTTTCTTTTATTCTTTCTTCTGTATAACAGCCCTGGCTGTCCTGGGACTTGCTTTATCCTCAAAGGCCTTAAACAAGGATCCTCCTGCCTCTGCTTCCCAGTTTAAATGCCTTCCTACATTAAAGGTGCTAGCCACCATACCCAGCAGTTAATTTTTGTATTCTATAGCTATACTGAATTTTTATTTATTTAATTTTAGAATCTCTAGGTTTTTCTATATAAAAAATTATTTTCTCTGTTCTGGTTACATTTCTATTGATGTGATAAAGCAGTTCAGGGGAGGAATGGGCAGTTCAGTTTATAGGTTACTATCTATTAATTGGAAAGTCAAAGCAGAAACTCAAGTAGGAATTTGAAGCAGAAACTACAGAGGAATGCTGCTTGCTAGCTTACTCACTGGATTGTGCTTAGCTGGTTTGTTGTTTTTGTTTTTAAATATAGCCAGGACCTCTTGCTGCCCACAGTGGTTTGGGCCTTCCTACATCAATTAATAATCAAGACAGCTCCCATAGGCATGCCCACATGCCAATTCGATCTGAGTAATTCCTCAGTGAAGACTCTTCTCAGGTGACTAGGCTATATTGAGTTAATAGTTAAAGTTAAGTAGGACACCTCCACAAAAAGGGGTTTTTGTTTGTTTGGCTGGTTTTTTGAGTTTCTCTGTGTAGCTTTGGAGCCTGTCCTGGAACTCACTCTGTAGACCAGACTGGCCTTGAATTTGCAGAGATCTGCCTGTCTCTGTCTCCTGAATGCTGGGAAACAAACCTGAGTTTTCTGCAAGAACAACAAGTGGTCTTAACTGCTGAGACATCTCTCTAGCCCCTGAAATCTGTTTTTATTGATGTAGGTTGGCACTTGCTGCTATAAACATTACTCTTATTTTTATCTTTAAAAATATTTTCATTTTATGTGTACGAGTGTTTGCCTACGTGTATGTATATATGTGTACCATATGTGTGTCTGGTGTCCCTGACACACATATGGTGTGTCATACTCCCTGAAACTGGAGTTAATAAGTGATGAGAGCTGCCATGTGGGTTCTTTGAAGCAAACCTGTGTCTTCTTCAAGAGTGTCTTCATTAGGGTTTCTATTGCTTCAATGTAACACCATGACCCAAAACCAAGTTGGGGAGAAAAGGATTTATTTGGCTTATACTTCCACATTGCTGTTCATCACTGAAGGAAGTCAAGGACAGGAACTCAAAACAGGGCAGGATCCTGGAAGCAGGAGCTGATGCAGAGGCTGTGGAGGGGTGCTGCTTACTGGCTTGTTTGGTCTGCTTTCTTCTAGAACCCAGGACCACCAGCCTAGGGATGGCATCACCCACCATAGGCTGGGTCCTCCATTATTTCCATTGGTCATTAATTGAGAAAATGCCTTAAAGCTGGATCTCATTAAGGCATTTCCTTGGCTGAGGCTCCTTCCTCTCTGATGACTCTAGCTTGTGTCAAGTTGACACACAAAACCAGTTAGTACAAAGAGCTTTACATGCTCTTAACTGCTGAACCATTTCTCTCTAAGTGCTCCAACATTGCTCTTTTATTATTTTTATTTATGTGTGTGTATTTGTATGTGAGTGAATGCCAGATGTGTTCAGTATCTCCACGAAGGCCAGAAGGCATTGAATCCCTTGGAGCTGGAGTAGAAGTGGTTGTGAGCCACTGGATGTGGGTACTGGGAACCGAATTCGGGTCCTTCAAGAGGAACAAGTGCTCTTAACCACTATGTTGTCTCTCCAGCCCCGCATTATTGTTATTTATGATTAAAAATTATTATTGTGTTTTTCGATGTGTGTGGGAGGTGAGAGGATGGTAACTTTGGAGTTGGTGCTTTTCTTTTACTTTACGTGGGTTCCAGGGATTGATCAACTTGTTGATTTGTATAGCCAGAGCTTTTATCTAGATGAACCTCTTCTTCGTCTTTTCAGAGTTTTCTCTATTGTATTTTGTTTGGTTTTGGTGCTGGAGATTGAACCACTAAAGATACACTCTATTGCTGAGCTAACTGAATTATATGCCTCAGCCCAGCCTCTGTATTAGGTAGTTTAACTACTAAATACTTTGGAGGAGGGTTTTCTTGTTTAGTTTTGTTTGTAGTTAACTTTTAAGTTATACTTTATTTATTTATTTAGAGTAGGTTTTTCTGTTTTCCCCTTCTCTTCTAAACACACAGACTATGAACGTTTGCTTACTTAGTGGTCTCTGAGTCTAGGAGCCATTCTTTGTTCTTTCCTCGTTTGTTTTGTTTAAGTCTGACTAGATGATTTCAGAAGAACTGTCTTCAAGCCGAAGTACTGAAGCTCTCAACTGTATTTTATTTATTAAGTTTTCAGTGCCAAAACTTGAAGCACTGCTTATGATTGTGCCTGTCTGCATGCGTGTGTGTGTGTGTGTGTGTGTGTGTGTGTGTGTGTGTGTGCATTTGAACCCATATGCTAGGTAAGTGGCCTGCCACTGAGCTACAGTTCCTAGATCTGATTTTGTTTGTTTGTTTTTCTAGACAGAGTTTCTATGTGTAACAGCCCTGGATGTCCTAGAACTCACTTTGTAGACCAGGCTGGTCTTGAACCCTAGCCCTGATTTTTAAAAATGATTTTTTTGTTGAATTTTTCATTTATTAAAAATTTTCTTTTTGACAATTTGTTGGTTTCATTTTCTTTGGCACTTTAAAAAACAAAGATTTTTGTGTTCCTTTAGACATGTCTTGTTAACATGTTTCTTTATGCCTCTGTGTTCCTATGTTGGTATTTTTGTGCATCTGGTAGGTTAGTTGTCTCTGCCAATTTTTGTTAAGAGTGGCTTTCGTAGTAAAACATTCTGTTGTCAGTTGTTCTTCATTTTGTTTGGATAGACGGCATTGGTTTTGGTTTCAGGTGGATACTTATGTAGTTTCTTCAGCTATAATTAATTTGAGAATGTCTGTATATGTCTTGGGGACTCTGCACTTAGGGGGTTGTGGGCCTGTACCACCAGCTAGAATGTAGCTTCCTTAGGCAGGTAGGTTTGTTGGCTGCTCTCAGTACATCCGGAAATTAGTATGGGATGCCTGTCACTTTCCTCTGGTATGTGAAGGTAAACATACCCCGGGTGGGTTGGTGATGTAGCACAGCATGGTTTATAGAGGGGTGTGTGAGTGCTGTCTGGTGGCTAAGACTGACCAGTGGGACAGATGGATCCTTGTAGAACCA